>NC_139344.1:219192163-219792163 GCF_055883805.1 Amblyomma maculatum | reverse complement strand
TCTCCTAATTTCATGGCTGCAGTCTCCTTCCGAGGTAATCTTGGAGCCCAAGAAGAGAAAATCTGTCACAGCTTCCACTTCTTGTCCATTGATGCTCCAGGACTTGATAGGGCAAGACGCCATGATCTTTGTCTTTTTAATGTTCAGTTTAAGCCCAAACTTATCACTCTCTTCTTGTACGCGCATCAGAAGTCTCTTGAGTTCCACTTCACTTTCTGCCATTAAAGGGATATCATCCGCATATCTAAGGTTGTTGATACGTTTTCCAGCAATCTTCACTCCAGCTGAAGACTCGTCCAGACCGGCCTTCCTCATGATGCACACTGCATATAGGTTAAATAGGCAGGGCGACAGTATGCAGCCTTGTCTCACTCCTTTTTCAATCGGAAACCAATCAGTGAGACCATGCCCAGTTCTGACTGTGGCCTCTTGCCCTTCATACAGGTTCCTGAGGAGACAGATGAGGTGAATTGGAACTCCCATCTCTTGGAGAGCTTGCCACAATCTGCTGTGATCTACGCAGTCAAACGCTTTCGCATATAATCAATAAAGCAGAAGTAGATCGGTTTCTGGAACTCTCTTGCTTTTTCATGATCACGCGAAGGTTGACAATCTGGTTTCTAGTTCCTCTGCCCTTCCGAAACTAAGCTTCCACGTCCGGAAGCTCCCGATCCACATACTGCTGCAGCCTACCTTGGAGGATTTTCAACATCACCTTGCTAGCATGCGAAATAAGCGCGATCGTGCGGTAGTTGGAACAATCTTTGGCACTGCCTTTCTTTGGGATGGGGATGTAAACTGACTACCTCCAATCCTATGGCCACTGCAGTGTCGTCCAAATTTGCTGACATAATGTATGCAGAATGTTAACAGCGTCATGGTTGAGGTTTTAGAGCAACTCAGCTGGAATGCCATCAATTCTGCTAGCTTTGTTCTTAGCAAGGCTGGCTAAGGCCCATTCAACTTCACTCTTCAGGATGCCCGGCTCGAGATCAGTAATCACAACCATCTTATGTTGGGTTTGCACATTCGGGTCCTTCTTGTACAGTTCCTCTGTGTATTCCTGCCACCTCTTCTTTCTCTCTGAGGCTTCAGTGAGGTCCTTGCCTCGTTTGTCCTTTATCACGCCCAGCTTAGCACAGAAGCTTCCTTTGATATCTTTGATTGTCTTATACAGAGCTCTTGTGTTCTTTAATTGGCTGTTGTCCTCAACTGCTTGGCACTGTATGTTCAGGAAGGCATTCTTATCTCTCCTTGCTATTTTCTGAAAATCCGCATTGAGAACCTTGTATCTTTCTCTTTCCTCCATAACTTTTGCCATCCTCCTTTCCTCAGCTATTTGCAAAGCCTCTTCAGATAACCAGTTTGCTTTCTTGCATTTCTTTTGCTTTGGAACTACCTTATAGCAACTTCTTGTATTATATCACGAACATCAGTCCACATCTCTTCGGGCTCTCTGTCTTCTAGATTAATTCTTGAAATCGATTCCTCACTTCCACAGCATATTCTAATGGAATTTGATCCAGATCATACCTGGAAGGCCTTCTAGTTTTCTGCGTTTTACTCAATCGAAGCTTAATTTTGGCAACAAGAAGCTGATGATCGGTGCCACAATCAGCCCCAGGCCTTGTTTTTACTGCTTGTATAGCGTTTCTCCATCTCTTCCAGCAAAGAATATAATGATCTGATACCTGTACAGACCGTCCGGTGAAGTCCATGTGTACAGGCGCCTCTTGTGCTGTTGAAAATGAGTATTTGCTATGGTCAGGTTGTTTTCTTGACAAAACTCTACTAGCCTCTGCCCAGCTTCATTTGGCTCGCCAAGACCGAACTTGCCTATAATTCCGGATATTTCTTCACTTCCGACCTTAGCATTCCAGCATTCACCTGCCATAGATGACTGTATATTTTCACCCCCTTATAGTAAAGACAGATTTGATAAAAATCAGTTATAGTAAAGTGCGTCTTGCCGTGGTGACGACTTCCCACGAAATGACATCGCCCCACGCGTGCTACACATAATCGCGAGGCAATTTGTTTTGTTCGAGAAAGAAAAAAAGTATATTCAGAGTCCTTTTTTTTTTTTTTTAAATGGCTTTACCACTAGGCTTAGTAGCACTCAGGAGAAACAAACTTTACGTAGGCCTTGGAGCCGTGAGGGAAAGCATGCAGCGCATTGGAAAATATAAAAGTAAAGCTGTCTACAAGCATGGAAAGAAGTCGGCGCGATCTGTTGAAAGTGAAGGAGAGTAGAAGGGAAGTGAGAATCACGGAAGGGAAGAAACACAGCACTGTGCAGCACTGTGCAGCAGTGGCAAGAACTGGAGGTGCGGCGCTTGCGGTCTTTCAGCACTTGACTGCCGCGCAAATTTCTTATCTATTGCCTTCTTACTGACAGAATGACAGAAACAGCAGAAGATGACGCCATGTTCATGCAATGCTTTGGTTTTTACGTGAAATCAAACTCTCTTGTATTCATATCAACGTTGCCCCCATGCTTGAAAAGTACTTCCACAAGATGTAAAAATAAAATCTCATAATTGATAAAATGGGACGAAGAGACAATAAGAAAGAGATGGAAGGTATTTGAATGGAGTTTTTTTTTTTTTTTTTTTCATTAAACGCCATTTAGTTACCAAACAGCAACTTCAGGGCCTTTTTATCACCAACAATTGGTATAGTAAAGACCCTGGTATAAGATTTTTCTGGTCCCAATGACTTTACTATAAAGGGGTTCTACTATCGGAAGGGTGTTCCTCTTCTCGAACCTTAATTGCAGCAAAGACACGCGACCACAGAAGAAGAAACGCGCAACACACGGGCGGATGAACGCTGCACTTGCAACTAGTTTTAATGGCAACAGGGCTTGCAGATAGAAAGGTTCCTCGGGTCTGTGCACTACTAAGAGAACAAACAGAAACATGACAAAGTAACAACAGAAAATATCTTATCTTATTGCCTAGAAAAGGTCCAATTCCGACGTGTGCATAAAAATTGACTCGTCACTCATGTCTTCTTTGCTTACATGATAAACCTCTTCTCTCTCTTGGCATTCTATTCTTGCTCCTGTGTATTGTTGGTTGTGTGTTTCTCCTTTTGTGATCATGTTTTTTCGCTGCAGTTATGATTCAAGAATGTGACTAACTAGCCCCAAAACTTCTACTCAAGTGTGTTCCTCTTCTCCTGGAAGGTTCACTGGCAGAGCTCCTATGTGGCAGCCTTCCTGGAGGGTTCGATGGCGTTCTTCCCGCTAACTTCCACGAAGGATCGGTAGTGGAACTCACAATATTCTTCCGGGTTTGGCACCATAAAATGGAGGAGGGCACACACCAGGCTTAGTGTATAACTGCCTTTAACCTTGATTACCAGATGCCAATATGGCGCTCAGTCCCTTTCGCACGCCCTAGTCCCAAATCCTCTTCTTCCTCCTCGTTCTCCAAATGCTTGCACGAATCTTTACTGGGAGCAATTATAAGTTCATGTAAACCTGGCATCTAAAGTTTGTGGGCCATGTGGTTAGCTGCAAAAAGCTATTACCTTGATAGCCTTGGCTCAAAGCCTAAAAATTGCACGCAATTTGCTGTGATCCCACTCTAAAGTGCAGCTGCACTTTTTGATTTAAGGTTACATGCAGTGGCTCAGAAGAAATTGACCTTTATTGAGACTTGTGTGCCCTGTAAACTTTTGACACCAGGTGTACATGCTGCTTTAGCTTGGCTAGATGTAAGCTTGGGCGAGGCAGTACTTTGTGTGCCAAGCTACATGGTGTAGAAGAGATGGGATAAGGAAGGGCATGACGGACTCACAAAGCACCGACTTCCAATTGAATAGTTATCCACACATGTGCAGATATGTGCACATATGTTAAAGAAAAATGCTTTGGATGGTTTTCTATGGCTTCATTTGCCCACTTCATGGGGCCGATGGCAATGTGCTGCATGCGTCTCTATTCTGATTCAAAACATTTACTACTGTTGTGTGCGTGTAGCAGTTCTAAGCAGGTTTATTAGGTTGTTGTGGGCTTCAATTGCATCATGTATCAATTTGTCAGTCGAGTGAATGCTATGCTAGGGCTGGCTCAGCAGAAGACTTTTATCATTGTAATGTGGCCTTGCTTTTATTATTGTCACAAAGAATAACCCCACGAATATCAGGTTGCTGGGATCCTTCAGAGGTCTTCGAGGCATCATAGGAAGAGCCACTTTAGAAGGAAATGAGGCTGCACCTGAATAAGAGAGTGAAGGCAGCTTGTGGTCTAGTGTGGGCCCTGGGGTTTCTTCAGCGCTATTTAGAATTGGTTTCACCGTCTCTTCCAGCAAACATTTTTCTCATTGGTACATTCAGAGGCAATCATTGGGGTAGCAGTCTATCACTTGGTCTGTCAAGCTGGTTTGGTTGCAGTATCTAGAGCATTGTGTACACTCTAGTGGTATGATAAAACCTGCAAGAGAGGTGTGCATGCTGGCCAAAGTATTAATGCCATAACATTCGAGTCCTAATTCCTACAAAACGCCTGGAGGTGCCGTGCATCTGTTACAAAAATCCTTGATTGGTCGAGGGAGCTTCCTGCATGTGTCATAAAAACCCCTGATTGGTCAGGAGTGGCGACATGGTCTCTTGACGTCGCACAACCTGAAGATCAGCCAGGTCACAGGACCTTGTGATGCCATCAGCCTCTCAACCAATCAGGGAATTTTGTAGTTTAGGTTGGCAGGCGCTTCTGCAAATGGCAGTTAGCAAGAGACATGGCCGAGCACACATTGGTCACTGGTTTGTCGTATCGCAATACCCCGTGATATGGCCTGGTTTCAGGGGTTTCTGCAGATTAATAACACCATCCACTTGCAACCTCAGCCAAACAGCATTACAAAGTGCCTCTGAAGAAAGAAAAGAACTTTCATTGAAATGAAAAAGTGGGATCAAACAGAATTGATCTGCTGCCTTGTGTTAGAGGTGGGACTCGGGTGCCGCTTGACGGATCATCGGCCGCATCAATACCCGCTCCTCCTGGAAAAGAAGTGCAGGAGTGCAGAATTGGAGGCGAAGAAGACTTAGTTTATTTACATCTTAACAGGGATGAAGCAAGAACAAGGCCCTGACACAGTCAGAGTTCTGTAGGGTTAGTATTCCCTAGCTTCCCTAGGTGAAGGGCAGATCAGTAGATGGAGTGTCCTGTTCACTTCAGTTTTGTACACTTGCATGCACTTTCACACTTCCACTCCCCCCCCCATGCGTGGTGGTGAGGAGGAAGTCATTGAGGTGGTGTACATGGCGACACAAGAAATGCCCAGTGTCTGCTGGTGGCTTACTTTCGGGTTCGGGATGCATACCGGCTTCAAAGGAGCTGGCATGCACTGTCGTCATGCAGATAGTGAATCGTAGCCAGAAATGGTCACTTTGTTCCCTCGTCAGGCTAACCGGAAGGGGGAGAAGGCCGCAGAGTACTGGGAAAGGGCCCTTTTGTTCCCGACTGTCTGTTCGCCGAGTTGCAGCCAGGCAAACCATGCCAAGCTCCTCTTTGTCTGGGCTGTGTTGGCGGCTTCAAGTTGTGTCTTGTCGTCACCGTCCATACTAGCTTCACAGCTTTCAGCTAGATGGCTCTGAGCTCTTGCCTCAGTGGTCCAAGGCAGCTGCTTCCGCGCTCGACTTGTTGTCATCCTCAACAGCTCCTCCACGGCCAGGGAAAATCTCAATTGGCCAGTGGTTGCTATCACTTGCTGAAGGAGGTGGTCAGGGTTCTGCTGTAGGATGTTTTGTTTTCTCTGCGAGCACCAAACAGGTATCCCAGGCCTCTCACAGTGAAGACAGTAGTTAAAACCAATCACACGGCACAGCACCACTCTCCGGGCTGTGGAGGGAATTCACATGAAAGCCGCCAGGCCAATATACAATACAAAGGCTTCATAAGCTTGAGCCTAACCACTCACAACCTTTTGAAGAGTGGTAGCAAAACTTTAAAACAAAAATAGAAGAGGGAAGAAATAATGGCTAAATGCACAGATAGTAAACAGATGCATACTGTATACCCACTGAAAAACATACACAAAAACAGTACAACTCTGGATTGAGGCGGGACCACTACCTCAATTACGGGGATGTCCTACTCAGTCCGTCGGCATTGCCATTGCATTTTTTTTTTCGTACCGAATGGCAAAGATGTCAGAATGCTAGACTCACTCAGAGCAAGCGGCCATTTTTGGGTGGCATTTGATGCAGCCAAGTGAATGAGCAGTGATTAGTCTCGAAGACAGACTTCGCCCCATACACGTAACAAGGCAGCTTTTGGGCTGCCCAAACTGAGCAAGCCCATTCCTTTTCCAGAGTGCTGTAGGCTTCCTCCCGCATGGTTAGCTTCCACCTTGCATAGAGGATTGGGCGCTCCTCATTGTCTCTGACTTGGCTCAACACAACCCCCATTCCTCTGTCACTAGCATCACACTGGACTATGAATTTCCTAGTGCAGTTCAGTATGCATAGCACGAGCCGCAAAATTAGTATGTTCTTCAGCGTTCAGAAAGCGTTCTCCTTTGCCGCATCCCAAATTACGCCATTTGGCCTTCCTTTGGGAAGCGCATCAATCAAGCGACATGCCAGCTGGGAAAAGTTAGGTGTGTACCTCTGGTAGTACCGCACAAGCCCTAGGAGGGACTTTACTTCTCCTTTAGTCCTAGGCTCCGGAAACTCATTAATAGACCTTATGCAAAATTGCTGCCATCTATCAGACCTTCAACGAACCGCGCTTCGTGACGCCTGGCTCAAGGGTTGAGTGTGTCGGCTGCGCTTACAGCTGCTGCCGTCGCGTTAGCTGCGTCTGTTTTGTGCTGTGATTTCCATGTATTTGTTCGCATTCAAAGTAAAAAATGATTTAATAATAGATAATTGACTTGTCCTATCTGCCTACATTCCAATTTTACTTCGTGAAGCGATACTGCACTGCCTAAACTTCTAGCGAATGGTGGTGACAGTGTAGCTGCAAATGGCAAAACCTTCGTTGTAGCACCGGGGCATTCCTTGATACGCTACTCAAATAGGTGTCCATGAAAGTGCAAAACATATTGATGTTGCTTCCGGGTGTAAAACATATCTGCGATGTCATTACGCTTACACAAAGGAGCTTAATGTTTTTTTTTGTTTTTTTTATATAAGACTGATGCCTAATAATTACTGCGCTCTGATGGACCTTCACTGTTCCCAGTGAAGCGCGCGCACTACTGTTCCCATCCTCTGTCTCAACGTTTAGCAGCTGATGTATCTCATTGCCATGTAATCAACCATATATCAAATCCCATATTCTATATGTTACTGGCTAAAACCCCCCAACCACGTGAATTTGCTGGCGAAACGCGACAGGTCAACGACGTGATTTCGTGCGCGCTGATCCTCCTCAGATATGTAGCTCCTGTTGCCGTCACACCGTGGTTCTGTTTCGTGAAAATCGATATATAGCAGATACTGCTGCCTGCGAAGTCACACAGCAGAGGTCTGCCTTATACCCAGACACAATGTCAAGCTCCTTCGTGGACGCATATTCAGGCAGTGCTTTGTGCAATGCGCAGTTTTTGCAGCAAAGTCTTTCTCCTCTCCAATACCGCATTTTTTCTTTTTCTTTCCGTAATTCTTGACGGAATTAAAATATTTCAATTGTTCTTCGTTGTCCATGTCAGGGATGAGCTCAGTAGTGAGACAGGAAAAGAGGGGGGGGGGGGGCAAACGAGTTTTAATGGCTTTCTTTGCTTGTGAAGATATTGAATGAAAAACTAATCGCACTGCATTCTCATGCAATACTCGGCTCTAGCGACATTCTTCACGAAATCGTTTTGCGAAAAAGTAGCGAACATATACGGGCGGTCTAATGTTAAATGGCGGTTTTCTTTCTATAGCTGCCGAAGATATTTTGCAAAGTCCGAATTTATGGGGCGTCCAGTCAGTTGACACCTGAAAGAACACAAATGCTTTCAGTGTGGAGCTGTGATGCATGGAATTTTTTTTTGGCATATTGCAAAACAACAAATTTAGTTGCCAGCAGCAATTCAGGGAAGTAGTAGAATGCACCAAGCAATGGGCATACAGTAAATGTGATGCATCATGTATAGGGCTAGATACTTTTAGACAAAATAAAGTTGGAAGACGTGTGCGCTCATTCTTGCTTCTACTGCGATAGCCGCAGTAGCAAACCTCACTGCTAAGCGCAGTAAGGCTCGCTACAAACGATATTGCTCTGTGGATAGTGTCAAATGGTTAACAGTTTCAATTCCTACCTCTTTACACTGTTTTCATGGCGCGCCATGAAGGTTAAACGAAGAAACGGCATTATTCAGTGATATGGATGGGAGAAAAGAAAACTGGCGTGGTCCAAACTAAGGCACAAGTCCTTTTCGATGCACCTCACACAACTCGAAGAAAAAAGATCTCGTACTAATAAAAAAAAAGCAAACAGCGCGGTGATCGTCATCACTATAGAGACCGGACACCCGTTGTATGGCGGCACCGTCGCCTCGGTGGAACAGCGCCGCCCGCGGCGGAGTGCCGAAGCAGCGGAGTGCCAAGGCAGCTGAGCGCGCAGTCGTTTCCGTTCTGCGAGCCGTTATTGAGCACGCCCCTACCCGTTGTTTTGCGGTGTGGCTTTGAGAACTTTGAGCTGCTTTGAGTAATCGCAAGGAATATTTTTCGACCTGGAAATCTTGAAAAAGGAAAGGGCTGTCCTCGGCGGGGCGTGCATGTTTTTTTTTTTTTAAACCGCCCGGCGCATGGTATTGTGTTATATACTCGAAAATGCCGCGCGCGTGATTTCATTGCGCTAGGAACACCTTCGTTAGGCGCTTGTAAAGACGACTTCAAAGACGGGAATTACGCCTGCACTGCGCTTTCAACTTATATTAAATCTAGTCGAAACCCGCCTGAAGATCAAATACCGCTGAGCCGTGTAGCCGTGGCGCCGTAGTAGTGGTAGTTGTAATGGTCAGCGTTCATGTAAAATGAAAAAAATGCTGCACCTGTCATTTTTGGTAATAGCTAGGCTCAAACGATTCAGAGTAGAATAATTGCAAATGACATTCCAGTTTCAACCTTGCAACGAGAGCTGGAAAGGAGAAAAATAAACAAGCAAGGCAAAAGTAGGATCCTATTTATGGTTGGAAAAGCAAACACACATATACTTCCAGGACTTACTGCACAATTACGCTACAATAGCTCACTGAACCCGGCCTTGAGACTATCAAACTTAATCAGAATATAAGCCACATGAGTAATACCACCTCAGCATCATTTTTACATATACGACGATGCTCTTGTTGAACACGTCGGAGCTGCTACATGTAGTTGACTTAGAAAATATTATACTATAAATACCTTTCTCTCGACATGCTGCGGAGGTTGTGAAAAGAAAAAAATTAAATTTCCTGCTATCAGCGGCCCTATTTTTTCGGACGCCTGCTATGATGGAGAGATCTTGGTAGTATTTGGCTTTTGCTTATTTAGGCGTTCTCTCAGCGCAGGAAGTTCAATGCGATTGACCGCAGTTGCCTTGAACATTTGAAGGCTATAGTCTAATACTGTAAAACTGTTAAATACAATCGAAAAAAAAAAAACACACACACAGTGTGATGTGTTGTAAGATAAGCCACCGACAACTAAGAGAGCGTTCTATTGTTAAATGAATCCTGATGGCTCGTTCGCTAAGGTGTTCTACTTTCTTAGCATACCACGAACTTGCGGGGCCGATACCTGACCCGCTCGATACCTGATGAGTGCGAGGGGACACGGCCATGTAGGTAGTTTTCTATTTGCACGTAAAGGAATCCGGATAACTGAAAGCCATTCTTTTTACAACTTTGTCACTACAGCTTGCCGGACTGCGGCTAAATCTGTTTAGATTGGCCATAGAAGCAATTTCTCAGAGAGGTAAAACAGTCTTGTCTTACTACGCCACAATCGGGAAATCTCACGTTCACTAAAACGCCAATGAGAAACACATATTTAGGCGGGCCAGGAAATGGGTACTGCTGAGAAAATACGTAAACCCGTGTCAGGTGCAACGTGAATGCGAAAAGAAAACTGCTACATGGCCTTAAAAATAAAAAAAAGTGTTACCTTTATGCTCGTTTCCTCAAATTACTATACTGTATTTTTTTCTTGTTCGACTTTTATATGAAGCCGACAGCAGATTTTATGACCGTGCGGTGTTGATTGAGCTGTGAAATGAGTGATTTTATTAGGCGAAATAGACATGCCACAAACAAATGTTAACAAGTTCCAAGATAATTAACGCAGAACTCTCAGCACATTTTCATTAGTTGACAAACGAAGAGAGGAAAAAGTACAAGATCATGGTAATAGGTATTGTTCATGTCTCCTATCTGCTCTTTCTGTTAAGAGAAAAAGTAAATTATCTATGGCTATGTCAGGAAAGTAGCTGCGCAAACATTGTCTCTGCCCATCACTGAAGATTGTAACGCAGCCCGAACGACTGTGGTGGAGCTGCCTTTTCTTTTTCCGTGCTGGGGTTTTCTTGTACACAGGCGGGGAAATGCTAGCGTTGTAACTTACGCTGTTGGGTTCCTTCGTTTTCCAATTGTCAATAAAGTAACTACAGATGAAGGAGTGCAGCTTCGACTCCGAGACTCTTGTGCTGTCACTCCTGGGGAACAGAAGGCACGAAGCATCCAGACCGGAATTTTAAACATTTGGTACTTTCTCTGACCACACAGTAGCCAAATACGTAGATTCATGCCTCTGCCTTTCAAAGAACCATGCTTAGGTCACCCGCTACTCATGCTTGTGTGGAAACCCGTAGAAATGAATCGACCTTAAAGCGTCCAACGAGTTTGCGTAGCTGCCAGTGCAGCCAACAACACACCACGTTTCGCCACCCTTATTTGGCCAGACTTCGTTTCACTGGACACATTCACACAACTAGCTCAATTTTCTGCTCTCTTGAAGATATATTCACGCACAACATTATCTAAACCTTGGGATTTCCAATTTCCCCACAAACCAGCGACAAACAGCACGCTCCAATGCGCTGGCAATGCGCCGGCCCCAAGCCGGCGCATTCCAGCGATTGAGCGATGCGCCGAGAGGCGGCGCCACTCGTTCAGCTGTCCGGTCCCTATAGCAACAACAGTCATGCGAACTCGTAGTGGGCGAGAGCAGCTAAACAGTAGGGGCAGTTGCTGCCATCTATATACCCTTAGTCATTTCTTTTGCAAGTCGTGTTCTGGAGACTCATCTCAGCAACTGAAGCCTGGACGTATCGGCTATATTCAATTAATCGATGAATTGAATGCGTAAAGACGTTAGAATATTGCGCTGGAATTTAAGAGAGCAGTCTGACGCCTTTGAAGTGCCGAAACCTGTTCTATCTGGATACCTGGACGCATACATACGGGCAAAATCTGTTGACAACTTGTATGCATGAAACCTTAAAAGCTGAGATGAATTAGCGCAACAAGGAAATCAGGAACAACACTCTTGCACATCTTTTATGCAAAAAGGCAATGCGCAGTCTGTCTACAGGCAAATTTAACACACCGTGGGCGATATATTTCGTCTGCCTTAGCACCGGGTACTGATTTGCAAACTTACAATGCACGCTAAATAAGATATCTTACAATTCAGGCGCGCCGTTGATGGAATGTGCACCCAGCGCGACAACCACGTGAGAGCAGATTAACACAAGCCTCAAGAAAAAAAAAAAAGCTCAATAGTAACTTGCTGCTTCTTTTCTTCTACACCCTTATTTTAATTTTGCGTACAACAAGGGGCACAACAGTATGTCGATATTATCGGCAACAACGAGCATTAAAGCTGCCGGCTGCGCAGCCCCCTATGCCACTTGCCGCTCCTCAATGCAGCTACCCTTGAACATGGCGGAAACGCGTGCGGCGGTCGATAGATGGCAGCAATTTTGCATAAGGTCTGTAAGGGTTATCTTGAGGATCCGACGGCCTTCACATTCCCCTGCCTACCACATGACCGAGGTAGGTCACATGTGAGCAACCACAATGACCATGCTGCATCACGCAGCATGGTCAGCACTCTCCTTAAATGTGAAAGATGGCCTTCCCATAGGTTAGAAAAGACAGCTATGTCATCGAGATATGGGAGCACAAAATCCTCTTAAGTCCTTGAGGACAAGGTCCATTAGCTTAGCAAAGCTAATTGGCGCATTCTTCAGCCTGAAACTCGGAACTAGAGGCCAGAATACGCCTACAGGTGAAATAAATGCCGCCTATTGGGGTGCGTTCTTCGAGAAAGGAACCTGTTAGTGGCCCCTCACTAGGTCCGGCTTGGAGATGTACTGGGCAGGGCTAATGGTCTCTCTCCTTTCCTCTACATTTAAGATAGGATACAGCTGGTAGTTAGTTGTGGCAGTAAGCTTTCTGTAGTCCACACAGAGACGAGGATCTTGGTATCTCTACGAGGAGCAGAGGAGAGGTGTAATCACTTTCCACCAGTTCTATCATGCCAAATGCTAGCATGTGTTTGATCTTAGCCTCAGGTTATTTCCTTTTTCCTTTTTTTTTTGGGTGAAACCCTGTAGGCCTTCGACATCACTGGCTTAGTAGACGTTTTGTTCTATATCATGCCTGAGGAGGTTTGTCTTACCTGGCTGGCCACTAAAACTATCCTGAAATTTGCAAAGCAGCTGCTTTAGTTCCAGCAATTGAGTTGGCTCTAGAACCTTTGTGCTCATGGAACGAGCCACGAGAACTGTGCTGCTGCTGCTAGCATTTTCGCTGCGGTTTTTTTCCACTCGGAGGGTTTTGGTCAGTAGTTCCTCAGGGGTGTTTACTGCCATGTTTACCACTAGCTCCTTTCACCATAGGGTTTCATTGATTGCAGGGGCAGTTCTTTATCTGCTGCCTCTCCCAGGCATTTTCAGAGTGTAGGTAGCTTCAGAAAGTTGATCTAGAACCTCTACGGGTCCATCCCAATGAATTGCAGCTTGTTATTCTTGCGGCGCGGACCTGAGAATCAGCACATTATTTCTTACCTTAAAGGTTCTCACTCTAGCATTCCTGTCATAGTACGGCTTGGCAGTTTCCTGAGCCATTTTCAGGTTTTTGTCCACTAGTTCTCACATGGTACTCAGATGATTTAACAGCTGCAGCACATACTCCACGACTGGTTGACTGCCGCTGGTCTCTCCCCACATCTCTCTTAGCAATCTAAGCGGGGAATGGAGAGCTCTTCCATATATTAGTTTGGCAGGAGTGAAAGCTGTGGCTTCATGCTGAACTTATGATGATGATGATGATTGCATGGCCCAAACCCTGTTTGACGGGTGATCACAGCGGGTTCTGGATCAGGCCTACAAAAATGTTCCGTACAACGCCAGTGCGTTATTCACAAAATTTATTGTACAGACGTCCCCGCTACCAGTGCTCAAGGTGTCGCTTGGTCATTTCCACTGCCTTGTTTTTGTCGCTTGTGTCATGCACTTGATGGCGCACCCTGAGTGCTATCGCCAGCATGTCGTCCATGTCCGCCATGGCGTGCACGGTTGGAGGGAGTGGTGGCAACAGCTGTGGGCGTTCTAACACAATATGCTGATCGTCTCCTCTGCAATTTGACATCGGGTGTGTTAAGTTGCTGGACCGTTGTGGAGGAGGGGAGCACTCCAAAACAGCCGGCTCGCTTCTTCTGTTTGTCTTTTCTTTCTGATTGTTAACTTTGTTGTCAGGGTTTTTTTATGAGGACGCGTCCGGGCGCCCGTTGAACTTGAAATATGCGAGGAAAAGTTATTTTACCGGGAGTTCGGAGCTGAGACCTTGGGAGGTGGTGGTCAGACCGTGAGACAGAATAGGCAGCTCGGTGCCAGACGCGGGAATTATGACTCTCGGGGAAAACAACCTGCGCCGCATCTGCCACTCGTACCACTTAAGGGGCCTGCAAATGTGCACGCTGCAGTGACCTTTGGCCTGTGCGACCGAAGGAGTGCGCTGGTTGCTGTTGCAGCCGCGTGGGAAACCCAGAGTCGTCTTACGGGTAGCACACATTGTTTAAGTTTCAAAGACAGATCCTTGAGACAGATCCGTACAAGTCAGGCGTGCCGGCGACGCGAAGACTGCGGAGAGCGAACCGCGTCGTCGTTTAACCTATCAGCTCAGACCAATAAAGGGCGAAGGTTTATCAGCGCATTACCGATGGGACGGCACCGACGCAACCGTAAGCTGTAAAAACAAAACGCGAAAACGGACGGTCGCTCGGGAAGCGCGACGTTTACACACAAGCGGTCTCGTGTTTCTGGCTGCGAGGCCAGGGGTGCCGTTTCTAATGTGATGCCTTCGTAGTATTCGAGTGGAAAGGCGCGCACCGCGCCGTCGAGCTGTCGACTCCCGCGTGAACATAAATATCCCCGCGGCGCTCTCGCCGAGCCGGCCAAGACGCGGGAGAACAGTACGGCACATCCGGTGCTGTCGGTTCTAAAGTTGACGGAAACATCGCCGCAGCCACGGCGCTCGTGTTGATGAGCGTGGTAGCAATAAATTCTCTTCTTACGGCCGGCGGGGCCCGGACACTACCCTCGTATTTCTTGCTGCCCTGTGTGCCCTTGCACGTGTGTGCATTGCTGGTGAAAGTGAAAGTGGCATTCACGTGTCTTTGCTAATTTGTTTTGTCCCGCCCCTGATTTTGAGAGAGTATCTGTGCGTCGTCCCCATAGGGGGAAAGGGCGAACGATTGGTGGGAGGCACGTGGGGCTCGCGAAGGACCAATCTCGGAGGTGCCGATATTGCATTGGCTATTTAAAATGTGGCTTTGTCATTCTGATCTTGAAGAAGCTCTTTTCCTCCGATTGGCCACGAGGTTGGTCACCAGGATGTTGAAAATGTATACTTAAGACGGGTGTTTGGGGAGAAAAGAGACAGACGGGTAGACAGACTGACTGCCGACTTACAACTGGTGGCAGGAAGTTGCGAACTGTGTTCGCTAAAGCAAAATGTGTTTTTGACCCGTTCAATAAAGTGCCCATAGCGCTCGAAAAGTTGTCCCGTCCGTTTCCTGCAACGTGTCCCCGGATCAACGGACCATCTGGAACACCACATCATCCATATATATATATATAAGAAAGTTAACTGGGTGCGTGCCGTGTCCAGCCCAGAGGAGAACTTTTCTCGAAGTCGTCGGGTGCGCAACACGCCAGCCCTAGCCTTGCCTAGGAGGCCACTTCCAGTGGTGTTATTGTAGATGGCCTCCTTTTTAATCACTGTTTTATTGGTGCTGCAGAGTACTAGGGACGACTTGCGTGCTGCTTCCAGTCTTCACACAGCCGTCTCAACTTCTTTGATTTTGTCACACACCTTTCGGCACCAGGTGGGTTCGCGTACTGCTGTCAGTGCCACTCCAAGTATCTCAAACTTTTCTTTGAGCCACCAGGTCAGGTTATTTTACCTAGTGTGTAGGCATCGTAGATGCACATACTTGAAAACCTCTCTGGCCCACCTGCCGTCCGGTAGTGCGCTGAGTTCTCGCTCGAATAGGAGCTTGGCCTTGGCTTCTCGGGTCTCAAACTTGGACCAGCCAACATCACCTTGAATGGCAGCATTGGGGACGAATCTGTATACGTCAAGAGCCACATGTCTGGCTTCTCACTGACGAACTTTGAGGGCCTGTCATGTAGGAGAAAAGAGGCACAGTACCGTATTCGCAAAGGTCAGAGAGGGTACAGCCACTAGCTTCCACAGTGCGCACACTACTTCGAAACGACTAAAAGTTTGAAGGGCTCCGTGCATGAGGTAGGCCCGTTGCTGCACTGCCTTTCAGCTTTGTCTCATAATCTTGGAGGTATTTTCTGTCATTGGTGAGCAGGACGCCCAAGTATGTGTAGGTATCTACCCATTCTACCTCATTCCTCTGGAGTAGCATGGCTCCTTTCTGTGTAGTGTCAGTGCTGGCGTCGTTCTCCACCATAATAGCCAACTTTCTCTGGTTGTATGTCAGGCCGAGTTTATTGCCCTCTTCTGAGCAGATGTCCAAAAGTGCTTGGAGTTCTTGGCTCGAGTTCGCCAGGATAACAATGTCATCGGCATAGGAGCGCCAGAAGATATCGCTCTTTGGTTATTCCCTCCTCCATGTATGTAAGGTTGAAACGAAGGCCACTCGTCTCTAGCCGTCGGGTCAATAGCGATATGAACAGCATGAAGAGAAGAGGGGACAACGGGCACCCTTGCCTCAGACCTCGCTGTACCTCCACTGATTCCGAGCAATCGCTGCCCCACTGTATGACAGCCAGATTTCCCTTGTGCAGCTCCTGAAGCAGCTATATCCATTGAGCTGGAAGTCCAAGGTCATTCAATACTGTCCAGAGTGTTTTGTGCACTATACCATCGTATGCCTGAGAGATGTCTAGAACTCCTTGCAGGAGAGCTAGCAGGAGAGCCCTGTTTTCCTGCGTTGCTATCTCCCAAGCTTGGGTGACTACAACCAGGCAGTCGTGAGGGTC
This sequence comes from Amblyomma maculatum, assembly GCF_055883805.1. Taxonomy (NCBI): domain Eukaryota; kingdom Metazoa; phylum Arthropoda; class Arachnida; order Ixodida; family Ixodidae; genus Amblyomma; species Amblyomma maculatum. The sequence continues at coordinate 219,775,719 of NC_139344.1, read as the reverse complement.
TGGCCGAAAGCCCATCTGCAGCTCCCCAAGGATGCCCTCTTTTTCTGCCCAGGAGTGTAGTCCAGTACTGACGATGTGTGCGAAAAGTCTATATAGGACCGATGTTACTGAAATTGGCTGGTTGTCGGCTAGTGACTGGGCATCTCCACCCCTCTTCGGTATCAGCCGTACTCTGCCGTGCCTTCAACAGCTGAACTGGTATACCATCCTGGCCTTTAGCTGAGTGTCCATTCATATGCTCGAGGGCTTTCTCTAGTTCATGCTGTGTGATAGACTCCCGGTCACACAAAGCTGTCAGCGCTTCAGTACTGTGGTGCTCTCCTGGCATGACTTGGGCGAGCTTCTGTGCCGTGAAATTTTGAACATACCTCAAGCATGCCAGACCTTCATGTACCTCCCCAGAGACATGATCTCTGAGGGTAGTCGCTGTCTGAGTTGGCTGGGCTTGTTCTGCTCGGATAGGCTGCCAAAACTTTTTTTGGGGCATCGCGACCAGCCACCTTGAGGTCTTCAGTAAGTTTAGCTCTGAGTTTATGGACCTTCTTCTGTACAAGTTGTGCAGCCATTTGCTTAGCTCTTCTATACTGCTCCCATAGAGTTTGCTATCCGAGATGATTCTTTTCCTCGGAGTGCATGGCGGTGTTCCCTGCAGCATTTCTTGCTCCTGTGTATGGCCTCTGCTATTTCTTGATCCCACCATCCTTTTGATCTTCTTCCACTTCTCGGTGCACTTCATCACCCATTCTTTCACCCAGTGAATAAAATTCTCACAATCTTCAACCTCAACATTTTCAGCGTCTTCCTCTAACAGTGTGAGGAGGTTTTTCATCTGTTTGAGTGATAGCCTGTGTCGAAAAATTGCTTTTTTCCACACCCTATTTTGACGGCTGCCCTCAAACACCAGGATAAACAGTATTGCTGGCAGACAACTTTCTCAGTCGTCTTTCTGCTCATAGCATGAAGCATGCACCACCATTTTGAACTCGGAGTGTCACTTCTATACACTGTTGGACTGGGGGTGATAAGCCAAACTATGTATGAACTTTACACTGCACCTCTGCAAAAACGTGGTCGTCAGTGCATTCGTGAAAACTTTCCCATGGTCAGCTTGAATTTATGCTGGAAAGCCGATTCGAGCGAAAACTGAAAGGAGTGCATCGAATATCTTCACTGGACTAAACTCCCTTAGAAGTACCGCTTCTAGAAGCTTTGTAGCAAAGTCTATCATAGTGAGGACGAACTTATATCCGGACTTGGTTTTAGGCAGTGATCCCACGGTGTCAATGACCAGTCAACGGAAAGATTCTGAAATCAGCAGAACCAGCTTTAGAGGAGCCTTCCATCTTTCCACCTGGCTTTCCTGGGCGCTGACAAGTGTCGCTCAATTGAACGTAGCATTCAGCATCTCTGAAGCAGCCTGGCCAGTAATACTCTCCAAGTAGCCTCTCCTTCATTTTGTTCATGCCTAGGTGCCCTGACCAACTGTTTCCATGGCAAAACCTAATATATCAGATTGATGCTTTTCAGGGGCAACCAGCTGGTTTAGTGTCCTTCCCTCTTTGTCTCTGTAGGGCTGTTACAGCAGTCTGCCCTTGTGGTACAGTGTCACATTGTGCCTAAAGATGCCCTTGTGAGCTTTAAAGTGCAGCTTTGACAGGTCTGTTGAACTCTTACCGAATCTGTTAACACTTAACAGGCAGTCCATGAAAGGAGATGTCGGCGGCAACACCTAACCTGTAGTGCATTTTTCGTATGCTGCCATTCAACAGCTTTTCTTTGGCCACTGGTTCGGGCTGTCCCTCGTCTGCTCACACTGCAATTGACTCGTTTGTTGTTGGGGATGTCTTTCCCCTCACCAGATGCTCCTGATGTCTGGTTGTATGTAAGCTTGGCAGCCAGCTTGCCTGATTTCGACCTTGTTCCCTCTACTAGCTTCTGACCCCGTTCATGCAGCAACTGATTCAGTCTATTACGAATACTGTAATGAGACTGCCCGCGAGACGGCAGCTTCCGTTTACAGCTCTCCGAACTGGCCGGAAATCACTACCATTGCCATCGGAAGGTGCACACTGATCTTCTAGCACCTGTTTTAACCACGCCACTTCCCCAGTAAAGTTCTGCTCTTTAACATAGGAAGGATGAACAATGTTGACTGTGGCACAATTGGCCCGAAGGACCCTGCACAGCTTTCCCTTTACTTTGAGCTCGTGAATGTACGGACATAGGAGCTCCAAGTTTTTGTCACTGTCATGTGAAAGTGTGAAAGATACTGTGCCTTTCCTTTTCTATAAATCAGTTTACAATTTTTTTAGGTAGGCATGCCAAATGTTTACAACTAATAGATGAAACAATGTAGCTTTTCTTCGGTGTCCTGAAATATCTTTATTGCAGTGTTTCATTTTGATGTTCAAGCCTTCTTTCTTAACATTCCCAAGGTTTTTTCCCAGCAAGTTCTCAAAATCAGATTTTTTTCTTGTCATTTATAAAAGTAAACGAATTTGTATGCATGTGAGAGACCGTTTAACCACTTTTTAGCATATTTTACAACAGAATCATGCAGACATATTTAATAAAATTTACCAAGGCTTCTCAGGGTTACCTATTTTGACTGCATGGTCCTGAAGGACTTAACACCAGAGAAGGAAAATTACACCTACTTAACCTATATTTTCAAAAGTAAGAAGGGAGGCTTATGTCAACTTTTGTATTCGTGAAATTTTTTTTTTACCATTTCTTAATTTTATAAGCATGCTTATTCAGCACGTAATTCCTCCCCCCCCCCAGGTTTTGGAAATGAGTTTTCTTTTTCCCTTTTTTTTTCACATTATATGCAGTTCATGCATAGTTTAATACATGTCACATATGGATTGGTGACAGTTTGCATATATGCAAAGCCTTCTCCAAGGCCTCTCAGAATCGCCGGCTTTTTCCCACGGCCCGACAGAGTTAAAATGTTCACCACTGTGACTTGGCATTTCCCGGTGTTGCACAAAATGGTTCATATTTTATGAAAGCCTTGAGTGTAGTACTAGTGAGTGTAGTATGGAACGTATGATTCTGCATGGCTTTTCTGCCACGTAATGGTGGAACATGCTGCATTTTCTTCAACAAAAACACTAGTACTGCTACTGCTTTTTTGTCATCCCAACTGCCAGTGCATCTGCTTAATTCTTTCTTTTGTTTGTATCCTCTTATTAGGCACCTGAAAGACTTGATCATCTTGACTGCGTGCATTCAAACACTTTCACTTGTGTCCACATATGCCTGGTTCTTATGGCTTGTGGTAAGTACCATCCTGCTATCTTGGCGGTTTATGGCGCGACTATTGAAACAGATCATAATATTTTAGCTGCCATATTTTTCAATGTATAACACACATATATATATATATTTTTTTCAATGCATTTATGGTGAAATGGCAGCAGTAGCGACTGCCGCGATTACGAAGCCTATGTTCGTCTCACAGTCCCTAGGCATTAGTGAAAGCTCGTTAATTCACAACTCGTTAATTCGAAATTTTTGATAATTCGAAATAGTCATCGTGGTCCGGTCCGCAGTGCATAGAAGTCTATGCGCGTAACAGCTTGTTAATTCACTCAAAAATTGGCGCCGCCACCCATAATTCGAACTGCGCGCCACCAAGCGGCGCTGTTAAAAACCATCGTTGGAAGCTTTCACGGCAGAACGATAGATGGCACAACCATCGGGGCGCCGCTAGGGTGCTGGAACAAGTACTAAACAGTCTTTCCTGCCGCGACTCCTTCGAGGAACGACGTTTTAGTGTTATCGACCACGGTTTCGTGTTGCATTTCGTGAGCCCTCGTTTTGCACGCCGCTTGTTGTGAGCTTGTGTCCGCGAGATGTGTTCGCGTGGGAAATACTGTGCCAAGACGGTGAAGGAGAAAGTGGCTATTTTACGCGAGGTGGATGAACGGAAGGCCAGCAAAGTGGAAATCGCGAAAAAGCACGGGATTCCACCAAGCACGTTGTCGACGTACGTCCGAAATAGGAAGGCCATCGAGGATGCCTATGAAGCCGAAGATTTCGCCAGCAACAGAAAAAGGCTTCGGTTAGCCAAGTATCCGGAAATTGAGACCGCTGTGATCACGTGGGTGAAAGAAATGAGAAGCGCTGACATTCCACTGAGCGGCCCAATTATCATGGCGAAGGCGGCCGATTTCGCCCTGCGCTTGAATGTGGAAGATTTTGTCGCCTCCGAAGGATGGTTTCACCGCTTTAGAGACAGACATAATCTTGTCTTCCGGGTGTTGTCTGGAGAAGCCAAAGAAGTGGATGCAGAAACTTGTGCCACGTGGCGAAGCGGTGCTCTGCAGCAGTACTTAGAAAGCTACTCGGCACATGATATATTCAATGCTGATGAGACGGCTTTGTTTTATAAGCTCCAGCCCGACAGAACAGTAACATTTAAAGGGGACAGCTGCGCTGGCAGCAAGCGAAGCAAAGAGCGGATTACTGTTCTGGTCGCCGCTAATATGACCGGGACGGAGAAGGTCCCTCTTTTTGTTGTCGGCAAGGCACATAAGCCTAGATGTTTCAAGAACATTAGGACGCTGCCGACGGAATACTCCGCCAACAGCAAGGCGTGGATGACGGGCGAATTGTTTAAAAAATGGCTCTTGAAATTCAATCGGAGGATGGAGCTAGGGAAGCGTCAAGTTCTCCTCATTGTGGATAACTGCTCGGCACACAAAGTCGACGCCGAGCTGAAAGCCACAAGGCTCGTCTTTTTGCCCGCCAACACGACTGCGGCCTTGCAGCCGATGGATCAGGGGGTGATCAGAAACATCAAATGTTTCTATAGGCGCCACATGATCGAGCGCATGACTTTGTGCACTGGAAACCAGAAAACCAGCACCATCACATTGCTCGCAGCAATGCACATGTTGGTGCGTGCATGGGAGCAGGTCACGCCGTCCACAATTGCAAACTGCTTCCACCACTGTGGCTTTGCTGCCGGAAGTATGAAAGAAAGTGGCGATGATGGGAGTCCGGAGCCTCTGCCTGCGGCTGTGCGTGCTGTGCTGCAGGACGTCAGTTTTGATGATTACGTTGGAGTAGACAGCGATGCAGCAGTGTGCGGTGCCCTAAGTGATGAGGACATTGTCGCTGAAATTGTTGGGGAGCAGTCTGTCCCAGAAGAGGCAGAAGACGAGGACGACGACGAGGAGCAAGAGCCCGTGCGTCCATCCGCGGCAGAAGTTATGGGAGCGCTGAATGTCGCGCGCCTTTTCTTCAGCTTTGAAGAGGGGGAAGAAGACTCCCTGCGTCGCATTCGCATGCTAGAAGACCGAGTGAGTACGATAGCCCTCAGAGAGAAGAAGCAGAAGATGATAAGACTTTTTTGCTAAATAAATGTTTTTCGTGCCCTCCGGGCATCAAACGCCTTCATTTTTGCTCACTTTCATTAGTTCGAATTTTGGTTAATTCGAACTGGCCTGGCGGCCCCGTGGAATTTGAATTAACGAGCTTTTACTGTATAACGATATGCCAAGCAATGGCGACGTCCACACAAAAAGGGTGTCTCAGCAGCGTTGCCACCATAAATTGGTGAACTTTTTGATGGCACGTCCAAAGATGACGCCTTTACAAGGTTTGAGTAAAGATAAAATGTTATTGTTCTGCCTGTGCAAAGGTATTTTTGGGCAAAAGCATTGCCTCTTTTTTTTTCTTTTACTATCATTTAGCATAACGAGTTTTCTCACAGGTGCAGAGCATTTTGCAGTGATAGCACAAGCAAGTGTAGTCAAGGCCCATTGCCCTAACTGGGAAAATTGAGGTGTGTCTTATACAAGGATGCATCCTATAACTAGCTTTTTCATTGAAAGCCTCTAAATATGGGGTAGGCACCTTATATAAAGGTATGTCTTATGCACCTGAAAATACGCTGTCTGCTACCAGTCTTTAAAAGTAGGCTTTTCGAGGTGTAAAAGAAGCAACGTGGTCTCCTCTGTTATGCCTGTGCCGTGGTGCTCGCTGCTGCTTGCCGTTGTAACGCAGACAGCACAGAGTAGGTCACCTAATATGTGTTCCTTTGAGTGATGAATACTGGTGGGCATTGTGCATGCTTCGAAGGCACAGGAAAGTCATGCAAGATAGCAAAAACTTTTTGAGCCACGGCTTCAAAGGCAATTGTGTTTTTGAAAATCTAATAGGATATGGCTATTACTAATGGCCAGCTGTATATCTTAGATTGCAATGATGTGCTTAACAGTAATGGCTAAAAAGTGAACTGTTTCAGTCAGATTAGCCAGCTCACTGGTTACATGACTGATCTGTCTTCTGACATCCACAAACACTGCTATTACTATTCCAAAAAAAAAAAGCCCTCTTTATACCTCAGAAAGCCTTCTTTCTTTTTTTTTTTTTAAAGAATTAGTGGCTCTCTACTTTAATTACAAAGCTCTACATTCTGCTGGTGTTTACCAGAGTAGGTTAAACTGTGCAGTGGTATTCTATTGACTGTACTCCTACTCAGGCTGGGAGCTCCAGTAAAAGAGGAGTAATGAAGCTAACAGGATTCCCTATAAAAAATTTTAGTTTGTCCATGCTATTATTTTTTATCCTTTGTCAGTTTACTACAGAAACTGATGGTCGATGTTGTGCTAAATGTTGGTTTGTTTCTGTGTATATTTATGGGTATATTTCATCAAAGTCCTTTCTGTCACACTCAGCCTGCAAAGCACATGCTTTTTCATTGTGGTTTACCTTTTCAGTATTGTTTGGTGACCCAGCATTTTGCTAACAGGACTGAAATTGATGCTTCATTGCTTAGAGGTAGTTCACTAATGAATCAGACCACCAGAAAAACTTCAGTGCTCTTGTGATAGCTGTGAACTTTTTCAGTCTCTTGTAAAAGTGGATATTGGAATATTTTGGTCATGCATATCATCAGTCCTCTCTTTTCCTTGGCAAAATCATGAGGACTCACTCGGACCCACTGGCAAAATTTTGGCAGGCAGACTGAATTCAAACGACACAGGAACAATTATATTTTCCTCATCCCTGATGTGGCCTGGACTTGAATTTGATGTCGCAGCCATCGCTTGGGTGTTAAAACCAAAAACGAAACTGGCGAGAGAAGAAATTCAATTATAGGCGTAAATCACGGGGCGGATCTATGTGCAGTAATTTCCTACGTATCATTACAAATTATAACACGAACCCAAATGGTGGTGCACGACTACCAAGGAAACTTGTAAGATGAATGCCGAGAAGGTGAAAAATGCTTGGCAAGAGACAGCTAAATAGTTGAAGTGAAGGTGAGATGCCGAGGTATGGGCATTAAAAGTGAGGTAATGAGTGCGCCCACTGTTACGTCTACTCTTAAGGCAAAGTTTAAAGGAGTATAGATGCCTAATTTTTGGTTTGGTTTGGTTTGTAAGGTTGTCCCAACGATACTCGGGCTTTGAGAGACGCTGTAGTGAAGGACTCTGGAAATTTTGACTACGTGGGGTTCTTTAAAGGGACACTACGGCACTTTTTCCAAAAATTGGGCTTTCAGCAGAAATCCACAGTTTTTTATGCTGCGAACTTGAATATCAGGTTGAAATTAGGCAGGAAAAGCAGAAAACTTTTTTTTCTTTTTTTTTTTAATCAGAAGTACGCAGTCCGTGCGACAGGGCTCACCCCTGGTTGCGCCACTGCCTGTGATTGGCCAAGACGTCACGTGACAACATTTTGAGGGCCGAGGAAGCTGCCGATGCGTCTCCGTCATTGCGCTGCTTTTATTGCTGTGAAAAAGGGTCCCAAGGGGTGGTGTACCAAATCCTGCTTTGAGTGCCAGGCATAGTACCTTGGGGAAATGAATTTTATAGAAAGGGTGAAGCAGTACACAGCTGCGCCACCAGACAAATGAAATTAATCGAAGCGCGGTTGCCGAACTCTGCGATGTATGCGAGGCATTGACAGAGCTATTGTGCTGGAGACCAAGTCAAACATGTGCAGAGTGCTGCTTGGGTCATGGAACATGCTGACGTAGAGAACTTTTCAATTTTATCATACGCTCACAATATAAATTTAGTAAAATGACGGCTGACGTATGTTGAAAGCCAAGCTGCTGCTCCACAGCACCCACACCTTTATGAGAAAAGCATGTTTTTTGAAATCTGCCTTCTACAAGAGCCTCTTCGGTTTCATTTCTAATTTAATTTATCATCCTCAAAATAGAAAAGACTGTAAAATGACGAGGCAGCAATGGGTGCAAAATCACAAGCCCATATAAGAACAACTTCGATAATTGCTTACTTGGACGCATTGAAGGAAATCTCGTTCTGTGCACTCCATACCTGAATGCTCCCATACTCAACCGAGTGGTACTTGCCTCACCTCCTAACGCTCCTGTAGGGATTCCACGAACATATCAGGCACTGGCGTGCTGGAAAGGATCTTGCAAAGCCGTCACAACCTAGCTGCGAAGCTGCGACACAACAGTGGGCTCTCTTTAATCATCTGCTTGTTCGCAAAGGATCATCAGTGTGTGCTGCTGATGAGTTGTCCAATGTTTTGCACAGAAGCCCTTCCGCGTACCTTTGCACAAAAACAAAACAAAAAGGAAACGAGACACGAAGTACAACCACGCGTCGATGCTGTCTGCCCGTACTATCTTGAGATTACACTCTGTGAACAGATCACAATCAACCCTAAACGCAACGGTTCACATCCAGATGAGACCTGAATAGTCAGAAAGTAATGAACTATAATCAGAAATACAAGTCTTACCTCCCTTTTCTTCCCTTAATAAACACGATTCTATGGAATTGTGACTGGCACGACTCTTCTGTGCGAGGAAATACATAGAACAGCGTCATGGTTCAACCATGCCTTTTTGACAAAAATCTATAGAAATCTCATTAGGAACAAACTGCGTGTTGTCACAGTCATGAAAATGCTTCGAGTAGAATGTTTCCTTTTGTCGGCTTGAATTTATTTCTCTTCTCAGCAGCCTCGCATTGCACCATGAGCTTTTGCCATTGCGAAAAACAATGGAAGACGGCATTGTCGTGCCCACAGCTGTTCGTGCATATGAACGCATGCAGAACTGTGTTGTATCGGGCACACAACACTAAGTTGACATGTTTTGTGTGTACCCAACGCACGCAAGACGAAGAATAGCGCACGCCGAAATCTGCCTCGGGTGGCTTTGAATGCATCCGGCTTCTCAAAGTGGCGTCACAACAGGCGGAGAAGCGCAGTTTCTCTCTATGCTTTCCTCCTTTGTAGCAGTTGCGTAGGGCGCGGAAGATTTGAATTGCGTGCTTTCAGTCGGCAATTCGAAAACATAACTTCGCAGACGTAATCAATAAATAATCTCCTTCAAAAATGTAGAGTATTAGCACATTTGAAAACTGCCGCAGTGTCCCTTTAGCGTGCACTGACATCACACAGCACATGGACGCCACTCCGTTTCGCCTGCATTGTAATGTAGCAGGCTCCGGTCGGAATGGAAGCCAGAGTTCCCGGGTTCGATCGTAACCGCCGGCGGCTGCGTTTCGATGGAGGAGAAATGGAGTGGCAATACGTGTGCTGTGCGATGTCAGTGCACGTTAAAGAACCCCAGGAGGTAGAAAATTCCGGAGCCCTTCACTACAGTGCCTCTCATAGCCTGAGTCACTTTGTGATGTTAAACCCCAAAACCAAACCAAGCTGCTTTTCTGGCGCATTTTTCGACTCGCCCTTGGAAGTGGTGCACAGGTGTCCCTTAGTAAGGGGTGTTTTGGAATTGGTTTTAGGGTGCCTTACAGGCTGTGAGACACCCTTAGTAAGGTGAGGAGTGTTTTAGAATCTGGGCCTAGCGGTTCTCACTAGAATGTGGCGTAGCGCCTTATGTGTTGGCAGAGATGTATCAGATTGCAGTTCCCGCTTTGGCACTGTCTTGTGTTTTCATGGCACGGTTTTCCTTATCCTTGCACGGTCCCTTTTGAGCTGGGATACAGTGACAAGTTTTTGGCACAACAAAAGCTCGCTTAAATTAAGGGATTAATGTTTAGACGAGTAGCAAAGTGCACATACACGAACGAAGGTCCACAACGGGATTCACAGATGGGATCTATTAATGCTGTTGCATAATACTCTTGAAGGGGGAGCTTAAGTGGCAGCCAAGTTTTCTTTTCTGTACAGCCACATATTGTTAACTGAATTTTGGTATTTGTTGAGGTGCCATGTGTCTGCGTACCTTTGTTTTATGCATGTAGGGCGAGAAGGTATGGAAGGCAGGCCACATGGAGTTCCTCGGCACCTTTTCAAAGCTTTTGGGGTTACCCACAAAAATGATTGAGAACTGCAGGCATTTGTGGTACTACACACAATAAGTTTGAGGCAGTCCATTGGAACCTTCATCAGTTGATGTCCCTCTCAGCAGCCTCGTGAATGCTTAGAATTAAAAAAAAAAAAAAAAATAGATGCAGTGCGACAGCTGGCGATCATGCTGTGTGAACAGACCCATTTACTTGCACTTGGAGAATGTCTTCTGATGTTGCTGTTTGTGTGCACAGTCCTTCTTTTAAGGATTGATAGAGTTCTAAGCTTAGTTATGTCTGCCCAGTAGCATGCTTTTCTTAGGGACATTAGATGTCTTCCAGCAACATTTGGCTCAAAAGAGGTTGCAGCCCCTGAGATGGCTAAAGCATGGCCTGTGACTCTTCCGAGTCGCTGCCTTATGCAAGCAAGAGTGTAGTTTTGACACCATCAGCTGTTGGGTCGTTATATACAGAATTAGAACAGATATCATAGGCATGGAGAGACACCGGTTAACACCACTACAAAAATTGGCTTGAGGATGTTATATACCGTATTTACTCGCATAATGATCGCACTTTTTTTTTTAAATACTGACGCAAATTTCGGGGTGCGATCATTACGCGGGGCAAATTTTCTACAAAAAATTTTTGACCACCGAAAACGCAAATAAGTTGCAGGTCAGACGTCTTAGAACATATATCTCGATTACAACCAAAAATAAAAGCTGAGTAAGGCTTACCTTCGCAATAAACACGCACATTAAGCATCACATGGAGTGCACAATGTCCATTTATTTTTTTTCTCCCTTCTCGTTCACAGTTGTATTCCGGGGCATGTCGAACGTCAGTGGAGTTTGATCGGCGTTTCCAGTTTGTGACATGAGGTAACCGCATTTTTCGCGAAGCCTAGTGACGAAGTGATGGAAGTCTATCACTTTGCTTTCATACGCGGCTGGGAGCCGCTGGCACAACGACGTCCGCCGCCTCAGGGAAAGTCCATTCCGTCGCATAAAGCGAGTCGTCCAACCGGAGCTAGCGCGGAAATCCTTTGCGGCGATCCCCAGCTTCCTGGCAGTTGTGCGCGCCTGCGTCTGTATCATTTCTAATGACACCGCACAACCATCCTTGCGCAGGTCCCTCACGTATTCTAGGACCGCCTCCTCAACACGAGGGAACTTGAGGGTCCACGGAAAGCCCGCCGTGTCTTGTTCGTAGCCATCAGCTTCTCGCGCTGCTTCTTCCAATAGCGTATCCTTATTTCGTCCACGCCGAAATGCCTACCAGCAGCGCGGTTGCCATGCTCCAGTGCATAGTCGACAGCCTTGAGCTTGAATGCGGCGGTGTAACTGGCATACCGCCCCATGATGAAATGGCGTAAACTCGCACAAAAACGCAAAGCACGCTACGACGCTGCCGAATTGCAAAATGGCGAACGCCGCAAAGCATGGAATCATGGGAACTCCAACGTTACTAGACTAGGTTGGGAACTCGTCGGAATGCATTCGCTGCGGGATGACTGCAGATCAACCACCAGGCGGCTCCATGTTCGGGGTGCGATCATTACGCGGGGAATTTAAAAAATGGAATTTTGACCTCAAAATTCAGGGGGGCGATCATTATGCGAGTAAATACGGTACTTTTCAAGTTGGATTAGAAGTGTTTTACTGGCTCTGGTGATGCCTCAGGAAGTGCCAAACATTGGTCATTACTTTCCTCGGCATCCTCAAGATGACATTGTGGCTATCTGCACCCATTTTTCATGCAGCAGGCCACAGTTGGGGAAAATGAGGTAAAAGGAAAGTGTAAAGAAAATAAACATATGCTGAAATGAAACGGAAGAGAAATAAGAACGTTTATGAGCCTTTGAACTAAAACACAAAACTGTGACTTGTTTCCATATCACTTTGCACAACCCTATCAGGTCATTTGGCATGTTGCCAATCTTTCTTGGTTATAGATGAGTACTCAAAATTAAAAGTATGAACACACCCTGCTGAAGTTGACACAGAGAAGCCCGTTTAAAAAATGGAGAAGATTGATCACATGCTCCCACATATATGTCGACTCGTATACGCACACAAACATTGTTTTCTACACGCCATATGCTGTTTAAGCTTTCTGCTAATGCAGACTTTCTCTAGCTGAAAAATGTATGCAGGGAGAAAGTTGTATGTTCTGTTCAGTTAGGCATTCGCCTAGTTTAAATTAAATTAAACCTAGATTAAAAAGCGTAAACACAGAAAATACCAGACAAAGAATTCAGTTTATTAGAAGACATGGAAATACATGGAAAAAGTTGGCACGGGTATATTTTTCAAATCGATTATAGCGTGGGCATGGGCCTGATGTGCTGCAGTTCCAGCTGTACATGCGGCTCCATCTGGGAGCCGCTGTGTCAGATAGTGAATGTTGCCCCTACTTAAACCTGGTTGTACCGAGGAAAAGCACCCGCCGCAGTGGCTCAGTGGTAAAGACGCTTGGCTACAGAACCCGAGTATTGGGTTAAACCCGACCGTTTCCTATCCACTCCAATGGTTTTCTTTTTTTTTAATTGTGAAAGTACTACAAGAGGCCAATGGTCAGTCGTTGGTCAGTCAGTCATATAGGCTTCATCACTCTCTCTGTTGGCTGGCAAACTTAAAAGACCCGTCAGCCAATCAGAGCGACAACACAAACAAACAAGATTGGACAAATTTCTTGGTCGAGGTTTGTGAGTGTATGAGTGCTTTTGCCTAAAGCTATTTCCGGACATGGAACATGGGTGCTTGCTCAGTCTTTTAGGAAAATTCGAAATCTCAAGGAAAAGGGGGGCGGATGCTCAAGCATGGGCGGATGCTCGCATGGATTTAAGGTAGTGACATTTTCTGACAACGTGCTGACAGCTGTATTCATAGTTTCACCATAGTGGCTGTACAAAAGAAGCCTGTCATTGTATTGGTCAAAATACTTAATTATAATTAGTTAAGTCATTTTTTGAAGATTTATTGTAGAAGTTGCCAAGTATATTTGCAGTGGTCTTTCTGTGCTATTTTCATTTAATTAATCATGTTTTACTTCTTGCTGCAGTTAGTTCTTGTTTTTATTGCTGGCACTGACTTATCGGTATTTTCTACCTGGTTGGCTTTTCTTTGTTGCTCCTTTGTTGTTTTCTGCCCTGCTACCATAGACAAGGTCCCAGTACTTACAGGATGGCCCATGGATATTTTTGTCTGCTTGTTGAGTGCAGAGGGGAAGTGCGTGATTTTAACCAAGACAAATTAAATTTTCCAGCTTTCAAGCAGAACTGTCTGCTTGTGAATAAAAATAGTTGCCTGTCTAATCTTTGAGCTTCATTGTCTGGCACACGTTAACGAGCGCTATCAAGCTTTTTGCTGCCATTAACAAAATTCCTGCGCAGAGTAATTTTAGTAAAACTTGAAACCTAATATCACTCTTCTTCATGTGGGAGTTTGTTTACAGTGTTTAATGATGCCTTTTTAAAGTGCATGTTCAAAAATAATAAGAGGAGCATGGAGGCCTGTTGGCAACAAACTGAAGGCCCGTGGGTTAAAAAAAGATGTTTACTTTATTTCAATTTCAGCAAGATAAAATACAAAGCCTGGTGCTGGGACTGTGGCTAAAGGTAGTTGGTGCCTGACTAGGCCGGTGACAGTATGCAGTTTGAGTGATTCTGCAGGGTGCACACAGGTCCTTGAAAACCCTTGAATTCGAAAATTTCGTTTTAAAGGCCCTTGAAAATCCTGGAACTTTTGCTGCTCCTTGAAAATCCTTGAATTCCTAGCGTTCTGCATGCAAATGGTTATTATTCAGAAAAAAATGCGGTTTAAATATTTGTGTTTTCAATATCCGGTTTCAGTATCTGAATTTCAGGCGTAAAAAATCAGTTTATTCTAATATAGCCAACGTTGTGCGTCGGTTAGCCACATTGGAGCCACTCGCTTTAAAGCCAACTTGAGCTGATTCAATCCAATCTGATTTTGCCGCTTTGTTATGGTGGTTGACGGCATTGCATTTTTACGTCGGTTCTGCACCCGACTTGTTGCGGCTGAAGCATCCGACTGCAAAGCAAATTCCTGGGAAATGCGAATTTTAAGGCGCGTGGTTTCACAACGACGCTTACGAAGACTGGATTGCACCAGATACGACGAGTGAGCACCGCGGAAGATGCAGGCCTTGCAGCAAGACCTTCGATATCACCACCATGGGCGAGTCGACGTTCAAGAGTTATATGAAGAGTGCTAAGCACGCCGGTGTCATGAAGATTGCAGCCAACAGTTAGCCGTCCCGCCTTCTTCGCAATCAGGAAAGCTAGACGATGCTTGCAAGGCACACGAGCTGGTGACGAACGCAGAGATTCTGTGGACTTTGAAGGTTGTCACATCGCATTTCTCCTATCGGTCATCATCGAAAGCAGGCCAGCTATTCCAGTGTATGTTCCTGGACAGTGCCGTGGCCTAAGCATTTTCTTGCGGAGAGAAAAAATGTGCCTACTTGACATACCATGGTCTGAGGCCCTTCTTTTTATCTGCTTTGCAGTGGGAGATAAAAGATTGTGATTACTACGTGGTACTCTTTGACGAGTCCACAAATGACTATCTCCAGCCGAAACAAATGGATGTTCGCATCCGGTTTTGGAATTCATCTCGCTAGGTGGCAACAAGGTACTATACCTCGGTGTTTATGGGGAACTCTACATTCGAGGACATTTAAGGAAAGCTGCTGAGTGTGCTCGAGCTTTTCCCTCTTGAGAAAATTCTTCAGATTTCAATGGATGGTCTCAATGTTAACCTTAGGTTACTCAAGAATTTCCAAGAGCACCTGCATCAAGCATACCAAGTTCAACGTCTGGACATTGGGACCTGTGGCCTCCACACCATGCACAACGCCTACAGGGCAGGCGTTATAGCAAGTAAGTGGAGAGTTTAATGTCTGCTCTCCAGTCTGAACGCGCTTTTCCATGGTTCTCCTGCAAGGAGGGAAAACTTCTCAGCAGTTACCGGTCAGGAGACTTTTTCCCCTGAGGTTTGTTTCCCAAAATTTGTTTCCCACCGGTGGTTGGAGAATGTCCCTGTAATAGAGAGAGCCTTGCTATTGTGGTGTGATATTTAGAAGTTTATTGCAGCTGCAAGGAAGAAGAAAGTAAGCCCCCTAAAATGTGTATAATTTAAAGGTTCAATTTGCACTAGGTGTGGCCATGACCTTCAAACCATTCCTCACTGAGTACCAAACAGATCAGCCCATGGTGTTCTTTCTTGAAAAGGGACTTGGAACCACTAGTTGGGAAGCTACTGACAAAGTTTCTGAAGTGCTCGGTCTTGTCTTCAGCAAAAGGAGCCACTGGTCTGCTGATGGTGGACATTGAAAGCACCGAGAACCACACTCCGCTTGAAAAGATGGATGTAGGCCATGCCGCTGAACAGACTGTCAGGAAAACTAAAGCAAGCCAGAAGGACGTGTTCCAGTTCCGCATGGGATGCAAAAACTTCTTGATCAGTGTGACAAAGAAGGTGCTTAGAGAAGCCCACTGAGATTCTCAATCGTTAGGAGTTTGTCCTCTCTAGACCCACCACAAATGTGTACTAAACCAGATGAGTGCCTGGCCGGCTTCAGAAGAGTGTTGGATGCCCTCATTACAGCAGGCAGAATGTCTGAGCTCCAAAGAGACACTGTACTGGGGGAGTACACTGAGTTCCTGCAGGAAGAGATGCATAACCTGCGAATGTTTGAGAAGAATGTAAACAGGGTGGACGAGTCCTTGTCTGAGCTGATGAAGTTTAATTCATCATATGGGGAACTCTGGAAAGTTGTCAAGCTTTTGCTTGTGCTCAGCCATGGGCAGACCACTGTGGAGCGTGTGAACCGCCAGGTTTCCGTAGAAAACCTGAAGGACCTCTTGTATATTTCGCAACGTATTGTATGTGAAGCTGTGGATAAGGCAGGGGGCGTTCTTAACGTTCCTATGTATTACGAAAGACTTAAGGACTGCTGTATCAGCTGCCCGGTTGCAGTATGCTGCACACCTGGAGGCAGTAGAAAAGAATCAGTGTGATGATGTCAGGGAATCAAAGAGGCGCTATATCGACGAAGAGATTGGTGTGTTGAAAAAAAAAAAAAAGAAACTCGAGGCAACAATAGCTGATCTCCAGGCTTCAGCAGCTACGTATGCTGAAAAGGCAGAGGCAGCTAACAATGTGAAGTACATTGTCAGATCCAATAGTCTGAGGAAGGCTGCACGAAGCAAGACTGAGGAACTGTGTAACCTCAACGAGAAGATTCAGCAAAAGCGGCAGGAGCTCCCCTGAAGTTGCCATTAGCAGTTTTGCAGAATGGATTGCTCTTCAACATTGGTGCAATGCACTGCAGGGTGTTTTTCAAGACAGAACATTTTTTAATTATGTTGGCTTAGTACAGTGGTGGCTTAGTGCAATACAAGCTGTTTCTTGAAATGTTTCTTTTTTGATTTTGTTCAATCAAATTGGTACCTGATATTGAAAACGGCTGCATGTAGCGTTGAGTCCTTGAAAGTACTCCAACTGGGCCTTGAAATTCCTTGAATGTCCTTAAATTTGCCCGTTCTGAATCTGTACGAACCCTGTTCTGTTACGTACATTAAAAAAACTGTTTTTCTGAACAAGACAAGGTATATACTAACATGACATTTTACACTGTTCTAGAATTACAAGAATACTTCAAATGTACAGTAAGTAGCACGTGCAAAAAATTACACATTACTTGGTACAGTTCAACCTTGCTACAACGAACCTGACGGGACGCATGAAAATTTTTTGTTGAAGTGAAAATTTTATTGGGGTGAAATCTGCCCAAAAAACACTATCAGATTGGACTACACAACCAAAAAATGTGATTTATTTAAAGGTTTTCAGTCAGCTGCTTTTTTTTTTCTTTGTTTGCCATAAGCACCGTGGGGAGATTTTCACACTCTCTGTGAGCAGTCACATCGCAAGTCATTGTCGTGGGTACCAAAAAACAGTGGACCACATAACATGCTTGCATCACATTTAGTGCAGTACATTGGTGCTACAAGATAGATTGATTGCGGCTCTGGCTTGGAAAGAAATGGCAGCAGTGACACCTGTGCCTTTCCCAAGGCAGTCATCCCAATCATCATCACCACTTAGTAGTGATGATCTTCGTGTGTCTCTGAACGGATGGGTCACTAGAGAAGCGATAGGAAGTTCTTAGTAAAGCAAAAGAGTGTGGACGTACGGAAGTGCACATATTGGTAGTGATTTGCTTATTTTATTGACAAATACATTTTTAAATCCAGCATCACTTAGCAGAATATTCATTGAAGCAGAAACGCATCCCAAAAATTGATCACGGCCGGAAAGTTTTTCCATTAGTTTTTATGGGGAGCTGACGGGGAATAGGAAATATTTCGTTGAAATGAAAATTTCATTGATGCGGCGTTCGCTGTAGTGGGGTTCAGCTGTACTCGACATATCACAAAATACGGCCCATTGCATTTGTAGACTGTGAAAACTTTACACATAACGAAAGATGAAAAGAATAACACGGTCACAAGACAAAATACACAATGATTTTTTCTGTGTTACAGAAAAATTATTTTACGAAAAAAAAAAAAAAAAGATCATATCTGTGGGTATTTTATGCCAGCAGACAACAATATCGCCATAGCATGGCGTTTAAATACAGCTTTTGTCAAAAGTGTAGAGCCCAGGGGGCCTGCTTCTGAGCCATGGTTGGCACTAATTTAGCATTAATGGTGGTCTTTCCCATTGGAGTGGTTGGTACAAAAAAACATCTTACAATAAAGAGATTTGGGACACTGGAAATTCATTTCAAGCTGCACACAGTGGCTCAGAAGCAGGCCCCCTGATCTCTACAGTTTTGAAAAAGACTCTACATTCAAATTTTAGCATTCCTTGAAATTTGTTATTAATGCCAGGTATTTGATAGGTCACTTCTTGCTTTCCATTGTTTGTTACTACTTTTGATGTTCTAAGTTTTAGGTTCCTTAAAAGATATTGAGCATTTTCAGTCTTCATTTCTGTGAAGTTTCTTCTGATGTATTGTTTGCAATGCTTTTAAATAATAAATTGGTGTGCTGAAGTACTATACTGTGTTTCTTGAACAGAGAAGCTGTTCTAATGCTGGAGACATGGTTAAAAATACCATGTTCTTGTAGATGTTCTTCTATTGCGACAGTAGCAAAAACAGAACTTTTGTATTTGGTAAGGATTTATATTTGAAATTGGCAAAGAAAGTTGGTTCAGAGCTGACTGCTACACTGTGTTTTGTTGAAACTTTGCAGCTGTCCTAGTAGTAGTTGAGCATAGTCACTTGGGAGTTAGTACACTACAGCCCCGCCAGGGGTGGCGCAGTGGTTAAGGCACTCGACTACTGTGCCCAAGGAAGCAGGATCGAATCCCGGCCTCGGCGGCTGCGTTTCAATGGAGGCGAAACGGAGTGGCGTCCGTGTGCTGCGCGATGTCAGTGCACGTTGAAAAACCCCCGGTGGTCGAAATTTTCGGAGTTCTCCTCTACGGCGTCTCTCATAGCCTTGGGTCGCTTTGGGACGTTAAACCCACAAACTAAACCAAACCATTAGTACACTACACTTATTGAATAGGACTGAGCATATTATGTAACATTGTTTTAAGAACATCAAGACATCTTAGGTCTTTCTATTGCAACAAGTCATAGCCATAGTGCTCTCAGTCACAGTGTAGCAGTCAGCAACAAGCCATAGTGCTCTCCATTACTATACTGTATACTGTAGAGAATTACTATACTTTATTAACATTTTATCCCCGACATCAGGATTCACAGATGCTGACTGCCATGAGGAAGCGAGACTACCTATGGGAAAACCTAGGTTCCAGGTTTTCAGTTGTTCCACTTTTTTCCTCAACGTCACAAACGTGTACAGTAGAGTTCGCTTATAACGATACCAGATATAACAATATATCGCTTATAACAATGAAATTCTTGGGCTTCATCAATTTTTTTATTGGCCCAGTGTAATATTAAACCAGATATAATGATCAATTATATGGGGTACATCGGATACAATGATAGCTTTATCGCCGCCCAGTAGATGTCTACCCGAAAATTTGTCTGAATGTTTAATAAAAAATAAACCACTAAGGAGCGAATGACATAAAAACTCAACATGCGGCGAAAACGACTGTCGTGGAGAAATCCGCGAGTGCGATTGCATGCGATTAGAAAATAAGCACTATCATCATCGCAGTCGCTGCCTGTTGCCGTGCAAAGGGTGCGGCCTTATCGTCATCGCCATCGCCGATTGTGCGTCCGTGGAAGGTGGCGCCACACCGCATTTATGGAGCAATAGCTCTTGACATGAAACAGCAGATTCATCTGGATTTATGGCAGGGTTTCAAGGCTGGAAGTCTCGTGAAAAAATACGGGAATTCGCACTCTACAATTATAACAATCATCAAGGCTGGGGATGTCCTGCAGTTCATGCAGTCGCTAATCGGTTTTGCGCACGCAAAATAGTCTCCCGCCAGCGTACACGCTACTGGAAGCAGTGCTCATAGCGATTGTCCAGCTACAGCTGCTGCTGAAGCGGCTGTGAATTCCGACTTTTTTAAGTATGCTTAAGTTATTTTGTGGCTGTTGATGTATACTGTAATAAAGTGCTTAGTGCTCTTTACGATGATTAGCGCTGTTCAACCCTATTTACTCATCACTGGCAAGTAGGCAAGCCTACATGCATGGGAAAATATGTGGATGTGGGCTTTTTTTTTTTTTTTTACTGGTCCAGATATAATGATAATCGGTTATAGTAATAATAAAAATAATCGGTTCACAGGAAGGGAAAGGTGCAGTATCTGTCACACTTGTTTTGTGGACACCTGAACTGCACCGTAAGGGAAGAGAGGAAGGTGGGAGTGAAAGTAGAGAGAGAAAGGGGAGCCGTAGTGAAGGGCTGCAGAGTAATTTCGACCACCTGGGATTTTTAACGTGCGCCGACATCGCACAGCACACGGACGCCTCTTCGTTTCACCTCCATCGAAACGCAGCCGCTGCGGTCAGGATCAGTAGTCTGGCGTCTTAGCACTGCACCACCCCGGCGGGGCATAATCTGTTATAACAATTAGAATTTCCGGTTTTCTCAATATCTTTATAAGTGGACTGCACTGTATTTGTTTGCTTGGTGCTTTCATTTGGTGAAAAAAGAAAGTGTAGCCTTATGAAATGCATTAGATTGTCCTGTTATCCTGCTTGGTAGCAGTGTGCTAACCACCGAGCCACTGCTGCGGGCAATAAGCAGAACTTTGCATATGAATATGATGGGCCCACGTGCCACAGTCGGCATTGGTTTTCTAGCCTTGAAGTTGCTGGTGCTCTTGTGTGGAGTGTGTATTCAAGAGGATTGTCAGTGTGTGTTGAAATACGCACATACTAAAGAATATTGTGTAGTGTATTGAAGCATATTAGGACTTCTGTTTCTTAAGCAATTTTGATACTGGCCATTAAAGAACATGATTTAACACTCATATTGATGCCAAACGTCACCTAGCACTTTTTGCTGTGAATGCCATTGTTTGTACATTTTCTTTTCTTATGGTTTAGCATTTCAAAGTGACATCGACTACGAGGGACACCATAATGGCAGGCTGCTGTAATTTTTATCACCTGGGATTTTTTTACTGTGCACTGACATCACACAGTACACGGACGGCTTGTGTTTCGCCTGCATAGAAGCATGGCCGTCGTTCTTGTTAAGCTGCATATCAAGGCTGAAGGATCATATTGCCAGAAGACATTGGAAGGCTTTCAGGATGAATCGTAGAGGTAAAAGAAGTGAAAACAAAGAGACAGGACTGAATGTGGCAAATTAATAGTAGCATGGTTATGTACGAGCTGTTTTTGATGCAAAGTTTTATTGATGCAGGCTCCTGGCTATGCATTCTACTTACTCTGGGTCAATGTCCTAGGACCATGGTTCTTCCAGCCTGCCCCTCCAGAAGTAGATGACAAAAAGCAGAGGAAATTGGAGCGCAAGAGCAGGCGACACTGAAAGATTCACGTTGTCATAGACTGTGCCGGTACAGTTCGAGCTGAATATGATTTTAAGGGAGCCAGAATTTGAACGGTGATATTAGGCAAGTGCAGTTTGTGAACTGCAGTTTTTTTTCTTTTTCTGTAGTCGCGACACTAAGTCGTCAAATTGTGAGCTTAAACTTCAGTTTTGCTGCAACAAAAATTTGGCTATAGAGACGAGTTCTTGTAGGAAGTGAGCACTGTTTTATTGTTGCTTTTTTTTCTCAGAATCCTTTCATTAGTTAAATTAACGCAAACATCTTAGATGTGGTAATAAAAAGCACCGCAGGCATCCATCATCCGCTGGTTTGTGAAAGGGTTCAACGTGACGCTTATTGTATGTTTTTTGTTTCCGACTGTTTTTTTTTTTCTTGTAGAGCCATCCACTCTCCTATAGCAATTCTCTCTTTGGCATGTGTAGTGCTTCAGCAGAGGTAAAACAGGAAGCTGTTGCTGTTTTATGATCGTCCTTGTATTTCTCACTCTGGGTCCTTGCAGAAACTCACACAGACACTTTGGATCCTGATTGAGTCTGATCCTGATTGAAATTTTGTGTGCACCTGACTTGTAACACTGCTACATGTTTCCACCTAACCCTCACCAATGAGTTGACTTGCTACATACCAGGTGGCACTACATGCATGCATAGTTGTATAGTAATGGCAAAGAAAAATAATTTTTAATGACCTAAAATTAAACAAACTTGTTTTGAAAAAGGTGTTGTCATGTACCTTTAGGAGGAGAAGAAGGCGGAAAGGTGGAGGATACCGGCAAAAGAAGCTGGTTTTCTACCCTGCACTGGGGAAAAGGGATGAAGGCATGTGGATGCTAACCGAAAAAAGAAGCCGGTTTGCTTCTCTGCACTGGAGAAAAGGGTTGAAGGGTTATTAAGAAGACGGAAAGGGGTAAAAGGGGCAAATAAGTCACTAGGCGAAACATGTACAATGAAGTCACAACCTGTCGAGCAGGCCTGACGCTCTTAGGAAACGGAGAAGTGCCTTGCAGGTCTTCACCTCGGCTTATTTTCGCTGCTATTTTACCGAGGATCTTTTCCTCTGTCAGTGGACATATGTCTAGAGTCTCTAGTGCACGGTTTAGAAATAGTCTTTTCTCACTGTATTAGGGGCACTTACCAAGAATACGTGAAATTGTTTCCTCACTGCCACAAATGTTGCAAATAGGGTTATCAAAAGACTAATGGTTTGTGAAGGCAATATCAAGGCAGAAGCGACTCGGCAAAGTTTTTTCATGTCGTGACTGGTTGGGTGGAAGTCAGATGACCAATCCCTGAACCCTGACCTAAAGCCATGCAGTCTTAAATTTTAATACAACCAAGCAGTGTGGCCACTAATTAGTATGCATTTCAGTGTTTCTTGGCTTTAAATGCAGTGGTGGCAGCTCCCTAATACGAATGAAAAAATCTCACTCGTGCATCAAGAACCAGATTGATGTTGCCGCAGTGTCAGGCACTGTTGCGATTGAAATGGCTTTTTAACAGTGATGGTAGATTTTAATCAGCTTGATTAGGATCAAAAGTGCTTGTGTGACATCAGCTTTTTTCCTCAACTGTTCTGTCGCCCAGTGGAGTGATGGCTTGGGCTAGTTCATTTTTGATAGTGCATTGTGGCCGAAAAGAATGGCTTTAAAGGTGTTCGTAGGATATTCGGATCCTGCTAACCCAGTACAACTGTTGCTATTTTCGATTTTCATGTGTTAATGGGGCCATGATCTCCTTGATGCTTGACAATAGTGAACTGGATTTTAATGGTGCAGCAACTGTGTGGACTGCAGTGCATAAGTGCATATGTTCTTGGATGGTGAATGTTTTATTACATATATTTTTACCTTTATTATGCTTCGTGGTTATGCATTAGTATTCTATTGACATCCTTGCTCGTTATTGTGAGGGATGTGGTTAATTGAAACCTTTCATTAATATATGAGTTTGCAACTAGCAAGTTGTGTTTAATACCCGTGTCACACGGGCACTGTAAAGGCATTTGAATAAAAAGACACCTCCTCAAAAGGAGTTTCATCCGCAGACACACAACAAAGTTCAATTGCTTTTCCAGAAGCGGTCTTTTCCAAAACTGGAGATCGCCAATCTCTTTGACGGCTGGAAAGGCATAGCCTCCACACCAGTGGACATCAGTGATTATCTAGTAAAGAAAGAAAGCAGCAGTTTATTTTTGTGTCATGTTTACACAGTAGAAAAAAGATATTTATGCTTCGTAGAAGATTAACTAGACGCAATAATGCACTTCTTCTACAGCACTCTCGTGTGCAGTTTGAAGATGTCACGTGATGCTAACCGCCGATGCTGATGCGCGACATCTTTTTTTTAATTTACTGTTTGTGAACATACTGTAGCTACATTTACTATAAACAACGTGTAATAACACACGTATTAGATTTATATGTTGCGATACATCGGTTTATTGGGTTTATTCTGAGTAGTTTTATTTCAAGATGTAGCGCCGCGCTTTCAATAGCGTCCTCCGAAGGAAACGCTAAAAAGAGATAGCCAGCGCCGTGTGTTTGCTATGCAACTCCTTTTGAATAAAAGTCTTTCAACTCGTTAAAAGACCGCTTAGGTAAAAGAGTTTTTGCTTGCTCGTGTGACATGGGTATAAGATGGGAAGCTAGTCTTTAGTAATGAAGTCACACTAGCAAAATCTTGAAAGAACATGTGTTCTTGCACGCTGATTTTTACATGTTACTAAATTCCACGTAAAACGAGTCGTTCTGCACTTAGGTGATATGTAACTTTTCGTCACGTCGTGCTTTCAAGAAATTTTGCTGCAGGGAACTTGTTAGAATGCATGGCATTGGTTGCTCGTGGGATCAGTTGATCCTGCATGTCATGAAAATCGAGTTATTGTACTTTGAAGTTGCCACTTTAACAACTGGAAGGAAAATTCGTATTGTCGTTCCTGAAGGGACACGTTTAAAATGCTGTAAATCAGTGTTGAAGATGGGCAGAATGACCATTTTAGCCTTACTACATTCTTTGACTTTGAAGAAACCAATGGCATGTATTTTAGCAAGTTCCCTGCCATAAAATTTCTTGAAAGCTGGTGGTAAAAAGTATATGAAAAATTTCACAGGTGAATAATGACTTCGTTTACATAAAATTTAATTGCATATTTGGAATTAGCATTCAAAAACACATGTTCCCTGAAAGTTCTATTATCTGGCTTTATCACTAAAAACACTTTTCATCTTCTTTCTTAAGTGACCTAAGACCCTCTTCCCCTCTTAAATGCCTCAAGATATTAATTTTGTATCAACACTGCTAAATTATATTAATCACTAAATAAAATGACTCGCAGGGGTGGAAGTGCTGCTCCTATTGCTCCATTCTGCTCCAAACTGCTTTCCCTGCTCCATCCTGCTCTAAAATGCAATATTGCTCCAAAACTGCTCC
Source organism: Amblyomma maculatum (assembly GCF_055883805.1). Classification (NCBI taxonomy): domain Eukaryota; kingdom Metazoa; phylum Arthropoda; class Arachnida; order Ixodida; family Ixodidae; genus Amblyomma; species Amblyomma maculatum. The sequence continues at coordinate 219,750,978 of NC_139344.1, read as the reverse complement.
AAACTGGCTGTTTTGATGTTTTGCCATCAAATTTAGCAGAACATGGGAACAATGTCATTGCATCAATGGCAAAGATATAACGCATCTTGCACTGGGCTTAATACAAATGAGCTTTTTGTAAGGGAAGAAAGCATGGAGTATAATAAATATTTGTTCGCAAGTAAATTTAGTATGAGCCACCGGCGGTTAGAGATAATTGCGGAAAAAAGATGCACTGTGCATGTGACGTAGCACCTCCTCTCAGCCTTTTGAATTGCCGCTGGAGAGAAGCGAGATCAGCAAGCGAAGCAGGTAGCGCAAACTATTGTGAGCCGTTAGGAAGAAAACTTGTCTGACTGCAAAAACTGCATGTGTTATTCTAAGGGTTCTGCTGTGAAAACAAGCAGGTACTTCACCATTGAGCTTCTTTGTCAGTGGCAAACTTGCCAGGCCTACGGCAGACAAAACCATACTTGAAGCGTTATGGGTTGGTACGCCAACGCTGTCACTCACTAGGAAGCTTCTCAAGAGTGTTGAAAGGCATACTGGGCCTGTCGCCAAAAAATTAAAAAGGAGCCGTAGCATTGCTCAAGCAAAGAATGATAAACTATTGGCAGGAGGCAGTGAAGTAAAAAACCTGTGGGATGGAAAGGCTATCCTTCAATGCCATCTATCTGTAGCCCAAAGCTGCTCCAAAATGCCCGAGCCTGCTTCCACTCCTGTAGACCTCCACCATATTTACAAACGGACAAGACGATCAAGGTTGTGCTGCAGTTGTCTGCGATCCCACGGTAGGCAAAAAGCACTGAAGCGGCACCGGTGCTAAGCTTGTCAATGCTCGTTATTGTGGTCTGAAGGCGCCTTTTTGGCAGACGAAATATCCATGTGCTCAGAAATTCGTCAGCCCACGCATAGGGTCAAAAGGGATCATGTAATACCCTATGTTTGGGGGCTTTGAGGTGTGTTCTAAATAAATAAAATAAAAAAGATATGCACAAAATAGAGAGCAGAAATGTCGTGCCCATTAATCTGAATTCCAAGTTAGTATCGCTACTAGAGCGCATCCAAGTGATACTCGACATTTGAATCTATCAAGTCAAAATAGGTAAACAAATTAAGTCGGACTAGATGTTCAGGTATGAAGCGCACCAGCAAGTATTACGTTTGCTGCTAGTCTGTTCCAAGTTTTTACATCTTTACGTGCTTTAGCCATTTGTCATGTCAGAGGTGAGTGCGAAATTGTAAAGGTATTAAACTTGCATAAAAAGGAATCAGATTGAAGATTTTGTATTTCAGAAAAAGAAACCTGCAATTATCATAGGCGTTTAACCTTGGAAACGGGCTCCAAAACACAATTCAAATGCTCTAATACTCGTTTTGTTGCTCCAAAGCTGCTCCAAAATGGCTTCACTATTGCTCCCAAAGCTGCTCCAAAATGCTCGAGCCTGCTTCCACCCCTGAATAAGTGTTATTACTTTCCTATGAAAGTGGTTTTTAGGTTAAGGAATGGAAAGTGTGAATGGATGTGGAATGAATACCATGTGCGATTGAATTTGGCAGCAGTACTTGTGCATGTTAAAGGCACGTGCATGTGCTCCTCAAAGGAATATCACTTTCAAGTGCGACATACTAAATTGAGCCTTGAATAAAAGCAAGCTTTTCTCTTTGATTACTTTGCAAATGTTTCCATGCACTTCATCTCTTTGAGTATTGTTGGAACTGAGGATATAAAACTACCTGTTGCTGAACTGTATGTTGCAGTGAGAGGTCAATTTCGCCATAGTGTTTTTTTTTTTTGTGCATTTTCAGCAGTTAATCAAAGAATAACGAAAAACACTAGAATGACCGTGGAAAAAAAAAAAAGAAACAAGTACCAGGTGAACTAGTTATATGTAGCCAGATATTAACTCAAGAAAAATAATGGCACTTACCTCTCAAAGGAAGTACTTCAACCAGTGGTGTTGACCAATGCTTACGAGGCCAGCATTCATCCATTAAAGCCACGTTGCACCTCTTTTCATCTCTTATACCTGGCATTGCTTCTTTGAGGGGAAAAGCCAGGACACCGCCTGTCCAGAGCAGGACGAATTTTTCTTTAACTACGAAGTTTCTGAGAAACCTGTATAGCTTTCCTCTGTAGCTGTATGGCTGCGCCGGGGTGGATATCAATGAATAGTTACTCCCTTATTACAAATCCACTTCACCTTGGGGGATACTGCTAAACATTTGGCCAGGCGTGGTCTTCGTGACAAATTTAAAAGCTGCATCAACCCTCTAATTCAAAGGGTAGATTCTCGATGTGCCCAAGTGGCATGGGCGAGGTATGGCGGGGGATAGATACAACCGGACTTTTCTGTGTGTGTGTGGCACTTCTATACGTATGAATTGAGAGGCAGCAGGAGGTGCATCATTTCTAGTGGCCAGTATTTCGGGGGCGATGACAGGCCCCCTGATCGTGTCATCTTTTTTGGCTTCATTCAATGGTAGATTGGCTCCTCTAGCTAGAGTGAATTAACTACGAACATTAAATGCAATATTTATAGTAAATTTGTGAATTGAAATTGCGGTCGCCAAGCTCGGCCCCCAGCGGCAACCGCCATTTTGAAAGGCACCCAGCGATGTCATAGAGGCAGCGCAGAGGCTGCGTCGTCTGCTACAAATTTTGTTTACCGCTTGTACACCACGTGAGGTCGGCGCGGACGACGCACTGCGGCGAGCTTTACAGCTGTCGCTGGAGGACTGAGCCTCATACGCTGGTACTATGTCGTCGCCCGACCAGTTTTTGGATTCTCCGAGCGAGAATGAAAACCCCAGGTTCATGCCACACTTCGACTTCGACCCAAGCGCATCCGAATTGAGCAACGACGATGACCGTGTCGACGGCAATGCAGGCGACAATGTTGCCAATGACCTCGGCTTCGCGAGAGGTGCTGAGGAAGTTCCTCCACCATGGTGAGTATAGGCAACCTGCAATGGAGTTTGCTGAGACATGTGGCGCCACCTGGCGGCCGACGGGAGCTAATACTGAGTCGGCGCAGAAGCTGACGCCGTATATGTTGCGGCCGCTGTGTTCCTTCTGCGTTCGCGTTTTGTTATCCCAGTGAGTGTGATTTACTCATTTAGTGACTTCTGTGGTCTCGTGCGATGCTTCGACTACTACGGATGTGAACAAGAATAAAAATAAGCGCAAGGGCGGCGAGAAAGACTACCACAATCACGAAGGAGACCTAAGCGTACCGCTTGCTGGGAGAATGATGAGAGAAGGAGATATTGGCTGCGAGAGAGTAATGTAACTGAAATTTGTTTTGTTATGGGGCCATTGGCGTACAGACGCCAAGAAGCTAAAATAAGACGATTGCCCGTGAGCGGAGGAAACGGTATAAACTTCTGACTCGGGGAGTCGCACGCTGGTTGGGGCACACTACTCAGTACGCGCTGTAAAATTTGGCGTGTACTGGTATATGCTGTGCAAGATCGAGTGGCACACGTCCAGAAAATCAACAAAGCCGTGCAGCCGCAGCATCGTATTCCAGCCGCATTTCAACGGAGGCGAAATAAAAAAAAAAAAATGTTCGTGGATCTGTGAACCGGATTTCTAATGCGGTGTCTATTCGGAACCACAAAGCCAAAATATCTTCAAAACTTCCAATTACAGATTTCAATAAGCATATTTATCTGTAAATTAGCTCTTAAGGTGCTGAAAAAGTTGAAGTGGCGGAGTGTATAGAGGCCCGTGATACTGGACGCTGAGAATGGAACTTCGTTCTATTGTTCCGCGCCAAATATTTCTTTCACCGACTGCTCAAGCTACTCAAGAGTCTCTTGTCTCAGACGATAGAATATTTCATCATTAGTAACAACAGTAAAAAATTCTAACTCTTAACGACCTCCGTTACGAAAGCTTTGCCGTTGAGTGCCAGCATTTCCCGCCGGCTTTCCCCAAGCTTGAGGTACGGAGATACAAAATGCATGCCAGTTATTGTTGTTGTTAAGGGCTTTATTTTTCCAACGGTGTAGGAGGCCCCCTACTCCCCGCCCCCGGCACGCACAGTTTTCGTTGATGACGCACGCTACAACCGCACAGTGCTTGCAATCGCCACGACATCCGTAGCGGGTACCGCACCATGCCTCCTGTAACTTCCGCAGCACTGTCGAAAGGTGCACCACGAACAAAAGTGTTCGTCATGGTATTAAACTTTAAAGCAAAACCGCGAGGAAATTATTATGCTGCTGTAATCAAACAGCAAGAACAAAAAAAAAAAAAGAAGAAACGGCGATCAATCTCTTCTCAGGTTCTCTCTGCACTTTCAATGTTTGGGTATGAGGTGTGAACGCAATAGGTGAATGAAAAGCTACGTTTACAACATTTTTCATTCATTTAATTATTTCTTAATTCATCATCACATATCCGACTAATGCCCTGAGAGAATAAATTTCGTTAAAAAAAATTCCGTCTACTCACGCGACATTCAAAGCTGTGCGCGCGGGTGTTCCGTCGCGAGCGGCGCGCACTTCGCGGTGACGTCGACACCGTTCACGTTTTAAACATGAGCATTCTCGAACAGGCGGTGTCCTTTCGTCAGTATTGGTTTTCGGAAGTAGCTCTCAAGACATTCGATTGCCTTAAAACTGCAGAAAATGAGAGCCGAGATGCTTCTAGCCGTACAACGCGAACGCAACCCGACCGCGCCAGCCTACTCAGAATACTCGGCGCCGCCGTTGGCGGCGCTGAACGCTGCGCTCCACTAGCGCCGCCTGGCCACGGCAGGTTGCCTATTATGGCTGTTGAATTGTCTCAGAGTATGATCTGAAGTTGAAAGCTGCTTGCCGCAAGTGATGTCATGCACGTCCGTTTAAATGAGCAAGCCTTCTAATTGGTAGCACGAGTGTTGTGTTAGTGTTGCTATAGTTCTCGATCTGTGCGTTTTACCACCCTGCACAACTGTAAAGTTGGGGAGTTTTGCATATCACGCGCAGTTTTCGCACAATGCTTGCATCAAACTTGCTTGTACGTTCGTGCCTTCGCGCGTCATGCTGGGCACGATCGTTAGCACATCGAGCTGCGGCATTTGCGTTAGTTGTTATCGACGGACCTGATGTCAAGCTCGTTTATTTTAGTACTGAGGAACTAACATCAATATGCATTGGCAGCTTTCGTTTGCAGAAAGCAAGTGAGCATTAAAAACTCTGGAGTCACTAAATCAGCGCGAAGCCCAAATGCTGCTGTACAGGGCCGATAGCATATATGCGACTCATTAAACAACACAGAATAAACATGCACCCGGATTCCGCGAAATTTTCGACCCGATTGCGCGTCAAGCATACATTTCATTTAAGGTGGCGGTTCCACGGTCGCCATCTTGGATGTAGTTCAGATTCTGCCACCAGGCTACGCCACTTATCCATGAGTGAGGAACTGAGTACCCAGCCCTCTCGACTTGCGCTGCCTGAACGCTTTTCTTGTGTTGCTGCGCGGACTTCCAAAAGTTTTTATGGCTCCACAGCAGTGTCCAGGCAGAGAAGGGGAGGGGTTTTGTCCCCGTCCTGCGCAGCATGGGCTGCCCCATTGAACTCCCCTCTTCACCCCACCGCACCACTACTCCGAACAATACGCTCCCCAACAATGAGTCAAGAGCCTTCCCTCTCTTGCCTATACTTCGTCTCACAAGATGTTTGCAGCACAGCGAAAGGCAGAGGCACCCCAGCCGGTCCAACCAGGATCAGGCGTACAATAGGCAATTGTGCTCCTAAGCGCCTCTCGCCCCCTCAAATTGGCGGGGTGACAGTACGAACACAATTCTCTATTATAGTGCGCACGGGCGAGAGGCACTTAGGAGCACAATTGAAAGGGCTCCTCTGCCTTTCCCAGGGCTGCAGATATCTTGTGAGACGAAGTATAGTTACCGCTGTAGAGCTACAAACCCGATTGCTCTTACCCGCCGAGCGTGGGGTGTTGGACTAGACTGCAGTAGGCTAGCTTGACTGAACACAAAACAGGGTGTCAACATGATTGCACAGTGCAACCTTAGTACGAGTGAAAAGGAAAAGCGAATTGCATTATTTCTGCAGACTTCGTCAATGAACCTTAGTTGAATTCGGCGCCTGTCTTTTGTTCTTTTGATCCTCGTCTTTTGGGCTATACAATCGAGTGATCATTAGCGAGCTTTAGAATACGGCGATCCTATCCGTTCGTGGGATAGAGTAATAGCGGAGCGTGTGCACAATAATAGAGAATTGTGCTCCTACTGTCACCCCCCGCTATTACCCTGTCCCCCTAAGCGGTAGGGGTACCATATTCTAAACCTCCCTATTGTTGATGCCATAGATATAGTAGGGATCGGAACACTCCTTGACTGGAGTGGAAGCTGCCAGCTCTTGCGGTCAACAGAAATTTGCTTTATCAAACGTGATTACAAATATGATAATGTGGCTATAATTAGCTGAACTTCAGTCAACAATCGCCCTTGTTTATTTTTTGTTCGTGCTTGTCCAATCTTCGAAACTAGACCTGGTAAGTTACAATGTGCAAATAAGTGAATGATTGCTAATTTTTTCCTTTTGAGATGAATCGATATTTCGAAATAGATGTGAAATCCACCAAGAGGCTATGTATCGCGCAGGAGGCCGGCATGTATTCATGTTCTCTTCGGCACTGAGGAGGCGCATTCACACTAAACTATGTGAGAAATGGGGGAAGGGGAGAGGGGGTTGTAAAGGAATGTTGCCAGAAGAAAGGACCTAACGGGGACAGTTTTGTAGGCGCTTATGGCGGCCACTTCTCCACTGCCAATTGGATGCTCCACAGAGTCCTCATTGTATTTATTCGCTCGCTCGCGCTCGCGCGCGCGCGCGCGCGGGTGTGTGTGTGTGTGTGTGTGTGTGTGTGTGTGTGTGTGTGTGTGTGTGTGTGTGTGTGTGTGTGTGTGTGTGTGTGTGTGTGTGTGTGTGTGTGTGTGTGTGTGTGTGTGTGTGTGTGTGTGTGTGTGTGTGTGTGTGTGTGTGTGTGTGTGTGTGTGTGTGTGTGTGTGCAATTAAAGGAACACACTATTTTCAGTCAATTAGAATAAAATTTTAACAATCAGTCTCCTGGAAACATTTTTCTCCTGCAGAATTTCACTCGACACTGAAATCTGATGTGAAAAGTAGCATGCTATGGAAGACCCTGACCTGTCCTGCTGCAGCTTCCCGTGATGATGCATGCGCTTTCTGAACCAATATATTGGATGGACTACTGTTCATTATTAGCTTGGAGCCTGACTTTATTGTACTCATTTCACAGGGCACACACACGTATGCAACAAGTATACTGTTGAGCCCGCCTTTCGGCTTCATGTGTTGGTAGTAAATAATTTCGTGATGTGGCACTTGTACATTCACACATTTGCAACATAATAATCAGAGTCCCACTTTTACTCCATGCAAGAGCGCCGATGCTTACCAAATGTTTTCCTGCAAACGCCAAACGATTAGACGCAGCGATCAGATCGCGTTCTGTCAGATTTGGCATGCGCTATAATTTGTGACTTTTTTCATACCAAAGCAGTACAGTGGTTTTACTTCATGTGGTCAAACGGAAGCACGTTCATTGTATGCTCCGAAATTTTCACATGCTATGTCAGTTTTGGGAACATGATCAGACCGCTTTCAGAGCACAGGAAGTCGAGTTGCTTCAAAACAAGGTTCAAATATAAAGTCAACAAATTGGGCGTTGAGACGTTGGGTGAGTTGACGCCTGGGTGACACGGTATCTACCTTACTCGAGATAAGGGCCCCATTCTTCTGCCTGCCGACGGGCTTTTAGAGCGTTAGCTCTGTTGCTCACTTGCATGAGTGGCGCGTTTTTCTAAGAATCGTAAACAGTGCTAGCAATATCGCCGTCTTCATTGTGCCTGGGCAAACCAGACCGAACGCTCCATGCCCCCGGCCACAGCGGCAAAGCGCGGTAGCGGGCGATGCTACGGTTTACCCTAGACGCCGTAATGCTTCGGACAATCCGCGGTATATCCCCCTTCACGAAGCGGAATTAGCTGGGAAGAGGACGGGACATCATGCACGTATAAAATAAATAAAATAAGCGCAAATAAAAGCATCAAACGGGAAACCAATTAAGTGTTTTCTCTCATATATATATATATATATATATATATATATATATATATATATATATATATATATATATATATATATATATATATATATATATATATATATAGGGCCACTGATCAAGTCAAAGTATTTGAAGAAGATATAAACGAATGCTTTATGTCTGATTTATCCATTGTGAACAACGAAGCTGTAGGGCTTCCGAAACGTTAGTACGTTTTCATGAAACTTTGACTTGGTCAGTGACCCTGTATATCTTTTTAGCGAGGACGAGGATGAAGGTAGGCAGAGGCGGTGAGGTGAGGGATAGGCTGCGAAAGATAGTTTGAGGGCGAGGACGAATGCTTCACGAGATGCGTAGTTTCTGTAGTAACAAAATGTAGCCGGCGAACATGAAAGACACAAATGGCCAGCATACTCTGTCTTCCACTGGTACTGTTGAGAAAACAGATGCAGTGGAACGGGGCACAATCGCTATAGCTAGGCTTCGAAGGGAAAATAATAAAAAAAAAACTGTAAAAACGACCAAGGAGCAGGAACAGAAGCTACGAAACCACCTCAGTGCTCGTGATGATGAAAAGCCTAAAAACGGCCCATTTGATAATTGCCGACCCAACAGGTAGCTGCAAAAAGTCACTGAGACCGATGTCGTTGGTTCCACTCTCACGGAACATGACGGGAACGGTAAAGTACACAAGATCGCTGTTTCTGACCGCTAACGTTTCTTTGCCACTCAGGGAAACAACTAAGAGGGCAAGTTTAGCGAAAAAAAGCGCGCAAATAAAATAAACAAACCCGTCCAAAAGAAAGGGGACGCGCAGAAGAAACGCTGAGCACAGAAGACAGAGGTCGGGTCATTTAGCAACTACGACCCTCCAACCACTTTTTTTCCTCCCTCGGCTGCGGCGGCAAAGCCAAATTTATTCACACTTTTGTAATTTTTTTTCCTGTCCTGCCTAAGATATGGAAAATAAACAAACAGCAATGCAGTTGGGCTGATACCAGTAAATAAACTACACTTTAGTAGCCGATGCATCCTTTATCATGTGGGCAGAGCGAAGCAGAATTTTAGTATTTCTTTTACCGTTTCTATCTTTGTAGTAAACTCGTAAAACCTTCATGTCATGCAATAAATTTGTGCAGCACGTAACCTCTTATTCTTATTTGATAATTTCCATAGCATCAAGTTCTATTTTTCCTTTGAGGGTACTTGCATGGTACCGACCCTCTAACGCGCAAGATTTCATTGTCTCACTTTCAGTGTAAGATTGACTCGATAATAAGAATGCAGAGATTTCGCGTTGTCTGGATGTATCTCTAGCTGCTAGGTTCAAATTATGGCAGCACTGTTCTTTGAATTGCTCATTCCGCTTAGTCGTTTCAGAAGAAGGAAAGAGGCCTCTTTTGTTCGTTGGTTTCCCATGTTAGCGGTAATACGCTTCTCGTGCGTGGCAGCCCTACGAGGAGAAAGATGCCTGCTTTTGCCAAACACAAGCATATATCTTTCTAGTAACGAAAGCCACTACTTGTACTGGACAAGAAGCACGTTTCGTTCGCCGGGGTACAGTGTTGATTGTAGCCGGCGCACCTCAGCTGCACGCGCGAGAGCCTTAGCTGGCAACGTTTCGGCACACAAACAGTATGACACACTTAATTCGAGGCGATAAATAAATATCAAAGCAAGCAAGTGTACATTTGTCAAAGGACCATTTTCAAGTAGCGCTACTGCGCATGAGCGAAGCACCTGAGCGCGCGAAGCACCTACACCCGACCCGACCCGACCACTCGACCCGTCACGCCAGTGTTTACCTCTCTCGCCCGATGGAAAGGAAAGGGCAAAGGAAAAATGTTGTAGACGCACAATACCCTCTCGTAAATACCCCTCGATTCAGGGTGTTTGTGGCGCCATCCTCGTAATTTTTCTGAACTGCGACATTTTACTGCACATGAAATTTCATAGATGGCGCTAACTACTACATTTATTATACCTGGCTTTGTTATTCCACTTTTATTGGCTTTTTGTAGACTTTGTAGTTGATAATTGTTACCGGTTGAATAAAAGAACGAAAGCCCGAACCTTGAAGTTATATTCGCCAAAAAAAAACAAGCCATGGAGCATTTCAATCATGCTTAAAATACTTCATGAAGAGCTCGCGCGCTTCAAGTGAACCACGAAAAAATTAGCTGAAATCATCCTGACAGTGCACATTCCTCGAGAGTCGTAGAACAAAACCGATGCTTATCCTCTGACAGCAAGGTGTAAAGTTTTTTCACGCGAAATTTCAGCACATATAAAAGCTTATTACTTGAACAGTTTTGCATATACTTTTAGCCATTTTACAAAAAACGCTAAATTTGATAACAAATAACTTTTACACTAAATGAAGCAGACAGATGATATTTTCAGGAAAGAGCGAACTATGTACGACCTCCAACTGCGCAAAAAAGCTCTGCAGCAGAATGCATATCTTGAAAGTTATTGTATGTATAATTACCTGTTTTATACACTTTTCACAGGTGCGTGGCTAATAAACTATGCGATACACAGTAATAAAAATGCTTAACTTTGTTCATTAATATCTCATCTCAAAAGATCTCGAACGGTTTTGTTCTAGGTGCAAAAGATTTTGCACAATTTTGCTTTTCCTGAGACAAGTAGAGCTAAAAAGCAGTTTCTTACCTTTGCGTTTTTCTTTACAGCTTAAATATCTTCGCAGCTATTTATAAACCAAATGCACCATTCAAAAGCAGAGAAAATAAGCTTTACAACGATACTAAAACCACGTTTATAAACTAAACGAGTGGGGCACAGTAGAGGTATGAATTTCACCAAAAATGTCGTCTCTTCACCGCTTGAGTGGGACCGCCACCTTAATAACACTGCATTGTTCCTTGGATTGCTACGTTTTTTGGTTTTTTTTTTTGCAGGTGTCATTGTGGTAACTGCCATTTAATAGAAACGGCCACTGAAAATGTCTGCTGCCACAGCATCCCCAAAGTAAGAGGAAAGCTGGAGGGTAGGAACTGCATCACCAGCCATCCCACTTTTCTAGCAGCATGCGTGAACATACATGCATTAGAAATCGCATATCTGAGCATGATGTACCTCAACCGCTCATTAATCTATGCAGCCGACATCCACAGGCAAATCATGCAAATGATGCACATATTCCCTATTAGATATAAATAACCTGCATATGCACATGTTTTCTGCTATTTCTTCTTTGCAGGAGGTACAGGAGCACTGCATACTACCAGTTTGCCATTTGGATATGGCACAGACTAGGCAAGCACAATCGAAAACCCTTGCAGAGCTGTGTAGTGCTGAAAATTCGTAGTGCGTTCCCGTCTCAGCATTACACAGGATTCAGGTATGCCGAGTATTGGAAAAATAAAGTAAATCACAAACAAAAAGAAGCGGATGGTGGTATGTATATACAGTCGAACCCGGATATATCGAACTCGAAGGGGAGTGCGAAATAGTTCGATATATCGATAATTCGATGTACAGAAATCGGCTTGGGACGGCACTTACGATGCGAAAAAACGATACTGTATTTGTCGTGTAATCAACTCACTCGCATAATGAACCCACCCTCCACTTTTGTACTCGAGAATTTGGGAAAAAAAAAGCGTTAAGAACAGCTCGCTCACATGCAAGCGTTAATCGATCTCAGCGACGAGCAGCAGCGACAGAGCAAAAAATTTCCAACTTGGAACTCCGCCGTACGAGCCACCGCGGCAGCTCAAAACAAGGTTTCTGTGTCGCCGCGGCAGAAATCGCCAGCATTATCGCTTGTATGTCGCACTCCGTTTCGGTCGTCTCCTCCACAGCTCATTTCTTGGCAGCGTGCCAAGATGCTGCGCAGCGATAATGTCGCGGCGCGTTTATCTTTTGATAGCTCTTGCTGCGGCGGGTAGCGAACTTGGCAGACTGCCCGTGATGGCTTGATTGCACAAGCCTGGTTCGATTTATCACGCCGCGCTTGGGGCGGGCATAGTATACTGCCACAAAATCATTGAAAAGCGTGATAAAGTAGCTGCAAATGCTGTTTAAAGCGGAAAGTGCTAAAAGCCGGTGTCATGATCGCAGCTGACCGCGTGCTTTCGTTAATTCATACATGCAAAAATGAACGACTCCCTCAAAAAAAAAAGCCGATTCGTAACTTCATATCTCACGGTATGCCGCGCCGCGCGTACAGCACAACGATAAGAACAAACGACTCGCAAAAAAAAAAAGTCTGCCGCTTCTTAACTTCCGCAGGCGCCATAGCCACGTCAGCCGCCGCGCGCAGAGGGTTCGCAACACACGCTGGAGAAAGCATCCGACGTTCTGTCTGAAAACGGGCTGAGCTGGCTCGGCACTTGCGTAGCGGGTGCTACTGCGAACGAAGGCCGGGAAAGAGGAAGAAGAGAGATAGCTCGGCAAAAGAATGGGCACACCCTTACGCTTCGCTCTATCGCGTTTTCCCCCTCTCGTTCCCACCGGTTCTCTCTGGTTCATTCACGCACATGGCTTGCAAACGTCACGTGCTGGCGTGCGGGAAACGATAACCGCAGATGCGCGCGTCTTTGTGGATAGGGCGCGCGATAAGGCACACTTTCCAGTGCGAGGTGCGGAGTTCGATATATCGAACGACCGGTGAAATTGAGTTCGATATATGACGCGGTTTTCCTATACTTTTACATGGGATGTTCAAGGGGATATTCCGTGAGTTCGATATAATCAAAATTCGATATATCCAGGTTCAACTGTATTTAGAAAACATACAGCAGGTACTGAGCATTGCATTGGTACAGCACAGGTGAAACCACAGTGCACATTTCCAGATATGGCACATAAACACAAAAGTCTAACAATTCACTAATAACTAAATCTTCACAACTCAGATTCCAGCATATGCCAAGTCGCTACGAGCATCAGTGTAAAGGTTATCATGCCAAAAGAGGTCACATTTCGATAAGTGAACAAGCACGTGAAGAAAGCAATCTCTACAATACACACAACCACAGCGACCAAGGATGAGCAATTGTTTGCAATAACACCAGCATAACACATATCTCTACAATACACAGAGTCACAGTGACCAAGAATGAGCAATTATTAATTGCAACAGTACCAGCATAATACATTGTAGAGCAGTGCCGTGCATTGGCAATGGCACTTATAAAAATGGTGATGTTTTAGTTTTATTTATACAATACTACAGGCTGTAAAAAAAGCCCGAGCAGGAGTGGGGTAACAGTAACACAGATGACCAATGTGACACAATATCAAACACAGGTTTTGCACAAGCAATGAAGAAAACAAAGCTCGAAAGAAACAAATTGCGACAGATCAGCGAAAACTTTGTGTCAAACACACTTTCAATCGCAACAAGAACATTATAAGATGTAAATGCATGCGGTGGTAGATTGTTCCACTTGGCAGGGGCCGAATCCACGAAAGAGTTCGCTTTGGAATGCGTTCGCTTTGCCGTGACGTCGATTTGACGTAGGCATTGGGAGGAGAAGGGTGGGATGAACGCTGGGGGCAGAGAACAGCCAATCGGCTTTGCTGGGCGGTCCCATCTCTGTTGCTCTGCCTTGGCGCGGGCCTTCTCCTCGGGAGTCGGAGGAAACGACACCTAGTTTTTCTCCGTGCAGACACGCACGATTGCCTGAGCGACGGCCAAACTTGTCCGGCTCACCGACGACTGCCGCCTGGAAGCCTCCAGTAGCGAAGAACCGCAGCGCGCCGAGTACTTTCCTCTTTGTTGTGAGCGCGTTTCCTCGTCGGACCAAGGTGGGGTTTTAGCTCTTCGCATAGCCCGCGTACAAGCCCCTTCGACAGTCTGAAGGGCCTTCGGAAGGCATCGTCAGACATGTCGAAAGGATCGTCATGTGCGTGCGACCGCCGAAGCCACCGATCACATTCGCTGAGCACTGCGAACAACAGCGCGGTGACGGGGGGCACGTACGGCATGATTCCCGCGCTGAAGCGAACGCCACTTACCGAGTTCCACACACAGCGACCGAACGCGTTCGCTTTCATTTGATTGACATGTCTCGTGACGTCAACGAAATCCGTGGTCCCGCCTTCGTGAAATGGCGTCACCGCCAGCGGTGGCGGCACGCGACCAATGGAGCGAGGCGGCGAGAGAGAAAGCGAATGCGTTCCAAAGCGAACTCTTTCGTGGATTCGGCCCCTGGAATAATTGAAGTTCGTGTTGGCAAACAGTGTAGATAATTTGTGACGGTGGTTTTAAAGAACATATAAAGAAATAGAACAACCGACAAGAAGCTCCACTTCAAAAACGAAAAAAGGGCCATAAATCTGAGCACAAAGCAGAGGAAAAATGCCAAGCTCTTGCTCCCAAAGGAACAGCCAGCAAAAGTCAGCGTGTTCCTAGGTTTCAAGTTGCCAACCGACGACGGCATGGTCCACTTTCCCGGAACGATCGGGGAGCGCGCGCTTGGGAACAACAAGAGTCGGCGTGGCACCCCGCTGAGGAGACGAGGGGCCTGGGCCGGCGACGACGAGGCTGTGCGCGCGTGCAGGGTGCGAGTCCTGCATAAGAACGACTGGCCGAGAGAGAGAGAGAGAAGAAGAGCGGACGGGACAATGCTAAAAGAGACTTCGTCCGAGAAAGACGCGTGTAAACTTGGCTGAATATATCCAGTATTTTTGTTACCGTTAACCAGTTTTTGTCCGTGTGTGATGTCTTCACTTTCATTTCGAATCCCCTAAAGTTTAAAGTTGTAGTAACAAAGTTCAGTCTAATATCAAATCAACATCTACTACATGGTGCCGAAACCCGGGACCAGAAAATAGTGGGGAAATCCGAAAAGACCACGACGGACACAAAATGGAAAAGCTCAAAGTGAAGAGGCGAAGTCGACGAGGGCAGAACACGATTATCATCAACGAGGCCACAACAGCACTGCCGACAGCCAACGTCCAACAGTTGACAGCTCTACATCACAGACTGGAAGTCAGCAATGATGAACTGCGGAAGATCAACAACGTGTTGGAGAACTATCTACCGGAGGAAGCTTTCGAGACCGAGTTTACAGAAAGCGTCGAATACGACGACCGGGCCAGAAACTTCATCGGCCAACTGAGGGCTTGGATCGCAGCTTCACGACAAACTGCGCCTGGACACAACGCCGAATCGACGCAAGCGTCGGTGCCGACGCCCATATTCACTGGAATCAGGCTTCCGAAGCTGCAGCTCCATCCAGTCTTTCAATGGTGAGCTTGCCAACTGGCAGTCCTTTTGGGAATGTTTCCGCGAAGCGGTGCATGATCATCAGGCCCTGTCCAAAACGGAGAAGTTCCACTATTTAAAGAGCCTCCTCACCGGGCCTGCCGCGTTGGCAGTTAAAGGGCTACAAGCGACTGAGGCCTGCTATGACGACACTGTACAGGTATTGCAGCGCCATTTCGGAGACAAGGGGCTAATCGAACAAGATCACCTTGCCAAATTAAGGACACTCCCGCCCGTGTCGTCGTCAGGAGATGTAAGAGGACTCTGCCGCCTTTATGATCATGCTCAAGCACACATTTGCGGGCTAACTGCTCTCGGAGTGACCAAACATGCTTACTGCGCAATGCTTTTCTACATTATCCTGACGGCGCTGCCGCGAGACATAATGGCGGAGTTTCACCGTCTGGCAAGCCGAGCAACCAAGACAGATGTATTGTCGCCGCCCGATAGTAGTCCCGCGTCACCAGCGCAGCAGTCCTCCGCCTCGACGCAGGCTGCAGACAGATCTGGCAGAAGGCTAGAGGAGGTGCTACAGTTTTTGCTGGTAGAAACAGTGTCGAGAGTGATGTAGGCAAGGTCCCGACTTTGAGAAGCCCGCTTACAGGGGCAATCTCGGCAAATGCGTCAAGCAGCTGACTCTGAGTGCCGCTGTTCTTTATGCGTAACTAGGCAAAACAGAGAAATCCGCATTCTGCGATTCGAACAGGCACGACACAGATCTGCACTGCTGCACTGACGAACGAAGAAAAAACCGAAAAACTTGCCTGGGCGAAAAGGTGCTTTCAATGCACAAAGTGGGGACACTGATCAAAAGACTGCAGGCGAAAGATAAAATACGGGAATTGTGAAAAAAGGCATGCTACGTCAATGTGTAACCCCAATTGGGCAGCGATCAAAACTGACGTAAAAACAGAGGTCACCGCCACTAATGTGCATGCAGAAGCCAAAACAGAAGAAACACAAGAGACGGCACTGCAGACTTTTCGTGCCTTTGCTTTGGGGAGCACTAAATACGGCTACATCCGGGGGGCAATGGACAGTGCAAGTCAAAAAACATTCATTCGAGCAGACGTATCAAAAACACCTGATTTGAAAGTTTTAGGAAAGGCCGACTTCCACCTAAACACCTTTGGGACTGCGGCCGCGCAAGTCCAAAGTTGCCGGCTGGTAGAACTTCGCCTTCGGAGCCAATACGGAGATCAGGAAATAGCAATAGAGGCTATTGAGGTGCCCTCCATATGCAGGGACATCGGGCAGGTGCCCGCAGATCACAGTTTTGTGAAAAAGATGGAAGTTTGAGGAGCACTGCTCGCAGACAGACTGATTCATCCGGGCATGTCTTCAGTGCCAGGGATTGGATTACTAATTGGAGCCGACCACCTTTGGAAATTTCAAACGGGAGAGGTGCAAAGATGCAACGAAAATGAAGGATTAGCAGCGGTGAATACAAAGTTAGGTTGGACGATCCAGGGACCGTTCAGTGTGACTTCAAACCTCGCACTCGCAAACAATGTTTGCATACTAAGAATAGGCTTGGAAACGGCCGACTAGGTCCACACTACGCTGCAGAATTTCTGGGAACTAGACGCCATAGGCATAAAGATTCCCTAGAGGCACCCAGCCAGAGAGCACTGGACAAGGTAAAGTTGGAAAAGAAAGGTCAGCGCTATGAAGTTGCCTTGCCATGGAAAGACTCATCCAACGAACTCAACGACAACAAAAATATGGCAATTTGGCGACTCGACAACCTGACAAAGCGACTATGCCGCAGTCCAGAACTCGCTGAGCAATACGACGATGCCATCAGGAGTTATTTCGAGGCAGGGCATGCGGAGTGGGTGACCGAAGAAGTAGTGTCTAGGAAAGTTTATTACATGCCACATCAGCCAGTCGTACGTAGTGAGGCCTTCATGAGGCGAGCCTCATGAAGGACTCCTTTTACGTGGACGATCTGGTGACGGGAGCGGCTACAGTAAACGAGGCGTTGAGAATAGCCACTGAAGCCACCGACATAATGAACGACGTCGGGATGTGCTTAATGAAATGGTCCTCGAATCCCGATGCAGTCCGCGCGGCGCTTGGGGATGACGAAACTACACCCTCAAACAGTGAACAGAAGATCCTGGGAATGAAATGGAACGCAACTGACGGCAAGATGGCAATATCCCTGGCCAGTGTGATCAGCGCATTAACTAGCGGAGCTGTGTCGAAGTGCGCGGTGCTGCAGGCGTCTGTAAGAATATTCGACCCCTTGGGCCTCGTCCACGGCCGGTCTCGAGGGAGAGAGCGCTTCTCTTCTCTTACGGCCTCTCCAATGGGGTCTGTTTCCACCGCCCGCCGCGCCTCTGTGGGGTCGCCACCGCCCCACTGCTGCTCCTCCGCTACAGCTGTTCACGCGCAAGGGAAACGCGCGCTCGCTTTTAGCTTCGCCCGCGTCAGTTGTAAACGGCAGGTCCTGATATTTTGCCCCTTATGGTTTATACAAAGTCCGTCATCAACATCGAACATTTATCGTGTACGAGGAATAAAATACAGTCAACAATCCGCTCACACGCGCGCTCCTTGGTCAGTGCGGCCGTGCATGGTCGAATGAAGCTTTGGGTACACTTCAACATTTTTTACCCCTAAGTTTTGTACAAAACTAAATTTACCAGGCTATGCAATCTGCCTTTGAATATTTTAAGCAGGTGTAGAGCGACCTGACGTAGTGCATGGTGAACTGTTGGGTGGAGATTCTGTCAACCGCTACCATTTTCGTTTAGATCAGAAGAGGCACCGGCAAAAATTCATGGCGCGTCTCAGATTCAGAGTAAAGAACAAAAATTTACTCATATAGTAAAAATTTCACTTGTCTAGTGGCATGGGTTGTTCTAGCTTCATTCAAATCATATCAGTTGGTTGAAAGACCGAAGATGTATATGTAGTCTCGCGACTACTTTTAATCGAGGAAATGGGCATAAACAGTTAGGCAGAATCGAAAAGAGCGGCAAACAATAAAAAAATTGTCCTTCAAAGTTGCACATTGCACTATATACTCATCAATTCATCAAAATACGACCTGCGTCTAGAAAATTCAGGCTCAAAATCTTCCTGCACGGCTTATGCACATAAGGAGTTCGCCTCTCGGTCTTCTCCGTCACTTTCCTGGCATAATTAATTAAGAAGAATTCTGAGAAATGTTTCAAATATCAAAGAAGCGGACCTAATAACATAGCTGTTGTCAATTCCGTTCGGACAACTCAGTGTTGAGTTCTGAAATGCTGACTGAATCAGGATCTTAAGTACTTCGAGTACATTTGTGTGTAGTAGGTGCACGGCAGCTTTTTCGAAAAAAAAAAAAAAAAAAGCTTGTCCAATAGGGCAACAAGCTCTGGTTTCGGATAATGCAATCCACTAGAATATTGTCCTCATATAGAAGAGTGTACTACATGGGGCTGCTTCTTTCGCTAGTTTCAAGAAGAATAGCGCAAGCGTCACACCTGAAGTTGATTAACTAAACGATATATCCAGCGACGTAAGGTGAACCGGAATATGTGACAGTGGGGAATGGGATGGTAGGAGATGCCACCACTTCCTTCAGTGCCTTGATTTTGCTCTCAGATGAAACGCCCGTTTGACAATGTAGTCGTGCCGCTAGCTGTTACGGCCCTCGCATCTAGCATATGTCATTCCCTTCCGCATATTAACCTTACTTTCCTGAAGAGATCAATGGGTCGCTATATAAGGCTTAAAATGTGTCTTCAGTGAGAGTGTACTTCTTTAACGCTTTAGAAGTTTCTTGCATACTTTCGATATAGCAGGTGAACTCATTTGTAAGTCACTGCATCAAGTATCACCATCATTTATTGGCCTTTTTTTACCACTTCGAGCACAAGTGGTGTCATGAATATCAAACCATTTTTTGTTTTCATAATAAACATAATATCCAAAAATTTCATTAAAACAATGTTTATTTCCAAAATTAAAATAATGTTTATAATACCACACATTGCCTAATATATGAATTGTAATAACATTTAAAACTCAACCCTACAACGTTTACTTTGACTGTTATACTAATGCTTTATATCATGCAAACATTTTGCAATTTACATTGCATTTTTATGAAATTATTTTCATCTTAGGTGCTACATAAATGGTTTCGCATCTAGCGCTGAAAGATGGTTTTGTTGCAGACGATCTGCTGTCATGTTAGCCTTGAAGAAGCTTCGATGTGATCACTGCTCATTCAGTTTTTTTTTTTTTTTTGTTCCTATTCTTGTACACGCTTGGGGAAAATTCGGATTTAAGTGGACAAAAGCAGCTACCGTGCCGCAGTGTATGCCATGCTTGTCGAACGTTTGCTGAACGACAGTGTTTTTTATATCCGTTCACGTGTGGTACGTTGACGACATGCCACTGCAGCATCTACCTTCTGTGCTCTTTAATTTCGGGGCTGCACTCAGCACGAAAATCGCGAGCGACCGTGCCAAACCGGGTAAAAGCCACCCGCCGCCGCTGAAGCAGACGCGGAGCGAACAGTGAGCAGGTCGTGCCCCTTGCGGTGGCGGAGAGCGTAACTCAAGGAGAAAAGTTCCCATTGTTCCCGCGGCGATTGAGAAGGCCGTGAGAAAGAGCGCGCGCTCTCTTCCTCGAGACAGGCCGTCCCTCGTCGCACCGTTCGGGGTGCGAGCAAAGATCCTTTTTCAAAGGCTATGGGACAGAGGTATCGAGTGGGACGACCAATTGCCGAGCGACTTGGAAGCGGAATGGAGAAGTTGGTGTTTAGACCTCGCCAATCTGAGACAACTTTCCTTCCCACGTTGTATCGTACAGAACGACCAAGTTTCCTAGCAGCTCCACATTTTTTGCGATGCAAGTCTGATGGCCTACGGGTGCTGTGCCTACCCCGCATCGGAGAAGACAACGAAACGGTGAGCGTCAATCTCATCCTTGCCATGTCACGCGTGACGCCTCTGAAAGCCTTGTTGCTGCCTCGGTTGGAGCTGATCGCGGCTATAAATGGATCACGCATGGCCTCCTACTTACAAGGCGCAATTCATCATCAAATGAATGTATTCTTTTGGACTGACTCAATGATTACGCTTCACTGGATTAGAAGCACAGCGAAAAACTGGAAACCATTTGCGCAAACCAGAGTGACAGATACAAAGTGCCACCAACCCGGAGAGATGGCGGCATTGCGCGTGAAACAGTAACCCAGCGGACTGCCTCACTAGAGGCATGAAAGCAGAGAAAAATGCCACCCGGGGCCATCATAAGGCAACCAGTGCAGCTCCTCTATCCCTTGGAAACAGGCATAAAATGAGTCGCACTCATTTGGGGGGGGGGGGGGGGGATGGAAAGAATATATAAAGAAAGAGAACAACTGACAAGGAGCTCAACTTCGAAAACGAAAAGGGCCATAAATCTGAGCACAAAGCAGAGGAGAAATGCCGAGCTCTTGCTCCTGAAAGAACAACCAGCAAAAGTCAGCGCGTTCCTAGGTTTCAAGTCACCAATCGACGACGGCATGGTCCACTTTCCCGGAACGATTGGGGAGCGCGCGCTTGGGAACAACAAGAGTCGGCGTGGCACCCCGCTGAGGAGACGAGGGGCCTGGGCCGGCGACAACGAGGCTGTGCACACGTGCGGGGTGCGAGTCCTGCACAGGAACGACTGGCCGAGAGAGAGAGAAGAGCGGACGGGACAGTGCTAAAAGAAACTTCGTCCGAGAAAGACGCGTGTAAACTTGGCTGAATATATCCAGTGTTTTTGTTATCGTTAAACAGTTTTTGTCTGCATGTGATTTCTTCACTTTCATTTCGAATCCCCTAAAGTTTAAAGTTGTAGTAACAAAGTTCAGTCTAGTATCAAATCAACATCTACTACAGTGGTAATGTGACTCTAGATGATGAAAGGAAGGGTTAAGAAGTAACTGGGAATGGGAGAATTTAAAGAGGAATGTAATTCTCACTCTCACTAGCCTTCTCCAGTACTCTAACGGCCTGATTTTGCTGATTCTCATTAATTCAGATGGGGAATCATGTTGACAGTAATGGTTATACCGATGCCTGCATTTCTGTACCACTTCTTTAGTGCAGACTTCAGGGTAGCTCTTGCTCAGTGGCGGCGGTGGGGATGCCATAATGACACATGGCGCAGGTCTCTCCACAGCATCTATGACAGTTCTCAGGAGACTGTTCACATAGCCTGTGTTAAGTGCGCGCGCCCTGATCTTGGGCAGAAAGAACGAACGAATGCAATGACTGCGACGTATGTGTGTTGGCGTTTGTGTGTATGTGCCTGCGTGTGTGCAAGCGAAGCGGCCGTGGATGACGCCTCCCTGTGAAAGACTCGAACTTGGGAGGAAGTCTGCGGGCTGGCGCCACACGGCCGGCCGGCGATGTCGGCCGAAGAAAAGCGCCGCTCCCGAGAGGACACCCGATCCTCCCTCAACCACCCCCAGCCGTGCCAGCGAGTCGGTTTTCCAGGAATTCGGAGGAGAGCTTGAAACTGCTGCTACGATGACGCCGGACGAGGGGGAAGAGGAGAACCCGGAGAAGGGGAGAAGCTCCGAGGAGTCCGATCGACGCGGCAAAAAGAGACTCGTTTCGGGTGCCTTGACGAGAGGCCGCACCCTGACTGAAGTGAAGTTGTGCTGCAATTTGTATATAGTGTAAATAAATTGTGTATTCGGCAATTAGAGTGAATTCCGGTCCAGGTTAATCGGGAGAGGAATGAAAATTTGAAGAAAAGAAGAAGAAGAAAGAACCTGATATTTAACTGGCGCAGTCGGCAAGGATCTTCCGATTTGAAGTTGACCGGCCAACGGACTCGACGGAGGCGGAACAACAAAGGAGCCAGGGCTGAGCCATGAACCTCGGGCGCTGACCAGCGGGCCAAGCCATCTTCGGAGCACGACACAGGTTGGTGTCTTGTAGGTCCCTCTTCCGCGGCGCACTATGACAACTGTGGGGCATAGTTTGCGGGACCGTAGCGGGGAAGGATGGGGCCGGGGTGCTGGAGATGGGCAGATGGAGCTGGTGGCGGGCGCAAAGGTAGGGGGCGTCAGCGGAGGCTCGGGGTTGTCGTTTGCCAACGAGATGGCGCGGTTAAAATTGAAACTAAAAATTGCAGAAATGAAATTGGCAGCAGCGAAATTGCAGTACGGGGAATCTGTCAGGGCAGCGGCGGCCGGCAAGAAACAAGCGGTGAGTCCAGACAAAGGGACGGGCATCGCGGAGTGTCTCGAAGGTGGTCAGAGAGCGGAAAGTTTGGACCGCAGACTGGCAGAGTCGGGAGGCGGCAATGAGGCCGAGGTTGAGAAGGAGGAGGCAGTTGTTGAGGTGTTTGAGGTGCGTTATGGCGAAACAAAAGAAACAGACGTAAACATGGTTGACACTGCGCTTCTCGATGATCACAACAGCACGCCGGCATCCGAGGGAGATGCTGTTGAGAATGTCACAAATCCGGAGAGGGTAGAAGCGGCACCCGTGGAGCGCGTAGGAATGACAGCTCGGGATGCGGGTTGTGACGACGGTGAGCTATGTGCTCAGACAGATGCGGCTGTAACGGTCATCGCAGCAGAGCCAGACGATGGCGACAGTGCAGAAAGAGGGCACTGCGCGCATGACGGGGCTGCAGAAATCAACAGATTCATGCGTAAGCTAACTGGCAGCGGTACGTCGAACGAAACAGAGGACAGCTCGAGTGCGCCCGTTCACGATGAGGCTGCTGCAGAAGTTTTGCTTGACCAGGGAGATAAAATCGCAAGTCAGTCGCGCGATCCGCGGGCAGCACGGCAGTCGCGCCGGGCAAAGATGGGGCGGGCCTCGATTGACTGCGTGCGGGCCGGTCACAAGGCTGGCAGAGATTTTCATCAAAGGAAGAAACGCGCATCCCGCTCGACAGAAAGAAACATGCGCAAAAAGCGCTTCGATCAGAGCTTTTGCGAGCGACGAATGAAGTCCGGTGCGTGGACAAACAGCAGGGCACGAAACCACCAAATTGTAAAGGACACAACCTTGGAGACGATCCGTATGGGCGAAACGGAACCGACGGACCGCCCTCCGCCGCAGGGGGTCGGAGTCATCCCGCGCCTGGCCTGACGCGCTGCCGACGCGTGTGCACTAGCTCCATTGCTCAGAGGGAGCGGGTCTTTTTGTTTAAATTTTAAGTTTGTTTTTGTTGTCATGGTGCGCCGGAGGGGGACCAAGGACACCAGCCTCGCACTGGTGTTGTGTGAGATGTGATGCATTCCAAGAAGTCACGCATCACAGTGGCGGTGGAGGTGTTAAGTGCGCGCGCCCTGATCTTGGGCAGAAAGAACGAACGAATGCAATGACTGCGACGTATGTGTGTTGGCGTTTGTGTGTATGTGCCTGCGTGTGTGCAAGCGAAGCGGCCGTGGATGACGCCTCCCTGTGAAAGACTCGAACTTGGGAGGAAGTCTGCGGGCTGGCGCCGCACGGCCGGCCGGCGATGTCGGCCGAAGAAAAGCGCCGCTCCCGAGAGGACACCCGATCCTCCCTCAACCACCCCCAGCCGTGCCAGCGAGTCGGTTTTCCAGGAATTCGGAGGAGAGTTTGAAACTGCTGCTACGATGACGCCGGACGAGGGGGAAGAGGAGAACCCGGAGAGGGGGAGAAGCTCCGAGGAGTCCGATCGACGCGGCAAAAAGAGACTCGTTTCGGGTGCCTTGACGAGAGGCCGCACCCTGACTGAAGTGAAGTTGTGCTGCAATTTGTATATAGTGTAAATAAATTGTGTATTCTGCAATTAGAGTGAATTCCGGTCCAGGTTAATCGGGAGAGGAATGAAAATCTGAAGAAAAGAAGAAGAAGAAAGAACCTGATATTTAACTGCCTGCAAAATGTGACAGGGTAAAATAACATAGCTGTTTCAAACTATAAAAATGAGACAGGTCATTTTTTATATCGCAGTGAGGACTGACAATGGAAATAAAGGCTACATGTTTGTGCCCTGTTTCATGTAGCCTGGAACAGAATACAAATACTGAATCAGACGGGAATAAGCATCTGATTATAGTACCTCTTCATTCTCATTAGCTGTACACTATGACTGTAAAAACATGGTTCAAAACCTGACTTAAAAAAATTTGCTGTGGTTTAGCTTTTGTTAAACTTAAGTGTGAAGTGATATCTGAAGCACGTTACAGATGGCAAAAAAAATTTCTTTTTTTGTGGCTATAAAGAGACTGGTGAACCATAAAGAAGTTTGTCTTGGTTTGAAATTTGCATACTCCGAGTCCACGGCGCGGCTAACGCCAAGGCGCGCAGCACACTTCTATATATACTCAAAATTGATATCGGCGATCATGTGTCTCGCCGCACAGCTGCTGATACCTTAAGCTACTGCCCACATAAGCTGACCTTTGACCTTGACCTCTGCTGGGAACATAGCTACCCAAAATGGTTGCGGCTTAAGCTCCAACTTAACCTCGTAGCTATTTGAAGGTCATCAGAAGCACATGGTGATTTTGGCTTTACTTCGTGTAGTGAAGCTATTGCTTTAAAAGCTGTTTGAACTCTAATCCCATGTTTGCCTGAATCACATTTTCAGAATAACACCAATTCTGATTGTTATCTCAATTTGATTATGCTGCTAATGATGTCAATCAAAGCTCTTGAAAATGAGGCTTTCAGCACAAGATACAAACATTAAAAATAAATTAGCATCTATTTATTAATATATGCCATGTCTCCAGCTATGGCATCAGATTTTAAGAAACCTACCATAAGTTGGGTCCTCTATTAATGGCAGGACTACAGGCTCTCCACCTCGTGCCTGGGTGCTTCCGTTTCCACTGTGCATTTCCTGCAGCTGTTCTGCTGTTCACAGCCTGTAATTTTTACCTGGCAGCCATGATGCCATGAGAGAATGCTGTGCACTTTTGTGCAAAATGAACGCAGGCATGGAACGTCCCCACATTGTATGTTTGTGCCTTCCCAGACAGCTGCTTCATGTCCGTCAGGAGCCTAGGAAAAGTGACAATCGCACCAACCTGGTCATGTGCATCCATGCCTAAAACGATAACATAGCCATACTGTATAACGACAGCCTTCAGAAATGATGTGCAACGGCACCAATACCCGATATCAAAGCAGTGTGACGACCATAGGTTGGCATCATGAGGAGGGGCTCACTCACACTCACGACCGTGACACACATCCCCACTCACTAGCACTCGCACTCATGCCCACTGTCATTCACTGCCACTCACAACACTCATGGCCATTCCTGTTCACGGCCGCTCACTCACACTCTCTAGTACATGTCCACTCACTCACACTTGCACTCACGGCGACTCTCATACACGTCCACTCACTCACACTCATGCCCGCTCCCATTCACGGCCACTCACGCACTCATGACCGCTCCCATTCCCGGTCACTCACTCGCACTCACACTCATGGCCGCTCCCATTCATGTCCACTCACTCACGACCACTGCGTGAGTGTGAGTCAATATGAGTGCACTCATGATTACGCCGAGTATTAGAATAGCACAGATAGGTTTACGCACACTAAAATGCATTATACAGGGCATTACGCTATTTGTCACTTCTTCACTTTTGGCTCAGCAGTTAATTCAGTCTACTGGTGCCATCTTGTTAGAACAGTAGCCGTTTTTATAAAAAAAAACAACATTTGTTAGGTCACATTTCTGTGGCACAATCATCACTGCATAAAAAATAAACCAAAATTAGAGCTACGTGATCTGTTCTAAGCGATGGGTCCGGTGTCAAAGTGAGCCGTCATTTTGGAAACGATGAACACGAACAAGAATCGTGCGTGCTAAATGTCTGTTTCACGTAGAGTGGTTTCACCCGCTGACATTGCGATCATCAGCCTGTGACAGGACATAGTGTGTCTAGCCTCAAGCAGATTAAACAGGATCACTGTGCTCGCTCTACGTGCGAACATTGACTAGCACCGAACACCGGGACGTCCTCTGATGTGTGGTCACGTGGGAGGAGTTGCCGTGGCAGAGATCAAACTATTTGTTCTAGTTAAATTGAACCTTGCACTGAATCTGAAAGCGTGCCGATTATAATATCAACGCATTTCGTGTTGTTAACACTATCGCAAGAAATCCCGGATTCCCTACGCAAGCAACTCACTTAAAATCCCTGGACCCTGACCTGAAGCTCCGGCTTCCACCTGGGCTACCACGACAGGAAGACACTTTGCTGTGCCGCCTGTGGGTTGGTGTAGCATTCACAAACTCTTATTCTTTTGTGATAGGTATGGCAAATAGCCCTACATGTGCAAACTGCGGGTGCGACGAGACTATAGGCCACTTATTTGTGAGTGCCCCTTATACAGTGCGGAAAGACAGTGTCTGCCGTGTACTGAAGCATCTAGATGGACGTCCACTGAGTGAAATCAAGATTCTAGGTCACTGGCCATGGCGATCATCGGCGATGGCCTCCCAGGCACTGCTCTGCTTCATGAAAACCACGGGCCTGATCGATAGGCTGTGATTTTGCTGTTATGTGGCATGATGTGACATGATATGGCTTTGATGTGACTATACTGACTTCACCCATCCCTCTCTTACCCACCACTTTTATATCCACTCACCCCCTTCCCCAAGTGCAGGGTAGCAAACCGGTTTCTTTTACCAGTTAACCTCCCTGCCTTTCCTCCTCCTCCTGCATGCTGTCCTTGCATGTCGGTCGAATCGTACTCACTGCATAAGCGTCGCATGTGAAAGCACTGATGTGAACTGTAACATCACATCAACATTTTCGTTTGGCGCAAGCGCACTAAATTTAAAGTATGGTATCTCAGTTTTTCACATTCTGATTTTATCCTGCAGCGTTTGAACATATTCATCGCCGCTTTGGTAGCGCTGCCAAGTACCGAAATCGAGTATAGCTGTGGTTCTCTAGAAGATTGGCTTCTAGAGCTCTACATAGTATAGCCCTTTGTTTTCCAGGTAAGGAATATTTTTTGACAATACCGCACTCCTGGGGCGGATGAGAGGTGAAGTAAGTTTGCCGGGTTTGGTCGCCTAAACCCGGCAAACTTACCCAACCCAGCTCAACTTTTCAGTTCCCTGACGCGCGCTCTCGCTGCTTTGTGCACTACCTCCCTACCTATACTTTTCGTCCTGGCTTCTTTCGTTCTTGCCCAATCCTCCGTGCATCTTGGTAAAAGCTCGTTTTTCGCTACAGCACTTCTCATATGTGTCGCAATAAAGTCCTATATCTGAGAATTCGGTAACATATGAATAACGGTCAAAGTACATCGAACGCGACCCCTCGCTGAGCACGGCGAGCGCACTGACCATAAGATCGCCTTCGAGGAAGTGAGCTGTGAAATGTACTGCCCTCAAGTTGTATCACACCCAGCTCACAAAGGCGACTGTAAGCAGGTCACCGGGAACGCTAGCCCGCTAGCTCCCTTCCGCATGCCAGCTAACAAAAGAGGGGAAGCGAAGGACGTGGCTCTACTGCTGCTCACTGATCATATGGCTAACATTAGCTTCAGGCTGATTAAACCTTTTAGTGATTGTTCCCCCCCTCAACACACACACTGCACGGGGACAAAAGCACATTTTCCTGTGTTGCTGTAAAATTGTGCAGAAATTATTTCACAATGGTGGGGTGGGTTATTTTCCAAGCAGTAGTGTGCAGGGCTGGTCTCGCCTAACCTGGGCAGAGATGCAAGTCATTTGTGGACCCACCGTGACACACTCTTCCTTCTGCTCTACACCTTTGACCGTTGACAACAGGACGGTGACAAGCCTGAGGCGAGCTAGGGCGAGGCTGAGGTGAGGTGAGGGAGACTGGGGCAATGCAGTACATGCATTCCAGAGGCCTAGAAGATGCTAGCAACAGTTTGTGCAGCAGTTGCATCGATGAAGCAAGGGACGTCATTTCACGGAAAACCACGTGCAGGGAACACCTCCCGTCATTTTCGCGTAGCATGAAAGCAACCCCCTCGCCGAGCACTGCGAACGTGCCGACCACAAAATCGCCTTTGAGGAGGTGAGCGTCCTTGCCGTGGAAACCAACCCTTTCAAAAGACCACACATTGAGTCTTGGTTCATCCGGCTGACATCAGCAGCAGTGAATAGGAAACCGGGGACGCTACCCTCCGCGTACACAATTGGACTCTGCCAAGTGTTGGGAACGGGGAAGCAAAGGCCGCTGCTTGCTACTCCAGGCCTTGCACTTCAGTCACTCCTGAGGAAGGGACCGAGTTGGTCATGAAACGTTGAGTTTTAATAAATAGTTTTGGTTGATAGTGTTTCTGAAATTTTGGTTTCAAGAACCCAACCAAGCGGATTTCCGCCGAAGATGTTCTCGTTCAAATCCAGGCGAAAGTGGTGACTGAGGAGGTGTCGCGCATGCGCAGTAGTGCTACTTGAAAAATGTCCATTGGTACATCTTAAGCACCCAAGCTAGGTCACCCTACCCGAGCTGCAGCCGGTGGAAAGTTGTGCTTCTGTTATAATGCCAAAAAAAGTTACTTCATATGCCTGACTCCTTCATTTAAGGCTTCATAGATCGCTCGTGTTACTGTGCATTCCTTTTGAACTGAGCGTTCACATGGCAAGGGCGTGAGGGCACTGCAACGTGCCAACCAGAAGAGGTATGCGACATTCTAAACTGAAATGAAAGGAAAATTATACACTGCAGATTGCCTCCTTTTTATACGAACGAATGAAAGAGAATAGGAACACCTAAAACAATGCAGGAAAAATTAAAAGGACATACAACAATCGTAATTATAAAACTGCTAGTGCTCAAATTTCCGACTTCATTGTGACGATTTTATTTGAGAGAGCCAGAGCTGGAATTTTCAGATTTATCGCCCTCATATAACATTCTCTAATCGCTCAAAATTCGCCTTTCTTTGTTTTATTCTGTCCTTTGGGTGTAATATAAATTGTTGTCAAAAGTATGAGTTTATTACAAAGGCGCCCCTAACAGCGGTTACTTTGAACGTGGCTTTCACTAACAGTTGCAAGTCCTTCGATTTGACGACTGGTGGTGGTAGCGGTTATTTATTGAATAATGAAATGAAAGGAAGGAAAAGAGTGCTGCGGGCCACGGCAACTCCTGCCTAAAATCTGAAGCACGCGAGCTGCAACCGGCGGGAAAGCAAAAGGATAGGGACCGGATAGCGAGGGGAAGTGCAGAGGGGAGCGATAGCAAGAAAGGACACAGGGAGCTTTGTACATTAAGTGGAGTTCACTTATAACGATACCAGTTTTAACAATATATCGGTTACAACAATGAGAAGCTGCTGCACCGTCCACTTTAGTATGTTTTTTATGGTAAAATAACCCGCTTACTACAATGCCCCCATGCCACATTATCGGTTATAACAATGAAGTTGGCTCCTGAGTGTCATGCCAAAAGGTAGTGGAATGCGAAATTCTTGCAAAGAAAAAAAAAAATTCTAGCTGCTGCACCCTCTCCACTGCGCGCTCATACAATAGAACCTGTCTTCTGGCCTTCTCCGCATTACCAGTCTCGCGCGCCTTTCTCCTGCTGCCCTCCACCCCTCTGAACACAAATGGGCTGTGCCCATAGCTCTATGCCACGCCACCCTCTGAAACACAAATGGACTTCGCCAATGCGTCGACAGCTATGCCGACAGCACTGATCTGCTCGCTCGTAGTTCTGCTGGTTCTGCCAACAGACTTGGTTGTTTGTGCAATTAGATTGCGTCGAGGTCGTTCCTGGCCACGTGGTTTTTCTGTCTGGTTTGAATCGCCACCGAAACGGAAGATGGCTGATCTGCCCGCGGATTATCGGACAACATTGCCGGTGAAAAGAAAGCGCACGGCTATCTTTGGAGGCGAAGTTCAGTATCGTGAAGGACTACGAAGAGGGTAAGAAAGTGTGTGACTTGGTTAAGAAGTACGCACTATCGCAACCGACGGTGTCGACGATCATCCGCTCCGCTGAGAAGTTCGGCAAAGAAAAGTCCTCGCTTGACAGTGGGCGCACATTCAACAAGGTGCCTATAAGGAAATGGAGGAGGCCCTCTACGAGTGGTTGGTGCCTGTGTCCAGAACTTGCCTATCACCGGGCTGATTCTGGCCACAAAGGCGAAGCAGATTGCCCTGCTAATTAACAATGTGTACTTCCAGCCAGGTGGTGGCTTTTAAATAAAAGTTTCATCTCTCTCTCTTCACCTCAGCGTTTCTTCGGGATTTCTCAAGCTGAGAGGCGGCCGTAGCAACCTTCTCGTATTTTTTACAAGGCCCCTTTCGGAGCCACCAAAACGATGCCTCAGCGAAGCTCGCATGTCACTTGCCGTCCATGACCCCTATTTGCAGTTATGCTTTTTTTCGTGCAAACCGTTTATAACAACTACTGGTAATAACAATGGAATTTTCGTGGCACTTGAATGTTGTTATAAGTGGACTTGACTGTATTTCCAATTTGCCTTTGAATAACTGCAACATCGTAATAAATGTTCTGATATTTGGCCTGCAGCCTTTTTAGTTCTTGTAGAAGAGACCATTTATTTTGTCAGTTAATGGAAACACTATGGATAGCCGTCTAGAGCAGTATTAAATGAAATTGTATAATATGATAGAGACAAAGCATACAAGTAAGCTGTGCTCAATATCTTGGTAATGTGTTTGATCATTCTTGCAACCAGTACAGCACAGACCGCGGATTGACATAATACAACTGCTTGAAAGGTCCTATAAAAATGGCTGTCGATCTCGGCTCACGCCCGACAGCTGAAAGTCTCAAAAGATGTGGAACAGGCCGAGCTCCAACTTTCCGATGTGCTCTGGCCGTTGCCATGTATTAGTCGATTGTTGTTTTCTGCATTTATAATGCCCTGCTTTTAAGGGACATAGACTGACGTTGGCTTTTGTTCATGTGTTAACAAAGAACCATCATTTGCTGGCATTTCATTAAAGTTATACATACCATACCATAATCAGACCAAAACAGGGATTTTGTAAGGGAGGAAAGGCAAAAGTCCTTGTCCTTTTTTCCTGTTGCTCAACTCTTCTTATCCCCCTTCTTTACTATCCCTTTATTTCTGCTGCTCCAGTTCAGGTGCTTCTGATTATTAGATAGCAGATATCGGTGCTGGCAAACATGTTTTATTGCAAAAGCAATACTACTTGCACTTTCAAGCTTTCGCGTGATCCTGCTGCAGTTACATCTTACCCATGTGAGGCTGTGACGTCGCACCCCACATGACACACGGGCTGGCAGGAGCTGCCAACTTGGGTCTCCTTTCACATGGGACGGTTATGTCAGAATCAGCCTGCTAGGACCCTGGCATTCATGTTAACCCTATAGGCCACTAAGGCACGTTCATATGGGTTAGTTAAACGGGGCTTTATATGTGGGCTGAGGAAGAAGAACGCTCGGTCACCTGCAGCTAATGCTTTCGCTCAATATTTGGCTCAGCAGCGTTGAACCCTTGTAATTTTTACTTCTGTTTTTGTTTATGTGAATAAAACCACTTACTACTACTGTATTACTACTACAGGGAAGGCAAAATATATACCAGATATATCGCTGCCATTGGCTGTATTCACAAACAAAATGCAATCATATCAACCACATGCTGCCAGACTCCGCAGCCCTTTCCGAAAACTTTCAACCCGTGATCGCATATCATTTATAAATGAAATAGGGAGGTAAAATGTAAGAATTCTTGTTTGTTTTCACAAAAAGCAGAATAAATTTGGAAATTTCCCTAATTTTGTGGATCAGTGGTGTAGCTAGCTGTTTCCAGCCAAGGTTGTTTTAATCATTGAAACATTGCTTCGGGAGTATAATGCTCAGAAATAAACCTGGTAACACGAGTTGGGATGTGTTCAAGTTTTTCTCTGGGTTACAAGGGAATAGAATATGGCATTCAAATTTGTAATCAAAAGCTGTTCTTTTGCTTTTTTTGTGGGGGGGGGGGGGGATTTTATGCAAGTGACGTCGAATGAGACTATGCATTTGAGGATACTCATCAGATATTGAATATATCTACTCCATGTTTTGTTTACTGAAAACTCGACCCCCACCCAAGATATTTATGGTACTAATCCCTTCCAAGACGTCCCCCTCGGCAGACGTACATGGATGATTAACACATGCTGACATTTACCATTCATTGGCATGCCCCACTTAACGAAACATAAGTTGCTGAGTACACTGTTAACACATATAGTGATCATTTTGCACAGCATGATGAATGACAAAGTTGTCCCAATAACCTAAATTTTTACTCAGACTTCCACATTACTTATATACATTAAAAAAAGAAAATGAAACCAAAACAGACCCTAGGAAGTCTGGACTCCCGAAAGAACATGAGTTGGTTCAACTCCTTTGAACAAAGCATGCTGCGCTCGGCTAGAAGAATGATTTCTGAAAACAAATATATTCACTATGGTATCCGAACTATTCATTTCATTTCTGAAGCAGTCAATCCACACCTTGCATGGTTGCCAAAGGAGTGATGCGCACACGCATATTTTTGTGACCTATGGTTGAAGATGCCAGTAGAAATTTTCCATAACAGCCACTCATGGAATGACTTGTCGCAGAGGCTAAATCCCCAACAAAACAAACAAAAAAGAAAAAGAACAACACACCAACTTAATCAGAAAACTCAGCCAACGTCGAGTAAACATGCCAACAACCAAAGTGGCTATGACGATTGTATTGCAAAGTGATGGGGCACTAAACGTAAAATTAAAAAAGAGTCATATATATCTGAGGCAATAATTAACAGGGCCCAACGCTGATAGGATGAGGGATAAAAGAAAGAAATTGAAAATTTCAAAGGGATCATTGATGGTGGCATGTACAGCATTGGGCTGTCAGGTGGAAAATATATCCATCCAGAGATGGACGAAATTTCTTCTTTCCAAAGGGCTATGATGGTGTGCTACAACTCAGATTGCTTACTGATTACACGTGATGGCTGCATCACATATTTTGCGAATAACCTGGTTTTCTATTTGCTATTATAGTTGTGTTTGTAACGGTCGGAGGGCAGCAGCTGCTGTGTATGTTTTCAGGGCAGTGAATGGCCAAGTCTCCAAATGTTTTTTCTCTCGTGAATATGCCTCTGCAGCCTTCTGCTGACACAAGCGGCATGTCTCCCTGACGTATTTTTTGTGGCAAGAAAGAGATATAAAATATACGACTCCCAATGGTGCATATTGAACGCCTTATTGTACATTCATGCATTCGTTAGGCTGGTTTGTCCATGCGTCGATAAAACCTAAATAAACGGTGACGAGCACAAAATATTATAACACTCAATCTCTGTACAGTCATTTTCAGAATGTGGAACGTGATAAACGTTAGAACTAAAGGCTAGCTTTCTGCTTTATCTCTCGCATTTGGCGAAGTTCGATTTTTTCTTCGCATATCATTTAACATTTTCTCGGCTTCTTAATGACTAGGAAAAACTATCTGGTCCACCAACATATGCAACAGATACATGATAATTTAAGTAGTATCAAGGCGTGAGGAACTATAGCGAGGCAAGCGGCAACGGACTACCTTACAACCGGTGATCATAGAACCCATTTGTTTTTCCGTCAGGAGTTATAATCTAGTGTTGGGAGAAATAATGTTCTGTTTTTGACATGTTTTCACTATGATAATTGTGTCTTTTTCGGTTGTATGAATGTCAGCATAGCCAAAAAATATATATTCTGTTCGACAAATTCAAGCGGCTGGAAACTGAAAATGGCAAGTTAACGGAGAGACATTATGCCTTTCTGCCCTCTCAGTTGGGTGCCCTCGTCTGCACATAACTGCTTGGTGGATTTTTTTTATAGCTGTGAAGTTCACTGAACTTTCAGATGCGGTATTTGGTCTCCCGCACAGAGTGGTTGGCGCGAGGTAGCAATCAGTATGCACCTGTCCCCGGTCACGGCGATTACCAGTTTGTAAAATGCGGATGGCACCCGCCACTGCAGAGCGCCTGTTCCCTGCCCGTCTTGCCTTCCAACCACAGCTGTCACTCCAGCGTGCAGCTTTGTGTGTTCAGTGTAGAATGTCATTTCTGTAACCAGTGGACTTTTTTTTTTAATGCATTCTCATATTGCTACATGCGCGTCTCTCCCTCTGCTCATGTGCATATAGGCTATTGTGCAGAAGCAGGTGTACAGTGGCTGGCCAGTGTGCGATGAGGCGCTATGGGTCGTTTGAGCTGCAGGTGCTCAGAAGAAGCGCTTGGTTAAGCTGGAATTGGCACTGAGCGTTTGACCCCTCAGCACGAGCTTTCTTTTCTTTCTTTTTTTTATAAAGCAATTGTTCCTATGGCATAGGTTGCTACCTTATGCACATGTGCGGAAAAGAAAACGGGGAAAGCAGAGGTTCGGAATGCAGTGACGTCAATATTGTTTGTATGTTTGCTTGGGACCTCTCCTTTCTTAAGTTTTTGATTAACATCCTTTCCCAGTCTTTGATTAGCTGACGGGAACTTTATTTTCCTTTCCCTAATCGTCGATTGGTGAGAAGTGTTGCCTTATGGATTATTGGTTGCCGTCCCCGCCAAAGGCAGAGACAGGGCTTAAAAGTGAGCACTGTGGGTTAAACCAGGGCTGATTACGTCTGATTAACGGGTCAGTCATGTAAATAGTTTTCGCCTTTTGCTTCTTGTTTTATTTATGTGTAAATAAATAGTTAACCTTCTTTTGCTGCCGCCAAGTAACGTGAATGTTTGTGAGTCCGATCCATCAAGAAACCTCGATTTCATCATCAAGTGTTTCCTCACACCGCCACATGAAGGGGAAACTCAACTCTGCCATCTTCAAGAAAGATCCTGCCACAGCTGCACACAGTCCAGGTGGCAAGGCCATTCCAGACCCGGGACATCGAAGTCCTGCTGGCGGCTGGCCTGAAAGTTGATTACGACCTCGTCGGCAGCACGGCGCATCAGAAGCAAATTCTTCAGATGTCGGCGTTGAGGCCAAGACAAGTGATGCAAGAAGTTAAGCAGAATTATTTGATGCCACCTTTAGGTAAGCAGGTTCATCACATTTCGTTTGATTTTATAGGCACAATGTTACATATCTAATTTAAGCTCATCTTATGGTGCTGTGATACATAGTTGACACTGCGTGCTTTCATACTTCAACAAGTGCAGGCTTGTAAGCAGTCGCCTTGACCAAGCCAGGAAGTCGGTTTTATTTTCAGGGCCATTTCACTGACTACTTAGCAATAATTTTACTTATTAGTAATTTTCACGTGTTACTTCTTAACAATTAAGCCGGCCCTCAAGTTTTAAAATTTTTAAGTGGCTAAGCACACCCGAGTCGCCATGATAACTTAACCTGGAAAGTGTTCAGTGGCACAAAGTTGCACAGCGAATAAACAGGTCTCACTATTGGTTTGGATATAAGTGCAGGCACCTAATTTTGCTAGAATAATGACAGTACAACATACGCACAATGTTGGACAGCAATAATCTATTCTGTAACGCGAAGAGGCGGCGGTGTGACCACCCCATCCTGATCCTAAAAAAATGGTTAGACTATCAATATGACCGGTGGCCTGCCTTCTTTGGCTTCATTAACGACCTGAAGTTATGGGGACTTTGAAGGTCAAAGCATGGCATGGGAACATAGTCATATTTGCATTTTTGTACATTGTGGTATTTATTTTACGCTCCAAAAGACAAAATTCACCCATGTTTAAGAAAACAGCCAAAATATGGATTTCTGAACATGCTCTTTTTACATTAACACTTTTGCAGTAAAAAGAATGCTAATTTGACTGCGCACTATCTGGTTCTTCATAGCGCACGCTGTCGTTGCACTTCGAAAATATCTAGCTTCTCTAAATGGCTACAATTCATCCTCAGCAAACGCATGCTTGAAACGCAGAGCAAAAACTACCCATTAAAACTATCACATATTCCCTGACCACGTCTGGAATGTCAACAGTGCTAGCACAAATGGATTTGCCTTGCTTTTCATTTTGTCTGTGCTAATTTTTTGCTTTTCTTGGTGCCATTTACTTTTCATCTTCGTGATTGCTTCGCTTCTGTATTGTTTCTAAAATACTCTTTTCAGATTATCATGGCCAGCAACCGTTTTCTGGATCGGCGGTCACAGCCTCTGCATTCAGATAATATTTCTTTCAAGTCTAAGTGTTCTCCATTTTAACGCTGGTCCCTGCTCCTGAAGTGAGCAGCACACAAAGCATCAGCTAATGATGGACGTACTCGGGCTGACAAAGGCGTCTTCTCATTGAACAGTTGGTTAATGGACTGAGACTCATCCCGATCAGTTTGGCTGTTCGGTAATAAAAATTTGCTGATCCTTGTGGCTGTGCATTATTAATAATTTACTACCTGCATTGTAATTTGGTAAAAATGCCTGAAAATTTGAAGGAAGTTATTTCCTGCCAAGGAAAAATGAAGGAATCCGGGTTGATGATTTTCTCTACCTGGATGTCTGGGAAGAGAACATTTCCAACCCGGTCACATTGATATTGCATAATGTTTCTTGTGTTATTTTTATTCTGACACTCATCCAGTGATGTCCACTCACTGACACTCACATCTACTCACACTTACAACCACTCATTCACACTCATGTCCACCCTTGCTCGCGACTACTCACTCACACTCACATCCACCCCCATTTGCATCCACTCGCCGCACTCACACTCATGTCCACTCCCACTGGCATCCACTCACTTGCACTCACACTCACGTCCACATCCCGCTTGCATCCACTCACTCACACTTACGTCCACTCCCGCTCGCAAACACTCACTCGCACTCACGTCCACTACTGCCCACATCCACTCACTCGCACTCACACTCACGTCCACTTCTCCTCGCATCCGATCACTCACACTAATCACCACTCCAATTTGTGGCCACTCACTTGCACTCACACTTATGGCAGCTCCCATTCATGGGCCACTCACACTCACGACCACTCTCATAAGCGTCCACTCACACTCACAGCATGAGTGTGAGTGAGGCGATATGAGTGCACTCATGTGTGAGTGCGCCGACTTATGGTGACGACACAAGGCCTGGAGAAGACGAAGGGACAATCACAGCACTTCGTCTCTTTATCCCACCTAAGTCTTGTGCCGTCATGCTGCTTCACTTGATACCATGTCTGACCAACTTGCATACCAGTTCATGTTGAGAAATATCTGATCGTTTAATTTTACATTTGCCCTGTCAAAACACGTAACGTTGGCTGTCGTAAACCTGTTATTTCTGTGAGCACAATTGTCTAAGCATTGGTACAAGCTATACTGAACATCACATAAATTGTTATGTAAATAGGTAATGGCCAGCTCCAAAATGCAGTACTATTTTCTTTATCAAAAGTTCTTCGCATTTCTTATGCAAACAATACATCAGCTATCAAATGCAAATATGCTATACAAAGACATAATAAGAATTATGTAGTGAGGCAATTAGGTAATGTATTCTGCAGAAAACAAATTTGAAATACTCTGGCATCTATAAGTATTTATTGCTGACTTATGCCGTTTTAGGCAATCTGATTTGATTGGGTTTCGTGCTTATGAGGTTTAATGTCCCTAAGTGCCTCAGGCTATGAGAGACGCTGTAGTGGAGGGCACTGGAAATTTCGACCACCTAGGGTTCTTTAACATGCACCGACACTTTACAGCACATGGGTACCTTGCTTTTCGCCTCCTCCGAAAGCAGCCACTGAGGCCGGGATTTGATCCCGCATCCTTGGGCACAGTAGTCGAGCACCCGAACTACTGAACCACAACTGCGGGTTGTTTCGGGTAATCTAAGCATAAGTGTTTAGATTGTCCAAAACGGCAGCTGCAGGGTCTGAAATTGCTTACCTTGCTTTATCCATTTCATCATTAGCCGCAGACTTGGATGCTCACACTTAGGAAAAAGGGTCGAGTGGCCTTCATGAACATCCGAGATGTGCTACGGTATAGATAACCACTTTGCCACTATCAGTTCTCCATTTTTGTGGCTGTTCTCTGCACAATAGTACAGATGGGCTACAATTGATTTTACCCATGGTTCTATCACCTTGCAGTTCTTATGCTTTGCAGCAGCCAAAAGTTTCTTCTTGATGCCTGCAAATTTACAAAAATGATATTTCATTATTCACTATCATTTCAAAGTAAAATCACTGTGCAAGAAAATGCTAATTTCTCATTTAAGTTTTCAAGGATACTGTAATGCCACAGCATTTCCAAAACTGGTTTGTATGATATATTTATAGCATCGAGTTCGACCAGCGCAGGCATGACTCAGACAAACCCCCTTTTTGCTCACCAAAATGCATTGAACTGTCAGCTCTTTTTGTCTCTTGAGGTCCTCCTGCATCATACCTAACTGACTCCATTTGTTGTGACTTTCGTAACATGCATTGTGGCGCATGTCACTATTCTCTTTCTCAGCAAAGGTGGCAAGCATACTAATAAGAGCATGCTAACATGACCATACAAATCGAACAATGCTGACAGCAGCCTTTTGTATAACTCGCAGCTCGAGCCAGCCATGATCAGAGCATTTTTGCAGCTCACCACGAATATATGGAAACTCCCTTCAATTTTGTTTTCTTATAATTCAGTAATTCTTATATTATTCAGACATGCATTACCAGTGGTGTCGCTAGGGTCACTCGCACCTGGTGCGGGACTCCCCCCCCCCCCCCCCCCCACGCATTGTAAGCACCGAATCGCAACTTCCTTTCTGCCTCCTCTGTCCTCATGGTTTGCTTTGAAGTCAAGTTCGCTCTGCACCCAACGCAGTGCGAATAAAGTGGTACTTTTTTTTAACACTTAGATGCAGCGATCGTGCTCCATGACCGATAATCCAGCAAAACATCACATCAAAAACACATGTTTCAGAAAAAGGCAGAAACACTAGCACATGTAAGTTGTGAGGAAATTCACTGAGGAAGCAGCTTAAGACACGTGATTGCCCAGTAGGAGACCATACGAACAAAGGGGCCTCATAAACTAAGCAATGAAGGTGCCTCTGAAATGTTGCAACCGGAAGTCATCATGCTGCAACTAACGGTCTTGAGGTGTTCAGCTGCATTGTTAGTACCAAAAGGGTGGTGGTTGTAAGCGAGGTTGCATGATAAGAGTTCACAGAGAAACACAATTTCAGCACACACTGTAACCGAACACTTTCCTCAAAACTCAATGCCACGGGTTGTAGTTAGGTCCCAAGCAGAGCCTTTCACATGTCACATGCATAGATCAGTCTTTTACTTTCTCTACATTTAACTTTTCCCCTCTCCTTTCCTCCAAAAGGTGCAAGTTGACTCCCGCATCTAAACTGCAGTCAACAAGCGCAATGATGCCCAACAGAAAATATTAAGTGCGAAACGGCCTTTTGGAGCTGGGAGATGGTGGGTGTCTCTAGGCTCTTTTTTTTAATGCTTTCAGTTGCGTTTCTCATTTTAACAATCATTTTGCTTTTTTCAGAGAAAATAGGTAAGAACCACTTAATGCACTATGTGGGCACCCTTGGGCACATTCACTCTCAATTCCCCTTTTAAAGCACCTGGCCTTCCTAAAGATGCCCTGCTTCCCTTCTCATTTTTTTTTCTAGTCAGCACATAGTGATCAGACTTGCCATTCCAATGAGCAACAGGCATCCCGTGCCTTTCAGCACTTTGAAAGTGTGAGGTAGATGTGTGACTGGGTCGAGGAGCGAGAAAGGCACAGGAGATAAATGAACAAGGCAAAAGGCTGCCAGAGAGATACTGCCAGCAGTCCTCAGTAGGAAAAGGAGAATAAACTGCACATACACAAAAAGAGGCAATGGAGCAGTGCAACTGCCAAAGTGCATTCTCTAATATGCTCCCACACAGGGGTTTCCAATAAGTATTGAGTTAATGCTGGTGTTTGTACACGCATGCTGTTACGACCAAGCATCCGCAATTGCGCGCTCTATTGTTCGCCTGTGGGCATGGATAAGTTTTGTGAATATGTGGTGATGGTCCAATGGCTCTAAGTGAGCCTGTTTCCAGGAATCCTGTTTTGTAAGCATGTTTTGCTTTGTGGACAACCTGCAAATGCCAAATTGACCCTGTCAAGAGAACGTCTGGAAAAACACAAAGAAACGTCCCCCTGCGGGAAATAGCAGGAAGTGCTTTCTTTCTTTTGTTCACCCTTCCAGTCGAGAAGTGCTATCCTCCAGTGATGAATGCCTCCTATCCAAAGGAGACGACAGAGTGACATGTCCGCTGACGTGCAGGACAAGAAAGGAGCATGACTCATACGGCCATTAAGTGATTTCCCGGGAATGCAGGAAAGATTTGCAATTGTCGAAAAGGGACCATGTTGGGAGCCCTATGCGGCGCCACGTGCACTCGGGTTTCTGAGAAGTAAAACCCCTTGTCAGAACCAGCTTGTGGTTTCTTTGCTGAAGAATAGAAATGTACCTCCTCTCCTCGCCGTTCCCAAGCTTTTCCCGCCAACAAGTGATCACGCCCAACGAATGAATGCCGGACCAGTCAGTGCTTCAGACCATCAGTGCAGTGAAGTGTTCGATTGGATGCCGATACCTGAGGGGCGTGCCCTGGATTTGGTTGGTCAGCATCTTCAGAGAGGGGCTGGACATAGGGGGTTTTTAAGGACGCTGCAGAGCACGAAATGTCGCTCTGGGCCCTGGGTAAACGGCTCATCCAGTCGCTTCTCGCTATGAACTCTTAACGCTTGTCATTTTGCTGATGTACCCTTCTTCTTCATGTAAATATTCTTGTAAATACGTCTTCTCAAAGTGCCAGTAAACCTGCTTGTACATATTTTACCAACTTCGAAGATTCAGTCCTTCTTCAACCCGGAGTCTCTGCACGCTACCAAGTGAAGGCCGGGTCGCCATAGCCCCAGCGTCACGACAACTGGTGATCAGCGGTGGGATCTGAATCTACAAGCACAACGACTGGTGACCAGCGTTGGGATCTGAATCTACAAGCCACAACATCTGGTGATTGGAGGTGGATCTGAAGCTACAAGCCACAACATCTGGTGATCGGAGGTGGCATCTCAAGCAACAAGCAGGAGCAACAATCGGCCAAGAGGGCAGCTCGGAACATCGATCGCATGTGTGGGTGAGTGCTTGGCTTTTCTTCTGATGTGGACCAGGTTCTAGAACAGGGTTAGATTTTAGAACTGGTAAAGAGAGTGTGGAAACGCCTTTAGGTTGGTAGTTTGCACAGTTGTTTTGGAAGTAGCCGACACTCGGAGCGATCATGGACCTACAAAAGCTGCAGAAACCGGACCTGTTGCTATTGTGTGAGGAATTGGGAATTGATACAAGTGGTTTGGCACGAAAACCCTTGATTATAAAGGCAATCACTGATCTGGGAACCGATGATGAGGAGCTCAGTGAAGCATGGAACCTCATCGGGCAAAAAAAGGAACAGCTCAGACAGCAGAAAGAGCGGGAAAAAGAGGAAAGGGAGCGCGAACGTCAGAGGGAAAAAGAGGAAAGGGAGCGTGAACTTGAGAGGGAAAAAGAGGAAAGGGAGCACGAACGTGAGAAGCTTGAGAGAGAAGCAAAAAAGCGGGAGCTAGAAATTGAGCTCCGGAAATTAGAAGTAGAGTTGAGCAAGAGGTCGGGCAATTGTCCCCAGCTAGCGGTACCTCTTCTCAACAAGGAGGCAGATTTCAAGATGTCAAAGTACATGCAGCCATATGTGATATCAGGGGATATCGGTCTGTATCTGGGTAACTTTGAGCGAACTTGCGAAGAACTGTCCTTCCAGCGAGACACGTGGTCTCAGAGATTATTGACGGTTCTGCCCTGCGAGGCAGCGGAGGTTGTCGCGCGGCTAAACAAGGAGGACGCGGACAACTACGAGAAGGTCAAAGCTTGCCTTCTGATTTTCGGAGACAGAGATGTGCAGGCCTTAACACGTTCAAAGGCGCGAGAACTAGCTACACTGCTCATACCAGAAAATTCCACAGCGGAGGAAACGGCAGTTAAGACAGTGGTCGATGCGGAAGATAGCGGGTCAGAAAACTTTGAGAGCGAGGCATCTCAGATAAGTCAACTTGAAAGTGAGCTTGATGAGACGCGGAATGAGGACGTTCTTGAGAGTAACCTCTTGCCGCCAGTCTCTAGTAATCTCACGAGACTTCTAAGTGGAACCCGAGAGGACTTAGCTATGGAGCAAGCCAATGATCCCAAGAATAAGCTCGAAGTACAGTGGGAAGGACCTGCTAAAGTCGTTGCAGAGCTTTCTGACACTAACTACGCAGTGAAAATCCCCGATAGGCGTAAAGAAGTGCGCATTTATCATTGCAATCTTATGAAGCCTTATGTGCAGAGGGAAGCCGTGGTAAATCTAACGTTAAACCTTCCCGAGGAGATGGGGGACAACTTGATTTGCCTCAGCGGAAAAGGAAGCAACGCTCAGGAGCTTCTCAAAAAGACGGAGCAGAGAGGAGAACTAAAGAAATCCCAGC
Organism: Amblyomma maculatum; assembly: GCF_055883805.1. Taxonomy (NCBI): domain Eukaryota; kingdom Metazoa; phylum Arthropoda; class Arachnida; order Ixodida; family Ixodidae; genus Amblyomma; species Amblyomma maculatum. The sequence goes on along the minus strand of NC_139344.1, from coordinate 219,708,234 downwards.
TGTCCGATCTGGGCGAGATAATAAAAGAGTTTGAGGCCTGCTTCGTGGACAGGCCAGGCAGAACTGATTTGACTGAGCACGATATTGAGCTGACTTCAGACGTGCCAGTGCGATCAAGGTGCTACCGATTTTCTCCAAGGCAAAGAGAAATTCTGGATAGGGAAGTAACTCGCATGCTGGAATTGGGAGTAATAAAACCCTCGGAAAGCGATTATGCTTCGCCTATGATCTTAGTAGAAGCTCTAGGTAAAGACCCTAGGCCTGTGGTAGACCACCGAAAGCTAAATTCTCTCACCAGGGATCAAGTGTATCCTATTCCGAATATTGAGGAGAGAGTAGAACAGGTCAGTAGAGCGGCATATGTGACTACGCTGGACCTTACTCGAGGATACTGGCAAGTACCGCTCACTGAACGCGCCAGCAGATACGCGGCTTTCGTCACTCCGACGGGCAGCTACCAGCCAACAATGATGAGTTTCGGGCTCAAAAATGCTCCATTTTGTTTTTCCCGACTCATGGATAGGGTTTTAAAGGGGTGTGAAACATTCGCGGTGCCTTATTTAGACGACATTGCGGTTTTTTCCGACTCATGGGCGGACCATATGGTACATCTAAGAGCTGTACTGAGCCTTTTGCGTCAAGCTGGACTAACCGTAAAGGCCGAGAAATGTTGCCTGACAAGGGCGACCGTGGACTACTTGGGTCACAATGTAGGTCAAGGTTTCAGGAAACCCAGCGAGATTAAGATTTCTGCGGTAGCAGACTACCCGCGGCCGAGCACGAAGACGGAAATTCGAGCATTCCTAGGTCTGACTGGGTACTACAATCACTACATCCCTAACTATTCAGCTTTGGCTAGCCCTCTGACCGACGCTCTCCGCAAGACAGAACCGACAAATGTAGTCTGGGACGAACAAAAGGAAGCCTCCTTCGTAAACCTGAAGGCTGTGCTGATTAGCCGTCCGGTATTGCGAGCTCCAGACTATGGCCGAGAATTCACGGTCCAGTGTGATGCCAGTGATCGAGGGTTAGGTGCTGTTCTCTGCCAGAGAGATGACGACGGTAATGAGCACCCCGTGCTCTACTTGAGCAGAAAACTGAGTTCTAGAGAGAGGGCTTATTGCGCGTCAGAGAAAGAATGCGCTTGCATTGTATGGGCCATTCAAAAATTGCAGTGCTATCTTGGAGGGGCCAAATTCACCGTAGAGACGGACCATTGTCCCCTGGCTTGGCTGCAAACTGCGACATCGAAGAACAGTCGCCTTCTTAGGTGGAGCTTGATTTTACAGCAGTACAATTTTGAAATAAGATACAAAAAGGGGAGGTTAAATGGGAATGCGGACGCGCTTAGCCGCTCTTTCTAAGCGGTCCGAGATGTTCCTCACCATGTATCCAAATTGATAATCAGGTTTTTTTTTTTTTTTTCGTGCGCTTGTATATGTGTGGCTATGTAAAGCAGCACGTTTGGTTTTCTAGGAATACGTGGGTCCTGAACGTCTTGAGAGTGGGCTTTTCTCGAACAACAATGGCAGTTTTCTTTTGACCTGGTCTCTTCAGACGGGAGCCGAGTGCTTGCTTCGACATGTGGTTGAGTTTCAGACAGCTCGAGCAATTTGGCCTACAACAATCAAGACAACGCGACAAGCAACAGCGAGCTTCAAGCGTTCACGTGCAGACCATTAAGTCGTCTCTTCATGCAGCAGCTGGGACTGCTGCCCTCCGAGACTCTTCTGGCGGGGGAGGAGGCTGTTACGACCAAGCATCCGCAATTGCGCGCTCTATTGTTCGCCTGTGGGCATGGATAAGTTTTGTGAATATGTGGTGATGGTCCAATGGCTCTAAGTGAGCCTGTTTCCAGGAATCCTGTTTTGTAAGCATGTTTTGCTTTGTGGACAACCTGCAAATGCCAAATTGACCCTGTCAAGAGAACGTCTGGAAAAACACAAAGAAACGTCCCCCTGCGGGAAATAGCAGGAAGTGCTTTCTTTCTTTTGTTCACCCTTCCAGTCGAGAAGTGCTATCCTCCAGTGATGAATGCCTCCTATCCAAAGGAGACGACAGAGTGACATGTCCGCTGACGTGCAGGACAAGAAAGGAGCATGACTCATACGGCCATTAAGTGATTTCCCGGGAATGCAGGAAAGATTTGCAATTGTCGAAAAGGGACCATGTTGGGAGCCCTATGCGGCGCCACGTGCACTCGGGTTTCTGAGAAGTAAAACCCCTTGTCAGAACCAGCTTGTGGTTTCTTTGCTGAAGAATAGAAATGTACCTCCTCTCCTCGCCGTTCCCAAGCTTTTCCCGCCAACAAGTGATCACGCCCAACGAATGAATGCCGGACCAGTCAGTGCTTCAGACCATCAGTGCAGTGAAGTGTTCGATTGGATGCCGATACCTGAGGGGCGTGCCCTGGATTTGGTTGGTCAGCATCTTCAGAGAGGGGCTGGACATAGGGGGTTTTTAAGGACGCTGCAGAGCACGAAATGTCGCTCTGGGCCCTGGGTAAACGGCTCATCCAGTCGCTTCTCGCTATGAACTCTTAACGCTTGTCATTTTGCTGATGTACCCTTCTTCTTCATGTAAATATTCTTGTAAATACGTCTTCTCAAAGTGCCAGTAAACCTGCTTGTACATATTTTACCAACTTCGAAGATTCAGTCCTTCTTCAACCCGGAGTCTCTGCACGCTACCAAGTGAAGGCCGGGTCGCCATAGCCCCAGCGTCACGACAATGCACACAGGCCTGGTCTAATGTTAAAATGGCGTGGATTCTCTGGCATAAACTAGGGCATCTGTTTTCAAGCACTCCTCACAGCAGAATAATTGGTTCTATGAGAAGATCACACTTGCCAGTCAGTGTTTCAGCAGCACCAATGCAGGCCTTTTCGCGTCTTCACACAATAATTTCGCCCCCACCCCTTCCACGTTGTCGCTACCCAACTGCACCCCCCTGGGTGCTGCACCCCCACACCCCCCTCATGACGCCACTGTGCATTACAGTGAGGACAACCCTATTCTAAAATGACTTACAAAAAAAGTGTTTACTGGCTCTTTCCGACCCTCTTGATAATTGTCTGGTAGCAAAAGGCACAGCTATGGAAGGAATTTGCATTCAGAAATCTTCTCGCCAGTTGATTAAAGCATGCGACATCTTTAACAAAAGAGCAGGTTGCCATCTCTTTAGGTAAATGCTGGTGCACCATAACTTCTGAAATCTACTACATGAAATTGGTGTAGACATATAGTTGTCTTGGCTTTATTTCAGTTGGTAAATGGGCTGAATGGTAAAGCTGATGCATAAAGCTGGCACGTGCTTTCAGAACAAGGGCTGAAATTTTACAGGTGTCACTACAGGTTGATGTAATTACAGCAGCAGAGCCCAACACTTCGACTTTGGTTTCTGTCTTTTGAAAGCAAACACGGCACTGCTTGGATATCATCAGTAGTTTGTCTTCAAAGATGATGAATTTTCTTGAATCCTCATTAGAAGTGGTGCGCAGACTCCTGAATCATGTAGAATGCAGCATAACCTTGTAATAATAGAGTATTTACATATACAATTATTTTTTCCATAACTAGACATAAAAGCTCGTAAGGCAAGAGGAGTTTCAGGAGCACATCAGTAGATCATGGTCTAATTAATGTAGGTGCTAATCAACCCAACCAAGAGAAATGCCTGTCCCTTGCACAAGTTTTTGCCTTATAATGAAAGAGTAAGATGGCCAGAGATAGTCAAATCAGAGTGGAGAAAATGAAAATAAGGGTGCAGCCTGCAATGTAAAGTGTGACCACAAGGGCTGTGTCACAGAATTAGTGGGCCTACTCTGTTAGCCAGAATAAGTGATTACTCACGTGTTCTTACGTTGCGCTTGAGTCAGTTATGGACAGTTCATAGGTCTGGTCAACATCTTCACATTTGGAGTCAAAATCACAAAACCTCTTGTTTTCCTTTGGCGTTGAATGCCACACAAAGTGCTCTTCTGCATCTTTAAGTTTACGCAGAGCAGTTCTTATTGACAGAAGTTACAAGTGTTTGGGTGCCTGAAATACAAATTTGAAGTCTTAAGGACAACTCTTGGGGCTCAAGGTTGTGAAGTGATTTCCTTCTCACACTGATCCATTTACCCCAAAACACAATGGGTCTTGCAGCTATATGAAAGCAACCCAACTTTGGCTATTCTTCCTAAGCTTACAAAACTCCTAGAGGCCTTCTAAATTATGTTTGCAGTTCAAGCAATTGAAACAATGCTCAGTTACAAGTATATGCAAGTTCAGGAAACACCTATACAAGTCATGCCAATAAAAGAGAACAGTACTGGGAAAACAAAACAGGAAGTTTTCTGTTACAAAATTAAATTCAGAATAAAATAAGTCTTTCCAAAACATTCAGTGACACTTACATGAGCTCACTCTTTTCGGTCTTGCCATGGTGCGAACATTGCGGCAGGATGGGCTCAAGGTAACTTGAAAAAATTTACTGCACTGTTCTTCTGCAGTGCTCTCTTGAGCCCTGACAGTGCTGTCTTGGAGTTGAGCATCAATTATCTGCAACGAAAAGAACAGTGAACATTGAGTATGTGAGCACGAAGTGTATACTGTCACTAATCCCTCTTTTCAGGAACTATATATATAAACCCGTCATTACTAAAGCAGACATAAAAAGCATATTGGCATCAGAACAAACAGAATGTTGTTAAGATGATACAATTTAGGTACATTAAACGAATATGAGGGGCACCTGCAGGAAGCTGTTGCTAAAAGTAGACAGAATACTAATCTTACTCTTGGCATTAAAGGAAAAAAAAAGACCCTCGTGTTGCACCAGGGCGGGACAGACTCCGTCACAGTAGGGAATTGACTTGGCTAGGACCTTTTTCCACCTGGTAAAAAAGGTCAGCCTTAGTAGCAATCCAATCGCGACGGCACCTATGTGTTCTCAATAATCATGCACGAAAAATTGAACTGTTTGTTCCGTGACCATAATAGTAAAAGCCACCATAGTAAAATGTCACGTTGCGGACGTCAACCAAAAACACGAAGGAAAAAGTCTTTTGTATCCCAGCGTTCGCATCATTCCTCATCTTGATACTTACCAAGAAAAAAAAAATCTGCGAACTGTCTATGTATACATCTTTAAAAATAGTTTTATAAGCCAGTATTTAGAAATAAGTTAGCTTTTTCTAGCGTAAGCAGACTGCTCTCAAGTCTCCGTAACATCCATTCCTCACTTCACATAGTTTGATTCACGCAGCTATTTCCTTCAGAAGAATGCGCCTGTGCCAAATCCTTCTGTACGGGCGGCGAAAACGTGCGCTGTGCGCCTAACATTTCTGTTTTGAAGTACGTCGAAATATTCCTGCAGCCAAGCATAACCTGTAGATCGTAGGCGCAAAAATGCAGCACACTTGCCTCTTTTCTCTGGCGTTCCTCGAAGGCGCCATGGGCGAACACTGTAGGAATTGCGTCCGCACGCAGTCGCCGCCCTTTCGGAATGCCGAACTGCCTCATAAAGTGCGCATCGGCATCATAACAGTCCGCCGTGAAATGATCTGAACACAAGAGCGATATGTTCGACGCGGTCCAATCTTTCCGGCCCACGTTGCGCTCCCATGCTTTCCTTCTCGCAGGTTCCTTCGGAAACTTGAAGGACACAGCGCTGCCCACACTTTTTACGTTCCGGCATCCGACAGCAACACAATGGCGGTGCGGTACACTCTTGCCCATCTTAGTACTCAGATGATCCGCTTTGTTGGCTCTCTACGCGAAAAAAAGGCAATGCGCTTCCCACACTTTTCTTACGAAAGCTACCGATGCTACTGCGCGTTTGGCATAGGTTATAGCCCCTGTAAAAACGCCCGTGCTGCCGCAGTGACGTCACAAGGGCCGCGCTCACCAGTGTTGCTCGAACACTAAACCGCTCGTTCTACAATAAAAAAAAATTGAATTACAAATTATTCACTGCATAAAATTGCTCAAATTTTGTGCAGCTGTTGAGGAGGGCACCAGCAGCAACATACTATGGTGGGGGCTTAAAAAATAGGTGTCATAACCTCTTTAATGAGACTAGTTTAACTCATTTGAGACTGTGTAAAAGCTTTGAGATGGCTCTTGGTGAATACATTCTTATAAATTCAGTATTTAAATAACATTGGTGTAACATGTATCAAATTGTATATTTAATAGCTCTTTCATAGCATAAATAATATTTGCCTGAAGGGTTATACATAGCATAAACAAAATCTTTCAGTGCAGACTTTTGGGAAAAGTAATTCACAGAATATTGAAGAAAGCATGAATATGAAAATGTGAAACTAATAAAAAATTTGAAATATACAAAAATCTGCTAATATGCATCTTTTCTTGCTTTTGAAAATGTGGCTGTAGAATAAAAGCAACTCTAAAGGGTCTTATAAAAAAGAATTATTACGTGAAATATTTGCATGATTTATGGACCAGTTGCATAAATGCCAGCAACGCTGTGAAATGTCGCAGGTTGTTCTGGCAACTCTGTGCCACGCCGCAATTGTAGATGAGATCATTTCCTTCGTTCACTGTAGTTCTATCCTACGCGCTGCTCCGCTCTTCACTGTACTCGAACTAACTGCGTCTGATTCCATTTTTTTTTCTCCTGTTTGTTTGGCATTTACTATGATGACACAGCTGGTCATTTTTCCCATCACGGGATGGAAGAACAATTTGACCGGGATCCCAACGCTTACGGATCGGAGCGTCTGTGAGTTTTATGAAGAGAGATCGGGCGCGCATCGTAGCTACGAACGTAGCTACAACTTTCACGTAGAATCCTACGTGAACGTGGCAGCCCTGATGACCAACAGAAGCGACAACAGGTAAGCGAATATATTATTTGGCAGGTTACCTGCGATTCCTATTTATGAGCTTTAGCATCAGCTGTGGACGCGGAATTGAACGGCTGCGAATGAATTTCGACTGCTTTGTGTTTTTTAACGTGCATCGCAATCAGAATACGCGCTACTGTTACATTTCTTCACCACAGTGCGGTAACCGCAGCAGCTTGTGTACCGCTGCCTGCGGTCAGCTCGCAAGCCCTCCATGTTCGCGACGATTAGCGCGGCTTTCGCACTGAAAACTGGAATAGTTTGGGAGACCAGTATAAAACTGCATATCTTCCATACTACCCTTGAATCTATCAATATCAAATGTACGAGCCTCTTCAACTTTCTCTGCAATTTTTTGTGCCTGAACTAGATCATTACGGAGCAAGTTCAGGTTATTTTCTTTTAACCTTAACAGCTGCTTGAGATGCTCTATTTCTCTCTTATTTTCCAATTCTTTCATCTTGCTGGCAGCTAGTTGTTTTTCTAGCTCTGCAACAGGCTCTTTGCAAGAGAAAAAAGTGTTTTTATCTGTTTCAAAGGCGATTTTTGCTCGGTGCTGTCTGTAGTCAGCGGGCTATTGAGACTGCTGCCACAATTTTCATCTCCTGGGATGTCATCGCTGGCTGCCGGCTCAGAGTATGCTTCCATGGAGGCAAGGTTTTCTTCACTCGAAGCCAAATTTTGTCCTCTTTGAGGTGACGTGTCAATGGCATTCCGCTTCTTCTTCGATGGTGGTATGCTCTGAGAAAAGGGACCCTTGGAGCTGGTGGCTTCCAATTGGTGCCTTGGTATTCTTGAATGGAAATATTGATGGTACAGCAAAGTGGTGCAAGTGCCGTTGCCCATTTGCAACATAATCGCTATCAAAAAAATGATGAGAGCAGACCTTTGTTGCCTTTGAAACTTGGAAACGTGGACCTTCATCACCTCTAATGGCCACAATCCATTTTCTATACAGGTCTGGTTCCCCAGGAAACCTGTGGTATGAGACCTGAAAATAAAATGTACTGACTTACACTATGCACTGTTGTGACTTTCAGCTGCAGGTTGTCTATACATGCCATTTTAGACAACTGCAGCTTTTTTTTTTGTAAGCCATCATGCCATTAAACACATGCAATTTGTAACTCGCCAACCATTTGGCTGCGAGCTAGATTCTGTCGAGGTTTTATGCGCTGCCTTTTCAGCACGTTGATGTTAGCATCCATATCTCAAGCTTGAAACACGCCTGGCCATAATTTCTAGCAAATTTATCGATTCCAGCCTTGCCAAACGGATTTTCATTTTTTGTTTTTCGAAACATACACACCATCTTGAAATTCGGTCCTCGTAGACTTCTCATTATGCTGGCTAAGAACGAGACCCGTTGACTTCTCGCGATCACCTGTCTACAGTTCTTTTTCGGGCAGCCCGCGACCTCCAAGTCGATATCGTCGGGCTGCCCACTTCAGCTTGGTACCGACAAAAAATAAGGTGAGGAGCCTGTGCGCGCGCGGTAAAAAAAAATCAGAACGTATCCGGGTACGTGTGCTGCGCGATGTTGTCGGACTTAAAGAAAAAAAAGAACCGCAACTGGGCTACACAACTAATATGGAGCTCTCGGCGACCCTCTCTACGGAACCTCATAGCCTGAGTTGTTTTAAACATTAGATACAAGTCACACCTTGCACACGTGCCCTTACTGAAGGCATGCACACTGCGGAAACACAACGGAGGAATAGCCTACTTTTCGTCCTTTGTCGACACGACCATACTGCGTGCACAGTGGTGCGCAGCAGTTAACTGGCATGGCATAAGGTTGTTTAGGGCAGCCAGCTAGTCAAGAATAAGCAACGAAGTCAGACAGCCAAACATGGAGAAGCGTCGTGCCGTATGGACGCACAGCCGCACAGGCATACACAACACCACGGAACACTGTCATCCTCGATGGCGGTGGTTACAACGAGCTTCGCGTGCATGAACACAGATGGCGCTGCTCCAGACCGCTGCTCCAGACCGGAGTTGACAGTTGACAGCCGTGTAGTGCGGACGCGTGTTCCATCGCTCCTCCGATTGCACGTGGCTACCGGAAACGGACGGACTGGCGACAGCGGGAGCTTCCGAAGTGTCAAATAGATGAGTTCTTTCTTTTATTAACTTTATTTCTTTTTCAGCTAGTTAGGTTAGGTGCAGCCTAAAGAATAGATTTTAGCTCTTGGTCCTAGCGGCCTGGTTTTTCGTGCCGGCAGCTAGGTTTTCTTGGCGTTCATTGTTTAGCTATCTTGTTTAGATAAATATTTTTCTTTCTAGGCTATTGACATTCGCAGATTTGTTTTTTAACGCGTGTTTGCTAGTCGTTTCTTGTGTCTTCTTTTGGCAATTTGTATATTCTAAGAATTCGTAACAGTTATAGTTCAGTCGATGAGCGCTTAAGATGTGCAATCAAAAGAAGGTATGTACTCAGTGTGAGGCGCAGGTTAATCTCAAAGAAACGCGTTTTGATTCTGTAGGTGAAGCGGAAGGCAGCGACTTTTTGTGTCGATGTTGCGTACTGAATGCACGTCTAGATAGATTTGATCAAGAAAGGGGCAGTTTAGTGTCTCGTGTGGAGGATTTAGAAAATGAAGTACGTTTGCTAAGGACGGAAAATCAGAAACTGCTTGGACAGCTTACTCAGATTGAAAAGAAAGGGGCCGACTTTGTCCTTGGAACCAACAAGGACGAACATTCCAATGCGGGCCACGTGGCTGGGGCCAGCACTGGCATGAAAGGCATAAGCAAAGTAGGTCAGGCGGATCCCAACCGTCAGTTATTTAGAAGCAGCTAAGACGCCGGAAAAAAAGGAAGAAGGAAGAATGAAAATCCCAGAGATAAGGACACAGATAACCGAAAACAGGAGCCAACAGTAACAGTTGGGAGAGGGAGAGAAGGCCCAGGTGCTTATCGCCGGAGATTCTAACATGAACAGGTGCAAGCGAGATATCTTGGAACATGTAAGGGGTAATAAGAGAGTGTTGGTTGGAGCCTTCCCAGGGAGAACAATGAGGGCTGTACTAAAAGAGAGTAAAAATAGGCTGTTGAAGGATTCCGCAGAGCGCAGTATGGTAATAGTAGCCGCGGGTCTAAACGATGTCCTAAATGGTGACGCTGCAGGAGTGGTGGAAAACTTAGCTAAGGGAGCTGACGAGATCAGGGAGATAGCACAGCAGACGCATATAGTTGTACGCACAGTACCAGAGGTGCTAAGATTGAACGGAAAGATGGAAAAGGACGCGGTGACAGTTAATCAGGACATAAGAAAGTTAAGCCTGGAGAAGCGTTTCGAAGTGGTTGAGGTAAACAGGGAGGTACATAAAGCAGGTTTTGGTAGGGCTTTTCAGCGAGATGGCATTCATTTTAACAGAAGGGTCGGAGCAGAGATCGGCTGGCGCTTGGCAGGCAGGGCTGTAGCTTTTTTAGGGGGTCCGCTAGGACTCCGTGCACAGAGGTAGTTAGAAGTGAAGCAGAAGAAAGTGTAATAATGGAGGCTGAGCCCCCAAAAATGGCAAAGAGTAGGTCGAGAAAGAAAAGTACAAAAAAGAAATTTAACACTAGGATCAGCTACATAAACATGCAAGGAGGTAGAAAAAGAGCGAAATGGCTAGAGATAGAACAGCAGTTGAAGGATGACAAAATAGGTGTGTACGCTCTTTGCGAGACTCATCTCAGGGATCTAGAAGATCCGCCGTTTATAGAAGGCTACGTCTGGGAAAGGTGCGACAGAACGAGAACGGAAAGAAAGGGTGGAGGGGTAGGTATGTTGATACACCAGGGAACAAATTGGCAAAGAATTAAATCATCTTGTAAAGAACATATCTGGGTTTCAGGAACCACTGCCGGCATAAGGACATGGCTAGGGGTAGTTTAGGAACAGGACATCAATGCAGGCAAGAAAACAGGGATCTTGTTGAATGTCTCAGTGACGATATAAGCCAGTTTGGAAACGGGGCCAATATTGTTCTGCTGGGGGACATGAACGGCCACATCGACGATCTGGATGGATACACAACGGGAAGCTAATCCTAGATTTCTGCGAGCGACACGATCTAGTTATAGTAAATAGAGAAACAAAATGTGAAGGCCAAATCACGTGGGAATTCCGCAACAGGCAGACGACCATTGACTATTGTCTAATGTCGCAGGAAATTTATAGCAAGGTCACAAAAATGGAAATAGACGAAGAAGGGGAGTGTAGTCTGGGAAGTGATCATAAACGTATTAGTCTGCAGATGGGACCCTTGATGAAAAGAGAAATGGAACTCAGACAAAACGTAAACGCAAAATTAAACGAAGATCAAATAGCGCAGATAGCAGCAGACATAGAGGAAGCAATAGAGAAAAGCCCCATGGAAGACTGGGATTATGAACAGGTAGAACTACTCATAAGGAGTAAAATTCAGGAGGTTAAAGTAGCAAACCGCTGGAACGGAAAGAGGAAGCCACGGAGCTGGTGGAATAAGGAAATCAGGGAAGCTATTGAACAACGACGGGCTGCCTCAAGGAAACACCGAATGGCAAAGAAAGCACAGGCTTCTCAGGAGGAAATCGACCAAAAATGGGAATCATATCGACAAAAGAAACTTCAAGTGCAGGCCCTCGTCCAAAGTAAAATAAGACAGTCCACCGATCGCTGGATGACTGATATACACGATGCCTCTAGAGGCGGAGCAAGAAAATTCTGGAACCATATAAGCTGGCTAGGGAAGAAGAATCAAGGAAAGCAAGATCGGATTCAAGATAACGAGGGAAATTGTTTAAAGGGAGACAACGCAGTGAACTACATTACATCAGTTATAGCCGAGTCATTTAAGAACGACAATAGGGTAATCTCCGCAAATCAGGAAGCAACACAAGGTAGCAGAATACAAAGCACCTTAGAACTGACCAATCTAAACTGGAAAAAGGCAGAAAAAAATATTCCTAAAAACACATCTACAGGAATAGATGGAATTTCGATCAAGCTGATTAATGAACTCGGTCCAAAAAGTAAGGAAACGTTGTCAAAAGCTTTGGAAACAGTCATAGCGAATAAGCAAATTCCGGACAGCTGGCGGCAGAGTAAAATGAATTTGATTTATAAAGGGAAAGGAGAAATGATGCACATAAAATTCTACAGGCCGATTACCATAACATCTGTTATGTACAGGTGTTATGTGCAGGCGGTGAAATTAACAAGCATGGGTTGAAAGTAACAAGATACTCGGAGAACTTCAGAACGGCTTTAGAAATGGTAGGCGCTTAGATGATTGACTGTTCGTGCTTACCCAATGCATCGAAATATCTAGAGTGGAAAATAGACCTTTGTATTTGGCCTTCCTGGACATAAACGGGGCGTACGACAACGTAAGCAGGGAACTCCTGTGGAACATATTAAAAGAAGAAGGTATCGGTTATGAGATAATAGAGTTCCTACAGGAAATATACCGGGATAACAAAGTAGAAATTACGTGGGAAGGGATAACAAGTACGGAGGATGCCAAAGTATGCAAACGATTAAGACAAGGCTGTCCTCTATCACCGGGGCTGTTCATGCTTTATATTTTATATTAAACCTGGAACGGAGGATACAAGACAGTAACCTAGGTTTTAACCTGTCATACAGATTAGGTGGAAAGGCGGTAGAGCAGCGCCTCCCCGGTTTGATGTATGCAGACGATATTGTGCTGCTAGCTGAGAGTGTGGAAGAATTGCAAACTCTAGTTAAGTATTGCGGAGACGAAGGGGACGCTCTAGGCTTCAGTTTCAGCGCAGTTAAGTCGGGTCTGATGATTTTCAATGGCTCAACTGATCAGGGTCTTAAAATTCAAGGCCTTGAAATACCTAGAGTAGCAGAATATAAATATTTGGGGGTATGGCTAAACGAAGGATTGGCATACATTGGAAAGCATGAGCAATCACTTAAGGCCAAAGGGCGAAGGAATGCCGGGATAATGAAGCATAAGGCATTGTGGGGATACAATAGGTATGAGGTATTGAGGGGTATTTGGAAAGGAATTAATGTGCCCGGACTTACTTTCGGAAATGCGGTTTTGTGCCTAAAATCAGAGGTACAGTCGACATCAGAAACAAATCAGAGATCCGTTGGACGATTAGCACTAGGTGCCCACGGCAAAACTACAAATGAGGCGGTACAGGGGGATATGGGCTGGGCATCTTTCGAAGTACGGGAAGCTCAGAGTAAAATATTATATGAGGAACGCCTGAGGAAATTGGACAGTAACAGATGGGCAGCTAAGGTATTTAAATACCTGTACCTAAAAAGCGTTGACTCACAATGGAGGAAAAGAACTAGGAAACTAACTAGTAAGTATGCTAGTAACAAGGACGGAGAAATATAGAGCATTAAGCAACAGGTGAAAAACACAGAAGGTAAAAATTGGATAAATTCGATGGAAAAAAAAAACAGTGTGGAATTATACCGAAAGTGGAAAATGCAGATCAGGAAGGAAGATTTCTTTGATAACTCAAGAGGCAGTGCCCTACTTTTTGAAGCTAGATCAGGGTGCCTTAGAACACGCAGCTACAAAAAGAAGTTTAACAATGGAGATGACGCATGTGCTGTATGTGGAAACTCCAGTGAAACAATTTACCATAATATACTCGAATGCAATGGTATCCATCCGGAAGTTGATGCAGGCGCAATCACTGTTCCTGAAACTCTGGGGTTTAGAGATAACAGTGGCCGGGTGAATAAACCGGCGGTGGAAACTAGCAAAAAACGGCTGGAAGATTGGTGGCTTAACAGCAGAGAAGTGACATAATGTTAGTAATGTAGGAGCAAAATTTAATAAATAGAATGATGGTTTAGTTAACCATTCTAAATCAATAATTAAGATATATGGAGAAAAATGGGCATGATAGCTACTGCTACCACCCCGTTTCAAAGGGGACGCTCCTATATTCCATCCATCCATCCATTTTGCTATTTGGAAAGCCTTTCAAATATATATATATATATATATATATATATATATATATATATATATATATATATATATATATATATATATATATATATATATATATATATATATATATATATATATATATATTGTCGTGACGCTGGGGCTATGTCGACCCGGCCTTCACTTGGTAGCGTGCAGAGACTCGGGGTTGAAGTAGGATTGAATCTTCGAAGTTGGTGAAATATGTACAAGCAGGTTTAATGGCACTTTGAGAAAACTTATTTACAGGATTATTTACATGAAAAAAAAGGGTACATAAGCAAAATGACAAGCGTTAAGAGTTCATAGCGAGAAGCGACTGGATGAGCCGTTTACCCAGGGCTCAGAGCGACATTTCATGCTCTGCAGCGTCCTTAAAAACCCCCTATGTCCAGCCCCTCTCTGAAGATGCTGACCAACCAAATCCAGGGCACGCCCCTCAGGTATCGGCATCCAATCGAACACATCACTGCACTGATGGTCTGAAGCACTGACTGGTCCGGCATTCATTCGTTGGGCGTGATCACTTGTTGGCGGGAAAAGCTTGGGAACGGCGAGGAGAGGAGGTACATTCCTATTCTTCAGCAAAGAAACCACAGGCTGGTTCTGACAAGGGGTTTTACTTCTCAGAAACCCGAGTGCACGTGGCGCCGCATAGGGCTCCCAACATGGTCCCTTTTCGACAATTGAAAATCTTTCCTGCATTCCCGGGAAATCACTTAATGGCCGTATGAGTCATGCTCCTTTCTTGTCCTGCACGTCAGCGGACATGTCACTCTGTCGTCTCCTTTGGATAGGAGGCATTCATCACTGGAGGATAGCACTTCTCCACTGGAAGGGTGAACAAAAGAAATAAAGCACTTCCTGCTATTTCCCTCAGGGGGACGTTTCTTTGTGTTTTTCCAGACGTTCTCTTGACAGGGTCAATTTGGCATTTGCAGGTTGTCCACAAAGCAAAACATGCTTACAAAACAGGATTCCTGGAAACAGGCTCACTTAGAGCCATTGGACCATCACCACATATTCACAAAACTTATCCATGCCCACAGGCGAACAATAGAGCGCGCAATTGCGGATGCTTGGTCGTAACAGCCTCCTCCCCCGCCAGAAGAGTCTCGGAGGGCAGCAGTCCCAGCTGCTGCATGAAGAGACGACTTAATGGCCTGCACGTGAACGCTTGAAGCTCGCTGTTGCTTGTCGCGTTGTCTTGATTGTTGTAGGCCAAATTGCTCGAGCTGTCTGAAACTCAACCACATGTCGAAGCAAGCACTCGGCTCCCGTCTGAAGAGACCAGGTTAAAAGAAAACTGCCATTGTTGTTCGAGAAAAGCCCACTCTCAAGACGTTCAGGACCCACGTATTCCTAGAAAACCAAACGTGCTGCTTTACATAGCCACACATATACAAGCGCACGAAAAAAAAAAAAACCTGATTATCAATTTGGATACATGGTGAGGAACATCTCGGACCGCTTAGAAAGAGCGGCTAAGCGCGTCCGCATTCCCATTTAACTTCCCCTTTTTGTATCTTATTTCAAAATTGTACTGCTGTAAAATCAAGCTCCACCTAAGAAGGCGACTGTTCTTCGATGTCGCAGTTTGCAGCCAAGCCAGGGGACAATGGTCCGTCTCTACGGTGAATTTGGCCCCTCCAAGATAGCACTGCAATTTTTGAATGGCCCATACAATGCAAGCGCATTCTTTCTCTGACGCGCAATAAGCCCTCTCTCTAGAACTCAGTTTTCTGCTCAAGTAGAGCACGGGGTGCTCATTACCGTCGTCATCTCTCTGGCAGAGAACAGCACCTAACCCTCGATCACTGGCATCACACTGGACCGTGAATTCTCGGCCATAGTCTGGAGCTCGCAATACCGGACGGCTAATCAGCACAGCCTTCAGGTTTACGAAGGAGGCTTCCTTTTGTTCGTCCCAGACTACATTTGTCGGTTCTGTCTTGCGGAGAGCGTCGGTCAGAGGGCTAGCCAAAGATGAATAGTTAGGGATGTAGTGATTGTAGTATCCCGTCAGACCTAGGAATGCTCGAATTTCCGTCTTCGTGCTCGGCCGCGGATAGTCTGCTACCGCAGAAATCTTAATCTCGCTGGGTTTCCTGAAACCTTGACCTACATTGTGACCCAAGTAGTCCACGGTCGCCCTTGCCAGGCAACATTTCTCGGCCTTTACGGTTAGTCCAGCTTGACGCAAAAGGCTCAGTACAGCTCTTAGATGTACCATATGGTCCGCCCATGAGTCGGAAAAAACCGCAATGTCATCTAAATAAGGCACCGCGAATGTTTCACACCCATTTAAAACCCTATCCATGAGTCGGGAAAAACAAAATGGAGCATTTTTGAGCCCGAAACTCATCATTGTTGGCTGGTAGCTGCCCGTCGGAGTGACGAAAGCCGCGTATCTGCTGGCGCGTTCAGTGAGCGGTACTTGCCAGTATCCTCGAGTAAGGTCCAGCGTAGTCACATATGCCGCTCTACTGACCTGTTCTACTCTCTCCTCAATATTCGGAATAAGATACACTTGATCCCTGGTGAGAGAATTTAGCTTTCGGTAGTCTACCACAGGCCTAGGGTCTTTACCTGGAGCTTCTACTAATATCATAGGCGAAGCATAATCGCTTTCCGAGGGTTTTATTACTCCTAATTCCAGCATGCGAGTTACTTCCCTATCCAGAATTTCTCTTTGCCTTGGAGAAAATCGGTAGCACCTTGATCGCACTGGCACGTCTGAAGTCAGCTCAATATCGTGCTCAGTCAAATCAGTTCTGCCTGGCCTGTCCACGAAGCAGGCCTCAAACTCTGTTATTATCTCGCCCAGATCGGACAGCTGGGATTTCTTTAGTTCTCCTCTCTGCTCCGTCTTTTTGAGAAGCTCCTGAGCGTTGCTTCCTTTTCCGCTGAGGCAAATCAAGTTGTCCCCCATCTCCTCGGGAAGGTTTAACGTTAGATTTACCACGGCTTGCTCCATAGCTAAGTCCTCTCGGGTTCCACTTAAAAGTCTCGGGAGATTACTAGACACTGGCGGCAAGAGGTTACTCTCAAGAACGTCCTCATTCCGTGTCTTATCAAGCTCACTTTCTAGTTGACTTATCTGAGATGCCTCGCTCTCAAAGTTTTCTGACCCGCTATCTTCCGCATCGACCACTGTTTTAACTGCCGTTTCCTCCGCTGTGGAATTTTCTGGTATGAGCAGTGTAGCTAGTTCTCGCGCCTTTGAACGTGTTAAGGCTTGCACAACTCTGTCTCCGAAAAGGATGCCCCTCTTTCGCAGTAGCATGTCCGATTTGTTGGAGAACAAATACGGATAGCACTTAGGAAGCTTTCCTGAAACGGCAGCCTCGGTTGTTAACTTGCCGAAAGGGCCCTCGATGACCACGTTCGCGATTGGCAAGCACACACTCTGTTCCTCCACTACCTGGCGGATCCATGCACACTGTCCTGTATAGTCGGAAGGCGACACATACGCCGGATGGACAACATCCATCGTTGCGGCCGAATCGCGCAGTACCTTGCAAGGCTTCCCGTTGACTACTAGGTCATGCAGGTAGGGTTCCAAAAGCTGCATATTTTCATCGCAGTCACTGACATACGAGAAAGCAAACTTTTCTTTCCGGCAGTTGACGGCAATGTGACCCTGCTCATTACACCTAAAGCATGTGAGCGGCTTCCTAGCCCCAAGCTTGTTCTTTGTGTTCTGCGCGTTGGTCACTTCCCCACTTTTCTCACTGCCGTCCTTTCTAGGGCGTTTGCCTGAAGAAGCTTTCCTTTCTTCGTTTGCAAATCTAGCAAAGTGCCTTTTCTGACGGTTATTTACACTCAACTTGGGATTGCGGAGCCTATCCACTGCTGGGTTGCTGAATTGTCGGCGCGAAGCGTACTCCTCAATGACTTCGGCAGCTTCAGTTGCCGACTTAATGTCGCCTCGGTCCTGTAACCAATTTCTTTCTTTTTCTGGGAGGCAGCTATAAAACTGCTCCAAAAGAATTCGCTCGACTACAGCGTCCCTATCACTGTAGGAATCAGTGCTCTTTAGCCACTCGCCCAAATTAACTCTTAAATTGTACAGGAATTCAGGGTAACTCTCGTCCCTGGACTTAGTAGCGTTCCGAAAACGTTGTCTGAACGCCTCGGAGCTAAGCCTATACTTTCTCAGAAGGCAAGCTTTGACCTTCTCGTAGTTGTCCGCGTCCTCCTTGCTTAGCCGCGCGACAACCTCCGCTGCCTCGCAGGGCAGAACCGTCGATAATCTCTGAGACCAAGTGTCTCGCTGGAAGGACAGTTTTTCGCAGGTTCGCTCAAAGTTAGCCAGATACAGACCGATATCCCCTGATATCACATATGGCTGCATGTACTTTGACATCTTGAAATCTGCCTCCTTGTTGAGAAGAGGTACCGCTAGCTGGGGACAATCGCCCGACCTCTTGCTCAACTCTAGTTCTAATTTCCGGAGCTCAATTTCTTGGTCCAGCTTTTTTGCTTCTCTTTCACGCTTCTTTTCCTCTTTTTCCCACTCTTTCTGCTGTCTGAGCTGTTCCTTTTTTTGACCGATGAGGTTCCATGCTTCACTGAGCTCCTCATCATCGGTTCCCAGATCAGTGATTGCCTTTATAATCAAGGGTTTTCGTGCCAAACCACTTGTATCAATTCCCAATTCCTCACACAATAGCAACAGGTCCGGTTTCTGCAGCTTTTGTAGGTCCATGATCGCTCCGAGTGTTGGCTACTTCCAAAACAACTGTGCAAACTACCAAACCTAAAGGCGTTTCAACACTTTTTACCAGTTCTAAAATCTAACCCTGTTCTAGAACCTGGTCCACATCAGAAGAAAAGCCAAGCACTCACCCACACATGCGATCGATGTTCCGAGCTGCTCTCTTGTTGGCCGATTGTTGCGCCTGCTTGTTGCTTGAGATGCCACCTCCGATCACAAGATGTTGTGGCTTGTAGCTTCAGATCCACCTCCAATCACCAGATGTTGTGGCTTGTAGATTCAGATCCCACCTCCAATCACCAGATGTTGTAGCTTGTAGATTCAGATCCCACCTCCAGTCATCAGATGTTGTGGCTTGTAGATTCAGATCCCAACGCTGGTCACCAGTTGTCGTGACGCTGGGGCTATGTCGACCCGGCCTTCACTTGGTAGCGTGCAGAGACTCGGGGTTGAAGTAGGATTGAATCTTCGAAGTTGGTGAAATATGTACAAGCAGGTTTAATGGCACTTTGAGAAAACTTATTTACAGGATTATTTACATGAAAAAGAAGGGTACATAAGCAAAATGACAAGCGTTAAGAGTTCATAGCGAGAAGCGACTGGATGAGCCGTTTACCCAGGGCTCAGAGCGACATTTCATGCTCTGCAGCGTCCTTAAAAACCCCCTATGTCCAGCCCCTCTCTGAAGATGCTGACCAACCAAATCCAGGGCACGCCCCTCAGGTATCGGCATCCAATCGAACACATCACTGCACTGATGGTCTGAAGCACTGACTGGTCCGGCATTCATTCGTTGGGCGTGATCACTTGTTGGCGGGAAAAGCTTGGGAACGGCGAGGAGAGGAGGTACATTCCTATTCTTCAGCAAAGAAACCACAGGCTGGTTCTGACAAGGGGTTTTACTTCTCAGAAACCCGAGTGCACGTGGCGCCGCATAGGGCTCCCAACATGGTCCCTTTTCGACAATTGAAAATCTTTCCTGCATTCCCGGGAAATCACTTAATGGCCGTATGAGTCATGCTCCTTTCTTGTCCTGCACGTCAGCGGACATGTCACTCTGTCGTCTCCTTTGGATAGGAGGCATTCATCACTGGAGGATAGCACTTCTCGACTGGAAGGGTGAACAAAAGAAATAAAGCACTTCCTGCTATTTCCCTCAGGGGGACGTTTCTTTGTGTTTTTCCAGACGTTCTCTTGACAGGGTCAATTTGGCATTTGCAGGTTGTCCACAAAGCAAAACATGCTTACAAAACAGGATTCCTGGAAACAGGCTCACTTAGAGCCATTGGACCATCACCACATATTCACAAAACTTATCCATGCCCACAGGCGAACAATAGAGCGCGCAATTGCGGATGCTTGGTCGTAACAATATATATATATATATGTATGTATATGTATATATTCCCAGGTAGCACCGAACATTAGAATAATGTTGTAAATTTATAAATAATGTTATAAATGTTATCTAAGTTGCCTGAATGTTGCTTAACATTCTGCGACATGAAAACAACATTAGTTGAACAATCAGAAGAAACATTTTACTAATATTGACTTTTGAATGTTATGATAATGTTATTTAATGTTTGTTGCATTGTAAACATTATTTTAATGTTACAAACAAATGTTGCTCTAATATTGTCTCCTAAATGTTCGAGTAATATTTGGATCCTAACAATAAAACAACATATAGCATATATCAAACACTGAATCCCGGCACTTTTGCCATTTTTCTTCCACGAACAATGTTTTTTCAATACCACTTCTTTGCAACTAGAGCTTCGAGATGATGCCCACCGTAGAATGCAAGCACAGCCCTAATATTTTGCAAGAAAATATAGCTTATTATCCATTCGCCACTATCATTAACGGAGCACCAGTCGGCAATGGATATAAAAGGTTGACTTTATGCTATTTGTTCAGAGGTGAGTGTAGGAATGGTGCTGTATTGTGGAGTTGTGCTTTGGTCTTTGTAAAGTGTGGAAGCTGTGTACCATATCAGGATCAGTGGGCTTACATGCTCGTTCAAAGTTGCTCTACTTTTTCACGAATGTTACATTTATGTTGCATAAATATTAATTTATGTTGTTTAAATGTTTGTGGAAACATATACCAATATTTTATGTAACGTTGCTAAAACATTATAAAAAAAGGACAATAACAACATCAAAATAACGTTCGACTGAAACAAAAATGTAACATTTCTCTAATGTTTCGGTGCTACCTGGGTTGTTACGCTGTGTAGCTGAGATGTCGGAAGGTGACAAGGATGTTTTGGGCGGTATGTCGAAAGACGACGGCACGGAAGCTGAAGCTGTGGTGTTAATGTGCACCGGTGTTCCGGACATGCTCCTGAAGTGAGACTCCTACCACTAGGGAACGCCCCGTAACAGTATAACTTATTTAACTTTATACATGACACGAAAACTCTCACTCTACGAGCTGGCTAAAAAACAGCCAAAAACTTTGAAAAGGTATGAATAATAAAGCACTGCAATAAAAACAATTCAGAGTATACATTATACTGTTTCTTATTTTAGTTTTGAAATTTTGGCACATAGTCACTTTATTTAGTTATTTATTTAGTGCTGTTCGGAAGAAATGGTCACCATTCGGTTACTGTGTTGGTTGTTTGAGTCTGGCATGCCCATTTTTCCAAACACACTAACAAAATGCAGTGAATCAAAATTACCAAGGAACTAATATTGTATGTACTTATTTTGAAGGTATGCCATTCTCATAACATTGATAAATTGCTAAAAACATTCATTTTCAGCTTGGTCTTCCCCTGCACAAGCACAGCTTACATTTTTTTGCGTTTTGAAACATTTCATAGTTTGTGGCTGGCACGTTTTGCAGGGGGTGGCATAGTGCAATCTAATTTGCCATCAAAATTGAAGATCTCCTTTAGTAGCTGTTCTCGGAAAGGTAGATGCTCAAGCCCCACTTGATGTAGCTGAAACAGCTTTACACTTGCCAAAGTTCTGGAGGAGCCACCTTGCAGAGCTTTTGTTGTTGCTGAAATCCTCCTAGCGAATGGAAATAAAACAGTGGGTACGCGGTGAGCACGTCTGACTGCTCAAGAGTGACTTGAAATTGAAAGCATGCTTTCCTTGCTTAATTAGTTCCAGGCTGGTATTTGCTTGATGCATCTTTCGAGCTGAAGTTGGAGGTTGATTGTGAAGTCGTCTTCGGACTCTTCGCTACTGCTGTCATCAAAAAAAAATATGCTGCAGAAGCAGCGGAATCACTCGAATGCTGCCGTATTCAAAGGGCACTCACAGACGAGCTCGACGGGATTTTTTAAGACGAAAGCTTTTAAGCGCTCATAGCGCGGTGACCGTCTGTCCGTTACATCCAAAGGCTGGAAGAAGTCGTGGGAGGTGGTAGCTGGCAGCTGACATGGCGGAGCACTAACTGTACGTAAGGCTTCCTAACATTACGTTTGGCAGGAGCTGCCGACTCGTGCCTCTCCTTTCATATGGGAGGGTGATACAATAATCAGCCTGCCAAAACCCTTGCATTCACGTTAACCCTAGGCCACACAGGCATGTTCATACAGCTCAGGTAAAGCGGGGCTTTATATGTTGGCTGGTAGCTTATGCTGTCGCGTCATCGCAAAGGTGGGAGGGAAAACAGAAAGAAAAAGGGGCTATAGTGGAGGGCTTTGGACCACCGCGCGATGGCGCGACGCGGAGGAGGAAGAGGAATTTGTCTTGCGCAGGCTGGACAACCGGGCAGGAGAGTAAAAAACCTTTGCGAGGGAACGGGAGGAGAGAAGCACGACAGAATCGGGTGATTGCGGCGGTTGTTAAGGCCGGAATACATGGAGTGTTTTTGCCGCGTCAAGCCGGCGTTTTACGCCCGGCGTCGGAAAAAACGCGCGCCGCCGCCGATATTTGACGCGTGTCCTCTCGAACCGGACGCTACTGCCGACGCGAGCCAATAGGAGCGCGGAAAGCTAGCATTTCCGGTTTGAGCAGCCGCTGTCAACATGGCCGCCATGGCTGACAAGGTTTGCGGCAGTGTGGCCGCAGAAATGTGATTATCGTAAAAATAAACGCTTAATCAAGCACGGAATGTCGCTTTTTTGTGAGTATACGACCTACTCTCGGATCGTAATGCATTTGTTTTCTCCCTGAAGTGAAATTTGTAAAAAAAAAAAAAAAAAAAGAACCGTGCCGCTGGTACCCGAGCGGACATCATGGTAGAAGAACAAATGGTAGCGTAACTCCCATAGAAGCCTGCGTGTCGACTCTGAGCGAGGCTTTAGTTTCTCAGCGCCCCCTGCGAACTGTGAGGCACAACAAACACGTGACGTTGCTTGTGACGTCACAGTGACGTACTTTTGGCGGGGAATTTGATTGTTTTTTTACTTATGAACGAAAAACAAGGCCAACAACGACGGAGACAGAACGATGCTCGGATAAGGCAGAAAAATGGACACCGTAACTGTTCAGTCAACTTTACTTGACATGGATTTCTACTGTCGTTTTACGTTAACTGAAATGTTATGGCATCTTTAACCACCTTATCATAGCATCGTTCTGCCTCCGTCGTCGTTAGCCTAGTCTTTCGTCGCGCGTCATGTAAACGCATTCTGGGGCTTATTTCTTCGGGCACGTTTGTGAACAAGGGCCTTCAAGTGAATTCGGCAAGCACATGGATAGAACCACATGGCTTGAGGCATTTCACTAAGGGCATAAATGAGTGAAGCTGTGCTGCATAGAAAGCCAGGCTTTATTAATTCACGATTACTTACATAGACGCTTCACGACAATGAAAAATAAGTGTAGGAGAGCGACCACCGCTCATTCGTCACGGTCTTCATGAAATCCTCGTGATAACAAAATGACCTGAGCGTAGGTCTCCAAACGAGACGCGGTGAGATTATAAAAGGGTAAAAGATCTTGCTAACAAAGTACATATCAGCGTCAAAGAACAACAAAAACAAACGAACGAAATAACTAACGCTAGCGCTAGAACGCCAACCTGTAAGAGCTTAGGTAAGCAATTCAAATTGGGATTGCTAGTATTTAGAAGTTATTGCGTCTGAGAAGTGAAAATATCTACGATATAGCTTCGCTCCAATAAATCTCGCCCTGTTAATGATTCCCATATTTTACTCGCGCTTCATGTGCCACTGAAAGGATTCAATGTGAGGTTACAAATTTACAACTTAAGCATTTAACATGTTCATGAGAAAGATCCCATTGACAATAGGAACGTCACTGTAATACGAGCTAAAGCACGTTCAGCGAACGTTGGTGCGGTAATACGACGCAGTAAGCAAAACACGCAGCAAAGGGAGCGGAACGGAAGGCTTTGAGCAATGCGACACGCGTCTTGGGGGCAATAAAATCTCACCTTCACCGCTCAATTAAAACATGCAGCGATACGCCGCTCATGCAGACGTGTATCCGTAAAACAAGCCACCACTTTTGCGACGTGCCTGGGAGGCCGAACCGAGCCGCCGAGCTGTGACGCAGCATTGTCCCATCGTCCGGAAATGCGCACATGCAGCGGCAATCAGTTTCTCATCGAGCACACACAGTCTTCGCCTTGCTGTAAAGCTCTACCACAACCAGCAGAATGAAATACTGACTGTTTGGTACAGATAACCCACTCTGTACGCATCACGCAACGATGAACGTTGAACCGGGGCCGATATGACTCACCCATCCGCGGATGAAAAAAGCTTTGGTCTGATCCATTTCTGAGCTTTGGGCAACTACGCAGCGGATAATAAGTGGCCGAGAGAGGCCGTTAGAAACAAGTTAAAATATTATTAAAAATGTGACACGTTTTTTCTTACGCAAGAAACAAAAACTGCATTCATTCTTGAGCGCGAATATTATGTTTGCTTTCTAGTTCTTTGGAATTCTGGCAGATCTTATTTTCTGTGTGCTAGTAATTTGCCTCACAGTTCGCAGGAGCCCTCATCATCGAGTTGATGCCGCTGGCAGTAGGCAGCTGCACGCGTTTTCTTCCAAGTTGCGCGACCAGTTGTACATTGACCTTGCGGACATTCCGAGGTATATCTTCGTTCATTCGAGCGAGTCAAATCCTTGTGCGACCTGTGTACGCTTTCTACTTTTAGCAAAGTAGCGTTGGGATGCGCCCTTTCGCGATTTTGACGCAAGGGACAGCGTTGCTTCTATCACGTACCTCTCTCTGCGGTTATTTCCGCTCGCTGATGTATTTGCTTTCGCATCGAGTCATCCGCGGCGGCGCTCGCGCCGCTTCGTTGTTCCATGTATCTCGAGCTGGGCGTCGCGTCGGCGCGGCAGTTTTCGACGCGCGAAAATCGTGGGAAAAAAAACGCTGCATGTATTCCGGCCGTTATTAGTTCCTCTTTTCAAAAACATTTTGCGGCCTTGCTTTCTGGGGGCGAAGTCTCACAGTCACCGGGGAAGAAAATATTTTCGACCGGAGGGTGTACAGTGGACCTTTAAACTAGAAAGGCAGATATATCCTCCACCAGACAAGAAACTTCACAAAAGGCAGAAAGTAATCTAGCGTCGGCTCCAGAGGCGTGCCTTCTTCAGCCCATCTAAATTAGCACACATGTACCCAGCAAAATGCAATTCAATTTATAAAGACTGCGGCGAAATAGCCGGGTACGATCATATATTATGGAGCTGCAAAAAAACGCCGCCACCGGCGGACCTACTACCAGTCCCTTCTCTAGACTCGTTGACGCAAGTTCGGGCTACTGAGTGGGCTCATAAGGTCGCCGAGAGCAACGGACTTGAAGCCATCTAAGTGTAGTGCCCACAAATCGCTCATTGCTGACAATAAATGTTTTCCAATCGAGTCAACTACGAGAAAATTGTTCCATTTTTGTTGCTCTTGCTGTACAGCCTCAGGACGTCGGAAGTACTATGTTGTCCTCAAAAAGCCCTGGAACTCTCGGGCTATAAATATGATAAAAACTACGGCATGACGGCTTTGTGGCCAGGTACGCGGCACAGCATGATTTCGTTTTTTACTGGGACCATGCCAGGGTTTCCGACTGAACAGAGACACTGTTTAGGTTTAATTTAGAGAAGGTTTAGCCGTAATCACTGTTAAAATGTTTACAAGTGAGCATAGGAAGTTCGGATACCGCACCATTGAGACATCGAAATTATGCCGCGTCGTCAAACGACAACTGACGTACGCGTTGCGGCGTTGCCCGATAGCCATGCGAAAACCCTTTAAAAGCACCCAGAACTTTGAGCCCATTTAATACAGGTAGTTTTAAGAGAAAGTGCGACGGTGCGCTGATTGTCGGAGGCCTGCAATTTGCTGTATTAATTTCCAGAGGAGCCAAACATGACCTCATTCGCGTTTTGTACGCGTCCTGCTTCAAAACAGCGCGTCTCACATTTAAATTGCCTCTGCAAAGTAAAAGAACTTATAATTAAAACATCTAAGACATAAATCGCGGTCGGAATAGCCATTTCGCCGCCCGCTTTCTTTTGCGATGCCTTCGGTTTCTCGCTACCCTACCCAGCCTCCGCCGGAGTGATCCTGCAATACTCTCCCCGCTGCTTGCAGGGTGGCGCTGGCTTGCTAGGCGATATACGGAACCTACATGTAACACCTCGGCGCCTGGCTTAGGGTGGTGCCATCCTTTGAAGGGGCACTTTCCACCGCCCGCTTAAGACCAGAGTTGCCAGATGAGCTAACGGCGCCATTTTGGTCCCCAAGTGAACCGGCGCGGCCGGGCGCTCCGCATGAAGGAGAGCGTTAGCGCTTGTACATTGCGGTGGTCTAATTTTTTCTTCGCTGCTATCTGCATGAAATATTTGCACACTGCGGTAAATATTAAATGATGCAGTTTATACAGCCCGTTGGGTAGAAAAGCCGTCGGCATAGTAAAAATAGTAGTAGCAGTAGTAGTATTTTGACCCACAAGCTGGAAATAATCGGGGGCCGCGCAAAAAATCGTATCCTGGTAATTTGTGGTTCTAGTGATTGATAATTGCTGTATGATAGGCGATAATCAATAATGAAGTGTAATTAAATAATGAATTAAAGAAAGAAAAAAAATGAAAAATGATGTCCAAAGGTGTCAGAATGCTCAGAATGGAAAGCCAATGCTTTATGTTATTTATGAAAATTTAGGGTGCGAAATTGATCAATTACTCAATTGCCATAATTCGAAGGAAATGAAAAATGGGGAAAAGGGGTTCAAAGGTGTCAAAATGCTCACAATGTAAAGTCAATGCTTGATAAGAAATTAAGAAAATTTGGAGCACATAATTAATGAATTGAATAATTGAATTACTAAAAAATGAGACACCAAAAAAGGGGTTTCAAAGGTGTGAAAATGCTCATAATGAAAAACCAATGCTTGACAAGGCTAATTAAGAAAGTTTAGACTTTGTAATAGAACAATAATTGAAATAATTGGAAAAATTAAAACTTGGAAAAGGGGGTTCAATGGTGTGGAAGTGCTCCGAAAGAAAAGCCAATGCTTGGTGAGGCTAATTTAGAAAAAGATAGTTAATTATATTAAACTAGTTTATTTTCATTAAGGATTGAAATATTCTCAAAATGAAAATTATTAAATTTGGTTTAAAAGGTGTCAAAGCGCGCAGAAGAAAAATCGGAAGCTTGTTGATGCTGATTAATAAATATATAGTGTGTAATTGATCAATTAATATAAATAATTTGAAAATAAAAACTTGGAAAAAGGAGGTTCAAAGGAGTCAAATTGCTCAGAATGGAGAGCCAATGTTTGCTGATGCTAAGTATCAATGTAGAAAAAATAAAACGAAAAATCCACTCAATGATTTCAATCTTCTCTGAATGGAAATCCAATGTATGCTAATGCTATGTCATCATCATCATCAGCCCGATTACCCACTGCAGGGCGAAGGCCTCTCCCATATTTCTCCACTTAACCCGGTTCTGTGCTTGCTGCATTCACTTGACCCCTGCGAACTTCTTAATCTCATCCGCTCACCTAACTTTCTGCCGCCCCCTGCTGGATTCCAAGGGAAGAAAAGCGTAGCGTATACAGAAGTCAGGATGCAGTCACAACGTGCCTCGTGACTCGTACCTCACGACTCAGCTAGTTAAGAAGCAACGTACAGCTTCAAAAATCTTTACCTAGCGTGCGTGACAGCCGCATCTTTTGTGATTCTTAACCTTGCAGAGGAGCTAACGTCCGAAAAGTCCAAGTATAAGCAAAGCCTCACCGAGCCTTAACTTTCCAGCATGTTTTATCCGCCCTAAGGACCAGAACAGGAAAGGCGGCAGTCACTCATGCTAGTTAAATATTTGTGCTATTGTACTGTGATGTGTAGAACATGTAGAAATAAATGCTACTATCTTTTGTAGTCATAGTCATGACTGATGATTCGTAGTCATAATGCAAGTAGCACGACTCGGCACTTTAAAAACTAGCCCACAGCGAGCAGTTGAGCATGTACATTACGCATTGCCATGACTTATAATCATGACTCATGATCCGAAGTCGTAAATCAAATTAGCAGTATTCAGTGCTTTTCAAAGTCAATATTAACTAAAGTGCAGAGGTTAATCACCATTAACTAGTTAACAGTTCTTAGCTAAACCGGCAATTAGTGTAATGTAAACGTGCTCTGTATAAGCTACCTCATGATATATGACTTGATACTGTAGTTTGAATTTAAAACTTTAGTCAGTTGATTAAATAACGGCAATTAAAAAGACCAACAATTAGTGAATTGCAATCGTGAACAATATAAGCTATCCTATAATATGACTCGACATTGTAGTCGTAAGTTCGACTGTTAATCATAATTATCTAATTAACGGCGATAACTAAAATTAAATAATGTTCAAATGTTAATTGCAATTAACTCGCTAACAGTTCTTAACGAAAACCGCAATTAGTGCAGTGCAAACATACTCTGCATAAGCTATCCAATGATATGTGACATGATGCTATAATCTGAAGTTAAATATTAAATCACAGTTCGTTTAATAATAGTAATAACAAAGACTGGTAATTAGTGTATTGCAATTGTGATGGATATAAGCTATCCTGTGATATATGACTTGACTTGGACTAAATTTCAAGTGTTAATCACAGTTATATAATTAAAGATGATTAACTAACATTAACTACACTAAAATTCAAATGTTAATCACCATTAACTGGTTAACTGTTCTTAACTAAACCGGCAATTAGTGTAGTGCAAACATTCTCTGTATAAGCTATCCAATGATATATGACTTGATTCTAAGTCTGAAGTTAAAGTTTTAATCATATTTAATTAAATAACGGCTATTAACAAATACCAGTAGTTACTGTATTGCAATTGGGCTAGATACAAGCTATCTTCTGATATATGACTTGGCATTGTAGCCTAAAGTTCAGGTTATAATCACAATTATCGAATTAATGATGAATAACTAAAATAATTGAAGGAGAGTTCAAATGTTAATCCCAATTTCTAGTTAGCTTAGTAGTTCTTAACTACACCGGCAATTAGAGTAGTGCAAACATGCTCTACATAAGCTATCCAATGATATATGACTTGATGCTATAGTAAGTTCATTTTTTAATCACAGTTAATTAACGAATGCCAAGTAATTAACAATTGCAAATAGTCAAGTGCAATTATAGTCGACGCAAGTTATCCATCGATATATTACTTGATACTGCAGTGCAAAAGTTCATGTTTTTTACAATTATCTAAATAACTATTGTATGTACAATAATTTTATTGCATTATACTCGACATAAGCTTTCAATTTATATAGCAGTTGTGGTATTGTAGTTATAATAAAATACAACTACACTGTGGCCATGGACACCTTATTTACACATTAGGTACATGGCGCTCATCAACCATGTAATGAGAAACATTGAAGCAATGCGTCGGCTAATGATATTTTCTACTAAGGAATGTCATTTCGGTTTAATTACCAAGCTGTGATCCCCACAAAAATCTACGTAATGTTCGTTATCAGTTAATTCGGCCAATTTCTCCTCTTAGCTCACCCTGGTTATACATATACAAAGCGTGCCACTATTAGGTTGGGGACCAAAATGGAGGCCAACCAAGCTTGACGGCTGTTTTTGGCCAAAATCTGCCACCCTGGCAGATGTCACCACCCTAAGCCGGGCGCCACGGCGAGACATGTAGGCTGTAGGCGAGGAGGTTATAGGCGATGTAGGGAACCTTCATGTTCAGGGCGAGACATGTAGGCGGTGTAGGGAACCTTCATGTTGTGCCGCGGCGCCCGGCGATGGCGATGGGGCCCGCACCCTTTGGAACGGGCGATCACAGCATCACAGTCCGCGCTGAATCTGGCTCAAAAAAAAAGAAAGACACAAAGGGTTTACGGGCTGTCCGTACACTCCACTTTCGTCCGTCACTATCGGAATCACGCTACTCGTTCATGCCTCCCTTGCCGCTCCGGCCGCTGCGCCCACCAACACTCCAGGCATCTCATTGTAACCTCCACCGCTGCTGCCGTACCCGCGCTATAGTGCCTAGAATATACTGGCTAGTGTGCCGTGCGGAGGGCTCTCTCAATGGGAGGAGGAGGTGTCCGCGCCGGCGATGCCTTCCAACTTTGGCCGCCAGGGGCGCTGCTCATCGTAAAGGTGCCGTCGACCCGTCGACGACGCCGGCGCGCCCTTGATTTGCCGCAGCTGCGCTGGCCGAGCCATCAGTGGGTTCGAGCGCTTTGGACGCGTCTACGCTGTTCTTTTGTTTTAGTCGTTCTGTTTCTTGCATTCATATGAGATAATTAAATTTGCAACGACTAATGATGCTAAAAATAAAGCATCAGGGCAGGGAAAAGACATGTTTCGTGTCGCTCTGTCGGAGTGGCTACCGCTCAGGACTAGGTTTCTATGTTCGGTGTGCCATCGGACCCTGCGCAGCTTGCGTAGTGGAAGCGGCTGATTAAAAGACAGGACCGCAAGTTGACTTCAACGTGTGTTGTCTGCGAAAAATATTTTGTGGAGAGCTACATCGAGAGAACGTTCAAAGTGACAGTAAACGGCATCGTCAACGAGCTCGCTAGAGATAGACCACAAATTAAGCCCGAAACCGTGCCAACGCTATTCGACCATTATCCGAACCATCTTCTGCCTAAGAAGACATCGAAAAGAAAGTTGAGGAACCTCTGTGACCAACCGGCCGCTAAACGACAAAAACGCAGTGCCGTAATGCCAGTGGTGCAGACGACAGCCATGCACGCACCGTCAAGGATGTTTGACAATGCTTCCAAGGAGCTGGCAGCAGAAGAGCCGAGCGAGAACTCATGCCCGCAGCAGCAGACGTGCAGCTTTGAGCCTCGGGATCCGTTTGACTCAATTTACATACCTGCAACTTGGACCAAATTAACCGAAGCACCTGCTGGATCTGTAGCCTACGCGCGTTATCGAGCCTAAAAAAACAAAAAGAAAAAGAACTTTGTCACTTTGTACATAGAAAAAGTGATAACTTTTGGAAGCCTGAACGCAGTTCTGTGGACACAATAGTGTATATTCTCGGAAAAGAAAAAAACAAGCGCGTACAATACAACAATATCTAAAGCTGAAGATAGAGCTAGGTAGAGTGCACTGGAGGGTCTTTGTTCCGAATGTGGCCTGCAACCAGCTGATTCAGGAAGCACATATCATTCATGGGAATATATTTTGCAGAAAAAGTGTCGCTTGACCGTCAACTCTGAAGGGGTTAGCTGCGCTTAATGCAAATACCAGCGGAGGCTTACACAAGATGCGCAGAAAGAAGGAAAGCATGCAACTATCCAAATAAATGCTGCAACATTTCTCGCGCTCTGAGAAGAGCTAAGAGAAAACTGGCATGGAGCGCAGAACAAGTGGCTCTATTGAAAGCGCAAAATGAGGAGCTAATAAATGAGTCCGCGGTTGAAGCTTTTTTTTTTTTTTTTTTTTTTTTTTTTTAATCCCGCGCGTGACCTATACAATT
Source organism: Amblyomma maculatum (assembly GCF_055883805.1). Taxonomy (NCBI): domain Eukaryota; kingdom Metazoa; phylum Arthropoda; class Arachnida; order Ixodida; family Ixodidae; genus Amblyomma; species Amblyomma maculatum. Next base: position 219,676,767 of record NC_139344.1, on the reverse strand, counting down.
GTGACCGTACAACAACCGCTCGGCTGCTGAAACCGCGAAGCCGAAACTGGTGAAGAAAGTAAAATTCATTATAAATTACTTAGCGGTGGTAAGCGAGAAACCACGTGGAGAATTATACAGGAATATCTAGCGCATCATTAGCAAGTGAAAAAACAAACAATACCACCAAAAATTGGTATCAAGACTACTTTAAAATTATTGCGGTGTCATATGTGCGGCCTTTCTCCAAAACCTTTAGCGGTACATTTCTATATTTTTACTTGTTTATTGTTGCTGCGCCTTTTTGCTCAAATTTTACTATATTGTAAACTTTGTAAAAAAAAAAAAAAGAATCAGTGATACAATCACCACTTTTGTTTCTTGCCTTTCCTTCTGTTACAAAAGAAAGCACACCGCATAATAATCATTTATGTATGAAGCAACAATTCAGTGACTTCCTAATAAAACAAATGAATAAAGAGTAAGAACAAAAACTGAAGTCAGATTCAGACTGCTTGTGTTTATTGTCGCATATGCGATCTTTGAAAACATGCGCGCGTGCAATATATGTTACGAAAAAGCAAGATCGCCCTTCTTTTCTGTAGCATAAATGTGACGCTACAAAACGTCACTAACCTGATATATATCACCTTAGCAATAAGCATGACTGAATTGCAGAAACGTTGACGTAACCTATCCGAAAGCATGAGGCCCGTATATACGTATAGACGTTCGTAGCACTTGACTGCGGCATCGCGATATACCATGGACCATAAGAAAAGACCGAAGAGTAAATAAAATTCAAAGTTGGATTAATGAACAGTGTAAAATATTAGACACCTGTGTCACACGGACAATAACAGTCGTCGTCGATCCGTTCCGGGTTAGATCGCGATTGAGAATATAGTTCCCATAATTCGGGACAACCACCTGGGCTGACTGAGCGCTCACTCAGAAGGAAGATGCATACGATACCTTACATCCGCAATCGCGATGCGTGGATCGCAATCGAGTGGCTCTAGATCAAATCGTCATCGGAATATTTCATAGCAATTTATATTGAATCCGGCCCGGACTCGATCGTTTAATCAAAGATTAACAAACTATTGCAACCAACGTGTCAACTTTAGGTGGTTTTCTCAAATTTCTTCTCTCGCTGGATATCAGATATGTGTTCTGCTTAAGACCTTATCCGGTTCAGCTGAATAAATAAAACAGATATATAGCAGACATGGACCAGACAGTATTTGTTAAACGCTTCCTCGAGCGCTATTTGAGCGTATGATTTTCTCCGCACAGTACTAGGACGGTATGAATGTCTTCCACCAAGACTGTTTTTAGACACAAAGTGCGCTTAAACCGTCAAAAGGCAGGTTTCGCAGTGAAAAGCGCAGCACGCTATCCGGACCTATATGCCGCCTATGCTGCCGAGGCCGCGAACGCGGAGCGATAGCACCTTAGCTATTGGTAGCGCCGCCCCGCGGTGGCGGCGGGAAGGCATCACCGCGGCGGACACGCCAGCGCGCGCTCTCGGCACACTAGCCAGTATATTCTAGGCACTATACCCGCGCCTACGGAGAAGCCCAGTCTGGCAGCGACGCCGCGCTCGGAACTGGGAAGATGTGTTTACATCGGAGGACCACATGCTCCAAGGATTCGTCCTCCGCTCCGCAGATGGCGCATGTTGTCTGGCACTCAGTGAACTTCGCTCTCCACTGTTGCGTTCTCAGAGCACCGCAGCGAGCTTCAGCCAGCAGACCGCTTCCCAGAGAGTTCTCATACCACGGCTTCGGGCGGATCTCCAACTTCTGCGAACTGTAGAAGGCCAGGGATGACTTTGCACCGACCGCAGCTATCCATTCTACTGTTTCAGCTGTTTTCACTTCCTCCTTTATTTTCTTCGCCCGACTCCCGGCCGTTCTCTGGGTCCCCTTCGCATGCGCAAGGCACACCGCTGGCAACTTGTACCGTCGCTGCAGCTTCGCTGTGCACCTAGTCCACCGTGTAGATATTCCTGTATAGACCAGGTGTGTCCACATCTGATGAGCCAGGCGACCAGCCGGAAGGCGCATTAGCCTGTCCACGTTCGAAAAAGCGCATATTGCCTTGAGATTCAGACATCTCATGCCAGGGTTGCCTCTTTTGGCCAAAAACGACCGTCAAGCTTGGTGGGCCGCCATTTGGGTCCCCAGCCTTCGAGTGGCATGCTCTGTATAATATACCCAGGCTAACGTAAAAAGAGAATTCGGCCGTATTTAGAGATTAGGAACCTTAAGTGCCTTTTTTGGGAGAATCACAGCTTTTTAATTAAATCGAGGTGACATTTCTTAGCAGGAAATATTGTTTGCCTTCGCATTGTTTTAATGCCTAGGGTTACTTGGCTGATAAGCATCCTGTGCAGAGTGCCCGCAGTAGCTGTTTTATTTTAGGTACAATGCCACGCCTGTTATATCAAAGTTTTCACTTGCAGGAAGCGCTCAGTCACGCGAAAAGTACGGCTTTAAGCGCACCACATGCACAATTTCAGGCCGCCGGCGCCGAACACTGACGGTCACAGTTCCATCTGGAATGACTTCGTAATTAACGCTGTTTAAGCGGTGCAGGACTTTATAGGGTACGAAATAGCGGTGGAGTAGTTTCTCGCTCAAGCCTTTGTGGCGCACGGGGGTCCACACCCACACTTGGTCCGCTAGTTCGTAGTGGACTTCCCTGTGCCGAAGGTTATAGTGTCGAGCGTCGGTGGCATGCTGCTCCTTGATGTGCAAGCGGGCCAGCTGACGGGCTTGCTCGGCCTTTTCTGCGAAACGGGCGGCATCGGGTTCGACCGCTTCATCCCCGCACGGGAGCATCGCGTCCAACATCGTCGGGCCTCCCTGCCATATACGAGACGGAACGGTGTAAACTTCGTGGTTTCCTGCGGCGCCGTATTGTAGGCGAAGGGGACATACGGCAGGATCTCCTCCCACATTTTATGTTCAACATCAATGTACATTGAGATCATGTCCGCTAAAGTTTTGTTTAGTCGTTCCATTAATCCATTTGTCTGAGGGTGATACGCTGTTGTTGTGCGATGCTCGGTATGGCTGAGAGTTAACGTGTCCCGCAGTAGCCGAGCTGTAAACGCCTTTCCTCGGTCAGTAATGATGGTCGATGGTGCACCGTGTTTGAGCACAATATCGTTCATAAAGACTCGAGCAACTTCGCCGCCAGTACCTCGGGCAAGGGCCTTCGTTTCAGCGTAGCGTGTTAAGTAGTCTGTGGCGACTACGATCCACTTGTGTCCGTTCTAGGATAAAGGAAATGGGCCTAAAAGGTCCATGCCCACTTGCTCGAAGGGTGTGAGGGGTGGTTCAATAGATTGTAACATACCGGATGCCTTGAGCGTGGGTTTTTTTCGCCGCTGGCATTGTCGACAAGTCTGTACGTAACGTCTAACGCTCGAAGAAAGATGTGGCCAGTAATAGTTCTGCCGGACTCGGTTTAGGGTGCTTGTAAAGCCAAGATGCCCTGAAGTTGGTTCGTCGTGGTAGGCCAGGAGGATTTCGTGCCTTAGATCAGCCGGTATGACTAGCAGGTATGTTTTTGCACTCGACGTAAAATTCTTATAAGCACCCCATTGCGGAGGCAATACGACGACAACCCCCGAGCAAGATACCGGGGTATTGTAGGATGCCCACCTTCAAGATGGTCATTAATCAGTCGCAGCTCGTCGTCGGCACGCTGTTTGGAAAAGAGATCGGACGTAGTGACTGCTCCGAGGAAGCTATCGTCGTCGGTGGCATCTGACGAAGGAGGGCCGACGGGCGCGTGGGACAGGCTATCAGCATCGGTGTGCTTTCGGCCAGACTTATAAATAACATCGAAATCGAACTCATGCAGGCGCAATGCCCAACGTGCTAAGCGGCCACAAGGATCATTTAAGTTTTTCAGTCAACACAACGAGTGATGGTCAGTGATGACACGAAACGGTAGGCCATAAAGGTACGGGCGGAACTTGGCAGCGGCCCATACTACCGCCATTCTTTTTCAGTGGTGGAATAGTTGCACTCAGCACGGGAAAGTGCGCGGCTGGCGTAGGCCGTCTTGGTGCTGAACTAGAACGCACCAAGGCCGACGTTGCTCGCATCCGTGTGTAACTCTGTGTCGGCATCATCGTCGAAATGTGCCAGGATCGGGGGTGACTGGAGCCGGCGTCGTAACTCGTCGAAAGCCATCTGCTGCTCGGCGCCCCAGGAAAATGATGCGTCATCTCGAGTCAGGAGAGTCAGAGGGCTGGCCATCTGTGCAAAGTTTTTGATAAAGCAACGATAATAGGAGCACAGCCCCAAAAACCGTCGGACTGCTTTTTTGTGGGTGGGTACGGGAAAGGCAGCAACGGCAGCAAGTTTCTCAGGGTCAGCTCGGATGCCATCAGCACTCACGATGTGCCCAAGAAACTTCAATTCGGTGAACCCGAAGTGGCACTTTTGAGGCTTGAGAGAAAGGTTGGCAGACCGGACGGCTTCGAGAACAGTTCTCAGGCGGCGCAGGTGTTCCGTGAACGTCGGTGAAAAAATTATCACGTCGTCGAGATAAACAAGGCATGTCTGCCACTTAAGACCTGTGAGCACAGTGTCCATGATCCGCTGGAAGGTGGAAGGAGCACAGCAGAGCCCGAATGGGAGGACGCGGAATTCATAGAGCCCATCTGGTGTTACGAAGGCAGTTTTTTCACGGTTCCTCTCATCAACTTCATTTTGCTAATAACCACTCCTGAGGTCAATGGAGGAGAAGTACTTGGCTCGGCGAAGTCGGTCGAGAGAGTCGTCAATCCGTGGCAGCGGATAGACGTCCTTCTTTGTCATACTGTTAAGTTTCCGATAGTCAACGCAGAAACGAAGTGTTCCGTCTTTCTTTTTAACGAGGACTACAGGCGACGACCATGGGCTGCTTGAAGGTTGAATGACGCCATCGGCGAGCATATCCTTGACTTGCTGCTGGATAGCGTCTCTCTCCCGAGGAGACACACGATAGGGCTGCTGATGGATGGGTCGAGTGCCTTCATGCGTTATAATCCGGTGTTTAATGACCGACGTTTGCTGCACTTTAGATGAAGACGAGAAGCACACACGAAACTCCAGCAGTAGATCGTGGAGTTGCCTCTTTTCAGCGGAGGAAAGGCTAGAATTGATGTCGACAGCGTGTACGGCATCATCCGGTTCAGTGCTAGGCGTAGCTTCCTCGGAAGCAAAACATTCGGCGACTTCTTGCAGATGGGTGACGTAAGCAATGACAGTGCCACGGAACAGATGTCGATGTTCATTGGAGAAATTGGTGACAAGCACCTCCGTCTCTCTGCCACGAAGGAAACAAAGACCTCTTGCTACAGAAACTCCCAAGGCGAGTGAGAGGGAGACATTAGGCTCAACAACCCGGTGGCCGTGATGTGGCTCGTCACAGGAGCTGGCTTCGGAAGGCCGGCCACGTAGATAATGTTGCCTCACGGTTCTCGAACCATGTTCGAGCAGCGTCTTCAAGGCTGAAGTAGACGTTCCGCACTTTCGCAGCGTCGTCCCAGCCATTAAACGTCGCGACCCTTTCGTAGTGAGCTAGCCAGTCCTTGGCGTCTTCAAACTGCTCACCGTGAAATGGCTTAGGGGCACGTGGGGTCTGAAGGATGAGACAGGACGAAGGGATGGAAGGGACAGTCATGGTACGAGCGGGTGGTGTCGTTGCCACAGCTAGGGTCTCTTCGTCAAGAGGGAAGGCCTCGGGGGGCAAGCCTCGGAGCCGTCGGCTGGTACGATGAACAGGAGTGGTCACGAGAGGCGGCCGCGTAGGGTCGTCCGCAGGAGAAGGGATCATCGATGGCACCTCCATCAGTGTCACGACTCAAGTCACAGGGAGCCGTGAAGGTACACGTAGCCGAGGACCCAAGTGTAGTTCCGATCACAGAGTCCAGCACCAGCGCGCCGCTCGTGCCAACAACCGCCTCGTCGTCGTCGGCCTCAAGCACGGCTGTCGCACGGCGCTAGGCACGTGGTAGTATATTGTTGGATAGCTTATGTCGAGTGCAACTGCGCTTGACTATTTTCAAGTCCTTATTAATTGCAGTTATTAAATTAACTGTGATTGAAAATTGAACTTCAGGCTATAGCATCAAGTCACATATCATTGGATAGCTTATACAGAGTACGATTGCACTGCGCTAATTGGCGGTTTCAATTAATAATTACTATTTAATTGTGATTAAGAATTGAACATTAAACTACAGTGTCAAGTCACGTATCAAAGGATAGCTTATTTGAGTACAATTGCAATACACTAATTGCCAGACTGTTGACACTTTTAATTAGTTAATTGTGATTAACACCGGAACTTTAGACTACAATGTCAAGTCATATATCACGAGACAACTTATGCTGAAGACAATTCCAGTATAAGTACTTGTTTTAATTAATATACGTTAATTAGTTATTCATAAATGACATTTTAACTTTAGGCTGTAATATGAAGTCATATATCATCTGTAATAGCTTATATAGAGTATGATTGCAATGCCCTAGTTACCAGTGCTAACAGTAGCCATTTATTAGTTAATTGTGAGCAACAATTGAACTTGAAGCTCCAATGACAATCATATCACGGGATGGCTTATGTCGAGTATGATTCCAGTATGCAAGTTGCTGGTCTTAATAGCCATTAATTAGTTAATTGTGACCAGCATTTAAACTTAGGCGGAATGAAGTCATATCATGGAATAGCTATTATCGAGTGCAATTGCAGCACTCATTATCGACCTTTGTTTATAACCATCAGTCAGCTAATCGTGCGAACAAAAATGTAAGTTGAGTCATGCTTATGATTGAGTTGTGACTGCACAATGTTTAGACCCCCCGGTTAGAGTATTCTACTTTTTAAGTACTGTGTCATATGCCATGTTGCATGTGACTAAGAGTCATGAATTATGATTATGACTACCAGTCATGATTACAGGTAATGGTTTTGCAGAGTGCACACTTGCAGTATATGCTACTTGTTAAAAAGCTGTCATGCTACCTCGCATTATGACTGCGAGTCACAAGCTATGACTGAATCCCCCTTGTCCAAGTTTTCATTTTTCCAATTAGTTCAATTATTTGATCAATTACACACTCGAAGTTTATTAATTAGCAACACCAAGCATCCACTTTTTGCTCTCAGCATTTTGAGACCTTTGAAACCAAATTTACGAATTTTAATTTTCTTCAATTGTTTCAATTACTTAATTGATCAATTAAGGTCTAGAATTTTTCTTAATTATTCTCATCAAGCATTGTTTTTCATTTTGAGCATTTTGATATCTATGAATCCTTGTTTTCAAATTTTTAATTTTTATCTATTTCAGTTAATTGATAGATCAATTATATGCTCTAGACTTTACAATTAGCATCATCAAGCATTTGTTTTTCATTCTGAGGATTTTGACATCTTTGAATCCCCTTTTCCCTTTTTCTTTCAGTTATTTAAATTGATTATTTGATAAATGAGGCATACATTTTTATTGATTAGCATAATCAAGCATTGGCTTTATATTGTGAGCGTTTTGACACCCTTGAACCTCATTTTTCAATTTTTGTTGTTTTTCATTACTTCATTAATCAATTAATTACCCGTTCATAATGCGTCATCTCTTATCACACACCACTCAATCATTGATCACTAGAACCACAAGTTACCGTGGTAGAATGTTTACGCTGCCCCCGATTATTTCCGATACGCTGTGCAGACACTCCTACTATTGCTGCTACCATATTACTACTACGCCAACGGCTTTTCGACCAAACAAGCTGTTAAGCTATCACAATATTAAATCGCAGTGCGCAACTAAAATTTCATGCAGTGAGCAGCGAAGGAAATTTGGACCGCGCATTGTGCGAGCGCCAACTCTCTCCTGCATGCAGAGCGCCCGGCTGCGCCGGTTCAGTTGGGGACCAAAATGGCGCCGTTAGCTCAACTGGCAACACTGGTCTTTAGCGGGCGGCGGCAAGTGCCCCTTCAAAGGATGGTGCGCCACGGCACAACATGTAGGTTGCCTATTGCGATTGCATGAGGAACACCTGAAACATGCCTGCTTCACAGCGAGCGGGACACATACTACGAAGGCGGTGCCTATGGGGCTGCAATCGCTTTGTTATGGTCTGCGAGCTATGGAAAGAGTTCATGTACCCGCACTGTCGTTTGCTAACGCAGTCATTTGCGTGACATCGCCCACAAGGGGGTGGCTTGAGCGTGACCAATGAGCGGTGGGACGTCTGGCATCGGAGTGCCATGGGCATGGCCATGGGCGAGTGGCTAACGAGACGGTACAGGGAGACCTCGGTTGGTCTACCTTCGAGGCTCGCGAGGCAAAGAGCAAAATAGTCTTCGACTATGTCAGCCGAAACTGCCTGCGGACTAATAGGTCAAGCGACTCCAGCACCGTCGTCGCACGTTCGGCTTTTTCAGCAACGAAGTACAAGCCGACAGTGCGAAGAAATGGGCCACAGCAGTTGATGCTAAAGTGCGCGCGCAAGAGTGAGAGGTGTGGAGGGCTGCCATGGAAGGAAAGTCGACGCTTGAAGTTTACCGGGCAGCCAAGCAGGACATCTGCTTCGAGAGATTCTACGACAACAGTGGCCACAGCAGTTGATGCTAAAGTGCGCGCGCAAGAGTGAGAGGTGTGGAGGGCTGCCATGGAAGGAAAGTCGACGCTTGAAGTGTACCGGGCAGCCAAGCAGGACATCTGCTTCGAGAGATTCTACGACAACAGTGCGGGCAGCCGCTTGTTGTTTGAGGCACGCGCGGTTGCTATGTCGACGCCTACTTATCGAAAGCGCTTTGGCACTACTGTCGAATGCACCCTATGCACGGAGCAATACCGGTTTCCATTGGGCGAACAGGAGCAACGAGCAACCAGAGCAGCGCACGAAAGCACAGGGGACGCGCGTTCTCGTCTCCCCAATGGAACATTCACGCTGCTCTGAGAGCAGCGTACCGAGGCGGAGCGCGTGACGTCAGGCGTCATGTGATCAAACTTTTCCCACGCTTGCGTTGCCCGTATCTGCCGGCCGAATGCCACCGCTGCCGTCTTCCGCCATTTTTCTCGACCGTCCTGCCCGGGCTCCGGGCGGCGAATAACAGAAGCACGGCCGGCAATCTGATTGATCTATTGATTTAAACTGATTGATTTATAGGAAGGGAAAGGCGCGGTAACTGTCTCACTTGTTTTATGTGGACACCTCAACCGCGCCGTAAGGGAAGGGAGGAAGGTTGGAGAGAAAGTGGAAAGAGAGAAAGAGGAGCCGTAGTGAAGGGCTACGGAGTAATTTCGACCACCTGGGGATCTTTAACGTGCGCTGACATCGCACAGCACACGGACGCCTCTTCGTTTCGCCTCCATCGAAACGCAGCCGCCGAGGTCGGGTTCGAACCCGGGTACTCCGGCAACAGTAGTCGGGCGTCTTACCACTGCACCACCCCGGCCGGCAATCTCTTTCTCTATGCGGCTGGTATCGAGGGAGAGAGCGCGCGCGCTCTCCCTCGAGACCGGCCGTGCCAGAAGTGACATCAAAAAGGTCACGTGACTTCCTCCGTTCTCCCTGTACTCCGCCGCTGGCGACGGAGCACCGAGGATACTTCTCTCGGCTGCTCCCGGGACCCCAAAAGCGCGCCTCCTCTGCCAATAGAACACAACGCTACTGCTCCTGTTCGACCACTGATAGACGCTGAAACTCGCGAGAGCACTTTTAGTGCAGCTAAAAGTGCTCCTGTTCGTCCAATGGAAACCGGTATAAGATAGACAGAAGCGCCGACTCAGGCGCGCCGCAATGCATTCGGCATAGGCCGAGTTTGCTACACGAGCCGGCGTCCGGCGCTCAGATTTTGACTGCACTCTCTACCTCCGCTCCCCTTTCCTCGCCGACGCGGCTTTGGTCACGCTTTCCTCCTCTCTCCATCCTCCTTGCAGAAAGAGACAAATATGCGCGCCACCTCTCAACAGTGTCGCGGAACGAAATGCTCCCGAGCTCGATCCAGGCGACCGCGCGAGCGTCGCGTACAACGGGCAGAGAGCAGACGGAGGGCTTTGCGCGTCGTCTGCTAGTCGGAAAACGCACAAGTGGAATCGTGGTCATCACCAACCTGTATCTTTTTTTACGATAAAACTTCAAGATAAAGCTCGGCCAGTGTTTTCTTGTTTTGTTTTTTGTCGTCTGCATATTCCCTTGAGAATGAGTCGACAGGGGCATGCAGATGACAGACTACGCAGCGAGATCACCAGTACGCAGACGGAACGGCACACAGCACGACATACGTGTCAGGAGCACATACTGTGCATTGCATATTTTTTCATATGCGGATGGTAGGGTAGGCGATGAAGCGTTTTGTCGTTGGATGTAATTCAGGGTACGGCAAAGGAAACGAAAAAGTCCCCTTGTTTCGGCCGCCAACTGATTCAAAGCTTTTCGAGTAGTGGAAGTAGAACATGAATTCTGCCTCCGATGCTGCATCTACAACGTTGAGCTGCGAAAATGTAATAAACATGCAGATTATGCGCTCGCTGTGGAATGTCAGCGCATATTCAAGAGCCCTAGGTGGCCTAAATTGATCGAGAACCATCCACTTCGGTCTCTGTTCGTCTATGCGCAGGGGCCGGAGACTGAACTTAACATCGCGTACCGTTTTTGTAATCGTAATACTCACACTTTCATCCACAGGATCACAGGACACAAGAGCAAACACGGAGCGGTGAAACCCGCTGTCTGCATGGGGATCTTCGCAAATAGGAAGGAGTCAGCGGGACGCGGCAGAGGAGCGCAACGGGACTGAAAGAAATATATGCCAGCGATGAGGCAGGCAACAGGTGACACCTCAGTGCAGCTCGGAAGATGCAGACAACACAATTTCAAGGGATATATTCTCCACAGCGATGCAGACGATACATATTCCCGCAGCGATGCAGGCGATACGCAGGGTGGCAGCGACAAGAAGCAGATGACAGACGCGGCGGCAGCACAGGGCCGCCGGAGCGGAGGCGCGGCGGCGGCACGCTTCAGCAGAGTTGGATGGATGGATGGAATGGATGGAATATAGGAGCGTCCCCTTTGAAACGGGGTGGTAGCAGTAGCTACCATGCTCATTTTTCTCCCTATATCTTAATTATTGATTTGGAATGGTTAACTATACCATCATTCTATTTATTAAATTTTTTTGTTTCTACATTTCTAACATTATGTCACTTTTTTGCTTTCAAGCCACCAATTTTCCAATCGTCTTTTGCGAGCTTCTACCATAGGTTCATTCACCCAGCCACTGGTATCTCTAAACCCCAGGACTTCAAGAAGAGTGACTGCGCCTGCATCAACTTCCGGATGGACACCATTACATTCAAGTATAATATGGTTAATTGTTTCTGTGGATTTACCACACACTGCACATGTGTCATCTTCATTGTTAAATTTCTTTTTGTAGGTGCGTGTTCTAAGGCAGCCTGATCCAGCTTCAAAAAGTAGGGCACTGCCTCTTCAGTTATCAAAGAAATCTTCCTTCCTGATCTGCATTTTCCACTTTCGGTATAATTCCACACTCTGTTTCTTTTCCATCGAATTTATCCAATTTTTACCTTTTGTGTTTTTCACCTGTTGCTTAATGCTCTTTATTTCTCCGTCCTTGTTACTAGCATACTTACTAGTTAGTTTCCTAGTTCTTTTCCTCCATTGTGAGTCAACGCTTTTTAGGTACAGGTATTTAAATATACTTTAGCTGTCCATCTGTTACTGTCCAATTTCCTCAGGCGTTCCTCATATAATATTTTACTCTAACTGAGCTTCCCGCACTTCGAAAGATGCCCAGCCCATATCTCCCTGTATCGCCTCATTTGTACTTTTGCCGTGGGCACCTAGTGCTAATCGTCCAACGGATCTCTGATTTGTTTCTAGTGTCGACTGTACCTCTGATTTTAGGCACAAAACCGCATTTCCGAAAGTAAGTCCGGGCACCATATAATTCCTTTCCAAATACCCCTCAAAACCTCATACCTATTGTATCCCCACAATGCCTTATGCTTCATTATCCCGACATTCCTTCGCCCTTTGGCCTTAAGTGATTGCTCATGCTTTCCAATGTATGCCAATCCTTCGTTTACCCATACCCCCAGATATTTATATTCTGCTACTCTAGGTATTTCAAGGCCTTGAATTTTAAGACCCTGATCAGTTGAGTCGTTGAATATCATCAGACCCGACTTAACTGCGCTGAAACTAAAGCCTAGAGCGTCCCCTTCGTCTCCGCAATACTTAACTAGAGTTTGCAATTCTTCCTGACTCTCAGGCAGCAGCACAATATCGTCCGCATACATCAAACCGGGGAGGCGCTGCTCTACCGCCTTTCCACCTAATATATATGACAGGTTAAAACCTAGGTTACTGTCTTGTATCCTCCGTTCCAGGTTTATCATATAAAGCATGAGCAGCACCGGTGATAGAGGACAGCCTTGTCTTAATCCTTTGCATACTTTGACATCCTCCGTACTTCTTATCCCTTCCCACGTAATTTCTACTTTGTTATCTCGGTATATTTCCTGTAGGAACTCTATTATCTCATAACCGATACCTTCTTCTTTTAATATATTCCACAGGAATTCCCTGCTTACGTTGTCGTACGCCCCGTTTATGTCCAGGAAGGCCAAATACAAAGGTCTATTTTCCACTCTAGATATTTTGACGCATTGGGTAAGCACGAACAGGCTATCATCTAAGCGCCTACCATTTCTAAAGCCGTTCTGAAGTTCTCCGAGTATCTTGTCACTTTCAACCCATGCTTGCACCTTTAATTTCACCGCCTGCACATAACACCTGTACATAACAGATGTTATGGTAATCGGCCTGTAGGATTTTATGTGCATCCTGTCTCCTTTCCCTTTATAAACCAAATTCATTTTACTCTGCCGCCAGCTGTCCAGTATTTCCTTATTCGTTATGACTGTTTGCAGAGCTTTCAACAACGTTTCCTTACTTTTTGGACCGAGTTCATTAATCAGCTTGATCAGAATTCCATCTATTCCTGTAGATGTGTTTTTAGGAATATCTTTTTCTGCCTTTTTCCAGTTTAGATTGGTCAGTTCTAAGCTGCTTTGTATTCTGCTACCTTGTGTTGCTTCCTGATTTGCGGAGATTACCCTATCGTCGCTCTTAAATGACTTGGCTATAAGTGATGTAATGTAGTTCACTGCGTTATCTCCCTTTAAACAATTTCCCTCGTTATCTTGAATCCGATCCTGCTTTCTTTGATTCTTCTTCCCTAGCCAGCTTATATGGTTCCAGAATTTTCTTGCTCCGCCTCTAGAGGCATCGTGTATATCAGCCATCCAGCGATCGGTGGACTGTCTTATTTTACTTTGGACGAGGGCCTGCACTTGAAGTTTCTTTTGTCGATATGATTCCCATTTTTGGTCGATTTCCTCCTGAGAAGCCTGTGCTTTCTTTGCCATTCGGTGTTCCCGTGAGGCAGCCCGTCGTTGTTCAATAGCTTCCCTGATTTCCTTATTCCACCAGCTCCGTGGCTTCCTCTTTCCGTTCCAGCGGTTTGCTACTTTAACCTCCTGAATTTTACTCCTTATGAGTAGTTCTACCTGTTCATAATCCCAGTCTTCCATGGGGCTTTTCTCTATTGCTTCCTCTATGTCTGCTGCTATCTGCGCTATTTGATCGTCGTTTAATTTTGCGTTTACGTTTTGTCTAAGTTCCATTTCTCTTTTCATCAAGGGCCCCATCTGCAGACTAATACGTTTATGATCACTTCCCAGACTACACTTCCCTTCTTCGTCCATTTCCATTTTTGTGACCTTGCTATAAATTTCCTGCGACATTAGACAATAGTAAATGGTCGTCTGCCTGTTGCGGAATTCCCACGTGATTTGGCCTTCACATTTTGTTTCTCTATTTACTATAACTAGATCGTGTCGCTCAAAGAAATCTAGCATTAGCTTGCCGTTACAATCCGTGTATCCATCCTGATCGTCGATGTGGCCGTTCATGTCCCCTAGTAGAATAATATTGGCCCCGTTTCCAAACTGGCTTATATCGTCACTGAGACATTCAACAAGATCCCTGCTTTCTTGCCTGCATTGATGTCCTGTTCCTAAATAAACTACCCCTAGCCATGTCCTTATGGCGGCAATTGTTCCTGAAACCCAGATATGATCTTTACAAGATGATTTAATTCTTTGCCAATTTGTTGTATCAACATACCTACCCCTCCACCCTTTTTTTCCGTTCTCGTTCTGTTGCACCCTTCCCAGACGTAGCCTTCTATAAACGGCGGATCTTCTAGATCCCTGAGATGAGTCTCGCAAAGAGCGTACACACCTATTTTGTCATCCTTCAACTGCTGTTCTATCTCTAGCCATTTCGCTTTTTTTCTACCTCCTTGCATGTTTATGTAGCTGATCCTAGTGTTAAATTTCTTTTTTGTACTTTTCTTTCTCGACCTACTCTTTGCCATTTTTGGGGGCTCAGCCTCCATTATTACACTTTCTTCTGTTTCACTTCTAACTACCTCTGTGCACGGAGTCCTCGCGGACCCCCTAAAAAAGCTACAGCCCTGCCTGCCAGGCGCCGGCCGATCTCTGCTCCCACCCTTCTGGTAAAATGAATGCCATCTCGCTGAAAAGCCCTGCCCTACCAAAACCTGCTTTATGTACCTCCCTGTCTACCTCAACCACTTCGATACACTTCTCCAGGCTTAACTTTCTTATGTCCTGGCTAACTGTCACCACACACCACGTCCTTTTCCATCTTTCCGTTCAATCCTAGCACCTCTGGTACTGTGCATACAACTATCTGCGTCTGCTGTGCTATCTCCCTGATCTCGTCAACTCCCTTAGCTAAACTTTCCACCACTCCGGCAGCGTCACCATTTAGGACATCGTTTAGCCCCGCGGCTACTATTACCATACTGCGCTCTGCGGAATTCTTCAACAGCCTATTTTTACTCTCTTTTAGCACTGCCCTCATTTTTCTCCCTGGGAAGGCTCCAACCAACACTCTCTTATCACCCCTTACACGTTCCAAGATATCTCGCTTGTACCTGTTCATGTTAGAATCTCCGGCGATAAGCACCTGGGCCTTCTCTCTCCCTCTTCCAACTGTTGGCTCCTGCTTTCGGCTATCTGTGTCCTTATTTCTGGGATTTTCATTCTTCCTTACTTCTTCCTTTTTTTCCGGCGCCTTAGCTGCTTCTAAATAACTCTGACGGTTCGGATCCGCCTGACCTACTTTGCTTATGCCTTCCATGCCAGTGCTGGCCCCTGCCACGTGGCCCGCATTGGAATGTTCATCCTCGTTGATTCCAAGGATAAAGTCGGCCCCTTTTTTTTTCAATTTGAGTAAGCTGTCCAAGCAGTTTCTGATTTTCCGCTCTTATCAAGCTTACTTCATTTTCTAAATCATCCACACGAGACACCAAACTGCCCCTTTCTTGATCAAATCTATCTAGACGCGCACTCAGTACGCAACACCGACACAAAAAGTCGCTGCCTTCCGCTTCACCTACAGAGTCAAAACGCGTTTCCTTGAGATTAACCTGCGCCTCACACTTAGTACACTTTACCTTCTTTTGATTGCACATCTTAAGCGCTCATCGACTGAACTATATCTATTACGAATTCTCTGAATATACAGATTGCCGAAAGAAGACACAAGAAACAACAAGCAAACACGCGTTAAAAACCAATTCTGCGAATGCCAATAGCATAGAAAAAAAAAATATTTATCTAAACAAGATAGCTATGAACGCTAAGAAAACCTAGCTGCTGGCACGAAAAACCAGGCCGCTAGGACCAAGAGCTAAAATCTATTCATCTGGCTGCACCTAACCTAACTAGCTGAAAACGAAATAAAGTTAATAAATGAAAAAACTCATCTATTTGACGCTTCGGAAGCTCCCACTGTCGCCAATCCGTCCGTTTCCGGTAGCCACGTGCAATCGGAGGAGCGATTGAACACGCGCCCGCACCACACAGCTGCCAACTGTGTCAAAAGTTGGTAATAAATACTAGCGCCATCTATGGGATTCACCAATAAGCTTTTTCTGACGTAGTAAAATTTTCGCCCTTCCAAAGAGCGGAGTCGGCACTCCTGTCTATCTTACTCCGTGACCCTGTGTAAACCTGCAGAGTGCACGAAGAGAGAACGGAGCCCATCATCCTGTTCTGCGAGAAGCTACCAACGCCACCACAGGAGGACGCCACGCTTCCACAGGCCGGGATAAAGTAGAAATCGCATAGGAAGGGATAAGAAGTACGGAAGCTGTCAAGGTATGCAAAAGATTAAGACAAGGTTGTTCTCTATCACCGCTTCTCATCATGCTTCATATGATGAACATGGAACGGAGGATACAAGAAAGTAACCTAGGTTTTAACCTGTCATGCAGATTAGGCGGAAAGGCGGTTGAGCAACGGCTCCCCGGTTTAATGTATGCAGACGATATTGTGCTGCTAGCAGATAGTCGGGAAGAATTGCAAACTCTAGTTAAGTATTGCGGAGACGAAGGGGACGCTCTAGGCTTCAGTTTTAGCGTAGTTAAGTCGGGTCTGATGATTTTAAATGGCTCAACTGATCAGGGTCTTAAAATACAAGGCCATGAATATACCCAGTGTGGCAGAATATAAATATCTCGGGGTATGGGTAAACGAAGGATTGGCATACATTGAAAAGCAATCACTTAAGGCAAAAGGGCGAACAAATGCCGGGATATATTGTTACCGATGTTGTTCTCCGTCACAACGTCATACTCCCTCCTACCGTCGTGACTGTCACTGCTAATCGCACCTACGCACCTATCTTCCCGTACTGAACTTCAGCCGCTCGACTCAAGTTTTACCCCATGGTATCGCACTCGCTGATCTGTTTCCTTTGGCGGACTGCGAAGTAGCTGCTCTAACCCCTCAGCATACATCGGCTTCTTCTCATTCGAACCTCTTTTCAGGCATAATAGCCACGGATCTGCCAGATGACCAAGCCAGAGCTCTGTCCGACCTTTTGCTGTCGTACAGTGATATATTTGATTTCGGGGACCGACCATTGGGCCAAACATCCGTTGTGACCCATCGAATCAATACTGGTGACCAGTGGTGGGCAACCTCATGGGGTCAACCTCAACCTCAAACGAACCTCAACCTCACGGAGTGAGGTGAGGTTGAGGTGAGGTCGGCAACACCTGAAATATTTTTGAGTGAGGTCAGCAAATGAGACCTCAACCTCATGCGTGAGTTTGAGGTTGAGTGAGGTCGGAACTTAGTGAGGTCGGCTTGTGAGGTCGAAATTATTGTTTCCCACAGCGATAAAATAGCCGGAAAAACACCTTTCATAATGCCTGTCGTGTACACTCTTTTGGCTACCAACGCGCACGTAACGAACAGTTTGCGTCTATGCGTTTGCGTTCGACACGAAAAAAAAGGAGGGGGGGGGGGGGCATAAAGCGCAGCGCGGCAAACGAGTGGGGTTGGACGACGGCTGCAGACTCGAAAAAAGGTGAAACAAGGTCCCGCCACCATTCCGAGCCAGTTTGGGAAGTGAAGAAAGTCTGCGCAAACTCGAACGATTTCCAGACCTACGTGGGTATGTCGACTTCTCGGAAAAAAAAAAGTTAGAATAGTAGAAAAGAGGGAAGCGCAAGATTCAGCAACCAAGGAATTGCTTGGGGAGGATGGCACGAGAGAGGAGGTTTCAGAGAGGCATATGGAAAGAACAAGGATGCAGAAGAGACGAGAGATCAATGGCTTGACGAGAAGTCACCAAACGAAGACTGTATTTTAGTAAATAAAATCTGCTTTTGCCATTGTATATGGTAAAACGAAACAAAGCAATAGGACGGTAGATCGTAGCTGTATCTGTGCAATCCACTCTTTTATTATTATTATTATTATTATTATTATTATTATTATTATTATTATTATTATTATTATTATTATTATTATTAGTCACTAGACAATAAATTAACCCTTACATAAAAATATAAATTTAATGTGCCCTTCTCGAAGAATCATTGAAGAACAGACAGGTGACTGACGACTGCTTGCAGTCATTCTCATACCCTACGTGAGCTTGCGCCTTTTTCATTTACATGTTTGTTTATCGAGGGCCTCCCCTCCGTTTTACAGCTTGCAGCCAAAGTGGCGGGCGCGCCCTTTGTTCGTAAGCTGGCTTCTGCTCTTTCGGCTCCACAGCTGGTGTCCGATCTCAACTAGCGGACAAAGCGCGGACCCGGGAACCCCTCGGCATTTCTTGGAAAGTAAGCCACTGCACATACGCGCGCCTCTGGGAGTTTGTGAGTTTTAGGTATTTTTAAGTGCGTTTCTGTCAACGGGGCCGATAGTTACAAGGACAGTGGCAGTGCGGGCGAGAGAGCGAGTTGTGTGCGCGGTGCTCGAGCGTGTGAATGCGCGAGTGAATGCGCGAGTGAAGATCTGCGTCTCCTCTTTAGTTTTTCAGTAGACTTGCACCACCCCTATTTTTCCTCACTTCTTGTTTTCGTTTTGTGCGGTCACTTACCAGTGCCCCCTCCCGCGTTTGTGCACCCGCGTTTACTCACATCCGGCTGCTTTTCTGCGGTACGGCCAGTCGTCACCCTCCCCCTCTCCTCCTAAGAAAAAAAAAACAAAAAAATCAGAAACGACATTCTCAGATTCTTCCTCTCGCAACATTCTTTTCTTTTCTTTTTTTTTTGCTTCTTTAGCTTTAGGGTGTGCGCATACTTCCGACTGGCGTATTCCTGTTGGTCTAAAGAAATATAAAGACAGGCCCTTCTCGCTTCTCGGAACGCCGCGGCGGCTGCGCGGACTTCTGTCGCTTGTCGGCCATGCAGGCATCTCATCGTTTCGCAGGAGGGAAACGCTAGTCAGTGTTCAAACTCTGCTCGTCCTCCCTGTAGACGCGTTGCCATTCTGCTCACCACCCGCTAGTCTTCCTCTCTTGACGAATATTGTGCAGTCGAAAAAAAAAAACGAAACAACTCCCGTAGCATGGGTTAAGTGTTCGCGCTTCCTTCTCCCAGTGGGCGTAGTTCTCTCGCCGCGACTAGAAGCTGGTGTCTTAGCCCCACGTTCTCATCGACACCAATCGTTCCTGGAACGTCTGCTTGGAAGTCGCCCCCAAACGGCGTCGGTGAGCCGCCCGAAATCGGGGGAAAAAAAAGCAGTATCTAAACGACATGCTGTGTTCTTCGCCATTTACCGTGGCCGTCTTTTTCAAGCGAAGACACGCAGCCATGCCGTGGTCGGCGACTTGCTGTAATTTATGACGGAAGTTTCCGCCCTTTCCAGCTGAGGTCATCCCTTCTTCTTCGAGGTCTATCGCATTGTTGCGTTCGGCGTCGAGGGTGCATGACATGGTTGCGGTTATGGCAGGTGTGGTTATGGCAGATATAGCGAAAAAATCTAAATATACCGACGATGATGTGTGCGCGCGCAGTTGTCGAATTGACGAAGACATCGAAGGCCATTTCCGTTACAATAGCCCCGCAAAAGAAACGAAAAGCACTGTAAACTTGGAATGCATTCACTGCGACAAGAAACTGTGTGGACAAGGAAACCAGCTTTTGAGCTTCTTTCGGCATCTCAAGGTAATGTGCGAATTATCCCTAATCCAACGTATTATTTCTTTAACTTACATCAATGATAAAAGGAATGTTTTGGGGCTGCAAATTCACCGTTAGTTATTATAAGTAGAAGGGAGGGTAATCTTTCCAATAATTTGTCACGGCGTTTGTTCTATACAGCACAACCCACTCGTCAGGATTAGCGAAAGTAGCGCAATGTCAAAAGTCAAGCACGCTTTACCTTTTCGTAACGAAGCGTCTCTGCATATGGCAACATTTTGTTCTGTCCGCCTCTTGTGATAAGTCCCACGTCAGAAGTCAGTTTGATAAAAGAATGTTATGGTACTACAACTTCCATATATACGCAAGTGGTCGATCTACTTTTTTTTTGTAAGAGAGACGTTACACTGAAGAAACATTAGATTGTGATTTTGTCATCCGATTCGATTTCAAATCGCAGGAAAATGTCTTCACCAAGAAATTATGACTTGTTTGTCATGAGGAAACACTATTTGACGGTCACATATATGTGCGACGTTTCACTGCAGACCTTCGGAAGTTCGCATCCAGCAGCACCAAGGACACATAGGCATTACAGCGGGAATTAGGTCAAAAGTCACCATATAAAACAAATAAAAATAAAAATTTGAAGAGTTGAAACTGACCAATTATACTGCCGTTATTAGGTCAGCCTGCTATGAATCAGTAGCCCCGCTGGCAAATGTTCATTTAAATTTTTTTACTTTACAAGTAAGCCTCATCATATTCAAAGTTGTTTAAAATTTATGTCGTCATTCTGGCGTGTCACCGCACAGGACTTGTGCCATGACGTTTTATAGTTAGGGTTCTCAAGTGAAAAACCTTTTATTTTTTTATTTTTTCATTTTTTTTTCTTTTTTTGAGGTCGAGCGACCGACCTCAATCTCACAGTTTGAGTTTGAGGTGAGGTTGAGTGAGGTCGGTGGTGGCATCAGAAAAATTGAGGTGAGGTCACCTGGTCAAACCTCAACCTCAAAGCGTGAGGTTGAGGTTGAGTGAGGTCAGGAAATTTTTATTGAGGTTGAGGTGAGGTTGCACTTTTTGAGGTCAAATGCCCACCTCTGCTGGTGACGCCAACCCTATCCACAGACGGCCTTATCGTGTTTCCCTTACTGAGCGCCATGTTATACAGAAAGAAGTTGACAAGATGCTGGCGCAAAATATTATTGAGCCTTCCTGCAGTCCCTGGGCGTCTCCAGTCGTATTGGTCAAAAAGAAAGACCAAAGTTGGAGATTTTGTGTCGACTATCGCCACCTTAATCAAATAACAAAGAAGGATGTTTACCCTCTTCCGCGAATTGATGACGCCCTTGACTGCTTGCATGGTGCCAGCTATTTTTCTTCCATCGACTTGCGTTCAGGCTACTGGCAAATTACTGTCGACGAACGGGATCGCGAGAAAACCGCATTTGTCACCCCCGACGGACTGTATCAATTCAAGGTGATGCCATTTGGACTCTGTAACGCTTCTGCAACATTCGAGCGCATGATGGACTCACTCCTCCGTGGCTTCAAATGGACATGTTTATGCTACTTGGATGACGTCGTCGTTTTCTCTTCCACGTTCGCAACCCACCTTGATCGACTTTCTACGGTCCTGGACGTTTTGCGCCGCGCCGGTCTTCAACTTAACGCCAAAAAATGCAGCTTCGGCTGGCGCCAAATCAAAGTCCTGGGTCATTTGGTTGACGCAAATGGTGTGCAGCCCGACCCTGACAAAGTTCGAGCAGTGCGCGACTTCCCTACCCCATGTAGCTCAAGTGACGTGCGAAGCTTCCTTGGCCTTTGTTCCTACTTCCGCCGCTTCATTCGGAACATCACAGACATCGCTCGTCCGCTTGCCTCTCTTATGCAAAATAACGTACCTTTCACATGGGGTTGTGACCAAGCCTATGCCTTTACGACGCTTATTTCCGCCCTCACCGCCCCACGTATTCTGGCGCACTTCGATCCTTCTGCACCTACCGAACTGCGCTAGCGGACATGGTATTGGTGCTATCCTTGCCCAGTCCCAGCATGGTTCCTCCCGCGTCATTGCTTATGCTAGTCGCCTGCTTTCGACCTCTGAACGCAATTATTCAATTACAGAGCGAGAATGCCTTGCACTTGTTTGGGCGCTGACCAAATTCCGCCCTTATTTGTTTGGGCGGTCCTTCTGTGTAGTGACTGATCATCATGCTTTGTGTTGGCTGTCCTCACTTAAGGACCTCACTGGCCGCTTAGGTCGCTGGGCCTTGCGAATACAAGAGTATGAATTTACTGTGGTGTACAAGTCCGGTCACTTACACCAAGACGCTGACTGCCTGTCCCGCCATCCCGTAGATCCTCCCGATTTGTCCGACCATACTGCTGACGACTACGTTTCGTCCATCTCGGATTTTATCAATATCGGCTCCGAACAGCGTCGTGATCCTGTCCTGCAACCAATTATTGTCGAGCTGCGCAACATCCCCGATCCTTCCGCCAGCATGTTTGTACTCCATAACGAGACATTATACAGACGCAATATGCGTTCAGATGGCGTACGTGGACCTTTTACTGGTCGTTCCGGCTCATCTGCGCTCTAGTGCCCTCGCCCAACTTCACGACGTTCCTACAGCAGGGCACTTGGGAGTATCACGCACGTATGACAGTGTGCGATGCAGATTTTTCTGGCCTGGTCTCTACCGCTCTGTCCGTCGCTACGTCGCCGCTTGTTCAGCGCCGTAAGACACCCTCGCTTCAACCTAGTGGGCCCCTGCAACCAATTCCAGTGCCGACTGAGCCGTTTTCTCGTGTGGGCCTCGATCTTCTTGGGCCTTTTCCGACATCGTCTTTTGGAAACAAATGGATTGCTGTGGCGACTGAATATACCACCCGATATGATGTAACCAGGGCTATCCCCACCAGCTGTGCCTCCGACGTTGCCGACTTTCTTCTGCATGATGTCATCTTGATTCATGGCGCCCCACGTCAACTGCTCACAGATCGTGGCCGCTGTTCCTCTCTCAAGTGGTTCATGACCTTCTCCGCTCAAGCGCTACTCGTCACCAGTTCACCACGGCCTACCATCCGCAAACGAACGGTCTTACTGAGCGCCTCAATCGCACACTGACCGACATGCTGTCTATGTATGTGTCCGATCACCATCGTGACAGACGTCTCCTTACCTTTCGTCATGTTCGCCTATAACTCCTCACGCCATGATACCGCCGGATACCCTCCCTTTTATCTACTCTTCGGCCGTGACCCTTTACTCCCATTCGACACATTGCTGCCTCTTGCCGACTCTTCCTGCAGCTACGCTTCGGATGCCATCGCCCGCGCTGATGCCGCCCGCCACATTGCTCGAG
Source organism: Amblyomma maculatum (assembly GCF_055883805.1). Classification (NCBI taxonomy): domain Eukaryota; kingdom Metazoa; phylum Arthropoda; class Arachnida; order Ixodida; family Ixodidae; genus Amblyomma; species Amblyomma maculatum. The sequence continues at coordinate 219,653,824 of NC_139344.1, read as the reverse complement.
AGCGTCTTGGAGCGTCTCAGCGCTCTCAAAAACGTCGTTATGACCTTCATCACCGAGACGTCCACTATACTCCTGGTTCCCTCGTAGTCCTTTGGCACCCGGCTCGCCGTGTAGGTATGCGTGAGAAACTTTTGCCTCGTTACGTGGGCCCTTACTCCGCCTTGCGGCAAGTCACCGATGTGACCTATGAGATCGCCCCTTTACAGCCCAAGAATCCTTCCACAACCCCTCATCCCGAACTCGTGCACGTCGCCCGTCTAAAACCATATCATTTGAGTTCTCCTGTGTAGGACGCACCGGGACGGTGCTTCTTCGGCGCGGGGAGTACTGTTACGGAGCACAGTATGGTGACGACGACGACGTGCTGATCTGAAGTAGGGAAAAAGACGACGCTCAGGCCTAGCTGACTTCGTTCTGTGGTGTGCGGTGTGTCGTGTGCGTCTAACAGTGAACTAGCGTTTGCCACTGTGTACTTTTCCTTAACAATATAATGAAGCATAGGGCATTGTGGGGATACAACAGGTATGAGGTTTTGAGGGGTATTTGGAAAGGAATTACGATGTCCGGGCTTACTTTCTGAAATGCGGTTTTGTGCCTAAAATCAAAGGTACAGTCGGCATTAGAAATAAATCAGAGAGCCGTTGGACGATTAGCACTAGGTGCCCACGGCAATACCACAAATGAGGCGGTACAGAGAGATATGGGCTGGGCATCTTTCGAAGTACGGGAAGCTCAGAGTAAAATATTATATGACGATCGCCTGAGGATATCGGAGAGCAACAGATGGGCATCTAAAGTATTTAAATACCTATACCTAAAAAGCATTGACTTACAATGGAGGAAAAGAACTAGGAAACTAACCAGTTTTTTTAATTCGAAAAAAAAGTATGCTGGCCACAAGGACGAAGAAATAAAGAGCGTTAAGCAACAGGTGAAAAACCCAGACGGTAATAATTGGATAAATTCTATGGAAAAGAAACAGAGTGTGGAACTATACCGAAAGCGGAAAAGGTAGATCAGGAAGGAAGCTTTCTCTGATAACTCAAGAGGCAGTGCCCTACTGTTAGGTTGCGAGCCTCCGGCCGCCCCGGTTCCCCCTCCTCCCCTTGCTCGCTGACTTGGTCCCCCTCTTTTGTGTGCGTCCCGCGGGGCACCCGCGGTGAAAGAATGGCCGTCGCCGGGGTGCTGAGTTTTGTGTCGAGGGGTGCGACTCGGACGAAGACAAGCTAACCGTCTTCGCGACCCCTTTTGTTTCTGAGAAGTGTGTTTTATGGCCCTCGAAGATGCGGCGGTTTTAATGCGGCGCGCGGATGCCCCAGAAATGGAGACGGGATGGGGACCGCTACTACGGCTACTGCTCCTTGGACCGCACGGGTGGCTCCTGTTGCGCGATGCTTTTGTTCGTTAAGTGCTTTTCCGTGTCGGTCCGCGGGGCTGTAGCCATGTGTTTAAGCATCCCACAGTTTCGAGGAAACGTGCGGGGCTGAAAATTAAAAACAACTTCGTTTGCCCCGACACGCCATTGGCCTATTTCAGTTTGACTAAATTCCAGGATTGGCTACCAGAAGTAGGACTGTGATTGATGCGTAGGAGGTGCCCCAGAAACCTGGGAAAACTAATTTAAGGGGATGTTTTGGCGCGAAATAGGGAGAGCGCGCCGGGTCTCGGCCGCGTCTGGACTGCTGCCTTTCTTCATCTGCCCTGTACGTCTGCCTTTGGCTGTCTTAAATAAACAGCTTATATATATTGAAGAAGTCTCCAACTTGCAACGTGTCGCCGGGCGAGCGGACGATAGGAGCTTGGCGCTCTTCGTTCGACTGATGCCCAGACGATCATCAACGTCATTGTGATCACTTCGACAGTCATCACCCGGCGTAACCCAGTTTAACTGGTGCCGTGACCAGGATAGTCTGAGCGGCTTCCTGCGAAGTTGGAGACAGCACGTTGGAGAAGTGCCGAGAAGCGAGAAGCGGGAGCGGCGGAGGAAGTGAACGGAGCGTGACCGACGAGGCGGAGCACTGTGATAACGGGCCTGCGGACGCACCCTGTGGACTTCAGTGACATTGGCTACGGACGGCTTCGACTACTTGGAGGACCTGCCGTGACTGCCTGCGAGACTCCCTCGTGAACCACCAGCCCCTGGGGAACAGAGCAACGGAGGCTCCGACCCGGCTACCAAGCGAGCACGAAGTCGGCGTAACGCAGGTGGGCCCCTCCTCGTTTTCTCCGGGAGCGCGATATCCGTCACTACCCGAGCACAGGCGCAGCGCGCCGGAGGGTACAGTGCGAATGATGGGAGCTTTGACGGGGCAGAGCCGGAGAGCAGAGCCCTGCGGCGGCGGTAAGTTCCAGCGAGCATGTCAACATGAGCTTGAGAGAGAGAGAGCTGGAGATCGAAGCGTTGAGATTGAAGGTGCAATTGCAGACGTTAATGCAAATGGGTCAGGGCGTCTCGGATAATGGCAGCCGACGGGCAAAATTGGGCCAGTATGCTGATGATTTGAGGGCAGTCCTCGCGCCGATGCCACAGGCGGACGATCTCATCCCAGCCTGGTTCAAAAGCGCTGAGAACATGATAAGATGTTGTGAAATCCCCACCGATGTAGCGGGGTCAATTATAACGCCATTCCTAAATGAAAAAACCAGAGCGCTCGTAGCCAATCAGTAAACTGACGAGGTCATTACATTTGACGAAATTCGTGAGCTAGTGCTCACAGAGCTAAAATTGACGGCCGAGGAGTACAAGCGAAAGTTTTACGCTTGCAGAAAGGATTCAGAAAGCTGGAGACAGTTCGTCACCAAGCTAGAAGTTACTCTGGACTATTATCTGCGAAGCCGCAAAGTTAAAACTCTGGAAGAGCTCCGGGCCCTTATTGTGGCGGATCGCACAAAGGAAATCATGGCCGAGGAAGTGCACGAATACGTTCTCCAGCAAGAGACGGAGAAATGGTTTAAGCCCAGGGAGCTCGCGCAGGTAGCCGAACAGTTCGAATCCAGCAGGCTGGGGCGTTGTCAAAGGGCGCTAGAGGCGCCAAGAAAAAACGAAACGAGGCTTCGTGATGGAGGTTGTCAAGACAGTCGAGTTAAGGACGACCCCAGGGGTCCTGCGAAATGTTATGGCTGCGGAAAACCCGGCCACGTGCAGTGGAACTGCCCACAAACTAGACCGAAGGTGCCTAGCCCAGTAACACGCCGCAGACACCAGAACACCGGGATGGCTGCGAGGGCCGCGTGCGAACCCTTAGCCCAAGCCGAGGAGGCAGTGAACGGGGTAGCGCAGATATCGCGGCTCACCTTGGTAGACCTTGTTTGTGGAGCGCAGCCTTTCAAGGCATGTCTTGATTCTGGCGCGGACGTGACAGTGCTGAGGAAGAGGGTAGTACCCGAGGAAATTTGGAAGACGGGAAGTAGGACGGTGCGCTTGCGGGGTGCGTTTGGACACACTGTGCCAGCCGAGCTCTATTATGTCCCACTCAGCCTCAGGGAATGGCGGTGCAAACTCACCGTTAATGACATTATGCGCTGTGACCGATGAGTTAGCGGGTGAGGTCAAAGCTCTTCTGACACCTGATATTTTTGAGGCACTTGAAAAGGCGCAGGGTGAGGCCACTGACCTCGAAGTTAGGATCGTGCGAGCGGAAGGTGTAGCTCAAGTTGGTCAAAACGGAACACGGAAATTGGGATATGACGCAGGTGAGGGCGCTGAGGAGAGCCTCGCGTCAGAACACGCAGAGCTTGCGCCGCTACAGCTGCGTGGAAGTACAGCTGACTCTATGTCGGTCAGTGAGCGAAACGCAGAAGTCCCTTTGACGGACTCTAGGTCGCAGGTGCAGTCTGCAACGCATGGCGTGCTAACAGAAGAGTTTGCAAAAATAAATGCTATCTCAGAAGCATGTAATGAGAATAACATCGTCGAACTGGCACCAGAAGAATCCACCCACTTGCCCCAGCAACAACTTGGGGAGCTGGGCCAACACCAAACGGGGTTCTCCGGAAAACCGATGGATTGTATAACCGGGAAACACAAGAGAAATGTACCAGGCGCAAAAGCAACTAGGCTTCACTCAAACGGGCGACTCCGGCTCTTCCTCGAAAGTTTCACGTCCCATATGTGCGGGTTCAAGAACAAAAAGAGAGAGAAAGGAACAAGAAAACCGCCACTGGTTGCTGAGTAGGTGCTTTGGACATCGCGGGCCAAGGAACGTACGGGAGGGTAACCCAACCTATGTGTTTCGGTTGCTGTGAACTGTGACTCTGTGCTGTGCTGTGAGTTCAGCGGTGACTGAGTGCTTTGATGTTTGACTCCTTGTGACTACACATTGATTATTCTACTCAGAGTGAACTCTTTTTCCTCTTCGCCCCCGTGTGCAAGGTATAATTTAAGAAGTGTTTTGTATGCATGTTTGAAAAGTCTTCGTGAACATTACGCGCCGTGTCAATGTCCGAGAGTGCGGGAAACGGCTGGCTACTAGTCCCTGTTTTCTTCTGTTGTTTATTTCCGCGGCGCCTGTGCGTTGGCCTTGTCAATGTAAAGTGAGGGGCGAGTGTTTTTGTTTTTATGTTGGAGTACGGCAAGCGTCCCCCAACATTCTTGGCAGGGAGGTGTTAGGTTGCGAGCCTCCGGCCGCCCCGGTTCCCCCTCCTCCCCTTGCTCGCTGACTTGGTCCCCCTCTTTTGTGTGCGTCCCGCGGGGCACCCGCGGTGAAAGAATGGCCGTCGCCGGGGCGCTGAGTTTTGTGTCGAGGGGTGCGACTCGGACGAAGACAAGCTAACCGTCTTCGCGAGCCCTTCTGTTTCTGAGAAGTGTGTTTTATGGACCTCGAAGATGCGGCGGCTTTGATGCGGCGCGCGGATGCCCCAGAAATGGAGACGGGATGGGGACCGCTACTATGGCTACTGCTCCTTGGACCGCACGGGTGGCACCTGCTGCGCGATGCTTTTGCTCGTTAAGTGCTTTTCCGTGTCGGTCCGCGGGGCTGTAGCCATGTGTTTAAGCATCCCACAGTTTCGAGGAAACGTGCGGGGCTGAAAAATAAAAACAACTTCGTTTGCCCCGACACGCCATTGGCCTATTTCAGTTTGACTAAATTCCAGGATTGGCTACCAGAAGTAGGACTGTGATTGATGCGTAGGAGGTGCCCCAGAAACCTGGGAAAACTAATTTAAGGGGATGTTTTGGCGCGAAATAGGGAGAGCGCGCCGGGTCTCGGCCGCGTCTGGACTGCCATCGTTTCAACTGCCTTTCTTCATCTGCCCTGTACGTCTGCCTTTGGCTGTCTTAAATAAACAGCTTATATATATTGAAGAAGTCTCCAACTTGCAACGTGTCGCCGGACGAGCGGACGAAGGAGCTTGGCGCTCTTCGTTCGACTGACGCCCAGACGATCATCAACGTCATTGTGATCACTTCGACAGTCATCACCCGGCGTAACCCAGTTTAACTCCTACTTTTTGAAGCTAGGTCAGGGTGCCTTAGAAAACGCAGCTACAAAAAGAAATTTAACAATGAAGATGACACTTGTGCAGTATGTTGTAAATCCACAGAAACAATTAACCATATTATACTTGAATGTAATGGTGTCCATCCGGAAGTCGATGCAGCGGTCACTCTTCTTGAAGTCCTGGGGTTTAGAGATACCAGTGGCTGGGTGAATGAACCTATGGTGGAAGCTAGCAAAAAACGATTGGAAAATTGGTGGCTTAAAAGCAGAAAAATGACATAATGTTAGCAATGTAGAAACAAAAATTTAATAAATAGAATGATGGTATAGTTAACCAATTTAAAACAATAATTAAGATATAGGGGAAAAAATGAGCATGATAGCAACTGCTACCACCCCGTTTCAAAGGGGATGCTCCTATATTCCATCCATCCGCTAGGGTGCCTCGATGCGCGCGCCCTCTGGAGCGCGCGTGCATCGTATTTCCTTCCTCCATGGCATCGAGGCACCCTAACAGGCGCTGGGTTTCCGCTCTGCGAGCGAGAGCTGCTCAACGGATGCAGCAAACCAGGCGGCAGTTTCAGTGACAAAGCGCTGATTGACTGAGTGGTGGACGCTGGTGCGACACTAGAACTGCTTTTACGGATACTGTTTCGTCGATATTATGTGTGTATTCGCTTCGCGCTTGATAGCGTTATTGTATTTGCATGTAACCAGCCAGGGGCGCCCTTGGTAGGCACCCGCCCTTTACAAAGGAAAGGCTACATCATCATCATCATGGCGGCGGCTCCTAGCGAATGCCCGTTGCCTATACCGGGTTTTTAGAAGGTCCAGTATTTTAATTAAATGTCTGTAGCTTAGCTCGGCTGAGCCCAGTTATGCAAGCGACAGCCTAGTTATCTTGTGCGGCTTAGCCCGATCAGACTCGCAGATAACTTGGTTTACAGAGCGGAAGCTCGAAAGAGCATGGTCAGACACAGTTTGCTTTGGTTTAGCTCCTCCATGGCTGTCTGCGAAGATCAAGGAAATACATCCAAAGCCCTGGTTCTAGCGAGTGACTCCTTCAATGGTGTCTGCGAACCTCAAGGACACCACAGCTGGGTCTAGACGACACGAAGGTGTCAAGGGCATCTTAGGGGAAGGGGGGTGGGTACCAAGAGGCGAGCCAGATGGGCAGCGGTGGGGGCAAAGAGTAGGCAGAGAACTGGAAGACTGGTATTGTGTCAGGCAGTGTTGAATATTTGTGGAGATTTGCATCGGTATGAATAAAGTTTGTGAGGTGGGGGAAGAAGCAGCAGGTAAAAATTAGAAAAAAGCACGGCGCCTGCTTCTCGCGTCGCACCTGAGGTCAAATTGCCAGCGCTGGTGGTGGTGGTGAAAACAATTATTACAGTTGGGGAGCCACAGAGTGGCTTCGCTATATGGTCGGCGTCCCTAGTCCGGTGATTACACGCGTCCGAGACATCGCATGACGAGGTCCTGTCTCGCGCCCGTTTCACTAGAGCCTGTTGAGACTCCAGTGAAGAGCAGTTGAGGTGGGCAGTCCCGATGCCTCTCGGAAAGAAGTAGGGGAAAGGGGGAGGTGAGGATTTCGAATACATTCCCACACCATGTGGCAGGTATCGCAGATCTCCCCACAGTGCATGCATTGTCCATCCGTTTTTAGATTGTATTGTTTTATATGATTGCAGGACAGAGTAGAGTACCTGCTTGAAGGCGCCTTTAAGTTAGCTCCTCCGTTTTACTCAACCCCTTGGTAGGATCCGAGAAAAGGTGGGTTGTCGCTGTAATGTTTTATTTTATATTTCCCCGAGCTCCAGAAGCGGCTGGTTTGTCTCCGAGACATGAGCTGTCATAAGGTACCGGGTGAGTAAGCGCTCGGCAGCTGCGTCAGCGGTCTCATATTACCTCGTAAGCCCAAATGATTTTCTTCGGCATTGGAGCTGTGGCTGCCCGAGAATTCGGCTGAGTAAGGAGGAATTCTTCCCTGCCAAGTTTAAGGACCACATACTTCAGAGACTTGGAATGGGAGCAGTTAGGGATAAGGCTAGATGGAGAATACCTCAGTAATCTGCGATTTGCTGATGACATTGCCTTGCTAAGCAACTCGGGAGATGAACTGCAAATAATGATTGATGACCTAGACAGGAAAAGTAGAAAGGTAGGCTTGAAAATCAATATGCAGAAGACTAAGGTAATGTTCAACAGCCTCGGGAAGGAACAGGAGTTTACATTAGGTAGCGAAATACTGGAAGTAGTAGGCGAATATATCTACTTAGGACAGGTAGTAACCGCAGATCCGGACCATGAAAAGGAAATAACAAGAAGAATAAGATTGGGATGGAGCGCATTTGGCAAGCACTCGCAGATTATGACTAGCAGCTTACCGGTATCGCTCAAGAGGAAAGTATACAACAGTTGCATCTTGCCTGTACTCACCTATGGGGCTGAAACGTGGAGGCTAACCAAGAGAGTTCTACTTAAGTTGAGGACAACCCAGAGGGCTATGGAACGAAAAATGGTAGGGGTAACATTAAGAGATAGAAAGCGTGCAGAGTGGGTCAGAGAAATAACTCAAGTTAACGACATTCTAGTGGAAATTAAGAAGAAGAAATGGACATGGGCAGGACATGTAGTGCGAAGAGAGGATAACCGATGGTCGCTGAGGGTAACAAACTGGATTCCAAGGGAAGGAAAGCGTAGCAGGGGGCGGCAGAAAGTTAGGTGGGCGGATGAGATTAAGAAGTTCGCAGGGGTCAAGTGGATGCAGCTAGCACAGAACCGGGTTAAGTGGAGAGATATGGGAGAGGCCTTCGCCCTGCAGTGGGTATAATCAGGCTGATGATGATGATGATGATGATGATGACTTCTCGGGAATCCGTGGTTATTCTTGAATTTGGGTCCACGGCAGCAAACGCTATCGCTACTTACTCAGCAGGAGCTGAATTGTGGGCCCGGAACTGAGAGTCCACCAACGTGCTTTTCCTGGTGAACGACAGCAGTCGTGTAAAATCCCGTGGGCGACGGCCCTGCTAGGTTTACATAGTATACATACCATACACCGGGTCTGGAGCCGTATTGTCTGTCAAGCGCCCGAGCCCGCGTTACCCGCGTTAATTGTTTGCTTTCTTGCGGGTCGGTGTCCATGTTACAGGAAGAGGAGAGGCCCAGAGCATATGGCGCTACAGTTCTGGGGTATGCTTCGCCTCCGAGATCTGGAGTACAATAGTGTTGGGTGTGTAAACGGTTAAGCAGTGGTGTCCGGGTGCCGTCTGCACGAGCCGTGTGTACTGGGGCCGAATTACGGACTCCGCTCACAAGTTTGTGAGCGTGACGTCAAAATTACGAAGCCGTGATGCAGCCTTGATACGTCAATCGTGACGAAGTGCGAAATTGTCCAATTACCAGCGACTTTTAGCGTGGCTCCGCCCTAGTAGTTCCGAAACCTCGGCAAACGTTGATGCCACAGTGTGGCACAAAACTGAGCAGGGACCATCTCCTAACTTTTTATAACACGACGCAACTAATACGCAATAAATAAAACAAACAAAGATTTATTTTGGCAAGATACTATTTTTAGTATTGACTAACATTGAGCTCAAGTAGAAGCGTTCTTAGTTTTGTAGTTATACTTGCTATTAGGTAACCTTTGTTGCCGCGAGGGTGCGCCGGCGCCGTCATGGCGTGCACGCCCAACGGGCCCTCGTGACACGTGCGCGGGTAGCAGCGGCAGCCGCTGGAGTCCCGGACTAGGGACCCCACCTACACATCCCCCTCCCTTAAATATACTTAATAAAGTTTCACACACACACACAAACATGGCGCCCTGCAAGCAAACAGCTGATTCCCCGAGAAGGTGCTGCTTTTTTTAGCGTCGTCGGTAATCGAAGTAACCGTACGGGTGCCGTGAGCATGCTGAAAATCTAATAGAATGCAGTCGAAGTTCAGGGCCTGCAGCGATAAAATTTCATGGAGCGCTTGACACGAAAATGGACAAAGACAACTCGCGAAGGTGTTTTCGGTCGGCGCCTACTAGTATCGATGAGAAAAGTGCTGAAAGTGCAACGTGCAGTCTCCGTGGTTCTATTTGCTTCTCTTTAGGAAATACAAGACGACTGTGAAGCATGTAGTGTAAGCCAAAATGAAGCTCTGTCCTTGCATGATCATCTGTTTGTATGTAGCTGGTGTCGTGATGCTGGGGCTACGTCGACCCGGCCTTCACTTGGTAGCGTGCAGAGACTCGGGGTTGAAGTAGGATTGAATCTTCGAAGTTGGTGAAATATGTACAAGCAGGTTTACTGGCACTTTGAGAAAACGTATTTACAAGAATATTTACATGAAAAAGAAGGGTACATCAGCAAAATGACAAGCGTTAAGAGTTCATAGCGAGAAGCGACTGGATGAGCCGTTTACCCAGGGCCCAGAGCCCATTTCGTGCTCTGCAGCGTCCTTAAAACCCCCTATGTCCAGCCCCTCTCTGAAGATGCTGACCAACCAAATCCAGGGCACGCCCCTCAGGTATCGGCATCCAATCGAACACATCACTGCACTGATGGTTTGAAGCACTGACTGGTCCGGCATTCATTCGTTGGGCGTGATCACTTGTTGGCGGGAAAAGCTTGGGAACGGCGAGGAGAGGAGGTACATTTCTATTCTTCAGCAAAGAAACCACAGGCTGGTTCTGACAAGGGGTTTTACTTCTCAGAAACCCGAGTGCACGTGGCGCCGCATAGGGCTCCCAACATTGTCCCTTTTCGACAATTGCAAATCTTTCCTGCATTCCCGGGAAATCACTTAATGGCCGTATGAGTCATGCTCCTTTCTTGTCCTGCACGTCAGCGGACATGTCACTCTGTCGTCTCCTTTGGATAGGAGGCATTCATCACTGGAGGATATCACTTCTCGACTGGAAGGGTGAACAAAAGAAAGAAAGCACTTCCTGCTATTTCCCGCAGGGGGACGTTTCTTTGTGTTTTTCCAGACGTTCTCTTGACAGGGTCAATTTGGCATTTGCAGGTTGTCCACAAAGCAAAACAGGCTTACAAAACAGGATTCTTGGAAACAGGCTCACTTAGAGCCATTGGACCATCACCACATTTCCACAGCACTTATTCATGCCCACAGGCGAACAATAGAGCGCGCAAATGCGGATGCTTGGTCGTAACAGCCTCCTCCCCCGCCAGAAGAGTCTCGGAGGGCAGCAGTCCCAGCTGCTGCATGAAGAGACGACTTAATGGTCTGCACGTGAACGCTTGAAGCTCGCTGTTGCTTGTCGCGTTGTCTTGATTGTTGTAGGCCAAATTGCTCGAGCTGTCTGAAACTCAACCACATGTCGAAGCAAGCACTCGGCTCCCGTCTGAAGAGACCAGGTCAAAAGAAAACTGCCATTGTTGTTCGAGAAAAGCCCACTCTCAAGACGTTCAGGACCCACGTATTCCTAGAAAACCAAACGTGCTGCTTTACATAGTCACACATATACAAGCGCACGAAAAAAAAAAAAAAACCTGATTATCAATTTGGATACATGGTGAGGAACATCTCGGACCGCTTAGAAAGAGCGGCTAAGCGCGTCCGCATTCCCATTTAACTTCCCCTTTTTGTATCTTATTTCAAAATTGTACTGCTGTAAAATCAAGCTCCACCTAAGAAGGCGACTGTTCTTTGATGTCGCAGTTTGCAGCCAAGCCAGGGGACAATGGTCCGTCTCTACGGTGAATTTGGCCCCTCCAAGATAACACTGCAATTTTTGAATGGCCCATACAATGCAAGCGCACTCTTTCTCTGACGCGCAATAAGCCCTCTCTCTAGAACTCAGTTTTCTGCTCAAGTAGAGCACGGGGTGCTCATTACCGTCGTCATCTCTCTGGCAGAGAACAGCACCTAACCCTCGATCACTGGCATCACACTGGACCGTGAATTCTCGGTCATAGTCTGGAGCTCGCAATACCGGACGGCTAATCAGCACAGCCTTCAGGTTTACGAAGGAGGCTTCCTTTTGTTCGTCCCAGACTACATTTGTCGGTTCTGTCTTGCGGAGAGCGTCGGTCAGAGGGCTAGCCAAAGCTGAATAGTTAGGGATGTAGTGATTGTAGTACCCAGTCAGACCCAGGAATGCTCGAATTTCCGTCTTCGTGCTCGGCCGCGGGTAGTCTGCTACCGCAGAAATCTTAATCTCGCTGGGTTTCCTGAAACCTTGACCTACATTGTGACCCAAGTAGTCCACGGTCGCCCTTGCCAGGCAACATTTCTCGGCCTTTACGGTTAGTCCAGCTTGACGCAAAAGGCTCAGTACAGCTCTTAGATGTACCATATGGTCCGCCCATGAGTCGGAAAAAACCGCAATGTCGTCTAAATAAGGCACCGCGAATGTTTTACACCCATTTAAAACCCTATCCATGAGTCGGGAAAAACAAAATTGAGCATTTTTGAGCCCGAAACTCATCATTGTTGGCTGGTAGCTGCCCGTCGGAGTGACGAAAGCCGCGTATCTGCTGGCGCGTTCAGTGAGCGGTACTTGCCAGTATCCTCGAGTAAGGTCCAGCGTAGTCACATATGCCGCTCTACTGACCTGTTCTACTCTCTCCTCAATATTCGGAATAGGATACACTTGATCCCTGGTGAGAGAATTTAGCTTTCGGTAGTCTACCACAGGCCTAGGGTCTTTACCTGGAGCTTCTACTAAGATCATAGGCGAAGCATAATCGCTTTCCGAGGGTTTTATTACTCCTAATTCCAGCATGCGAGTTACTTCCATATCCAGAATTTCTCTTTGCCTTGGAGAAAATCGGTAGCACCTTGATCGCACTGGCACGTCTGAAGTCAGCTCAATATCGTGCTCAGTCAAATCAGTCCTGCCTGGCCTGTCCACGAAGCAGGCCTCAAACTCTGTTATTATTTCGCCCAGATCGGACAGCTGGGATTTCTTTAGTTCTCCTCTCTGCTCCGTCTTTTTGAGAAGCTCCTGAGCGTTGCTTCCCTTTCCGCTGAGGCAAATCAAGTTGTCCCCCATCTCCTCGGGAAGGTTTAACGTTAGATTTACCACGGCTTCCCTCTGCACATAAGGCTTCATAAGATTGCAATGATAAATGCGCACTTCTTTACGCCTACCGGGAATTTTCACTGCGTAGTTAGTGTTAGAAAGCTTTGCAACGACTTCAGCAGGTCCTTCCCACTGTACTTCGAGCTTATTCTTGGGATCATTGGCTTGCTCCATAGTTAAGTCCTCTCGGGTTCCACTTAAAAGCCTCGTGAGATTACTAGACACTGGCGGCAAGAGGTTATTCTCAAGAACGTCCTCATTCCGCGTCTCATCAAATTCACTTTCAAGTTGACTTATTTGAGATGCCTCGCTCTCAAAGTTTTCTGACCCGCTATCTTCCACATAGACCACTGTTTTAACTGCCGTTTCCTCCGCTGTGGAATTTTCTGGTATGAGCAGTGTAGCTAGTTCTCGCGCCTTTGAACGTGTTAATGCTTGCACAACAGTGTCTCCGAAAAGGATGCCCCTCTTTCGCAGTAGCATGTCCGATTTGTTGGAAAACAAATACGGATAGCACTTAGGCAGCTTTTCTGAAACGGCAGCCTCGGTTGTTAACTCGCCGAAAGGGCCCTCGATGACCACGTTCGCGATTGGCAAGCACACACTCTGTTCCTCCACTACCTGGCGGATCCACGCACACTGTCCTGTATAGTCGGAAGGCGACACATACGCCGGATGGACAACATCCATCGTTGCGGCCGAATCGCGCAGTACCTTGCAAGGCTTCCCGTTGACTACTAGGTCATGCAGGTAGGGTTCTAAAAGCTGCATATTTTCATCGCAGTCACTGACATACGAGAAAGCAATCTTTTCTTTCCGGCAGTTGACGGCAATGTGACCCTGCTCATTACACCTAAAGCATGTGAGCGGCTTCCTAGCCTCAAGCTTATTCTTTGTGTTCTGCACGTTGGTCACTTCCCCACTTTTCTCACTGCCGTCCTTTCTAGGGAATTTGCCTGAAGAAACCTTCATTTCTTCGTTTCCAACTCTAGCAAAGTGCCTTTCCTGACGGTTTTTCACACTGAACTTGGGATTGCGGGGCCTATCCACTGCTGGGTTGCTGAATTGTCGGCGCGAAGCATACTCCTCAATAAGTTCGGCAGCTTCAGTTGCCGACTTAATTTCGCCTCGGTCCTGTAACCAATTTCTTTCTTTTTCTGGGAGGCAGTTATAAAACTGCTCCAAAAGAATTCGCTCGACTACAGCGTCCCTATCACTGTAGGAATCTGTGCTCTTTAGCCACTCGCCCAAATTAACTCTTAAATTGTACAGGAATTCAGGGTAACTCTCGTCCCTGGACTTAGTAGCTTTCCGAAAACGTTGTCTGAACGCCTCGGCGCTAAGCCTATACTTTCTCAGAAGGCAAGCTTTGACCTTCTCGTAGTTGTCCGCGTCCTCCTTGCTTAGCCGCGCGACAACCTCCGCTGCCTCGCAGGGCAGAACCGTCAATAATCTCTGAGACCAAGTGTCTCGCTGGAAGGACAGTTTTTCGCAGGTTCGCTCAAAGTTAGCCAGATACAGACCGATATCCCCTGATATCACATATGGCTGCATGTACTTTGACATCTTGAAATCTGCCTCCTTGTTGAGACGAGGTACCGCTAGCTGGGGACAATCGCCCGACCTCTTGCTCAACTCTAGTTCTAATTTCCGGAGCTCAATTTCTAGCTCCAGCTTTTTTGCTTCTCTTTCAATTTCACGCTCTTTCTGCTGTCTGAGCTGTTCCTTTTTTTGACCGATGAGGTTCCATGCTTCACTGAGCTCCTCATCATCGGTTCCCAGATCAGTGATTGCCTTTATAATCAAGGGTTTTCGTGCCAAACCACTTGTATCAATTCCCAATTCCTCACACAATAGCAACAGGTCCGGTTTCTGCAGCTTTTGTAGGTCCATGATCGCTCCGAGTGTCGGCTACTTCCAAAACAACTGTGCAAACTACCAACCTAAAGGCGTTTCCACACTCTCTTTACCAGTTCTAAAATCTAACCCTGTTCTAGAACCTGGTCCACATCAGAAGAAAAGCCAAGCACTCACCCACACATGCGATCGATGTTCCGAGCTGCCCTCTTGTTGGCCGATTGTTGCGCCTGCTTGTTGCTTGAGAGGCCACCTCCGATCACCAGATGTTGTGGCTTGCAGATTCTGATCCACCTCGAATCACCAGATGTTGTGGCTTGTAGATTCAGATCCCACCTCCAGTCATCAGATGTTGTGGCTTGTAGATTCAGATCCCAACGCTGGTCACCAGTTGTCGTGCTTGTAGATTCAGATCCCACCGCTGCCACCAGTTGTCGTGATGCTGGGGCTACGTCGACCCGGCCTTCACTTGGTAGCGTGCAGAGACTCGGGGTTGAAGTAGGATTGAATCTTCGAAGTTGGTGAAATATGTACAAGCAGGTTTACTGGCACTTTGAGAAAACGTATTTACAAGAATATTTACATGAAAAAGAAGGGTACATCAGCAAAATGACAAGCGTTAAGAGTTCATAGCGAGAAGCGACTGGATGAGCCGTTTACCCAGGGCCCAGAGCCCATTTCGTGCTCTGCAGCGTCCTTAAAACCCCCTATGTCCAGCCCCTCTCTGAAGATGCTGACCAACCAAATCCAGGGCACGCCCCTCAGGTATCGGCATCCAATCGAACACATCACTGCACTGATGGTTTGAAGCACTGACTGGTCCGGCATTCATTCGTTGGGCGTGATCACTTGTTGGCGGGAAAAGCTTGGGAACGGCGAGGAGAGGAGGTACATTTCTATTCTTCAGCAAAGAAACCACAGGCTGGTTCTGACAAGGGGTTTTACTTCTCAGAAACCCGAGTGCACGTGGCGCCGCATAGGGCTCCCAACATTGTCCCTTTTCGACAATTGCAAATCTTTCCTGCATTCCCGGGAAATCACTTAATGGCCGTATGAGTCATGCTCCTTTCTTGTCCTGCACGTCAGCGGACATGTCACTCTGTCGTCTCCTTTGGATAGGAGGCATTCATCACTGGAGGATAGCACTTCTCGACTGGAAGGGTGAACAAAAGAAAGAAAGCACTTCCTGCTATTTCCCGCAGGGGGACGTTTCTTTGTGTTTTTCCAGACGTTCTCTTGACAGGGTCAATTTGGCATTTGCAGGTTGTCCACAAAGCAAAACAGGCTTACAAAACAGGATTCTTGGAAACAGGCTCACTTAGAGCCATTGGACCATCACCACATTTCCACAGCACTTATTCATGCCCACAGGCGAACAATAGAGCGCGCAAATGCGGATGCTTGGTCGTAACACTGGATAGTTTAGGAAAACATGATCATAGGAATGCTTCCACCCCTGCCGGGACTGAACCCGAAGCCTTCATTCACTGCAGTGCCACCGTGACAGGACTTTCGATGTAGCGTTCATTGTAGTGTGCTCTGTATTTTTTTTTTCTTTGTTCTCCATGACTGGGTTGCATTGCTTTTGAGCGGTACCTTCTGCCCACACACCATTTGCTTGAGGCATATGTGATATTTTTTCACCAGTTTGTATACCTATGGGATTTTCTTCTTATGCTACAATCACTGTGAGCACTAAAACTCGCAATATTACGCATTCAATTTGTCAGCTTTACGCTGTTTAGCATTAAGCAAATGCGTTCTATGCATCCTAACAGTATATGCAGGCCTGTAGTCCTGAAAGGCTCACTATGGAGACTGCCCTATGCAAATGCATTGTACATAGCACTACTTGTGTTATGTTTCTGCACTGCTAAGTGCCATACTTTGTTTCCTGCTTCTGAAATGTGCCGCACCTATGACAACTACTATGCAAGCCTGTAATCCTTAAGCAACTATTCTTTTGTGTCTTGCCTCTGTGTCGCAGTTTTATGCACAATACTTTCATTTCTTGCTTCTGAAGTGTGTCAGACCTGCGATGAGTACTGTGCCAGCTTACAGGCTCTAAACATTATTCTTGGTGTGTCCTCTCTGTGTAGCACAATCGTGCAGCACGTCAAATAACTGCCGATGCTATTGCAGGCAGTTGGTTTCGCTGCTGCATATTCAAGCGTGCGATATTCAAGCGTGTGATATGCTGCAGGAAAATAAAGGTGCACAATGGATACACGTGCTTCTAAAAACTCTTCTGTGAGACTTTCCCATTCCGATAGGCTTCACAATTGCTGCCTCGTTGTGAAACACTTTAATTATGTACTCAAACACATGCACACACACAAACACCAACATGCACGGTTGCAAGCAACAGTGAAGGGGGGTGTACGAAGACAATTTTTGACTTGACAGATGAGGTGTTTTAACGCATGGTTCGAGAAGATGCATCTTTATCACAACAGGTTTCTGGCACAGACATGAAACGAGAAGACGCTGCACTTGGCTGCCTGTGATGAGTTGGTCAGCTACGTGTGGTATATCACGGCCGATTGCTGTGCTGTGATTGACGCTGCAGCAGTTCCCGCACCATGGGCAGCTGTGCCAGCCTCTGGTGGCAGGTTCTGTGGAACAGGCTCACAACATTATTCTGTATGGTTTTTCCCTAGAGGTATGCATGGCAATAGTGATCCCACTTCCAAGTAGCCAGTGCACAGATGTGACCCTTTCTTGTCCAAGCCGGCAGCACCCTTCTCGTCTGCAGGCAGGCAGGAAGACATCCAAAGAAGTTATGCACACGGTACATGCTACACGCTCTGGCTGGTAGAGGAACGTCTAGTATTTTTGCAAGCACCGGAAGCGGGTCTTCAGCACGCCGATGCACTTACCTTGTGGAGGTGTATGCCTTGTTCTATAACAGTTATGGAGAGTCGGGACCGGGATTCCATGGCACTGGCAGCCGTCTCCAACAGGTGCCCCTCTCACCAGCATAACGGAAAATGGCACGCTGTTAAGCACATTCTTCGTCACGTCGTTGTCGACCTCAACAGCCTTACTGACACAATGGAAGAGTCGCATCAAGTAGTTCATTGCCAGGTTTTGCTGACGATGACAATCATGGGCGTGCAGACAATGAATGACTGAACGTTTCAGCAACACTGCTGTAAGGACAGCCCTGCATGCACTTCATAACGGTATAAATGATGCCCCAATCCTACTCAATACAGGCATCAAACACACGCATTCTCATCTTCGTTTCTTACGTAGGCATTTCAACAATGTAGTAGTGTCTTATGTTTCAGCTTTTATAAAAGCCCGAGAACGGTAATACATGTGAGGCATGTGGAGCCTACCGTAACTTATCTTGCAAAGAGCAGCGCGGCGCAGTGTCGTGAATTCGACGTCTCGCAGCAGGCCGGCTTCGACCTGTGTCATGCCTGTGTGCAGCCGAGAATGTCGCCAGAAGAAAGCATCATGCCAAGATCCCAGGTAGGGAGGTTCATGGCCAAAATCATGTTGGCATTTCATATCTGAAATAGGGACATCACAAGGCTGCTCGTATATAGACGACCGATGTGCCGTCGACAAACCCGACGACACCGGGTATTGCCGTGACGAAGGAAGCCTTTCTTCGCCGCACTAGCTGCACGCCGCCGCAAACGCTTTCGAACTGTCGGCTGCGCGAGGCCGGTGTTCGCCTCGTTGCCAGTAGCAGCTTGGAAGCCACTAGCAGTTCGGAAAAAGCACACATTATCTGCCGCCGCACAGACAGCGCACTCGGCCGCACACACCTATCTCAGTTCATCGCGTCGCACAGTCACTGTACTATATCCTTCTCGAGTATACAACATGCGTCGAAACATCTCGCCGGGCACGTCAAACAGTCTTCGTACACCGTCCTTCGCCGATGATCGCGTCGGGGCGCCGCCGCTATACCGCCTCACGAGAACGCCGGCCGCCGCATAGATCGCCGCCATTTTCCCTTTGTGAGCGCTCACAAACAAGTTGTGAGCAGTTCGCGTCGCTCACAACCCCCGCTCACAATTGGCCCTACTTCCGCCATGATTAGCCCGTAGCCAACGTCATCACTTCAAGTGTGCTCATGACGTAAACAGCAGACGTCGATGATGTAAAGGACGGCCACTCCCGCCGTGTTGCCGCTGGCCAATAGGAAGATTGTGAGTGTGATTGTGAGTGTGAACCGTCTGTAATTCGGCCCCTGGTTCATGAGGTGCGCCTCCGAAAAAGAAGTGGGAGACGGTAGATGGCAAATGACATGGCCGAGCACTACCTGGACGTAGGGCTTCCTGACATTACGTTTGGCAGGAGCAGCCAACTCGGGCCTCTCCTTTCATATAGGAGGGTATTATCACAATCAGCCTGCGAAAACACTTGCATTCACGTTATCCCTAGTCCACGCAGGCACATTCATACGACTCGGTTAAAGCGGGGCTTTATATGCTGGCTGGTATATCTTACGTTATCGCTTCATCGCGAAAGTGGGAATGAAAACGGAGATAAAGAGGTGCCGTAGTGGAGGACTTTGGATCACCTCGCAGTGTAGGGATTCTTTTATTGCGATAGCAATACTGCGCCAGGTTTCGAGCCGTCGCGTGGTCCCGGCGGAGGCCACGCTTGACCTTGAACAGCCGACAGGAGGAGCATAAGAAGAAGACGAAGAAAAATGTTGGTAACTTACGCTCTCGCGTCATACTCTTAAAGGATGAGCTTAAGTGCCCCAAATAATGTAGTGTCGTGACCCAGGTTGCGTGTTGTAGGCCCGGTTGGTTGTCGGAGCGGGAACAAGGACGAGGCGGCTGGAAACGGACTTTGAAGTGAGATGGGAAACGTTTATATACAGTATTTACATAGTAGCATTGCTTAGTGGGAGACTGACTAGAGGTACAATCTCCGTTTTACGACCCCCGAGTCCCAACACACACTTGTCGCCAGTTTTTATAGGGCTGTTTCCCTCTTCCCCAGATGAGAGGCTGGCCAGTTTATGAGGGAGTGTCTGTCACCTCACTTTCCCGCACTCTCACACACACGCACCAACGCTGCTCGCACTCGTTGACATGCCCCTCTGACTGGTCCTGGCTTGAGGGTGAGGAGGGGGTCGTCTAGATGGCGTGGAGGGCGTCAGCAGGTTGTCGCCGCGCGTGTTTGCACCTGGGCTGGCTCATCGGTCCCGACGTCGCCGGGTGGCATTCAACCAGGCAACTTAGCCGGAAGTTGTCCCCGTGGCCCACCACGGGAACAAAGGGAAGAATGCACGCCCGCTCTCCGTAGCGGTGCTCCACACTTGAAGGGACCGGAAATTGGTAGTTTCCTCTCCTTTGTGCGTCGTCGATCATTGTCGCCGTTCTTAAGATTCGACGCGGGTCTCCGCAGCTCGTCCGATCACAGTAGCTGTCTCCGCAGCTCGGCCGATCACAATAGTAGCACCTTACACTTATAGGGCGTGATAGGGGAATAATGTAGTAGGCAAAAGAAGCTTCCGCCGTTGCTATCGCAATTCAACTAGGGTTAACCAGAGTTAAACAACAACTATTATTTTTTGTGCTTATATTGCGGGCTATGGCGGACACCAGATAAGAGGCAGAATGCTTCAATTCGCTAATCAAGTAAATACGTTTTTTTTTTTACTTCAGGGGAGTCTGTTTGCAAGATCGGAGGTAGTCTTCCAGATAGTATAACCGAGAAAAAATATAGAGGTTCAACTATCTGAAACAAAGTTTCTCGAGTTAGCTGTCGGCCGCTGCCCCAGTCGCTGTTGCTGCTCTGATCTGGGCTGGCTTCCATGCTTGGTAAATTTTTGGCAATTGTCCGGCGTCTTTTTTATGGTCTCGGTAGTCTCGGCAGCCTGTCTAGCAAGGCTGCGGTCTCTGTCTTGGGCAAGATGGTGTGTATGTATGGCGTATATTTACTTAGGTTAAATGAAGGAGAGGCGCTGTTGCAACTTGCTGAAGACGACAATGTTTACTCCACAGCGCGAGAGGGGGTTGCCGTCTTACACAGGGCGTGATCAGCTGCGTGTCTCGTGCCTGGGCACGACGAAGACGGCGATATTTGGTCCACAGCGCGAGCGTCACAATTGTACCATCCATTGACCTTGAGGTTTGTACATGAGGAGTAGAGCTAGCGCTCTAAAAATAAGAAAATTTGTAGCGAGCGTTACAAGGCCCACAGATGTCAGCCGTGGTAGGCCGCTGCACCCCCATTTACACGAGCCAATTAAGCGAGCGCGTCTAGTCACGGCCGGTCTCGAGGGAAAGCGCGCGCTGCGCGCTCTCCCTCGAGACCGGCCGTGGTCTAGCGCAGATCGAACCGCACCGACCTTGAGGCTGGATGGGAGCGAAATGGTCTGGCTTTGTTTATGGGGCTTAACATCCCAAAGCGATTCAGACTATGAGAGACGCCGTATACTAGAGGACTCCGGACATTGTGACTGGCAGGCGGTTATCGCCTACAAACTTGCTTTTTATTATGCTTCTCTACTTAGCTTGCTGTTTTTTCATCAACTCATGTGTAACCTTTCAACGCTTAGTGTCATACAAAGTAAGGCCACCTAAGCACTCATGTGTATTTCTTTACACGAATTTCTTGAAAATTTAAATCGTAGCTGGTCTGAAATGCGTGAACTGCGAGGAACGACTCTGATTATAGGAGCGAATTTTGAAAGCAGTTCTCTTCCATTTTCCTCTATATGTTACTTGTGGCTCAGACTGATGCTCTCTCCTGTCATTTACTTCCGTAATGATATTAGCTTCGCAAGCTTGCACTTGTTGCGACGCCTTTCAGCAGCGTTCCGCTGACAGCGTCAAATGCACTTGTGAAGTACTGAAGAAATTTAATTCTCCCAATAAATTATTGTTATAACAGAGTTTCAAAGAGATATCATTCGTCCTTTATTTTCATAAAGCCCCGTCAGTCAAATACTGTTTGTTCTTTTTTTTTAATTCGAGCAAATCTTGTTTCCTCAAATCCTCGATATTTCTCTGAAATGTCAACGAAATGAATGTACAAACTAATTTAAAGCAGCGACAAGGTAGGCCTCTCCACAGCCTTCTTTTTTTTTTTTTTTTTTTTTTGCTATCGACTCATGACTTGCGAAAACTGGCTCCAGATTGAATGCGCGAACGACAATATCAGGGGATGACACGCAAGTGTTCTGCAGTGAAGTCTGTTCTGCAAAGCCTTACGCTGTGGCTGTTTATGGGCTTTAAAAAATAAATTTCCCGACAAAATTTACCCGCATAAAATCATCTACAGAATATAATCTAGGACGTTGATCTATATACTGAGACATTTCAAGTGTTTTTATCTTGAAGGCCTTAATTCCTAATACAGACCTGAATATCGCGAGCAAGTCCCTTTTTGCGTAGTTTGTAACTGTTTGTTTTAAAAATTGCTTCGGTCAACAATTTTAGATTATATTTAACACTACCTACAGCAGCCTGTGAAAGCGTAAGAACTTAATTCGGTTGAAGCATTAGTAGCGTAATGTAAAAAAAAGGGGGGGAACGCCTCTCTTTTTTTCTTTTTCTTTGCATTTTTAGTGGCCCAAGAAAGTACCAGTTCTTACATTGTTTCATTCATCAAGTGACATCAAAAAACAACTCAAATGAAGTATACTACAATAATATCTGTCGTTGCGTCTTGGTTTCCGCATGATTTAAAAAAAAATATTCTGAGATCAACTTTTCCTTCTTCGCGACGTCAACAAAGAATTTATCCCGAGAAAAATACTTAGACGAAAAACGTTTCGCAATTGCCAAGCGTGTTTTTTTTTTCTTTTTTTTTTTGTAAAGAATTGGCGGCATTCGGCTTGGGGCCTGAGAGTCTGGGACGATTCACATGCAACGGCCCCTCTAGGGGGAGAAATCTACGCCACACAGGCGGGCCAGCGCTATGTTACGGAGTGATGCGCTGCCTATCAGGCTGACATTTGTGGGCCTTTCCAACGCGCGCTGCAATTAAGAAATTTTTTTCTTGATTATACAAACTGGGGCACGAGCTTGAATTTTGCAAATACCACCGATCCCCTAAAATCAAAATTTACGTCATCACGTATTTAGTTAATGAGGTTCTAATTATAACATTCTGTCGCATACCTTGTGACCGCCGAAAACCCCAAATACTAATAAAAAAAAAACCGGTAGTGCTCTGGAACTACAACAGATAGTGCGTCGACCTCAAAGATACCAAAATAATTTTGTTTCGTTCACTTCCGCAACAATTTTATTGCTTAATTTTGTTTCCGCTTCATGAAATTTTTGAATTTTGTTTCCATCTTCATGGACGTTTCGAGGCGCTTTTTCTGTAAATGTATTCTAAAGTACATTGGTTTGCAAAATTTAGTCTACATTTATTTACCTTTATTATGTCGATCTTCGTCGTACCAGCCCGTCGGGTCTGTTCATAAACACTACCTTTCTCCTTGAAGAGAGAAATCATTTTATTTAAAGGAAAGGTGGAGAGGTCGATCTTGTTACGAGTGGCCGTGGTAATAGCGTGCTGCACTGGGCGTCGGGTACTGGGCCATCGCCACTGCGCCAGTTGAGGAAGGAAAGTAGGCCGGAAACGGGGAGTAGGAAAATCAAGGGAGAATTGTATTTACATATTTACAGAATCGGAGCGTTACAAAAACCAACAGAGTTGAGACGGCTGCTGGGAGCCGCTCCTCAATGCGAGTGTTGGGCACTTTCAATACCTTATCGTCATTTTCCTGGCCTTTCCTGTCCAATCCCGGGGACTTGATCTTAGACGTCGTTTTTGGAAGGGGTCATTGATGTTCCTTGGCTCGCTTTCTCAGGTGACCGAAGTCTGGCATTCTTTCCCGGCGCCTCTCTCTCCATTGCCTTCTTTCGCCGAGTCACTGGGAAAAATCTCCCGAAAGTTTCTTCTCCTCTGGTCACCTCCTCGCCGACAAGTTAACGCGCAGTTGAACAAAACCAGCTGGCTTTTTATTAATTAGGATCCGATGACCCAAGAGTGGTTCAATGCCTCGTCCTGAGATCCTCCTGACGGCAAGTACCACCGGAACCCTCGACGCCGAAAAGGAGAGGAGCGCAGGTGATTGACAGCGAGTTTGCTGCGTGCAGGAGGTTGCGTGATACTTTCAAGGCTGGGCTGCTTGACGTAGGACCGTTTCTGCTGCGTTGGGGGCTACCTAATGACACCACCTGAGACTGCGGGACACACATGGTGATGGTCGCATTGTAGCGGAGGCGCGTGGAACAATGCAGTCGGCCAGACATGGTGTCTCCGGGCGTAGCTGAGCTTCTTTTTCAACGGTGGTCGCACGAGAGCGAGCACGCGGAGACGCCCCATGTAGAATGGTCCCGCATTTCCGTCTTAGGTTGAGGGAACTGAAACTGCCTTGGCGGAGACAGACAGGAGGGAGGTCGAGAAACAACACCCTTCGGCTGAGACCCTGGCCTGCTACTCCACTTTGAGATGTTTTACATCAGGCAACGTCCAAATTTATGGTCGATTTTTCCAGGGCCCGCTTGCACAAAACAATCTTAAGACTGTCTTAGCTAAGTCCAGACTTAACTGGAGTCTAAAGAATAGGCCACTAGCATGGCCGCTTAAGACTGGAGTCAAGACTGGGCTTCAGTCCTGACTTGAATATGTCGCTTGTATGATTACGACTCTGGTGCTGTCTTGGTTAAGACACAAGGACGCCAGGTGTCTAAGTAGAGAAATTAGGGAAATACAGGGATGCGCTGGCACTGTCCCTGCTGTAAGACGTACACATTCCGTCAATTTTGCGTTGTGTAAAAAACGTGTCATTGCTTTTTGCGGCATAAGATTGTGTTACGAGGAAAAATGCCCCAAGTGGTTGCTGAGCCGTTCTGGGAAGCCACTCTGGTGAACATGAACCCGAAGCGTTCGACGTTCGGAACACGAGCCGTCTTAAATAAGCGTGGTCTTTCTAAAGACACCATTTAAGTCTGGACTTAGCTCAGACTTTATCGTGCAAACCGGCCCAGGTCTGTGTTGTAAGTCGAGTAAAAAGTCATACGTTATACAATGTTTTCTGCCCTTTGTGTAAAACGGTGTGTAAAGGAGACAGTCTGCTTTTCCCTATCTCGCTCTTGATTTCCCTCACCACCTGTGCTCGAATAACCAGAGACCCCTGCATTTGATGGAGCCAGACTTCAAGCACTGAGCGGTGCACGGGAAAAAAAAAAAAAAAAAGATAAATTCTTAGTAGATTAACGACTGCTATTGAACGATGTGGTCTGATGAGGTATTAAGGCTTAAAATAGGCAATGGGTGGCAAAGTTACACGATGGAATGAAGCAATAACTTCGTAACTCGCACTTGTTGGTAGTCCTTTTTATGTTCAGCTTTTTGCAGTTGTGTTTGTGTGTATATCAAAAGTTTAATGATTGCCATAACAATTATTGATAGGCTAATTACGTAGAAAAAATGCTGGTGCTTTTTTACTGACTGGGAAAAAGTGAAGTCCTAAATTTTGCATTGGAGCACCGCATGCAATAGCATCCAAGTGTTCTACACACATTGCCACACTCAGTCGTGTACACATGTTATAGACTATACATGCAGCCTTTGTGTTTGTGGGGAAGGGCATGAAATAAAGTTGAGAAAAGCGTGTACTGAAAATTTTGAACTGTGATAAAAAATGCTGTCCGCTGACCATCGGATTGCCGAGAAGTTGAATCCATTATATTGGGATTTGTGTGTCTTTGGACTCATTCACGTAAAAAACGCAATGCAGTAGCAAAATGCGCATCATCCAACGTTCACTAAGATGTGTGGCAACTGGTGAGGCCAGAAACCGCTTTCGTTTCTATGGCTGGACAGCGGTGTGCCGTTTGTGGCACTCGTCGACTGTTAATTGTGGTTAGCAAGTGGTCTGGGGGGCTTAAAGCGCAGCATCATAAGAGATACATGAATATTCGCAGCCTTTCTCGGGCATGTCATCAGCGCAGCTGTAGAAAGGCTCCACCGCTTAGGAGCGCAACACGAATAAGCGAAAATAAATGGCAGCGGCGAGAGTCATCGAGATTAGCTGGTGAAGTCATAAGACGGCCTTTGCTAAAACGGGTAGACTGCCGGAAAGAAGGAAGTGAGCGCCAGGGCAGAATCAACAATCGCGGCTGCCGCTTGCTGCAAGGAGCGCCGCAGGGGAGGGGGGAGGGGGAGTGCACCGGCGAAGAAAGCGCGCACGCATCTCGAGGAAAGCGCTGCGTTCCAGGGCGGCGCTCGTAAAAAATGCGCTCCCGACCTCACGCAGGCGTCAGGTGACGAAGCGCAGACGCGCCGTCGATGCGGCGGCCAGCAGTCTCGGCCATACTGCCGGAGCTCCTCGCCCGATAACGGTTGTCTGCCGCGCGCTGGATGTCCCGGCCGCGCCTATCGCTCGAGCAGCGGAAAGCGCTGCGTCGCGGCTCTCTCGACGTCTTGCGTCGCGTAGTCAGTGCTTTGTGCACCGCCGGCAACACGAGGGGATTTTCCTGCTGCTTCCTTGGCTCGCTCACGGTTCGAGCTACGAGCGCTTGACATCCAGCGTTCTGAAGCTTTCGCTTTTCGAAGAGTCGACTGCAATAGTTGTGGCGCGAAAATCCCTTATCTTGTGTCGACGCAAGCTACAAAATAAACCTCGTCGACGTACTATATCGCCGTATAAAAATAAAAACTGGCTAGCTGGCGTGCTGCTTACTTCGAAAGCGGGTCGCTATGGGATGCTATAAGTTGTTGGCTGTAAATTGAGGGACTTCAGGTCGTGCGAGCATGAAAAAAAAACAGACGAATTTCGTCTCGATGGTATCGTAGTCTGGTCGATTCCTAACGCAGTACGACTTTCTTATGACGTAGGGATATGTACAGTGTTGCTATGCGGTAAAAAAAATCCAGTAAGGCAAAAAAAAAAAAAAAAGGACCCCATATGGAGGACAGTAGCGCTGCAGTGTGCTCTGCTGCGCTCTCGCGGTTAGCTAGGTTTGTAACCCCCCGTTTGGTGCGACGTTGTAGTCCGTGGAATACGCTAGTGATTGACATTCCGCAGTCACTTCCATCACTGTCCGCGGATGTATGTTTCGGCGCAGCTACATGACATGACAGGCAGCAAAGACATGAGCGCCCTCACGTGGCACTGATATGACATATGCTTCATATGTCCTCCTAGCCTGAGTGAGCCCTATGACAGCTCCATCAGTGCTTGGTGATGTTAGGACAAATGACACACACCGCGTGCTAAATAAATAGGTAGACGCATTTTATGCTATTGCAGTTGAGCGGACAGGCAAAGATGCTGGTTTGGGATTTCTTATCAGTGAAGGTATAGCTGCAACATATAAAAACAGCATTAACGAGAGAGCGGTGATTGGATGTTGAGGTTGTTGCTAGCTACAGGTGGGGTTAGCTTTGCGGATTCTGCCGTCAACTACTCAACCATGGCGACACTTAAATATTAATGTCCACAAGCCAGGTACATGCACACGATCACAGCAATAGTTAATAGTCACTCCTGCTGTCATCATCCGAAGTCCAGCCGAGTCCTGCAGGAGAATTCAAATGCGTGTAACATTTCTAGAGAACCGGTTTCCGCACGGATAGACAACGTCCTCAAGTGAACTGTGGGAGACTCCTTTCTTCAAATTGGAAGTTACAAAGGCCTGCACACCTATATATTTGGCCATGGCGGCGAAGTAGACAAAAGGCCATCTGAAGATATGGGATCAACAATAGACTAGAGTAAAAACGTGGCACACTGTCCTGGTGGCCGACTTCAGGGCGAAGAAAGCAGGCAACCAAGGGAGACGGTGGCATATGAATAGCTTGCGGGACGTGTTAGTTGCGCTTGCAGAACGAGATAGTTAACAGCTTTTGAATAGTACTTTATTCAATAAAAGCTAGAACCGAAAGTGACCTTGGTTAAGGCTCGAATGGCGAGACTAGCATTAAAATTGCTTTCACAGTGTGCTTCCATCCTGCTTGTGTGCAGGATATGAAGCTTCTCTGCGAATAGTGAGGGTGGGGTCTCGAGTTAGCCTAGTAAGTGAGAGGCACCTAAGCAAGTTATAGTTAAGAGAGAAAGTAGAGGAATTCAGGGTCCAGCTTCAGAACAATATTCTGCTTTAACCGAGAACGACGATCTTGGAGTTCAGACCATGACTGATTATCTCACTATGCCATTAAGTAATGCGAAAAAGAAGTAGGTGGGAGGGCAGCTCGGCAGGATGTAGTCGCAAGCTATCAATAGACGAAAGAGCTGATTAAGAAACGTCAAACCACGAAAGTTTCTAATCGTACAGATGGAGTACAACTGGCAGAGCTATCAAAGCTAATGAGCGTAAGGACCGACGTAAGGAATTGTAATGCTGAGAAAATCGAGCATGCTCTAAAAACGCAGTTAGCCTAAAAGCGGCTAGGAATAGTAAAAATAAGCTGTGCGCTCCACGAAGAGGAAAAGGAAATATTGTTTGAAATGGCGTTGAGCACAACAACTATGACCGCTCTTGTACTCATAAGGCCCCTATATATCTGTCCAGGAGCCCTTGGCCTCCGAGTTTTCATTCGCTCGATCGATCAGCCTCAGCTGGTCGGGATAAGATACGAGGAGGGCAATGTCATTGCCAGATATATATATGTATATATATAGATAAGGTCGTTAATGTAGCCGAGGAATCTGGACACAGATCTAAACGGCAGCAAAAGTTGCCAGGACGCTTATGACAGAGGCAGTGATGTGGAGGAATTGAGGCATCCCGGCAGGAACGAAAGAGGAAGTAAAGAAAATCTCATAACAGCGCAATCCAAAGAAGCAAAATGACTGATATGGATCAGGTTACTGGAAGTCTGTTGAAGGACGACGTGAAGACTGAGATAGAAAAACCTGCCACTCTGTATATGCAATGCACCACGACCTTCAGCGTGCTGTAATAATGCCATAATTGTTTTCACCAGTTGGCTAGCGAACATTTCGACAAGAAGGCTTTCCTTCATCTGATGACGTAGACATGCAAAGCAGAGCAGAGACCTTAAACAAAACATGAAGAAGTATAAAGCCGTGTTCAGTAGTGTGAGAAGTACGATAGGCATTAAAGCATTGAGCGTTGTGCGGAATAAATACATACTGGGTGTTGCAGCAAGCACTTTTGAAAATTCCTGAAAATACGAAATTCGAAACAAAATAATACTTCTAGGAACAAAGTTTCTGCCGCGGCGGACGTACGTTACTGTAAAAGCCCTTATAATTGCATGTCCGATCAACTAAAATTCGTTGCCACATCTGGCTCTGAAACGGAGGAAAGCAAATTTTCTAAAGCCCTACAGTGTGAGAAAAGCACCTTGATCTTTGGTTGCGTTTCTGAAGCGCACTTCTCCCTTGTGCAAGTATACGGGTCGATGGTGGACGACGCTTCTGAAGGGTGGCGTTGGTGTGGAGAGGTGGGTGGAGCTCCTGTAGGGTGGATCGGTGCACTTGCCGAGGGTACACGCGCACTAAGACGCTATTTTCGCCAAGTGCCACTGATAGTGCTATCGCAATGAAACAGAAACCAACAAAAATGTCAGATTGCCCACTATTTCGCATGCTTGACACATAACGACCAGCAGGAATGACTCTATGCGTACTTTCGCGCTCTGTCGAACTTCGTAACTTATGGAACGGTCACTAGAAGAAGGTTCACAGGAACACCTAGTGACGTTATATGTTGACAGTGCGATATATCATTATGAGTTATTGACGCCGTTACATGTAGTTTGTGTCATCCTTTTAGGCTTATGTCTCTCAGCATACGGATCGGACATCTCTGCGGGTCATCAATCTGGTGGCTATATGTCTCCCCGATGGTGCCTATAGAGGTAGCGTCAACATTTAGTTGTCACTTCCGGTCTGATGATGTAACTTTCCTGCAGCCAGTTAATAAATGTTTCGACCGACAACACATTTTTTTTTTTTTCGATGACGCTTCTAATTCTATGGCATTGCAAAATTTGCCAATGGCCGACAGTTTAGGAGCACCGTATTTTCCCGCCTTACGTACGGAACTTATCATCGAAGCATGGAACTGTTAAATTAGCGGTTATGTCTTCTGACTTCAAAGTAAGTGTTTCCAGTGACTATTGTGCTTTCACTATCGCTATTCGAATTAGAATAAAGGGTGCACCTCAAATCATCTCGCTGGCATTGAAGTGGCCCAATGCTCGGCTTGTGAGCGCGCTGTTGGTTAAACAGTGGATTATGCACGTGTACCAGACAAAAAGTTGCTCATCAGAAACGAATACGTTTTGGAGGAAATTTCCAATCACTTTATTACAGCCAAGGTCTTTGGTCAGTCGGAACATGAGATAGAATTAAATATAGCTCTTCTGCATACAACATGATCTTTTTCTCACGAACATAGTGCAGCGAGTGAAATAGTGTACTAATTCACACATATTCAGGTTACACATTTTCAGATTCGCGCCGTTCTATTAGCAAGGCTTATGAGAAAAAGATCGGCGCAAATAAAGGCACAATGTGGGTGAGCCATAAAATATAAGAAAGGCCCTTGACTCGTTAGGTATCGCAAGGCATAAATACTAACAAATGCGTGTTTAGGGCGTTTGCTTCATCGCACGCACAAGAAAACACACTTCTTATTGCTTCTCCCGCTTGTTCGAGAAGGCAGTTAGAGAATTTGGCGCAACGTTAAGCGTTCCGCTCTTTTGCAGGTCCTTACGGTAAAGCGAAAGGCACAGTTCAAGTATGAAAATAAACGTAACACTGAACAGTCACCGGAGCTAACACATCTAAGAACACACACGCACACACATACCAGCGCTTCCTTAAATAAACAACCATTGCAGTATGCTAACGTCTTCGAGACGCTCTACAACAAGAGGAGGTTGGGCCTCAGGTATTCCACAACCTCAAAATATACACCGCCACTCCGGCTATGTGCAGCTTGTCTAAAAGCTTTTACACGCAGTGCGGCAAAACGCTGAATGATGCCACTGAGCCGTATACATAGCACGCGGAAGCGGCTTATAACTCTTTATGAAACTGGCAGCTGCAGTGTAATAGCAGTGTAACGTTCTATTTTCACTCCTTGCTTGGCCGACAAGCAACATCAACTACTTGCATGCATATAGCACCGATTCTTTGATATTAAAAAAAAAAAAAAAAAAGGAAGGCAGGAACTGAAGGACTGGGTCCTAGGTCAACGAATAGAAACCTGGTTTAATACTGTCGGTAGGCAGTCAACTGTGCAAGAATGGGCTGGTGGAGGATTCCGGCAAAACAATGCATTCGAGGTGCAAGAAATACGCAGGTAACGAACAAGCAATCACTGCGCGCAGCAGCGACAGGTGACAGCAATGAATCCCTGTGCGTGTTATAAAACAGGATTCTCCTTTGTTTCCTCGCGTGCTGTGAACAACTTAACGTACTGGTAATTTCCGCCGATGCAGTCGTCAATGAGCTTCACAACTACTCCGCGTAGGGAAACACGGGTACGCCTGTTTTCGTATAATACGCCACAGAAGATGAACGACCTACATCTGGCGTCAAGGGGGGTGTTGAAGGGTCCCCGGAATCTCCTCCCTGTCTTCGTCTTCAAAACAACTGGGGTATGTGAGCCGCCTTACGGGCGACGTCGTTGCCGAAAACGAACGGAAATTTAATTGTGCAGTGTTTAAATCTCTCCAGTCCCTAACTCGGTATTATTTTATAGCCAGATTTCATTCGCTTTGCTCATTCGAGAGCACCTCCACGCTCCCCAAATCTGTGGCTAAGGCAACTCTATTCTCACTGCACCTTGAGCATCAGCGCTAGTTATTTGACCGCTCCCTTCCACCCCCCCCCCTCTTCCCCCCTCCCCTCCAGTCTCCCAATCATTGCACTATTGGGTGATTCAGCAGCCATAAGAGAGGGAATGAACCTTACTTTTGCGCTTCGCAGGCTCTTAAGACAATCTCGAAGGGAGGCTAGGACTATTTAAGACCCGACTTGGCAAGCTGGTCCGAAAGGGGCACTTTGGGCTGACAAATCATTTCAACCGCCACCAGCAGTACGGACACCTTCGTCTGGTAAAAAATGCGTCGACAGTTTCTGTGGCTTTTAAACGACTGAAGCGGGCATTTTCGGACACTTCACGCGTAGAAACTGAAAACCCGCTAGCGCGTCAACTAAGGCGATATGCATCAGCGAAACCGACATCTCGGCACTGGAGCAGCGTTGAACGCGTGCCAGAAGGGAACGATATCTCGAATGGCATATTTCTTAAAATAATGCGCTAAAATAAAGTGACATTAATTCGAACGCATGGAAGTGAACTGATTGGGTAAAAAACTGACATTTGACTAGCTCTGATAAGCAAAAAAAAAAAAAAAAAAACACCAAACAAAGGTAACGCCAAAGTCCACGAAGAGGTCGCCTCATCA
This sequence comes from Amblyomma maculatum, assembly GCF_055883805.1. Lineage (NCBI taxonomy): Eukaryota > Metazoa > Arthropoda > Arachnida > Ixodida > Ixodidae > Amblyomma > Amblyomma maculatum. The sequence goes on along the minus strand of NC_139344.1, from coordinate 219,622,093 downwards.
TGGTAGCCTTCCTCTATCTAGTGATCATATAGGGGGCACTCAAAACAGGGGGCACACAAAACGCCACAAAGAGGCACGTTGTTGAATTTGCGGTGAGGCGAGAGGTTCCCACGACTAACACGACTAAATAGTCGACTGCGCCCACCTGCAAGAAAAAGAAAAAAACAAGATTTCACTACCTTCGCACTTCGCACTGATTCTAAGAGCATTGGCTCGGCTGCCGATGTATTTTTGCCTCAGACATTGGTGGAAAGTTGCTCGGTCATGAGCAACCCGGCGGTATTTCCAAGAACAGTATTCGGCGACAACATTGCATGTAATGCCCAAAAGAGTCGTCACACTTTCTTGATTTCCCGTGGCTTGTGGCTTGCAAGCCGATCGTTATTATAAAGGCTGCAGGCAGCCTCGTGTTCAGAGTCGACTAGCAGTTTGACTTAACGCTTCGTCCTTCTGATCTGTGCTGTCGGAGTGACCGTGCACGAGAGTCGACGTCCGGCGGCGAGCAGTCCCGGCAGGCGGGCGCTGCTCAGAGGGCGTACTTGGACTCGTAGTAGAGCGGCTGGGGCAGCGCGGACGTGGGTGCACCAGGGCTGAGGCTTCCCAGGCCGGAGAGTTGCGGGGCCGAGAAGGGGCCCGCCGAGAAGACCTTGCGCTCGCACGGGCTGCTTCCGCTGTGGGAGAACCGCATGCCTGCACAAGACAAGAAGCAGGGCGCTTGTTAGCGCTTGCCAAATGGAGCTCCTGTGACCATAGTGTACGGTCTACCTGTCGAAACGCCGCCAGCAATAGGCGTTTTGACTGACAAAGGCCCAGGCAGTGAAGAAGGCAAACATAATTGTTAGAAGAGCATTATAAAACGAACGAGTGAACAATCATAAAACACTTGTGGAGGAAGAGCCGAGTTGACCAGCTGATAGCGGATCTAGTGCATACAATGCAGCGAAAAAGAAAAAAAAAATGCAGCGAAAAAAAAAAAAGCTTAATTGCTTCTCAGCCCCGGCCATGCAGCCTGAAATTTGAAGATGCAGCTAGCACTCTTGTGAAGGGTTTCCGCAGTGCATACTATCGTCTCGTGCTGCATACCTAGACGGCGTGGAAATTCAGTTTTCTGTTTGTTTCTTTATTGGTTCGTTCGTTGTATCGCATAAGTCTATCGCATGTGTACAGTAAAATTGAGAGCCGACAGTGTGCAAGGCGACTGTGTCGGCTTACGGGCATCGATATCGTGCCCGTAGAGAAGCTCCGACTCCAAGCAACCGCTGCCAGTCTTGTGAGCAGCAACCGCTGCCTGTATTGGGAGCGAGAATGATATGACGTGCTTCTGTAGTCGGTATTGTCCCTTTCTATACATATCTACACAGTCCTCGAGCTGACGAGCTCGGTTTTACCTCGATGATACGTATGGTTGTATCTTGTTTTACGGCACGAATTCCATTTTCGATTAGGAGCGACTTTGGACGGCTGGCAGTAGGTACGAAAATGTACGCTGTGAATGCGTTTTTAGCAAATTGAAAAGAGAGGCTATTCTTCGTCACGGGAAAGAAAGCAAAAGAATAACAAAATAGAATAAAAAATGGCAGCTAATCTCCGGTTCGTTTAACTAAATTTCAATTTGTACGCCTTTCTTTCGTTGAAAAGCACTGCAAAATGCGCGACAGTTAACTCGTTCGCGTTAGAGTACGCTCCACCTGCATTCGTTGAGGGAGTTGAAGCGTGCACGTCGTCTGAGACTAATCACGTTGTCTCCGCGCAGCTTAAAAAAAAAAAAAAAAATAAAAAATGATGGTGCGTCACTGATACCTCTGCGTACAGCTGCACACCAGATGGTATACAAAAGAAGAAGAAAAAAGTAAATACAGGTGTCGCCAAACCGGCGGATTTCGCACATAAACATGCGTCGACACCGATTTTAGGGCGCGTCACCCTTCTAAAGGGTATACGCTGCATCGCCATTCACTTCAAGCCAATGGCAGCCTGTCCTTTTAGGTAAGACGTTGCGGTTTTGAGTCACCCGGCTAAAGTATTTTCAAGTCTGTGTTTTTTTTTTTTCTGATAAATGCATATCCTACTGTCGGGCAAGCGTCAACGTAGCAAGAAGTAACCATAGATTGAGTTTTTGGTGAGAGCAATAATTGGACAGAGTTCTTCCATGTCACATGAACTGGACTGCGGGTATCACGAGCGAACATTCCAAACAAACTTTTGCTAAGTCCCTCGCAGTTTCAGTTCGATGGATTTCAGCTATCTGAAACGCCAAGTTTAGCGAACATTAGGAAAGCAACGATGTATTGGTTTCGGTTCAAGTTGCGCCATTTCGGCCTACGTGCAGCAGTTTTCGTGCGCGAACCTTCGGACCTTCGAAAACATATCCGCTTGCTTCGCGAGCTTGTTGTTTCGGTCAGTGTTCTTTGAACCACAGATATGTAGCGGTTTTATCAGAACCTTCATTACGTCGTGTCCAAAAACATTATTGGAGATTACTTTTGGGTGTGTTCATGGATTAAAATACTTTCATCGGCCACCGCGGAGTGATGACGTTGAGTCTCCCGAAATCAAGGAGTACGGGCGTATTTTTGTTTCGGTGGGCTTCATTAGGGGCTATGTTTTTGCCCCTAAAGTTATTTATTCACAAAACCCCCAAACCAAATAAAAGCAAAAATGAAATTTTCTAGTAAGGACGCCCTTTCGTGCACTTTTAATTAAGGTTCTCAGGCCGGAGTTCGTTTTAGTGATCGTAATTGACTGCAAGCGTACGTATACAAAGAAAGACAGCACCCTCGTTACGGCAAAAACAAGAGGGCAAGGATTACAAATATGCGAAAATATTCAATACACGCTAATTTAATATAGACTAATGCACGAAAGAGTCGCATAATTTTCGATCCTTTTGAATGCATATTTATATTGTAGTGACACTGCGTTCCCTTCAAGCTTCACCCACTTCACTTTTCCGTCACCCTGACATCACGACGCTCTGTGTACAACTGTCCTGGACTACAAGTGGCCGCCATGCGAGTAGAGGGCGAGAATTTGATCAATTTGTTTGTTTTATTTTTCTTACGCTTTTTTTTTTTTTTTTCACGGAGAGTCAGCACAATTTCTTTAATCATTGTGCTTTTGGGTTAAAATTTGCAGATCGACTGCTCAGCAACTTTATTCTTGTCAGTTTGCTACCAGAGGCATACATAGGCCCGTGGCAGCAAGTGCGGTGGCCCGTCGGGCGCATCTACTGCGTAGTTGAAAAAAAGTTCATCCTTGTTTGGATCTAGTACTAAAACACTTGCCATGCAGCTCTAGAACGCGGGGGTAATTATTATTCGTGACAGTCCTTTCCCTTTGCGGGTATTAATGATAGTGACGATATGATGTAGTCGCTATGACACAAAGGAATGAAAACATATCCCCCCTCTCCCAATAAAATATAGGCCACCATCATTAACCATCATGCATGAGGCATGCATGGCCAATCCAATGGGCGATCGAAGCGCTCCGAATCCACGAAGGAGCAAGATGTCTATAGGAGGATGTGAATCCAAATCACCCATCGAAACAGATGTCCGCTTTCGTAGAAAAAAAATATATATCGCTCCGGATCGCCGACTGAAATTCGCCATTAGACCCCCCTCAGGTGGAGCAAGCCACTCCTGAAGTGATGCGATGGATAATTGGGTGGGAGAGAGTCTTGGAGGCTTTGAGGGCAGTCCCACAGCACGTGCACGGTGTCGGGGTATCCACAACAGTAAGGGGGAGGGTGGGATATCCGGCGATATAATGGAGGATATAAGGGGTGGGAAAACTATGCGTCTGGGCTTGTCGGACAAGGCAGGAATTTCGACGGGAAAGGAACTTGGCAGGGGATGATAGAAGGCAAGCTCTTGGAGGATCTTATGGCGCCTATCTCGTTCTTGGTGGGCTTTGTCGGAAGGGGGGGGGGGGGGGGGGTGATAGTGGGTGGGCCAAATTTGCGCCAATCTCCCGAAAAAGCTGCGGCATGGGAGAGCTGATCAGCCAACTCGTTGCCCGGCTTCCATCATGACTTGGGACCCAGTCTAGAGTATAGGTCATGCCCTGGTAAATGGCTAAATGAACCAAGAGTTGATGGAGGATGTGAGGGGGGAGCGCGTGGTCAAAAAAGGCACGAAGGGCGTCTTGGCGGTCGGTGATTATGATGTGTTGGAGAAGAGTGGTACGGCAGAGTTTGCCAAGGTCTGAGTCTCGAGCGATAAGTAGGTGGGAACACGTGAGAAGTGGGTGACAATAGGGAGCTGTCTTGGGGCTATAACAGCCACCGTACGTTGCTGCGTCTCGACATGGTATGAACTGTCTGTATAGGTAATCTGTCGGGTCGAAGTAGCGGTAGCGGTGTGTACAGATGCGAGCCTTACTGCGGCGAGTATGGTTTACTTGGTGCATGTTGCGGGTGGCAGAGTTGTCCATGGAGATGGTTTTGGTGGAATTGGGGACAGGTCGTTGATGTTGTAGTGAAGGGAGCTAAAAATCTATCTGCCATGATGCGTTGGCGGGGCGTGGTTGTTGTGCTAGGAGGTGCATGTAGATTCTTGAGTCCAGGGGTGTGTGCAGGGCGGTTTTTTTTTTTAAAGCTTTGAGAGCGGGGTGTAGCGGGGCACCCCGAGAGCCAGGTGTGTGGCGGGGCGCACGAGTCTGTTCAGTTTTTGGGTTGGGGTAAGTATATATGTATGGGAGAACATACATGACTCTTGTGCAAAGGTAGGGTTCTATGAGGCGGCGTATGTCATGCTCCTTGAGGTCCTGACGTCTGTGTATCATACGTCCGATTATGTAAGTAGAGTGAGAATTCGTTGGCTTGTGTTATGTCACATTCGGTGGCTTTGTCATCCTCCGTAAGGTCGAAACCGAGTACTTTGATTATTCGCTGATCGGGGAGGGGTGTGTCGCGTATGGTGCGGCGGATAAGGTCGCGATCGGCTTGCGCTCGGGCTCGGTGAGGGCGATTAGCGACAACGACATATTCGGATTTAGTAGGAGAATGGGTTAGCCCTATACCTGATGAAAGAAGTTGACAACAATATCAATGCCTTGTTGAAGGGTGGATGAAATAGTGTCGGGGTTGCTTGTGGAAGTCCAGAGGGTTACGTCGTCTGCGTAAAGCCCAAAAGAGGGCGATGGCACCCGTTCGAGAAGGGGTCTTCATCTCCCTTCATCTTTCATCTTGCACGAAAGATGAAGGGAGAGAGAACAGAGCCTTAGGAAACACCGCTAGAGGGTATCCAGAAGGGTTGAAGGTAGTTTGGCTGCTCAATAGTGCAGTGACGGGCCGTGAGAAAATTTTGGATATTAGTGTACAGGCGAGAGCTGCAGGTTATATGTTTGAGTTCTTCATGGATGACAGAATGGTAGATGGAGTTCAAAGCTTTTTGAAAGCCGAGACTTACAATGTAGCGGAATTCATGTCTGCTGGAGTATTGATATATATTTTGCTGAATACGGAACTTCGTGTCTTGCGTGCAGACATGAGCTCAAAATCGAGTCATGGTCCAATGAAGGGCATCAGGTTGATCTGTAAGACAATTAAGACAACCGAGGACCATCTTCTCCATAAGATTGCCTACACATGACGCGAGAGAGTTGGGTCGAAGGTAGTCTAGAGCTGATTTTTTTTCTTCTTTTTTTTCTTTTTTTTATTTTATTTTTTTTTTTTGCCGGGCTTCGGAATGGGTGGGAACTATGCGAGAAATTAACCTCTCCCTGGGGAGGATCCCTGTTCGACGTAGTTCCTTTATGTGGCCGAATAAGACTTCTAGTGCAGTGTAAGAAAGATTACAGAGGCGGCCATATGCTATGCCGTCGGGGTCAGGGGTCGTTCTTTGTAAGCCACGCTCAGCCATGCTGAAATCCGCATCGATTGAAAGGCCAGTGGGATTACTTTTAAAGCGGGAGACTCGCTCGAACATGCCAACATTCTGACTAGGGCCATGACGAAGACCAGTCTACGCTGACGCATTGGCGCAAGCGTGGCGCTTCCACCCACGTTCTATTAGCGCTCTGTTTCTGTTCTTGTTCCCTGGCGAAAGCAAACTTCCTGGTAAACTGTTGGCGCAGGCTCTCGGTCGCTCTCATTTAGTTCGGTATGCGTTTTTTTTTTTAGTCTATTTCTTCTTTGTATTTCAGCGACGACGTTACCGACAGCTCTTGGTTTATTGAACGGTGTGTTTCAAGCACTTCTGCGTGCGCCCCGGGAGCTCAGTAACTGCGGTGCCCTAATGCTAAACAAGCGATTTCAGGATTTAACTGGGACAGCAGCTGCCGCATTTCGAGGGGTGAAACGCAGAACCAAACCACGAAACGACGGGCCTCATAGCGCGTGGTAGTTTTGGAGCCTTCAAAAAAGTTTATCGTTTTTATTCCGTTTAGGTCAGAAAATATTGCAGTGAGAGAAAAAAAAATATCTGAGAAACTAAGCTGCGGCTTCATTAAACAGTTAAGCGATAGCCGTCATTACTTCCAAATCTGACGCGGCAAGTGGGGCTCATACAACCCAGAAATGCATTTAGGCAAATAAACGGGAGTTTCCCCGAACAATGTTTGGTCATCCATCAGAGCATCCATCAAACAGCTGGCTTAAACGGTTTCACACGATGAACACGCCGGATTTGCGGTGTAACATGATACGCACCGTTCGTCACGTCATGCCCAGTAACGCCGTCGGGCTATCTACCAACCGCAAAGAGCGCAAATCAGTGCCGCAGAATCACGGCGATGCGCGCGTGGTCCGCGGCTCAATGTTGCCATGAGTTACTTCGTGGTAGCCACCATCAAAATGTAGTTCTCAAGGCCGTTGCTCGCACCCAGCTTCGTTTTCGCTGTTCAGACTTTCATACAGGCGTACTATTAGGAGTGCCCATAAAATGGCAGGGAGGTGCAAAAGCCGTATCGTCGCGTCGTCAGTACAGCTACGCAGTTAATTCACTCTTCCAGGCGCCGCTGTATGTTTGAATCCGAAATATAATTTATATATATATATATATATATATATATATATATATATATATATATATATATATATATATATATATATCCCTTTGTTGCATTATAAAAGATGACGTGTGCAAAGTGCGAATTTTGGTGGTTTTCTGTCTTTGTGCATTCCGAAAACCACAAGAAAAATATTTTGCTCCTTTCAAAGTGTTTATTTCATAAGATATAGAATGTTCACTACAGTGGACATCATGCACCCGAGCTCCGAGGGCGGAAGTTCAGACTAGTGTTTTTTTAGTCAGCAGTCAAGGTTTGCTGCTCCACACAGGAATCTTGAGTACAACATGCTAGATGAGGTGTTACTCTGCCTTATTAAACAGAGCCTTGCATCACTAACACACACGTACACCTTGCACCTTTCGCAGAGATGCGCGGTTTTGCTCTTGCGGTTGCTGATCTCACGTCATTGAGCAGTATACATATGCCAGCTGACAGCGAAAATGACATAGACAACATGCACATCATTGCAACCAGTGCTTGATTTCACAGGTGGCCTTAGGTTCACTGCGGCAGAAGCTGCTTGCAGATCCACGAAAAGATCGGCTTCATTAGCTGTGGCCATTTATTCGGCTTTTATCAGCCCTGTCCTATCTATTGCTTGAAATAACAAAGTTGGATGGTGCACTCTGCTGTGAGACGGTAGTAAAAGAGCCATGCATTGACAACCGCGAAGTGTTTGAGAAAAGAACGTCAAACATTTCGTCGACTTCGGTATCGGATGACGATTTCTTGTTGCAGCCCGCTGCATTATATTCATAACACAAAGTAAAAAAAAAAAAAAAAAAAAAAAAAAAAAAAAAAAAAAAGCAGACACCAGAAACCATGCATGTGATGTTATAAGTGACAGAGCACGGAAGATGCTTTCATGGGATCGTATTCCGAGTTTGCATCGTTATTGAAAGTGTTGCTGTCTGCCTTGCCTCGAGTCTTCTGATTGGAGGAAACGCCGGAACAGGTTGTTGCCACTACTTTCAGTTCTGGCGTTTCCACCGATCAGATGACTCGAGGTCGCGAAGATAACAACACTTTCGATAACGACGCAAACTTGTCCGTTCAGGATGCACTCATTATTGAAACTACGTTTTCAAAACTTGGTGGTGCCGCGGCGCCAATCTAGAGTGGTAGAAACAAAGATTTTTTGTCCACTGTGTTACCAGCATGCAACAATATATATATATATATATATATATATATATATATATATATATATATATATATATATATATATATATATATATATATATATATATATATATATATATATATATATATATATATATATATATATATATATATATATATATATATACTTTGTCTGCCTAACTAACAGATCAAGACCACCATCATATTAGTTCTGTAATGACAAAGACCAAATAATAATTATTTCACTTATTTACTGCGTGAGGAAGCTTTAACAATAAAAAATGCCCACCAATGTTCTCGAATACATGTTTTCGCATGACGATGCCTCCGCACACAGAGCTTCCAACCGTTAGAAACTGGTCAATATCAAATTCGAAATGCAGCACATTATGCCTTAATCGCCCAATTTAGCTCGAAGCGGCTATCAGTTTCCGAACCTTAACACGTGTTTTTGTACGGGAAGATATAGCTGCTGCAAGCGAGTGGTTTGATGCTCAGCTACGATATATTTTTTTTTTTTTTTTGGTAGTGCCTGCGGAAGTTGAGGAACTGGCCTAAAAGATAGATGCGCCTCCGAGGAGATAATGTTGATCATCTGGCAAGTTTCATTCGTGTGTTGTTAATTTTTCTTTTTACAGCGATTTCAACGCCGTAAAAAAAATCTATACTACAAAGAAAGCCCGCGAAATACAAAAAAAAAAGAAAACAGAATTACATGATCAGCGCATTCGTGCACCACAGTTGTGCTGTTTTCAGGCCTGTGCCTAAAGCCGATAAAGCGGCCTTCTGTCAATAACGTCGATCCAGCCAGAATAGTTTGTTTCGTTCGTGCGTGCATGTTTACTAATGCTCGAATCCGAACGTAATCCTAGCAAAAGTGACATGTTTTCGCCTACACATCTTGTATAGGGTATACGCGGCACTTGTGTGGATGCAATTAGTTCAAGAGTTGCCAGCGTGTTTGCCCCGGTACTCAGCATCGCTCGATACGCGCGGGTTTCCGTGTATATTTACATACGGCCTTTGCATGACCTCTCTGTGTGAGTTTACGCGACAACTCGCATGTATCAACAAACCGAGTGCAGAGTGATATAACGGTTCTCTTGTACCATGGTCGAGCCAAACAATATATCGCCGCACCCAAAGAGCGCTCCGCGGCAGCGCTAGCTCTCTAAACAAACGCACACAAAACAGGGGAAAACTTTATTTTTCCGCGCCGTAACTTCCCCTTCCCTTTTCGATTCGCACATCTTCCGTACAGCCTCGGGCAGGGTTCGGGAAATGCGCCGATACGCAACCAGAGGGAGCTCCGCAGTTCGAGCGCTTGCGAGCAAAGTTTTTGCACCGTAGTGCGCGAGCAAGCAATGTTCACTTGGGTGGCTGAACGTTAGTGGAGTATAGCTAGCACTAGTTCAGTGACAACACAGCCGCGTTTACTCGCTCGGACGGCCGTATAGAACGGAAGCTTATACATCCAAAAAGCAGGACGAAAACGCAGTTTTCTAACCTTACGAGCACGGAATAATAACAAAATAAAAAGAAATCTTGGGGTACACTTTAGCTTCTCCTTTGTTTTTCTCCCCTAACATGGCAGGCTTGGCTACCAGTTGACAGGCTAGTTGGATTCGGTGCCCTCGCCCAGGACATACAAAGGTCTCTCTCTCTCTCTCTACTATTCCTCTTGCGGATCCTCGTTCGTGTGCAGGCACTTTACCACTAGTTTAATCGCTAATCTCTTACTCTGTGCCTGCGCTATCTCACAAATACTAATTCGCATATGATGTCAAAGACCCACGGGCATATATATAAAGCCCCGCCCAAGCCAGCCGTATAAGAACTGGCCTGCAGATCATAGAGGTGTGCCTGACTTGGGATGCGAGGCTCATGGAGTGCTCGATTCCCCTCAGCCTCCCATCTGAATTGAGAAGCCCGAGTTTGCTTCAGAAACCTGCCTAATCTGCGATGTCACGTGGTTGCGTGACGTCGCACAACCGTTCGACCAATAACTAACTACCCGGCCATACAAGCCTAACAACTATACTCCCTACTAGTGCCATGCCCATGGTTTTTCGCTCACAAAGCTGACACCGACAGCTTCGACGCCAGATTTTCTGGGGAACGGGCATTTACCACTCCCCAAACTACTCGTGGAAATGGGAGCGGGACGGCTATGAGGGATGTTGTGGTGAGGGGCTTCCGATTCAATTCGGCAGCCTGGGGATCTTTAGCGTGCGCTGGCATCACGTGGCACCAGGCTGTGCATTGCGTTTCGCCCCAGTCAAAAATGCAATCCTCTTGGAAGGTATCATGTCCCGCGACCATGCGTTCAGCAGCCGACATGGGACGAAAAAATATAATCGAACCTCAGGCTCTCTCAAACACATAGAATAGCCACTATAATATCCCGTAATAGGTATCGTACGAAGCGTCCCGATGTTGCAGCAATGGGGAAATAATTACTCATTAGCACATACATTAGCTTTCGTGGTCTGAAGTTAGCCGCAAGAATAGAGTGAAGCCCTCGCGCGTGGCTGCAAGCTTCTCCATTCCTATTGTTGTCACGGTTCACTAGTCTCTTAATGGTCAGTAATTAATGCATAGAGCTGGGCTTTTTTTTTTCCTTTACTATCTCACCTTTCCATCGACTTCATTAACCGATGCAGCATATCAATAAGCTATGGTACCATTTTCGTTATTTGCGCTGGCTCCCGCTTCCTCTCTGTTCCCCGCACGTTTTCAGAATATGAAAAGAACGTCACGTGGCATGCGTAACAGCGTCGCGGCAGTCAAATAACGAGAGAAAGAAGATGGCTACACAGTATGAAAGAGCACTGAACTAGGGTCTGACGAAGACAAGTCCGCTTGTCGAAACGTTGGCTCGGCTTGCGAGCTGAGACTCCCCCTCAACCCTTGTTCAATGCTCTTTCATCGAGTCAAAGAAGTTATTCTCATTTTGCCATGATTAACCGCCTGGTTAGAGAACTTGGGGCAAGAATCTGTAGACTACGGTGTACAGTTGTGGTTTTCAATTGTTTGGGCGTTTAGAGATGCCATCGAATAATAAGAGGGCGACAAAAGAAGAGGCAGTAATGTCAGCGTGCATAGCGCAGAAGAGGAAGAACTTTTTTGCGCATTAGTGAGGAATATAAACTCTGTGTAAACAAGCGGCATGCGCTGAAGGAGGAGATAAAGTTGATAGTTATTTAGCATTAGCCGCAGGGGTTTTCAAAATTACTCAGAAGGAAAAGAGACTCCCGTCTACGCGAGTTTAAAACAGCGGTTCATCTACCGCGGGAAGGCCAAAATGGTAATTTCTTATTTGTCATAGCCGGTGTTGGGCCAAAGGCGTGAATTTTGCAGCATAATCATAACTGCACTGCGATGCTCTCCAGTCTGTTCAGAGCATTTTTCACTTCTTTAGTAAATTCAACGCAAGCGTATATTTGATGTTAGGCTCGTATGGCCACCAGCAAAACATTTCTTTGAGGAGAAGTATATATTGCTACGATTGTATCTATAGGCGCCAATACTATAACATCGTGTCACGTCGCCACTTGTCCTTCGTGTGAATGAGTGAGGGAATAAACTTTCACAGGAGAATATATCTAAAATAAAGTGCTTTTACTACTACTACTACTATATCAGATATAAACCGCTAGTTGGTTGAACAACTCTATGGCGTTGGCGAATAGCCCAAGTTTATTTTTTCTCCTTTTCTGTGTATTTACCGCTCACAGCTACAAGGAACGCACTGTTACTTTACAGCCGCAGTTTAAATCGCTTCATTGGCTAGGACTAAACGCTAGGACTGAACGCTATGTTTAAATCTGCACACGACCGATAAAGTTTGCTGCGCCCACGAGAAAAAGACTGCAGAGCTCACATCAGACTTGCTATTTTGCCCTATGCAGCCATTTCCGCCCGTAGAAGGAAACCGCCAGCGAAATCTATCGGTCTCCGCAATGTGCGGGAAAAAAGCTTTACGGAGCAAACTGGCTTTTCTTTTTTCTTTTTTTGACGCCTTATTTGTTCACCGATTCGGATCCATCCTATAGCATACACGCGAAGGATGACGAACGGCCCGTCGTCACATTGGCGGGAACTGGGAGGACACAGGTGATTAGGGCGGAATTTACGGCTCCTAGACACCGTGTTGCGCTCCGGGCGCGCAGCGGAAGTTGCGACAGTCGCGTCCCCGACCCTCCGGAGGGCGCGTGGGGCCCTGACCCAGCCGAGCTGTCTGGGAGCTTCTCGCCTTCTCAGTGCGCCACTTGGCTTTGTGCATTTCTGTGCCCGCGTGCGTTCCGTCCTTGATCCGGTGAAAGAAAAACACGGAGCCTCGTAGCGGGTCGAGCCCACACACAGGCAGTCGTATTGTCTTAGCTGGAGACACCCGGCCGCCTCTTCCTGTTCCTCGGCGAGGCCTGTCAGGCGGCCGCTGGTGCGCCTTCGCCCGGGCGGCTCCCGGCCATTACTGTCAGCGGCCGAGGGCCAGCCACCGAGGGCATCGGCCAGCTATTCTCAGTGTTCGCGCGGACAAAACGAGCCAACAACGGGTTTCCTCTGTGCCTATGGTGCAGGCCGTGTGCACAGTATTCTCAATAGAGTCGGCGCCGATCGAATACGAAAAGATGGACGCCCGGTGCAGCCGCTCTGCATGCGACGCACCCATAACACGGACGCCGGACGGATGTGCGCTGTTCAGCTGTCTACGCATGAGGCAGAATGAAGCAACGCTGGCACTTCAGCCGAGTCACATCAGTCTATACGCGTGGATGTCGCGTTGTATAAAATAGAGCTTGTCCCCGCGTCCCGAAAAAAATATATATATTCTCAAACACTGTCGTAACGGAAGGTTTGGTTTGGTTAAAGGGGGTTAACTTCCCAAAGCGCCGGCTATGAGAGACGCTGTAGTGGAGGGCATCGGAAATTTCGACCTCCGTGGGTTCTTCAACGTTCACTGACGTCGCACAGCCTACGGGCGCCTTGTTTTCGCCTTCATCTTTTGAAAAGCGGTCGCCGTGGCCGAAATTCACGCACTCTTGGGTGCAGCAGTCTAGCACCCTAACCACTGCGATAGAAAGGGATGAAGGCGCGGCCGAACATTCGTGGAACTTACATGCTACACGAAGCGCGTCCTCTTCTTCCAGCACGCTACCAGTGCGAGATCGAGACAGATGAAGCTGCGAGACAGATGAAGCTTTGATGATACGAGCTCTCGGCTCATTGTGTGCGATTTTTTGCCATGTGTTGTAGTGAAGAACGAAGCCTTGATAAGCTAGCGAATGTAGAAAGGAAATGAAGTTCTGTAAAGCCAGCTCTGTAAAGTCAGTGTAATGGCGGTTCTGTGAAAACATCTCTTGGTCAAGTACAGTGCGGGGTCAAGTGATTGTTTTTGGATGAAACTACAATCCAATAAAGTCGCAAGACCCGCCTTTCTTTAGCAGGTGATATAATTCAACATACATACTAAAGGATTCGCTATACGAGAAAGGTAATCAAGTAAAACTTGTTGTCCTTGTGGTTCCTTGTGAGCGTGTTCTGCTGCATTGAACTTGTTACCGAAAAATGTGCATCAAACAAGCACAGCAACCACGTTCGTTGGTAAAATCGCCGTAACGGATATTCATCTCAGAATATTAGGCACCGGCGAATTTAACGCATCACCGACGAGCGGCGCAATCCCAAGATCATGCTGAAATGAAATGCACATCTTCTTGTGCCACATACCCTGATAAGGCGGCTAGAGCTGTTAAGAGAACTGGCTGCGGCCCATGGACCTGATTTATTCACGACCTTCACGCAACTACACTGGGTGCTCTGCTCCTAGTGGAATGATTTTTCGTGAAGCTTTGGATTTTTCGTCGGGGCTATTTGCATTAGTACCAACTTCCAATCGACGCGTTCCTAGTGCGTAAAGGCGGCGTCTGTGACACGCACTAGCAGAGCAGATTCAAAGGGCGGCTCTCTATTGCTGCATGCATGGGTATCAGATGTTTCAAGACAGCCCGCCACTAATATTTAAAAATCGCCGAGTCTACACATATGTGGCAGAGAAGATTTTGTTTATAGCTCGGAATAATAATAATAATAATAATAATAATAATAATAATAATAATAATAATAATAATAATAATAATAATAATAATAATAATAATAATAATAATAATAATAATAATAATAACATAGCAGAACCGTTTCGAAAGCAGCAAGATGTAAGGCACCGAGGGGCCATCGAAAAGGCAGACGGCGTATGACGAAGTCAGGCGTGCGCAGCGGCATTCCCTAAGTTGAGTGCTCGCGCCTGGCTACACTTATCGCCACAAGGTGGAGGGAGGGAGAGGAGATGAGGGACTCAGTAGGTGGAAATGGCCATGGAATGAGAATTACCGAGCGCAAGTTGCAGAGGGCGATGTTTGGGACCACCGAGGTCACAAATCATCTGCCTCGGGAGGAGGAGGAGGAGGAGCAGGAGGACGAGAAGGAAATATATATCCGGGCAGCAAGACGTTGGTTTGGTTTGGTTTGTAGGGTTTAACGTCCCAAAGCAACTCAGGGTATGAAAGGCGCGCCCGTAGTGGAGGACTCCAGAAATTTCCACCACCTGGGGTTCTTTAACGTGCACTCACATCGCACAGCACACGGATGGCACTCCGTTTCGCCTTCATTGAAACGCACCCGCTGGTGGTCGGGTTCAAACCCGGGTATTCCGGCACAGTAGTCGGGCACCACCCGTTGGTTCACCACCACTGCAGCACCACGGCGGGGATCAAGACGTTGAGTTTGAGGCTTGTTTATGTCTTGACCGCGATGGAAGTGACGGGTGGTCGACCTTCATATCTGTTTTCATTGTTTTGGTGTTGTTGTGCTACCCTTGTAATGGGGTTTGCAGTAGGAAAGAAGAGTGAAGGAATGTTTGTCCGGGACGGAATTTCGACGGGAAGACGAAAGAATGCGGGACTCACACCTGGAGAGAAATTGTCCGCTCTTGTTGGGTTTAATTTGTGTGTATGGAAACCAAAAATTAATTTCAGTCGTAATTGCAATTTGTAATGTAATGTCATTAGTTTTTGTAGCAACAATCGGTGATGTAAGTTAATACCTTTTAGTTACATACTTGCGATTTTTTAAAGTAATTTGTAATGTAATTTAATTCCTTTTAAAAGTAATATTGTCATGTATAATATGTACTAAAGAAAAAAAAAAACTCTTTCCTATTGGTTTCATTGTTTTCGATGGCCGTTGGCTTCTTTCATATGCACTTCGTGACGAGCCCCTCCTTTTCCCTATATTCGGTGTTTCTATATACCAGGTGTTTCAAGGAAGCCGGCCACAATTTTTGTTTTTTAACAAAGGGTTTTTGGGATACGAAGACGGCTTCAGTGGCGTAGTCGTACCAGTGTCGGCGAACATCGGAAAACAGGGGAATTATTTTAACTTGGAACTTAGTTAATTAATTGCTGATAATTATTGCTTAACTATTACAGTTAATCAAATACCGGAGCCTCAGGCTTCTTTACTGGGTTTTGAACCCGACATTGTCGCAATGCCCAGACACATAACTGAGCGCAAATATTTTAGAACTTGTCCCAACCGGCTATATGCAGTTGGTCGTTAGACGCTAAATTACCAGAGCACGGAAAGATGGGTGTTTTGCTAAAGCAAATCATTCTTCCCTCAGACATGTTGGGCGTCACTGCTGTTTGAACAGTGTATGGCCCAATATTCACCCGCCCGATTATCAACATACCGGCTGCCATGCAACATATCTAAAACATGTGTTTGCCAAGTTCATTGCCTAGTATTTGCGATTTAAAATCCAGAAGTGACGTGTGGGCTTGGAGGGACACTGCAACGGAGGGCGACGGATTAATTTAAACCACCTAGGATTCTTTAGCGTGCGCTGACATCGCACAACTCACGGGTGCTTACGCGTGTCGCCTACATCTAAATTCTGCAGCCGCGGCCAAAGCGGCCTTGGCAACAGCAGCAGAACGCCAAAGTCAGTAAGCCTTCGCTGCGGGTCGTTTTAATTTCTTAGACGCGTTTCCGTTTGGAAGGTAGTCGATCGTGACTGAAGACTGTAACCTTCCAGGCGTACACTGAAGCTCTCAGAACCCGCGTACTCCGAACAATAATCTGACGATTAACTTCTTATTCACGTTCAACCTCGTCAGCTCAGTGATATTCTTAGCGATCATTTCATAGGGCTTAGGCTGTGAAATAAAAATGGAAACATGAGTGCTATCGAACTACAAATGAGCAGTTGGTAACTAACCTTATCCGCCTACATCGTACAAAATGACGTGTCTTTGCATTTAATGAGGCTAGCGATGATGCTGTATGTGACATGCCTCATTGATACCTGACTATATCACTCTCGCCTAAATGCATTAACCATCAGTAGTGTATCAAAGAAACCGAGTGAAATAGTACCTGAACTCAAATTTAGCACACACACACACACAAAAAAAAAAAAAGAGAAATAGGTAACGGAAATTTCTCAAGGATAAAAAGGAAATATGGAAGATGAAAGGGTTCCCGCACTTTTTAGCTTCGACCCGGAGCTAACTTCGACACCGACTGATCAGGAACTGAACAGGAAAATCTTGCTGTGAGCAAGCTCAGTCACTTCCCGAGACTTGCGATTGTGTTCGAATGACTAATTTTGGAGAGTAGTAAAATATTCTGCGTAAAAACTCGGCAGCCCTTCTGAGCAACTCGCGTCAAGGTTTAGAAGAGAATGGTGAATTTCGCGCGATGGAATTGGCGACGGCATTAACCGCGGAATCTGCTATGCGGCTGGTCTGTAAGGGAAACTAAATATTAATGTCAGGCGGTGGTGCCCCTGAAGTCTGGCAAATAGTGTGCGCACAAGCGATTGAAAAGACGCGAACTCTTGGCTAGCCGTTTTTGTATTTAGGCGACATTTGACATGATATTATGTACGCCTGTCAGCTCACCTCTCATACAAGACACAAAACGTACTTTGCTGAGAAAATAAGTTTGGGAATTTTTCTACGTTGTTTAGCAAAATAGCGCGAAAAAAAAAAGGGGGGGGGGGAAGGCAAAAGACGGAAAAAAGCCTTTGGTGTTCCACTGGTGTCTTGACTTCGTCAGTTGACATCGCTTTTTGCTTTCTTTTATGTTACGGCACTTCGATAAGTTCAGATAAACAGGCTTAGATTACGCTGGCTATTTTGCTCCGGGTTACGGGCGCCAGCTGTGTGTCTAGCGGTATCTAACTTGTATTGTATACCTTCGACCAAAGCGTACAATGACGTGGCGTATGACCGTGGAGTCTACAGCGACCTGCGCAGAGCCAGTGGCAAGTAGCACCATTTTCAGAGTAAATATTAGGGCGAATTACACCGGCAGTGTAGTAGTGAGAGGTACTCATTATTATTGAACCAAAGGAAAGAAAAGCAAAGAGCAAAAAGAAAGGGATATGGCCTCCACGCCTCGGAAAGGGAATCTTCCTAAACTATACAATGTCTGAGAGAGAGCTTGTAGGTATGCACACTTAGCGCAGGAAAATATAAAGAATATAATCAAGGGCCGATGTGAGTTAACTGTCTGGTGCAAAGAAGGGTATTTTATGCGACAGTGTATACAGGTTGTTTGATCAAAACGGCATCGCCGTCGCCGTATAACCCAAAATTAAGAAAAAACGTGTCAGGAAAAATTTGCAATTTAATAAATTTGTCGCCAAAGGAGTTCGAACTCAGGTCCTCTGCATGACAGCGTGTTAGAAGGGCACCTATAGTGAACGCGTTGTGGTAAGCATGGCTCATTTACGTGTCCTTGGGATGTATACTGACGGTACAGTAACAATAATTCTAAATGTTTTAGTAATTTAAATGAGAAAAAAAATTAAAAATATCGCCCAAAGCAAAAACGGTGTTAAATGCGCTATCGCGTCTACTCATAATGCGAACCTTAAGCGTCTTCCTGTTATTTTTTTTTTTGTGTAATTACTACAGAGTTGATCTCAGCAGTACTGCCGCTGTTGAGGTTTTCATTTGATTGTGTACTATAGCGCTGCGGTCATGCGCAGCCCGTCCAGGTAGACTTTACGGAGTGAGAGGAAAGACCGTCATTGAACAAACTTGAAAACAGCGCAGAAATGTTTGCGGGGTAATTTGTGCTTGGAAAAATAAAGAAGAGAACACGACGGTTTGTTCGAATCAATTGTGTACATAGTGTCATCAGCCCTCTCGGAGCGAATAGAAAACCTGCCTTCGACAGGTAGCAAATTTGTGTCAACACAGGTGTACTCCTCGGCGTTCATGACCCTCCTCAAAATATTTTAATAAATTTACGTGGTCGGCCATAAAGATAACTGGGGGCATGTTCACTGTACTGTCTGTACAACGATGAGAGATTCATTTGAAATTCATAAAATTTATTTTCATTCTCAGGCACGTAAGAATGCACAAGTGACGTTATAATAAACGAAGTAAGCGAGCTCTTACCTCTTGAACTATTGATATAGTTCATATTGATATAGAACCTTATTCTGGGCCTCGATGCCATTGCTTGTGAGCAAATCAAATTCAAGCCGGTAGAGAAAGACGCAGAACTCCTTCACAGAGAGCCACATTTAATATTTGAAGTAGGTTCGGAATCTTTCACTCACCCAATATTCTACGCTCGCCTATGAATGCATATAACTGCGCAAGCAGAGTGACTATGCGCAATATATGAAAAAAAAAGAAAGATAGAAATGGCAATATGTAAATTGTCAAGATTGATGAGGCTAGTGAAATATCATTAATTGTAGTTATTTCAGTAGTGGCGCCGATTTACGCTCTTGAATTATTGATGCAGCACAATTAAATTCCCGTGATTCGGAAGGTGTGGCAGCGATCGTTCTGCCGTCGATATTTAATTCTTGAATGTTCGCAAACGTAGCAAATGGCTAACGCTTTTTTCACGGTGCTCATTATAAATATATTGCACATGGAACATTTCAGCAAAACGAACAAGCGCCTATCCTTTACTACTCTTTCACAATAACTACTATTTGCATCGTAACAATTAAATTATGCCTTCTATTTCACTTAATCGCTTCAGAAAGGGAATCCCACGTTTTCATCCCAACTGATGATGACCGGGATCAATCAAATTACAGCGCTTATCCCGCTTGAGCGCTGTTTCACGGAATACGCGTTCGTCCTAAATATCCAAAAGCTGAATCAGATCTGCACAAGAAAATATGTTTACTGCAGGTCCTTTAAACCGCCAAGCCTTAGCAGTCGCGTGCTCTGCAGTATACCGAATCATTCGCGACCCGGCCTCGGTCAGCTTCCTAGTGCAAATATCCATTTAGCCAGAACATGCGATCGACATTTAGTGTGCCAGCTATGGTGCTGGGCGAGTTTACTGCATTTATTTGTGTCGTTTAGCTTCTGGAGCAATTGTGGATATTGCCTACAATATTTCAAGCAACGCCGCGGTTGTTTCTTTGATCTCCTAGTTGTGATATCATGGCGATCTTCCCTATACTGCCATGGAGAGCATGCTTGATAAAGAGCCTATATGCAACAGTTGCTGTGTGGGCTATCAGTCGCGTGTGCAGGTATGAAGCCCGCGTGACTTGATGGCTTCCCACATTTAATTTGCTGACTTCTAGTATTGTACATAAAGGGAATAGCTTTGTTGCGGAGCAAGCTGTCGCCTCTTGCCGCAACAATAATAAAATTGGATTGGACGGCTCGAAACGTTTCCAAAAAAATATTTGCATACTTGGAAACGAGTTAACGATTTTTTGAAACAACGTGCACCACGTGAATAGCGATTGCAGAAACCTTCAAAAAATGGAGCGCCCGCACATCAGTTTCTTTGCACTGAACATGTAGCGAACTAAGCATGATTGACTCATGGTTATATGAGTGCTTTATATGCATATACATATAGTAACTCCCGGCTTGACTGATGGAGATTTGTAGCTGGAGCACACTTAGACCATATGGGCCCGATTTTTCAGTAGACTGGTTGATTTTTATTTTTATTTTTATTTATTTATTTATTTTTTATTTATTTATTTATTATTATTATTATTATTATTATTATTATTTTATTTTTTTTTGCGGTTAAACTGCAAGCTTGAGCAGCACCGGCTCACGTCGGTTCAAAAAGAAAAAAAGAGTGCGTTTTTATGCACTACCGGAAATTTAATGAACATGCAAGTTGGCTCCTCTTTTGCTTCCAAGTAACAAATAACCTAGTCTGTATCGTAAATTTAACGCGAACGGCCTGCAAAGGTCTGTGGAAAATCAGCGCAGGAAGTAAACGCTGGAAACTGGTCGGCGCGTTTACACGTGATAGCTCGCATTGCGTTTGATGAGCTTGAACGTTCGCGCTAAGTAAAAAAAATAATAATAATAATAAACAATGCTGATACGTGCCTGGTTCCCACAAGCATCTAACATTATTCTCACAGAGTGCATACAGGACAACTCAGCGTGGCATCCAGACTTCATTTTTCACATGAAGCTCAGCTGTCTGTAAACTGCTTATGGCTGCGGTTTCGTTTTCTTGACCGAAACAACAAGACAGGCTTAGTTCTCGGAGCGCTAAGAGATGGCGCTCCACATTAGATAGTAACTCTACGCCTATCCTAAGTCGCATATTGTCTATTGCCACTCAATACTATCACCTCGCGCAAGATCGTTGAGAAACCCTGCGATCTCCGATACAGTAAATTAAATCCTCCATTTGAAAGAGCTTATGCCAGAAGGGATGAATTAGTTTTTGATTTGCGGATGTAGAATAGTCCGCAGACTCTGACTTCACACTCGCACGATCAGTGGCAAAGGAGGGGCCAGACGGGGCGTGCTGAGGAGGAGTCCGATAGTCCGGTTTACGTTTACGGTAGCAGGTCCTTGTAATGCTAAAGCTCCCTACTGTTTGGAAACAGCATTTTTTTTGCACAGAGCAAGAAATCTGACTTACGGGGCTGTACTTTCAACAGCGAAGACTGAACAAAAGCTCTTTTTTTTTTAACCAATATCTGTTAAGCTTACCATCTAACGTGCGTGGATATACTTGGCATCTTTTTGTAGTCCATCATCATCATCATCATCATCATCATCATCATCATCATCATCATCACCATCTTAATAGGCCTTACTATGTGCTGGTGCTGGTGAAGTGCCTTCTCTATTGATCTAAAATGAACCTCATTTGCGCGCAGCAATCCCCGCTATTTATCTTTTTTCGCACAAATAAAGCCAAAGGGCGACATTTTAACAATCCTACGCAGTGTCGCGTTCCGATGGTGTTTCCTTTACACTGCGTGTTGTGCTTTTAAGTAGCCTATGACACTGGTACTTGAGAAAAATCATCTAATCGAGCTAGGATAACAGAAGAAGACGCCCCCCCCCCCCCCCTACCCCTCTCCCCTTTGTTGTTATTCACTGAATCAACTGTAGTCGGGTACAACCCAAGCAAAAAAAAAAAAAGCGACAGTTTCCCTTTAGAGGAGGCGGCCCTTCAGCCAATGGCGTCGATCGACTCTCATGACGCCGCATGTAATCTCATCAAGGTGTGGTCAACGCCGTTTTATTTGCCACAGCCTGAGTCCCTACACTATAGCGGGCCCAAGTGCACGAATTACTCACCGACGCTATTCGCTGCAGGGGGCTCCTCTGAGGGGCAAAAACCGCTTCTTACTTGACTTGTATCCGACTATAGCCCAAACTGCAATTCTACATGAGCTGGCTACTACTTATATTATTTGCACAGTGCAGGTTGAAAGCTTTGTATGTAAAATAGTGAAAAGACCAGCGCAGAAACGTTTTTATATCATCATTATCATCACCACCACCACCACCACCACCACCATCATCATCATCCGTGGTATATCCACTGCCGGTCGAAGGTCTTTCCCATATTCCACCAATTAACCCGGTCCTGTGCTAGCTGCTTTCATACTGATTGGTAAAAACTTCTTTTTTTTTATTATAAACCCTTTGTTTAATTAACTCTACCGCTAAATGCTGTGCCTGTACTAGCTGTGCGTTCGTCACGAACATTATTAGATCATAAAGTGCAAGTGAAACCCCTTCATTTCTGGAAGTGGCATCCGTATGCGCACTGCAAGCAGTGTTGTGTCTGTCTGCACAAAAGCCGTCGCCAGTTCTGTGTCGCTGCAAAGCTTGCGGCGAGCGTTTGTTTAGTCTATAACGTCGGCGAGGAAGCCGATCATTACTCGAGGAAGGCACCAAACCGCAGTGATAATGGCAGTGTAGAGCCTTGTTTTGCCCGACAGCTTCACAGCAGGCACGTGCGCTAAGACGAGGAACGCGCACGTTTACTGATGTTGCTTTAATAAACGTTTCTCCTGTAACCGTTCTGTCTTTCAATTATCATAAGAGCACCAAGAATGAATAGGAAGCATAGGCTTAAGGTTTTTCCTTTTTTTTATCATTCGTCGAGTGCGCATATAAGCATGTGTCTAGAAATGGAGATTAATATACAGGACGCGAAGTTACAATGAAGACTACAACACGGTTTCACGAAGAATACCGAAGAGAGGGTCTGTATTGGAAACATTCAAGAAATAGGCGTCATGCAGCAACGGTTCCATAAATTCAAGATACAGCGGTGGATACAACCCGTCGTCGTCCTCCTCGTCGTCGTCGTCATCATCATCATCATCACCACCACCACTACCATCATCATCACCACCATAATCGTCAGCAGCAGCAGCCTGACTATATCCACTGCAGGGCGAAGGCCTCCCATATTCCTCCAATTGCCCTGGTCCTGTGCTAGCTGCATCCACTTGACCCCTGCGAATTCTTAACCTCATCCGCCCACCTAACTTTCTTCTAGTGCCTCGCTACCTAACGTAAACTTCTGTTCCTTCCCGAGGCTGTCGAGCATTACCTTAGTCTCCTGCATATTGATTTTCAAGCCTACCTTTCTACTTTTCCTGTATAGGTCATCCATCATTCTTTGCAGTTCATCCCCTGAGTTACTTAGCAAGGCAATGTCATCAGCAAATCGCAGACTACTGAGGTATTCTCCATCTACCTACCCCTAACTGCTCCCATTCCAAGTTTATGAATACTTCCTCTGAGTAAGCTGTGAATAGTACTGGTAATATCGTGTCTCCTTCCATAACATCGTTCTTTATAAGACTTTTGTTACTTTCTTTATGCAGAACTATGGTTGCTGTGCAGCCACTATATATATCTTCCAGTACTTTCGCGTACGGCTCGTCTACCCCCTGATTTCGCAATGCCTGCATGACCGCCAAAGTTACAACTGAGTCAAATGATTGTTCGTAAGCAATGAATGCTATGTATATGAGCTGGTTATATTCTGAGCAATTTTCTATCACCTGTCTGATGGTATGGATATGATTGATAGTAGAGTACCCTTTCCGAAAAGCTGCTTGATCTTTTGCTTGTTTTCAGTCTAAAGTTGACCTGATTCTATTAGCAATATACCTTAGTAAATACCTTATACGTGACAGACAGTAAGCTGATTGGTCTGTAATTTTTCAGGTCCTTTGCGTCCCTTTATGAATTAAGATAATGTTTGCGTTCTTCCATGGTTCCGGTACCGTCGATGACACCAGGCACTGCGTATACAGGGTGGCCAGTTTTCCTAGGACGATATACCTCCCGTCCTTCAACAAATCTACAGTTACCTGATTCTCTTCTGCTGCTTTCTCTCTTTTCATATTTTTAACACTTTGTTAACCTCGCCCTTCGTCACTGGTGGAACGTCTGACTGCTTTTCCCTACTGCCAATCTCATTATTGTCTTGACTACTTTGGCTACTGTGGAGACCTGTATTGAACTCCTTGGCTACTTTGACCATCTTGTCCATATTCTTGATGACGTTGCCCGCCTTGTCCCTTAGCGCATACATATGATTTTTACCTATGCCCAATTTCTTCACCGCTTTTAAGGCTTTCCCCGCTCTTTACAACATGCTCAATTTTCCCCATGTTATACTTCCTTATATCGGCCACTTTGCGCTTATTGATTAGCTTTGACATCTCTGTCAATTCTGTTTGATCTGCTGGATTGCAAGGTTTCATACTTTGCCGTTTCTTAATAAAACGTTTCGTCTCCTTAGACAGCTTACCGGTATCCTCTCTAACTATCCTTCCGCCTACTTCTACAGCTATGTACTTCAGTTCACTCGTTCAGTCGTGTCCGACTCTTCGTGACCCTATGGACCATGTCACGCCACGCTTTCCGGTCTCTCACTATCTTCCTAACATCACATAACTTAATCTGCAGTGCCTCGAGGATGCCATCTAACCATCGCGTTCGCTGCCTACCCCTTCTCCGGCGACCCTCAACCTTTCCCAACATCAAATCTTTCTCCAGCGACTCCTCTCTTCTCATCAGAGGACGCCTTCCAACCCGGGGGGCTCATCTTCCGGCGCTATATCATTAATGGTATTGTGACTGGCCATAGGGTTTTCTTGGCAGGAAATACTGGAGTGGGTTGCCATTACCTTGTCCAGTGAATCACATTTTGTCAGAACTCTCTGCCGTGACCTGTCTATCTTGGGTGGCCCTACACAGCAGAGCTCACGACTTCATCGAGTTTCGCAAGCCCCTCCGCCACGACATGAAGGGGAGCTATGTACTTACCAGCTATATATTTATTGACAAGGAAACCTACTCCTATAGTTCTCACCTCTCCGGTAAATGTCGATAACACTGTACATGCTCAGTCCTTCAGTACAGTATATGCCTCACTCGGCCTGCTAATCTCACTAAGCCTTACGACATCCCATTTCATACCCTTGAGTTCCTCTAACAGCACTGCTTAACTAGCTTCACTAGCTAGTGTTCTAGCGATAAACGTTGTCAGGGTCAGTTTCCAATGGCGGCCTGTCCAGCGGAGCCAGGAATTCTTAGCACCCCCGCTGCGTCACGGGTCTGATCAGTTGCTCCCAGCCGCTGGTAGCTGAGGGCCGGGGTTTTATAGGACTAATCATGGGAGGTTGCGGACAATTACTGTACCAGGGTAGGGTGGCAACTCCTGTTCTGGTGCAGGGAGTGCGTTGCCGGAGGTGTTCACCGGCATCAGGTCGTACCTCAAACCTGTTTATGCAATTTTATCAAGACGTGTATTTTTTTTTTTATGATCCGGTGGAGAATTGCGCGGCACTGGAATTCGAACCACGATCATCTTGCATGCGAGGCGGATGTCCACCTCTACGCCACGGTTGCATCGCCACCTGACAACGCTTAAGCGGCCCTCCGGCCAATGTTGTGGACCGGTTCTCATGACGTTGTGGTTAAGCCCATTTCATGATGTCACCTACCAGCCGCCCGCGATGTCACGCTAGGGGAAACTTCGTGAGGACTGGTAGATGCCATTGCAGCGATGTATTAAGGGGGAGGGGGAGCAAAGGGGAGAGGGCTAAGGATGCTGGGCCAAGGCCTCGTCTCCGAGGGTACAGAGGAAGGGGCCCCATTTATTATAACCATTTTCACATATGAAGGCACAAATAACGTAACTTCAAGCAAAAGGCATGAAGAGAGAGGGAAAAAAAGGCAGAACGTGGAGATGGGGCCCCCGCCTAATCTGACTTTGTTTAGCTTTTGGGAGACCTTGTCGAGCTCCAAAAAGCAAGAATTCCCCGGCACCTTGGGAGGTCGCTTTGTTGTGAGGTGACCTGCATTTGCTTAAGGATTGGAGTAGAGATTTTAATGGTTTCGTGTCAATCACTTCATCCTGTAGCGGCGCACAACATTGAAAAAAAAAATGTAATTGGAACAATATAGATGAGATAAGGACGAAAATCTTTTTCCACCACCGCCATCACTATCGCCCTACATCTTTCAAATAGTTTCAGCATTTCTTTTCTCCCGCTTTGAGGGAGGAAAAGAGGCCGCGTCAGTTGAGTCCCGGACTATATTGTAGCGTGTGCAACAGCAGCCGCTAGGCGGCTGCTCATCGAGAGTCTTGTGCGCGGACTCGAAGAAGTGGCCCCGTGGCGTTCGAGAAGAAGCTGAGGTCGGCTGCTGTCACTCAGTGCTCTCTGGACCTGCTCTTCTGTGCCTACTAGGTCAACCCCCTATTAAAACCAACCTTCTGGTTACGGGCCTAAACGGCTACGTGACAATATGATAGATAGACGTGTTTATCGGATGGAAATGTAGAGAGGTCGATAGGAAAGTTGAGCATCTGGCTTGCTGCTCCGCACCAGATAATGGGAAAAGTAGAAGAAAAAGGGTTGTGATGGGTGACAGTGTGATGAGAAGTAGTATGACATAAATATACAGGCACAGCCATTCGTCTCACAAGCGCAAGTCCAGTCCCGTGTTGCTCAGGAAAAGGCAAAAGGTCCGAATTTCCTGCAGCTTTGCACTTGTACGGCCAAGTGCCCAGTAGTAATCCACCGAGAGAAGCCTGCTGTTCAAACGCTTCAAGGAAGTAGCTAGCATTATCTTTTCGCCACCATGCACTGGGCGCACCAATATAATATATGCTACACGGTCGCCGTAATGGCACAAGTTGAACATTCCCGGGAGTCCGCCTGTCCAATTAAATGCAAGTATTTGCACGTGAAAGCCACGTTTAAACGCAGTCTACGGATCAAGCATGCGTGAAGGCGCGCAACATCCACGCGGAACAGAAAATGACAGTGTCCAATCTAGCCTTCTCAGACAGATGTTTCGGGGTGCCTGGCTAGGCCCAGTAAGCCATCGTCGCACTCCTCATACAGTTCGAAAGAAGACACGTTGTCTCAGCTCTTGAAAAAGCCACAACTGTTTGGAGGCCACCGCAGTGGGCGTGCTTTGCTTCAGCGTCTGCCTGCTCATTTCTGTCGAGCCCGCCACTGCAGTATGCAGGAAGCTATTGAAATATTATCCTGTGGCCTTGGGCATTGGCAGGTGTAAGGAGCTCCATGATTTGTAGTGCAAGAGACTGGTAAGCGTGGGGAAGGACGTCGGAAACTCTCCAAAATTTGTAAACTCTCAAAATTACAAATTTGTTAAAAGTTAAATTGGTTCACAGGAAGGGAAAGGCGCAGTAACTGTCACACTTGCTCTGTGGACACCCGAACCGCGCCGTAAGGGAAGGGAGGAAGGTGGGAATGAAAGTGGAAAGAGAGAAAGAGGAGCCGTAGTGGAGGGCTACGGAGTAATTTCGACCACCTGGGGATCTTTAACGTGCGCTGACATCGCACAGCACACGGACGCCACTTCGTTTCGCCTCCATCGAAACGCAGCCGCCGAGGCCGGGATTCGATCCCGGGAACTCCGGCACAGTAGTCGGGCGTCTTACCACTGCACCACCCCGGCGGGGAAATTTGTAATTTGTGACTCTCCAAAATTCACAGACTCCGGCTTTGAGTCTGTGAATATACACCATTTTTGAGGTGTTTCCCCACAAATGTAGCAAATCGATTCCCGGTTGATGTAAAGTTATGACCTAAAAGAAACCGCAGGGTCCTCCTCTGGCTCGGTATCACCGTGGCGTCAGTTGATGCTTGTGCTGACACAGATCCGCCAGTATACACATGAGTATAGTACAGATATTCTTATCAGATGTACGCCAGAGTAAGTTGCTTCAGCTCACTAATTGGCAACATCGATTTCTTCAGTATTCCGGGAACATGCAGGCGCACCGAAGGTTTATCTACACTCTAAAAAAAAAAGGTGTGATCTTAGTCTTTTTGGGGGGTAAACTGCTTGTCGCTGAGCTAACACCTTTTTGGGGTAAGGTTACGCTGTGTCTTGGAAGATTAAGTATTTATACCACTGCATGTAGTGTAACATTACGCTTCTGGTAGCATAAACTTGCACCTTCACAAGCAGTGTAACTGTATTCTACCTAGGCATAACGTTGCACCTTTCATAAAGACCTATGTTTTAGTCTGTCGATGGCATAAGCATACCCTTGCATCAAAGGTGCAAGTTTGCACCTTGACAACGTAAACTTATCCTGTATGTACAGGTGCAAAGTTACCATTTTAGAGTATAAATTTATATTACGACAAAGAGCGCAAAGTTTTGCACCTTTATGGTGCAAGCTTATACCACCAGGAGAAGGATAACGTTGCCCTCCAAGCAGTTTAAAGTAATGCCATATTACATAGGGTATCTAAGCATCATCTTGTGGTATATATATGCTATCCACACAAGAGTACTATTACCAATCTGCATCGTAAACTTGGTCACTGGAAGCAGGAATAAAGCTAACCAATACATTTCAAGATTTTCTGGAAGGAAAGATTACGTTGAAACATTGCAATATCTTTGTGTCGTCTGGAGTGTGACAGTGAGCAATGTTTCAGGTGAGGTAGGCTGTGTCATGTTGTGTTCAAGCCGTAAGTTATGTTGCAGAGTGAACAAAAAGAATTTACAGAACAATCGGTTAAGATAACGTACCATGGTGTTTATTTCACCTCATTATACACCGAAGTTGCAGCAAGGGACTGGATAATCTTCTCCGCACAGTCAGGGCAGGGATGTACCACGTATTTGACCTGCATAGAAAAGAGAACTTGTAATCGGTTACTCACGAAGAAAGTCTCACAAAACATGCTTATGGAGTAATTAATTCACATATAAAAATAACACCGCACAAAGGGCAACTAAAAAGGAAGACAGATGGAAATAGTGCACCAGTACAGGCTTCCAAGTGTTTATATAATGAGAATTGTGAACTCACACAATATATAGATCAATGAAAATTCTCCAAATCTGAGCTTTACCTGTGCCACTAACACACACATAGACAACTAGCACATTGCAATCTCAGAAAAAATTGACAATATGCTCAATGAGACACAATATACAATGAGACATATTCTTGTTAGGAGCAGGGTCAAGCCATAGGCATCACTGATGTTGGACTACCCAGAGGGTCATTTAAAGAAATATGAATGAAAACATATTGATAAAATAGAAGCTAGCCTAATAAAGGCAAAAGATGTGATTTAAAAAACCCCTCCCTCTACTCGTTCATATGTGCAGTTCTCCTTTTTTTTTATCATTAGCTTTTTATGTTAAACTTTGTTTTATCACCTTCACTTTCACCTTTGTTGTTTGCTGGTTTCCACTCCAACACCCAACCATTATAGTTTGCTTTCACACCTGACCATACCAGTGGTCTTGTTTCTAGTCACTATGGTCTCACCCTCCTAGAAAACACTGTCTCTGGTCCTTCATGACATTATCTTATGTTGCCTATAGTGTTAATGTTTTCCTGAGACTACACTGTCTTTAGTCATCTGATCATCCATCACAAGTGACAACTGCAACTCTCTTCTTCTTCTTCTTTTTTTTTTTTTTTGGGGGGGGGGGGCATTTCTCATGAATATAACGAATGAAGCTTGTTCCTGCAGAGCTTGCTCCTGCAGGGGTATGTCTAAGGCCATTCTATTGTTTCTGCCTTTAGTGCAGTTTACATTCCTGGAAAAAGGCATGAATATACCACAGAGGCTATGCCTTATAAAATGCGGGATACCACTTCTGAAAGATGGAACATTTCATGCTAAAAGAGCAATGATAGCAAGGCACATCCAAAGCACCTTCTGCACATGTGCATTACTGCAGTGATGTCACAGATGCAGAATTATGTAAAGCATGGCAATAAAATGCAACTTTTACATAAGTTCATTGCTAGTTTCACACCACACATCAGCTTATGCCGATGCCAAAAAATTCTCGAGACTGCCGTTTCACTTCAAAGCTACATTATCTTGCTCAGGAGGCAAAAAACAATACACTTCAATACCCCTATAATTCCTTGAACAAACCACAAAGCTTGAGATTCTATGTATTGCTGCTTCATGTAATGCTCGCAGCACATGCAGCAGGAATAAAACTTCTCATAAACTGCAATTTGCCAGAACTGTCAACTGCTTATCTCTTTAGATGCCTAACTAATGAAATTGTAAATGCTGACCAATATTATACAAGAATGATTATTAAAAAGTGTTTACAACAAATTTCTCGAAGATTATGTTCTTTACCTTTACAGATTGCAAATCATAAACTATGAAGAGACACCCGTGCAGTCTTTGCCGGTGGGTTGTGCAGCAATGTGGACTTTGGGTACCTGGTACAGCTTCAGGAATAGACTTAATTATCTATTCTTTTTGTTTATAAGAGCCAATATGAAAACTGCAAAATTGAAGGCTATTAATGAGTGAGCCTAGGCCTAAAACCCTCCTAATCATCTATGTGGTCTAACATAATGAGCATCAAAAATATTCCTTTAAAAGCTTTGTAAGTTGGTTTTTCCACATTACATAACTAAAAAAGGGTGTTGCTGACATTTCTTATTCAGATAATATAGACATATTTTGTGTTTTTGATGATGCAGAAGAAGCTAACATGATTCTGGCAACAATACCAAGTGCAGCAACATTTTTTACATGTAATGTGGGAAAGCAAGACAATAGTTTTCAAATATGCCTTTCCTTGTTCAATATTCTGAACTACATTGCTCTTTCAGAAAATTTAAGAACTGGGCTCACCTATAATATTGGGGACCCTCATTTCTTGTATATAATACTGTCCCCTAAAATTAAAATGCAAAAGTTAAGTCAATTTTGGTTGATTAGCCATTCAACCATTATCCTCTACCACAGACATGTCCACTGTGCTGCACAATCCAGTTCTAATTGTACTGCAAATTTCATTTCATTCATTCTCCCTTTATAGGCCCATAGACATGACATAAGGGGTGGGGGCATATATATACATATATATTTGTTAAATGGTAGTGGTGGAACACAAGGAAAATACGCTGAGTACAAATGGCACAAAACAATATAAAGAACACAAAAGAAACAATAAAGCTGAAAGTGCAAAAATACCGTCCATTACATATCACCTGCAGTACTTCATTTTTAGTTTCATTCTATTGTGGACATACCTAGCAACATAAGAGCATGTGAGTTGTTGAAAATTACACCCATCAGAGAACATAACCTTACTGCTGAGAACCAGGTGCAAACAATTTAAATATTAGGTTTTGAAGAAAAAAAGAAAAGAGGCATACATTAACAGCTCACTCAATAAAAAGAAGTCAACATGTTCAGATCGATTACATACTGAAAAAATTCCTCCCTTGCTAACTTGCTCAATAGCACTGAATGGTTCCAAAATCAATGTAATGCCAGGGCTATTGCTCCTCAGCATAGAAAAATATGCTCTTTGATAGACATAAAGCAACAATGAACAGACCACAATGCCACAGCTATGTCGAAAAATACACACCACACAAATCTTTCCGTAAGTAGTCGTCCAGCGCTGAAGAAAGCAGGTTGATCTTTAGAAGCAGGAGTAACAGCACTTCTACACCGTATTCCTCCTACTGGCAGGTACGCTGCAGCAAAGGTATCATTCATAACATTAGCATGATACTCGTAACTAGTACATACATAACTATAGTACAAAAAATAATGGCACCACACATGCCAAAACAATGACTCAAATATTTTGACAATGAGCTTAAAAGCTACAACTCCTGTTCCTAGATATATCTGTAACAATATCTGCCACCTCTTTACAGTCGAAATAACTGCTTAAATAAACTAGAATAGCAGATTTATGACAAACTGCTAGCACAATGACAATACACATTAACTTCAATGAGGGAATGTCTCAGTACCAGTGAATTGTAATAATGAGTATAACACAATGTCTGACAACAGAAACTACAGAAGGAAAAGAATGTGTTGTTATTGGTCAGGCATAGCCTCCTTTCTATGGGTCAGGAGGCTGAAAAGTTCAGAATGGAAATAGCTGAGTAGAAACTATAGCAAATCCCCAAATGAAAAATATTAGTGATATAAAAATTTTCCGTAGCTCGCTAACGAAAATTAGCACATTTAATCAAAATAGCTGTTTGGGCCAGTTAGTTCATACTTACACCCTAAAAGACCAGCGAAAAAAAAAGAAAAAAAAAAGAGAACAGGTACAAAGGAACACAAAACGTATTTCAGTGCCCGTCCTGTCATTTTTTGTTCCTTTGTCCCCGTAATTATTTTTTTTTTGCGCTGGTCTTTTTATGTACCGATTACAAAAAGAAAGTCAGTCTTAAAGCAGAGAAGGGGTGATACATGGTTTGCTTCAATGCTGAAGACATCTGATCACCAGCTAACCCAGATTTTTCACTTGTTAAGTGATTTGATCGAGTCCAATATTTATTATCAGTTCTTAACATAAGTGATCAGCAAGTTAAATAACACCATTTACTCGCACACGCCCTCAAACACAATGAAACTCAATTAATAAGTCACTGTCTGGGCGTGCACCATATTGCACGGCATGAGCAAAAATGGCAACACGCAAGGAGACACACACATGGCACGCGACATAAATATTCTCCGACGAGAATCCCAAACAGTATACATTGAGGCAGATGTCAGTGATCAGCAATATGTGCCACAAATGTGTGCGTGTCAATTTAAACGCCCCTTTCTGGACGGAAACAATGCTTTGGACTTACCAGCACGGATAGCAGAGACCAGTTTCAAATTCTTTGAAGAAACGACAGTCTACGTTCTTGAGCAGACGAGACGAAGGACTTGAGCCTGCAGCGAAGAAAAAAAAAAAGCGTGAGAAATGTCTTTCCTGCACATTGCGTCACTGCGACAGTATACATGTACACGAATCGGCTCGGTCCCACCTCTGGTCTCGACGCCATCAGCTCAAAACTGCGGGGTTAAATCGGCGTTCTGAAAGCGTGCCTTTAGGATATCAAGCGCGCTGCCTTCGAACGTACAGGTTGCTGGCAAAAGAACCGTAAACTTAACCCATCACCCTGCATGCTCTCCCGCGTTTATCGCAACGTTCCCGTAAAGCAGCAACAACAGACGATCAAAATCGATTGTAGGCAGCGAGCAAAAATAATGCGGCATGCAAACACGTCAATGCGTATCACCGGGACTGCATTAGCGCTCGTCGACGCATACTTTCGACCGCGGGATATGCTTGTGAGCGTCGTAGACGACTAAAAATGCACCATTAACATCCCGCAAAAAGGTCGTGACCATCTGAAAATTTTGGGATGCGCCGCTCCTCCAGTCTGAACTGAGGGAGTAGTATGCTCAGGTTGGGATCCAAGACGTCGTGCTCAGAGGCCGTTTCACAGACAAACAAGCAGCGTCGCGGACGTAAGCAATAACAAAACATGTTCAGGCCAAGCTAAATAGCAGAGAAAAACACGTAAAACGAAATGTAAAACGTCACTTACATGCGCGGCTGAAATTTGGCGCCAAGGATCCGTTGGAACACCACCACCGCGACGACCAGCCATCCGCCGTTTCATTCGAAGTTCACACTTTCACGAAGTCGTTTCAGAGTGAGGCATCGATGAGCGCACTCGATGAAATAATCGCTGAGAGCAACCGAACTTTTCTAAAAACACAGATGAGTACCAACGACAAAGAGCACGAACGCTGACTCGTGCGGCAATCGCCGTCGTCGTCTTCTCGGACTCGCAGAGTCGCAGGGAACGCAGGCAGGCTCAAGCAACTACGAACACGTGACGCTGCGTTGAGAATAAAAGCAACAAAACTAAAAAGCAGCTGCTTCGCTTCTCGCCTCACCACCACTCCCCCCTCACCTCCCCTTTCTCCCTGTTTTGCAGCGTACACACTTGTCTGTCCGCCCTTGTTCTGAGTTCGGCCTTGCTCCCTCCACGGTCAAGCTCGCGTAGGAGTCAAAAGACGGGACGACCAAAGGCTGTCGGGGGGGGGGGGGGGGGAGGGGGAGGTGAAGGGGGGAGGCACCTCTTTTTGTAAAAAGATAAGATGCTCCCAACTTTCGACGATTCCCCACCTCCTCCGGGGAAAAACGGGGGGTCCTTTTGTGGTAGCTCTTGAAAGGACATCGGACGGGAAGTAGAAACACAGCCGCACCCAGCTTGAAACCGGTTACCATTATAAAAAAAAAAAAAAAAAAGAAGAAACAAGCGGCAAACTTTTTTTTTGCTTGAGCTGCAGGGACGAAATGGTGTAAAGTCATGCGAGAGAGACTAACGTCTTCCGTGCGGGTGATTGCGCAGGGTATATTTAGGCCATGCGGTTTCAGATAGCATAAATCCCGAAGTTACCCTCCTTTTACACTCTTTTTTTTAGAGTGTATCACTCACGGTGGTTGGACGGGATGATGCGGGGGAGCATAACCTGATGGTATAGTTGCGACTGACGGCAGCGTAATACACTCGAAAAACTGCTGTCCGGCCGCTCATCCCGAACCTTCATCAGCGGTTGGTAACGGTGTCGTGTAAGTACACGTAAATGCACACAAAGTGGTTCGTGTGACAAATATATCGATATTGGGCGGGCACGTGCCTCTTCAATCGTGCCTTTGTTAGAGGTGCATCGTGGCAAGCCAATGCATGTCTTGAGCGCCTGCGCTTCTACGCTCCCTCGGCAAGCAGGAAATACTCATGTCAGAGAGCATCGAGAGGCTATACCGGATTTAGCCTACGAACAGAGTCGCCTAAACTGGTAGTAGGGAGTGTTTAGCTGGCCACATTTGATGCTTGCTATAAAACGAAGAACATCGAAAAAACTGGTGAGCTTTTTCTTCAGCATATTCATATGCTTCGGCCCCGAGGTATTATCATATAAAGTATTATCACTCTTATTATCACACATTTGTCCGTAAATGCGATTACTGCACAATTTTCTGCTGCTAGCTAGGAGCAAACCTTGCCGTCGTAGGTACATCGATGTCGACGACACAGCTCGTTGCAATCTCGCGCGCAGTTGTGGGCACGTCGAACCGGAAGTCCAGATGAAGATGCCGTCGGCATATGCTGTGATGTGGATATTATCTGCAGTTCACTGATGAGAAGGATTATCGCAGCGTTGAATAAAGGACTCCTCTCTGTGAAACAACGCGACAGACCTGATGGCGAGCAATATCTCCATGAGGCGTAGTCATGTAGACTCAGCGGCCGCTGAGATAGCTCACAATCCACGGGTATACAGTTGGCCACCAACTCCCAAGTCGTCGAGTCCATCAATAATGGCTTCATGAAAGACGTTGTCGTAGGCCCCCTTCATGTCTAAAAAGACAGCAGCTACTAGCCAGCAGCGACGTTTTTCGTGTTCCACTGTCGTCACAAGGTCGATGACGATGCCAGTGGATGAGCATCAGCGATGAAATCGAGTAATCTTGTCCGAATGACGATCAGTTCTTTCTAGAAATCATTCCAGTCTCGCCAGAACCATTATTCTCTCCATAACTTTTCCTACGCAGCTTTCTAGGCCAGCCGGCCCAAATGACGTAAGCTCGTAAATAGGTTTTGAAACGAGCAACCAGGTGGCTGACCTTTCAGTGTAATGGAATAGTACTGGACACCCATGTCACTGAAGTAATTAAGCAGTGCATTCCATCCTTGGCTAAGTTCGATAGAGTGGAATGAGAAATACTGTCAGGCCCAGGTGCAGATGAATGCCGACAAGAGGCAAGAGCGGCGTCTAATTCTGAGAAGAGCAAGTTGAATTTGAAAGGTTTGAAAAGAGCAAATAGTATTGGGAATTAGGCGAAGGTGGCCCAAAACATTCTAAACTTGATTGACTTAGTGACGCTGACTGTGCTGTGCCCACAACATTTTATAAAAATCTCCCCCTACCTCAACTTCATTGTGGCGTTGGTAAATGGGCCAGTGTACGGAAAGGGCACTTTCGTTGCGGAGGTGAGCGCGAGCTCCTGACCCGGACTAGTCCTTTAATTATTATCTCCTCGTCTGAGCGTTTATGGCTGAACTAGTATTTTGTGTGCTTCAAAACCAATACATCATGCACTCCCGCTGTAATCACTATCAGATTTTGTTCTTCTTTAATTTTGTGAAGTTGAAATGAAGTGGTGTATATTGAAAAAATGTAGCACGTGAAAGTGAGGAAGGACTGCCAAGAGGGTGGGCGGTTACATGCGCTTTATCCCGGGGCTCCTTTCTACTCCGGCCCTTCGCCATTGGCTGGAAGGGGCATTATTCGCCGCTACAAACTGGTGTTTTATACGTCTATACACCCAAGAGGTCGGCGCTCGCTACCGCGTTGTTTGCGCGAGTATTTCGCCGGCACATCCAGACGTTGTAGCTAGACTGTCCCCGGAAAAATACATTGTAGGTGCATTGTGACATGGTTCTTGGACCTTGACATGCTAATGAAATAAAAGAGCTGCTACCCATGCCAGTGCACGGTTCTACTGGTGGAAGCCACACAGAGAGTGTGGGAAAAGGAAGTTTCACTCTGTATTCGTACGCTTGCAGTGCCATGACAGCGCAGTTCTTGTCAGGCACGAAGCTCATATTTCTAGGGAGATGATTTCCCTAGACCAGTAGAGCCTTCGTATACACGATGCTCTGCTTGTTGAGAAACATAACTGAGCATACATCAGATCTAAAGGGCTAATTTCAAACGCAAATATTTTTATCCGTGACCGCCTCGGCAATAATAGGCCTTTCTACGGCACGCCTGTACGGTGATATCATTCGAATTGCATTCTCGAGCTTCGTTAAGCCCCCCCCCCCCCCCCCCCCCCCCACCCCCCTCCTCATGCCCTCGCTGTCGTTAAAATCAATATTAGCGAACTGTAATAATTGAATAGAATTCAGCGAAATCAAAGCGGACTACAATGATTGAATAGAATTGATCGAAAAAAATTCTGTCATAGCGGTGCTTGTGACCAAACTGAAAAGCAGAAGGCGCGGTTAATTGCTCCATGAAAACATTGTGGCGAAAAGGCGACACCATTATTACCGCCTTCTCGCCATAGCACATGATAAGAAATTTATGAACACGAACGACAATGGTTGCAGTTGGATCAAGTTAGGCTCAAAAGAGAAGCGGCTGCATAACGCGTTTGGGATTTTTTTTTTCTGGCTTGTTTTCTGTGCCAGTGTGATGATCGCTAGCTGGGTCTGGCTAATCTATACAGTGCTATATTCGAAGAAAAAAAAATGCGCAGCTCGACTTTGCCGAACATGGATATCGAGCATTATTTGACCTCGGTTATGACGAAGATGCATGTATTTTCGTTATAATCGAAGTCACATGTTCGTTATATCCGAAGTCACGTGGTATGCATGCATATTTGTTATAGACGAGGTTACGTGTTCGCTATATCCGAAGACGCGTGGTATGCAATCATATTTGTTATATAACCGAGGTTACGTTATATCCGAGTTCAATGGTCGACCCGGGAGTAGCGCGAAACTCGATCCAGGAATACCTCGCAAATGAACGCACTGAAGCTAAAGCTCTAAAACTGAGCTTAAAGTTTTGTCGTTCACCCGTTGTACAACAAATCGCACGTCGATTTCATGCCGGCCGTTTTTAAAACGGCAAATATACCGGCTCACACAAAAGTTTTAAAACAAGCGCGGTTCAGCCTATAGGAATGCTCCGTAATACAGCCATATTGGATTCTTCAGAGGCTACCTCCAGGCCGTGCAAATTGGAAATAATGGCTGTTGTAATTATTGAATTTTCCCTTTTAGTGACCGTGAGGTGAACGTGGTTGTTTAAATTTATCTAGCTATACCATGAATACTACATTTGGCAGTCTCATACTTGTGTTCAGTTTATAATATAGTATTCAACGATTCCACAGCGACCGCCATTTTGCTGTCTGCGAAGCACTCTAAAAGGCCGCCGGCGTATCTGAAGGCCATATCGCTTCCTACTGCTGTCTGCACTACAGAAGCTATGTGCTGGACAGTAAAATGACACCCATGACGTCATATGACTACCCCCTTTCTAATGTTGCACACAAGAACGCAAACGAGATTTCTTTATGATTGTTCTGAAATGCATAAAGCGCTGCGGATCGCAATACAAGCTTCGAAATACACGTGCCTTTGAAACAACATGGAATATGTTAAGTACTTTTTGCGATCTTTACAAGACAGTTCAATTTTCTTCATTTAAATGTGCATATATCCAAGGCTTCCAAGCTCTATTTAACTCTCACTCGAGACCGGTCAGGACTTAGGAGTATAGGTCTGTTCAGAAAGACGTATAATGGGCGATAAGATTAGATGTGTGCTCGTAGGGATGGAAGCAAGTTTTAATCATGAAATGCTCAAGAAGTAGGTATGTAGGTAATAACTTTGTTGATTCAAGAAGCAGGCTGTGCAAACAATCGAAATTGGCTCGAAGAATTTTCACATACACATTTTTACAGCTGCCTGCAAGTAAACGGTGAACTGCGTAACGCACCTACAACAATTTCCGTTTCAATCTATAGTTGCTCACTATAGATAAGTAAATGTATTTACAGCCTTAAAATAAACTGCTTCTTCGACAGAAAGGCAACTTATATTGTAGAACTGTTTGGAAACTTAGTCTGAAAATGAACCGATTTTGAATGCTTGATATATATGCAAAGTTAAGAGTAGAGCTAAATGACAGCTAATTTACTCTAACTTCAACATCGCCGATGCATTAAGAAGGGGCGGCTGCTCTGAAGGACGTTGCTCCCAGAAAGGAGATATTAGGTTCATCATTAAGTGCTGGTGCACAACCATCATTTTGCAGAAGTGTGGTATTAGATCGCGACTCGCCGCGCTGGCTTGGTGAATTTTGCGTTCGGTCGCTGATCGCAAACCGCGGTATGGAATCCCGATTGCGTAGGCCGATTTTAAATGAGGCGAAACGCAAGCGGTACACGTCGTCACCGATATAGTAGCAGATTTATTCAAGAAAAAATGGCTTAGGCGGTAAGGGCGGGGTTGGTATAGGGTGCTCCCCCATTGCTCCGTTGGCTGAACGCCTGCCGGTGTAAGGCTTCATTTTATTGACAAACCCACCCATGCCATGAAACAAAGACAGATATTCTAGAGCCAATACTTTAAGAAGGCTCCGAAATGCATGATTGGGTGGCACTACACATACACGCAGGGCATGCCTCATGCAATGTGCACGTCATAGCCATCGAGTCGGACGCGTGGCTTATGCCGTCTATTAAGCGCTTAGAAATGCCTGACTGTTGCGCTGTTTATTTATTTATTTATTTATTTATTTATTTATTTATTTATTTATTTATTTATTTATTTATTTATTTATTTATTTATTTATTTATTTATTTATTTATTTATTTATTTATTTATTTATTTATTTATTTATTTATTTATTTATTTATTTATTTATTTATTTATTTATTTATTTATTTATTTATTTATTTATTTATTTATTTAAGTACGTACAAATCGCCCCACTGGGCATTAGAGTACGGGGGGTATGCAAAGGAAAGGCAAAAGCACTGTGAACAGATTTACAGTGCATTCATACAAAAGACCCGGCAACAATTCAGCTAAGAACAGCAACAAACACTTGGGAAATGCTGTGCAAGTCATAAAAGGGTTAAAATACATGTATAGCGAAAAAGTAGCATGCAAAAGCTCTCTGTTGATAAGAAGAGCAGTCAATAGCTTATGGTGCATGGTACAGTGATGCATCAGTTAGTCCCCGTAAATGTGTTTTAAGAGCGGCTGGAAAGCTGTTGTCATCTAATGAAACTATTGCGTTTGGGAGGCTGTTCCATTCACGTAATGTGCGTGGCAAAAAAGCTGAACTAAATACAGATGTGCGACAGGAAATTTCGCGTGTTTTACGGATATGGTCTCGTCTATGGGAAATGCATGTGGGAGGTGCAAGGTAAGCATCACGGTCAATGCCAATTTTTTTTTTGTCCATAATGTCGTGTAAGAAGACTAGTCTGAAGAAGGTGCGACGGAGCTGTAGGGAAACCCATCCTAAATGCTTTTTTAACGCACTGGCACTGCTGTGACGATCATAAGTGTTTAAAATGAAAAGAAACTGTGGAGAATTGTAGTACTGAGGTGGAACGCGCAGCCGTTACAGATCCTACCATTACTTATATACGCCTTCAGCGTTGCGTGCGGCCACTCATGCGTCCAAATTTTAAGAATGCTTCGTAGCCCTCCTCGATTAAATCGCAGCAAAACAGGCGCATATATATATATATTTTTTTTTTCTTTTCAAGCTGACAACGCTCGCTGCCTACGTATAGAAACAAAATACGGCGCAGGATACAAGCATATGTACTTCTGCAATCTGCAATAGGGCAGTTTAAAAGCTTAGCACCTACTAAACCATACATACTATACGCTGCCAGCCTGGCTTAATTCGTAGCGATCAGGTTTTAAATCCGCATCCTGTAAACTTTATCCTGTAAACAAATATAAATATTGCATAAACATTTTATTTATGCAATATTTATTTTACGTGGTGAAAGGAAACTGAACAAGTACTGAAAATTCGAGGACACTTTGGCGACTAAAGTGATGAAAAGCGAAAGCCTGAGTGCTGCATTCTGCTCCGCGACTGTTGCGCATGTAGCGATGAATACGAGTAAAGCGAGCGACTACTCTTTCACATTCTGCAAATGCATTTATTCAGTGAATTCTGCTTGGCAGCGACGAGATCGCGCTCCTTGTATCTTCGCAGTTGTTCTACATTTACTGTTGTGTGGCTGATTTTACCGGGTGCGCGACATTAATTATAAATAAATTATTAATTACAAAACGAATACTAATTATTAATTGTTAATATATTAGCCATTAATGAGTAATTAGTAATTAATTACTATTTAATTAGGTATCGATTAGTAATTGATTATTGATTGGCATATGGTCATATAAGGCACGCATTCTCGCATACTGTGGTGGTGCTCTGTGATTGGTCTCGACCTCCATCATCCCGTCTCGACCAATCAGAGCCGCCATAAATGCGTGACACTTTTGCTGACGACAACGATGAGGCAATAAAGGCTTTCGGCTTAATATGATCAATTGCTGGAAAACAGAGGTCGAAGAGATCGCGCAAGTGAAGGCAAATGCTGCGCCATTTCGCTGACTCCGCAACTCGGCGCCAGCACCGACTGTATTGCGCCCTAGGTGGTCTTGTAAGCCCAGAAGTTGAGCTAATTGCAGCATATTTTGCATTGTGGGTTCCACCAACCATAAATTTGCACTTGATTCCTATATGCCAGCGCATTCAGCGTTGAGTGCTTCAGCAAGGGACCAATGATGAACAAACTCTTTAGGCTGTTGATGATGCATAGCTCATAGTCATAAGGTAAATCTGCACACATAAAAAATAAATCAACGTTCTCTATACGTCCTCTACCTTCGCCTGGCAGAGACAAAAAAAAATCTAGCTTTAATTCTCAGATGTTCTGGTTTGATTTGGTTTTGTGGAGTTTAACGTCCCAAAGCGACTTAGACGCCGTAGTGGAGGACTCCGGAAATTTCGACCACCTGGGGTTCTTTAACGTGCACTGACATCGCACAGCACACGGGCGCCTTGCTTTACGCCTCCATCGAAAAGCTGCCGCAGAGGCCGGATTCGATCCCGCGTCCTTAGGAACAGTAATCGAGCGCCGTAACCACTGCGCCACCCCGGCGGGGTTCTCAGGTGTTATAGAATGAAGTGCATTTATTTCAATAGCGTTGTACGCTCCTATTTTACATTTTACTATAAGTTCTGTACATGTTGCGACAGCTGTTTAACTCTAGAGTTCGGACTTCACGTTTGCAGGTAAAGAATATTTCAAAGAAAATATGGAAGAAGCTTAAAGCTTAGCAACCTCACTTTTGGGGACTGGAAATACGTGCAATGAAATTTTTTGTGTTACAGAAATAAACAAAATAAAAACATGATGTAATGAACGCGTGCTTACCACCGAAACATTTGTCATAACATTATTATTGCCAGGTCATGCTGCCCTTGAAGGAAATTTTTTGTCCGCATTTCTTGTCCGAAAGCTGAATAAGCGGGTGTATAACTATCATGGAGCTGCCTCCGAATATTTTTTCAAAGTTGGCTTAACATCACGCGTGCAGTATTCTGGAAAATTTCTCCATGCTTATATGGGATTATTATTAAAACTTATTGCGACCAGGCCGAAGGTATTTCAATCTAGAAAATGCGTTCGTTCTAACAGCTTAGAAAAAACGTATGTTCTCTCTCGCAGTGTGACGCAGCGGCGCCAGCCCTCGCCGTGGCAGCGTACGCTTTCTTCGTTCCCTCCTCGGCGCAACGGCGGTGATTCCCTCAACCACGAGGAGACAGCTGAACGCACCGACTCCCCCTTTCCTCCATCATCGCCAAGAACAATAACATCCCACGCCTCAGCAGCCGTGCAATGAACGCCGGTGGAATTCGAACTAGCGGTGCCATATGAAACCACAGCATTGCCGCGCTCGCACGACTAGCGCGCGCTCTCTTCCCTCTTCTCTCTAGAAGCGGAGGTGCGCGCCTCGCTTATTGTTGTCTGGTGTCTGCCCCGCAGCTCCGCTTTCACTCAGAGAATAGACGCTCAAACCACATGTTTCGTCCTGTCTAGCGGATCTTAGAACAGTCTGCGCCTCCATGTGAGTACCACTGGGCCTTTATTT
The DNA here is from genome assembly GCF_055883805.1 of Amblyomma maculatum. Classification (NCBI taxonomy): domain Eukaryota; kingdom Metazoa; phylum Arthropoda; class Arachnida; order Ixodida; family Ixodidae; genus Amblyomma; species Amblyomma maculatum. The sequence continues at coordinate 219,579,544 of NC_139344.1, read as the reverse complement.
TAAGATATATGTTCGTAACGGAGTATGTTTTTGGGAGCATTTGTTCATTTATTTGGCTGCCTTGTTGCTACACTTCCCTGCAAGAGTATAGGATCACTAGGACGGACCTCTGCGTGCCAATTTCCTCTTGGGCTGCTTCGGCTGACGCTGCATGCAAGGCTGTGGGGGCCAAACGGTGAGATATCCATTTTTTATACAGTGCGGCGTATTAACTGGAAATTAATCATCTTGTCAGTCATTGGCACCTGATATGATTAATAGAATGTGCTTGTCTGCTGTTTATGCACAGCGGGAGTCAGAAAAGCTTTTGCTTCAACTCTACTGCACCCAAACAGAAAATATATTTTCTGGAATTAACGAAGAGTACTCTTCATGAATTCCATTTTCAGCACACTCACTTGGACACACGAACGTTTGTAGCAGTGGCAAATTTTACGGCTCATGAACAGTTTGCGCAAGTTGTACTGAAAAAAAAAAAAAAAAAAACATAACTCTGCACAATATCGTTTCTTATGGTTGTTTTTACTTGCAGATGTTTTCTGCGAAAGGGAAGATGGTGATATGCAAGCTGCTCAAGCATACATCGGCAAGGGCTGCTGAAAGCTGCTGTGTTTATAACCGAGAGTAAAAGGCTCATGCTAGAGATACTGGCTTGGCAGGCACCTGAAGCTGCCATTAATGCGGCGTCTTCCTACAACCTGGGATCTGCTGACATCTTGTCAATGGACCCAACCACAGGTGAAGTCCTGGAAGTCTGAAAGAATTCTGCCTAGAGTTTTTTTGTTGTTTTTTTTTTCACTATGTACTACATGCGCACCTAATAAATATTCATGCAACGAACCATTTTGCCTATTTTGTGTGTATGTATAGTATCAGCATGTTGTATATATATATTATTAGCTGCATATAAAATACCTGCACAAAAGCGAACTCAACCCTGTGCTTGGCGCATGATGGCCTTAGTTGCTTCTGCACCTTAACACCCATCAAAGCACAAAATAGCCACCAATAAAAACAAACATTTAACAATAATGGGATGCCTGGATGCCAATGATTCGTAGCCAGTCGACAAGCTTGGGTGGGCAACGTTGGGCAGCCGATGAGCCTAGCTGGATAGCAGTTCATAAAAGCCAGGGATTAAGTTTCGTTGCAAGTATTGGGTAACCAGTGAGAGCGGCTGGATGTCCGTTGTATATCAGCCATGCTTGTGTGTAAGATATTTGGTAGCCGTTGAGTGAGGCTGTATGCTAATAAATAAGGTAGTCTGCCATTGGTGGCCATTGTAGAAAAGCCAGTCTAGTAGATTGGATCAAATCTTGGCATGGGTAGCGCCCTATTGAAACGCCATTATTGGCTCCAATATTGATACCGGTTTCCCCAATATTGGGCTGATGACGGCCCATTGACGGTATGCTATACTCCGTTTCATACATCAACTGCAACACAGCCAAAGCTAGAGCCCTTGTTTGCGCTCCCGGCATCCGTGATGAAAAATAGTGCCTGCTCCTGACGAGAGAAAATAATAGTTGCTTTGTCTGCAAGCTTAATAAATCTTACATTTGCCATCAACTCCACAAAAAGCACCTTTTTTAAGGAGAAAAGATCGGTTTCGGTGAGTTTGTATGTTTTGTTTGTCGTTTTCGCTGCCCCCAGCGGTGCCCTCCACGCAACGCAACGCAGCGATCTCGACTGCCTCTTCGGAGCGGATTTTTTCTATAAGATCCGCACTGCAAATATGCTCGGTGTAGAGCCCGTTTCCACAGAAACCACTTGGCCACGAAACGAGCGCGTAGTGATACACCTTTTTTTTTTCTTGCGGACTACTTGCGTAGCTTTCGCTGCGTTGCACCTGATGTATGAAACGGAGTATAGTTGGGGTGCCTGCGTGTGCAATGCGATATCTGCGCACGTGAAAGAATCCCATGTGGTCGAAGTGGCCTTTGTCATGGTCCTTGTGTCACGTCGAGATGTTAAAAATATTTTTTTTTATTTACGAACCGTTCACTCGTAGTTACGGAATCATTTAAGGCTGGCGAACTGCAGCAAATATTTTTACAATTGCTGTGGGCTCTCGTCTGAACGGAAAGAAATGTCCACATACAGAACATGAAACGTTTTAAATGCGTTGTGTTCCGTTGGACAAGCGCCATGAAAGAAGTCAATTTCCTGCATCAGGCAGTAGAAGATGGTGGTTATTGTAGCATGTATGACGGAATTACCCTTACACCTTCACGCCGCGGCATGAGAGAGGCGGCGCACTGACGTCCGAAAGAACCGAACTAGGTATGTCCAAGTACTAACCATTAAGAATGTTAGCAACTATAGTCACCACAGCAAGATACCAAAAAGTACAGAGAAACGAATTGCATAAACTGCGCTCAGTAGGAGGCTGCGCGCTTTATTTACACTATACAAGCAGCGATGTCGCGCTTCTACAGGCGAAGACGATGTATTTTAAAGACCGTGGGATTTGGAAGGAGCAGAAGGGTAAACCAATGCCTCGGTCGAGAAGGAGGAAGAAGAGCATTTATTGAAACATAATATTTGGGATCTAGTGAGGAGGTGATCAAGTCGGAGTTCGTGATCCGCGCAGGCGATGGAATGCAGTCCGAAACTGCGCTCCGTGGCGCACAGAACGCTGCTAGACTCCGCGCGGCGCCGTGCGGCGCGACGGCGCGCCGGGCGGAGGCGCGCTTGTTTATGAGGCGCCCGCTGTCAGCCGCGCAGCCGTGGGTGTAGAGTTACCCTCGAGCCGCCTAAAGGTTACTCTACGGTTATTGTTTGCGTCGTCGCGGAAACTGGACTCCGCTCGAAGACGGCTCTCGATCGCCGCGCGTGCGGAGGGCGAACCAAGGACTTTGCTTTTAGCTCACTGGCAGCAACGGAGCCAGACTGGTGGCACTGCGAGTGCCCATTGTTTCTTATCCAATTGTTCTGCCCACTGCCGAGGAACAGCTAGTTTTTAGTGCAGCCCTATATGGTAGCAGAACTCGGGCTGGATCTGTTTGCGGACTTGTGGCTTTCAGGGGTGCAGCTTTATGCGTTTTTGTGGACCGCTAACTGCAAAATGCGCCTTTACTTAAGAGAGAGAGAGAGAATAGAAAGGCAGGGAGGTTAACCAGGCGACGCCCAGTAGGCTTTGAGCAGTAAATAAAAAAGAAACAAATAAGTTAAAGCCCATACAGAAATCAAAGAACTTCTTAGCTGCGGATTCTTGAGTCAGCCCCACATGAATCACAATTAGGCGTGTACTGTGTCGACCACCGGCAACAGTGTATTCGCAAGTACGTTTCTTCGAGTTATGAAAGTGAAAGCTTGCGAATAAATTTTCAAGCAGCACATTTGCATGCTGTATGGACATTTCAGTTGCATGTCTTTTTTTCCTTTTGTTGTTCTTTTTTCCACGAACCATAAGTTTGATGCAGCTCGCATTTTATGTTTCGAGCTTCATTACCACTACTGTTTGGCGTTGGTTTAACAATGCGGCCATAGTCACACATGAGCTTCTGCATATTTGTAGCAATGAAAGCGTCTATCGTGTGAATGCCGTACTTCTCTGCATTCGCTCCGCATACTATTAAATTCTGTCGAACCCCTGCACCATCTCAGACTTTCTTTTTAGTTCCTCATTCGTGTGCATAGGTGCTCACAATTTTTCGAGCACGAAAGTCACAATAAAGTCAAATTTCCTCGCGCTCTAAGCATGCGGCTACGAACTGAATGATGTGCTTTGTACTTCCCTGTGCGGCCGTCGCGGCACGTGCACCATATGAATTCATGGCAATTCCCTCAATATGTGGCGATGGACGTGGTTCCTGAATTTCCTGTTTCGAAAACTTTTGTTGGCGCCTGTACGGGGCTATGCTACCGATGGCTGCCCTATCTGTAGCGCCTTCTCCTCATTCGCATCAGAAGATCTTCAGTACACTCTGTTCCCGGTGGCGGTCTTTACGATCGACTTTGAATGGCCCCAGAAGCATCATGCTTGTGTTACCGTAGCCCTTCCGCAGGCAGAACAGAATTTGCTGGACGCAACATACAGCACATGTGCACCGACTTTCTTGAACTGAGCGCGCGGCTGGTTGGTGGCGCACCAGAGGGCTACCATTCCGCGGGTGCTTTCGAAAGATGCAGCTGCGCGCAGCTTGCCCAGCGGCACACAAAACGGGCCCGCGTGAACAGCGGACTCACTGCGGCGGCGTGCGCAGCTGTTCGCGGGTTCTGTAACGTTCAGCCATGAGTTAGTGTAGACCTGTGCACAGGCTCATGACGCGCTGTCTCGTAAACAAGGGAGACAGCGCTCATGCCAATGGGAAACGAGGTGGCCGCAACATCCGAAGGAGTGGCGGGTGAATCAGCGCTGAAAGGGAGCTGCCACGTCGGAACAGTGCACGTGCGTCGCGGTGGCTACCAGCGGCGGACAGGATACACGTGCGACAACAGCGGCGGGCCCCCGGCCGCAACCCGACGCCGGCCGGTTCCGCTTTCTCACCGCTGCTGCTCGTTTCACGCCCGCTTGCCGGGATGCCGCCCCGACGATTTCACGCAAATGCGGCCTGTGCCGACGCTTCTGTGCGTTAGTCGCTAACCGCTGTGTGCGTCCGGAACTTGCGACGTTTTCGACAGTGGAGAAAAGGAATGCGAAATTTGTGGGGAGTGCTTACACAAGCTATTCGGCAGCCGGACGTTTAACTGTGCAGGGATTGTTTGGGCTGGTTCACTTTGGAAAAGGACTAGGTCGTAGAGAGTTTTAAGCAGGCGAGAAGAACCGCGCAGGAAGGTAGTAAATTAGTGCACCACGCTTCGGGAACTCTGAAGTTGTCGAAAAAAAAAAATCGTCTGTGTCCGTGCTTGTGCCGCAAATTAATCTACCTAAAAAAAAAAAAAAAAAAAAAAAAAAAAAAAAGGGGGGGGGGGGGGGGCGCTCGAACACGTGCTCGCTGCAATTGGAAGCCTGTAACGCCCTGCCGCTCCTCTGCAAATATCTTTCTTTTTTTCTTTTCGAATGGGCGTGCCATACGTCTAGATGTTCGATCTGCATATTCCCCTCGTCGCAAATTTTGGCTTAAAATACGCTCAGTGGCAAGGCTGGTGCGTTTTTTGTATGAGGATAGGGCGTTGCTATGGTTAGCAAGCTCTAGACGCCACATTTTTATGTTGTGTAAAAAGATCGTTAAATGTGTTGATGCCATGTTTTTGATCTGCAGATCGAAAGGCGCATTCCAAAAGTAAACTGAGCCGGTGTCACCGCCCAAGAATGCTTTTTTTAGATGATATTCAAAAAACAGCTATTACCACGCTCAGTACGGAATACACGCATATACGTAATACCGCTGTATGTAAATTTGTTCATCTAGTACGCGCTTAAGGGATCGTGGTTTCCGCGGACAATAAATGATGGCACAGGCTTCCTTGAAATAACGGCGGAGACACTACACATTCGTAACAATACATGCTGCATTCATTGTCAGCACTTAGAATAAGCGCGTGGAATCAGCAAAATTAAGTGCAACAACATTGTCCACAAAACCATGTGCAGCGGACGCTATAACTGTGCTTTTCTTTTACTAGTTTATTGTATTTTCTATTTTCAAGTTTCAGCTCTTCTTTGGCCCTGTCTAAACACGCTGCTACCAAATCACAGGAGTTGAAGCAACTGAAGCTGCTTTTAAACAGCAAAGTGGACGTAAAGAGCGTATATTATGTGGTATATGGCCTTCCACATTTTAATGATCTCAAAACTAACTGACTATAGGCTCCGCGGTTCGAACATTGCGAAACAGCATGTGGTGCCGACCGATGATGTGTAGATCCACTTCAATTAAGATTAATGTTATAGTGACGATGAATCTGCTGAAGCAGGTCATTGCCGTGCATGATGACACGGGAACGCAATAAGGCATTGCTATATCGAATTCGGTACCGTGAAGATAGAACAGTAAGGTTAACATCGCGACGACAGTCCAAGGGTCGTTGCGGATAGCTTGGTTCTGTGAGTTTTGTAGTGAAACGATGCGAGACAGAAAGGTGAGCGCCCCATGAAGCATTTCAAAGAATAGCTGTAATCGAAGAAAAGTAAAAAAATAATATGATTGATGTGGTACGTATTTCTAAATATTGGTGAGCCTCTAGCAGTATCACGACCCTTTTTTTTCTCCATATCATTTTCTTTCGAGCTGAATTTTAAATGACACTGAAGCTCGACACACAAATCAAGAGCCATATGATTCACTGGTGATATAGAATGCCCGAGTAGCTAAATAGATAATATCAGCGTTTGGTCTTTAGAAATTCTTGCATTCTTACCGTGGACGGATTTGTGAATAAGAGAAATGTTCAAAACAGCGCGAACTCGGCTCCAACCGCAGGACCAAGGAAAATGCGATGTTGACGTCTTTCAAGTCCTTACACATCGGTATACTTCCAGTGTCGGCGTCTTTTGAGCGCCGCCTCTGTACTTCAGAAATTTGTGTTGGAAGGCCTGAGCTTATTAGTTCCAGCGCGTTTCTAAATGCGCTATAGAGCGAAAGCACGTTCAGTGCGGTGCCGAGGCTCTCAGGCTTGTTTTTGGTGTTCAACAACCCGACCGTGTTTATTATTGCGGTCGTAAGCAGTTCGTCCATCGCGTTCGTGCATGTTTCTTTCCATGGTGCTTCTACGCTCATCAGCGCGTAAACACAACACTTAACGTTCTCGTGAACAGCGTATACGAAGAGTTTATATAGACAGCGATCGTTAAAAGACAACACTTCAGACAAGCATTATTTCCTCTGAAACTGACAATGCCAGCGCATCGGGTCAAGGGCTTACAACACGGCGTAATCAACAAACAAATAAAAAAAGCTGCGTTCTATATGTGTGTCGCCTCTTTCTTGTCCAGCCTCTTCCCACTGTTGTATGTGATCTTTACTATTCACCAGCCAAACCAACCCCGTGGGCTGTATTGTGAGGCAGCGCTAGCGGGGATCACAAAAATTCTGCTTGCTAAAGTGACGATATTCATAAAACACTGTCTATTTTATCAGGAGTGCAGAAGAGTCATGAAAAATACGAAACTGGTTGTGAAAAAGCGGAGGGATTTCTTCGCGGACTACTCAGTACGCTCATCTCACTGGCGTTAATAAGCTTTGTAAACTACATCGGTACCGTGTGACCGCCCTTGGCAACTACAAACATATTTTATTGCTTCTCGAGATCGTGCTACATTGAGGCGCTTTTGACACCACCTCTAGTTTTGAACAGTTAAGCGCCGATGCAGCTGCTCTTTTCTTTCGGCGTCAGGCGAACTCGGAGAGCCGACTTATATTTCTGTAACTCAAAGGTAAGTCAGTGAAGCGGGCTTGACGTCTCTGGAGAGCACGAAACCAGCGTTGACCGATGCAAGTAATCTCTTGGCCGTTCGGGACGTGCCCTTCGTATGCTTGGTTAAGAATATCATTATCACGCCCAGCACACGTTGCTGACACCTGTGGGTGCCTGTACCGCACCATGCGCGCCTGTATGCTTCTGTTGCCCTGTTTATGAAGCGTGGCGCGCGTGCAGCGGTTCTCGGAGCTCAGGAAGTATACGCGGCGACGTGACAGCCCCAGCGTCCGCACTTCGCACACAGCGTTTCCCACGAAATGCGTCATGAGCGTGAAAACAACGCCCGTTTAGATGAGCCGTGCGCCCACTTAGCGGCGTTGCAGCTGACTAGCCGCCTTGCAGGCGGCCCCAGCAATGGCCTGCGCATTTCAGGTAACGGCATCAGCGAGTAACATTGCCTGCTGGCACGCCGTTACATATACAGGCCCGATGAGTCGCAGGCGTGTGATTTAATGCAGCAGCACAAGTGACGCGGAAGAGCGCGATGCGCTCACTTGCGCCCCGAGCTGGTCGTTGCCCACTGAACACAGAGCGCGCACTTCGAGTGGCTGGACTACGTGAACCAAGTATGCAGTGAGAAGCTTCAGCAGAGCACTGCGAGGTTGCTTGAGGGCGTCGACCGGGTTGCCTTCCGCTCCGAGCAATGTGTCTGCAGTGCGTCGTGCCCGCTATTCTTTTAGCCTCGAGAATGGTCTGTTGATACACATCTGTCCTAAACATATATGGCCAGAATACTTAGTGCACGTTATGGAATTGCAGACACCTTAAAAACACTTCTCTTCGTTCGCACTCCGCCCACTTCAGTGCGGTATCCAGTGCTTCCGAGCATCGGACACACGGATTTCCGGCTACCAACGAGGCGCCTTAGCAGCCGAGTCAACGTACAACTGGCATGTCTATGGTTATGCATGATACAATGAATAACAGAACCCCGATTTAGAAAGTCGGGATAATTGCAGAAACATGCCGTGTTATGCAACGCGTAGCGTTCGCATTCAGGCACATATTTAGGCATGCATGGCGCCTGATTATGTGCATCGGGGACAAGTACCTGTACGTGCATCGAGGGATTTTGGTACTGCGATGTGCGATGTGAATGAATAATTTCCTTATTAGTATGTTAAATGTCAACGTTAGGAAATATGCCGGCCGGGGTTAGCTTCTGAATGCTTTTTACGAAGGTATGGCGGGTGAGATTCTTGTATTCTTTTGTATTCTTTTTGATTATTGTTTTTTTTTTTATTGTGATTACAACTAGGAGAAAGTCTGTCCGACTGCCGTAAGGAAAGAATTGTCCCGATGCAAAACAAACTGTGACCGCCTGACAGTGTCAAACTATTGTCCTGCTTTTCAGAACCAGCATCTCTCATAGCCTGAGTAGCTTTGGGACGTTAAACCACACAAAGCATCATTAGTGCCACTTGCAGGAAATTATTGTCGCAGATTTTATTTGTCAGCATTTGACAGACTCCAAAAAAGCATAGGTTCAAAAAAGGACTATCGATCCTCAACTCAGTTCATGTCGGTTGCTCATGAAATACTTGACTCGTCCATAGAAGTTGACATGTTTTTCTTTTATTTTAGTAAAGCGCTCGATTAGGTTATCCATAGAAGACTATCTCATAACCTCAAGTGCATTATTCTCCACTCAAATATTACATCATGTATGTATCACGGATACAAGCCTATCCCCGCAACAGAGGGCAGTTTGTATAAATCACAAATTCTCTTGCAATAGGTGACTTCAGGTATTCCGTAAAGACCACATTCTCATTTTTATTAATAATATAGCAATCTAAATCTCCGCTAATGTGCATGTTAATTTATTTATGGATGTCTGTCATAAGTTATGAAAATAACTTCTCGAAAGAACCACAAAGGTTTGAAAAAAATCCGTTATCGCTATTTTCGATTGGTGTAAACGGTGGCGTATGGATATAAATGTACATAAAGTAGTATTGCTACGAGTGACACGAAGAAAGGAGCCCAATGTATTTTCATGTTCTGAATGTCGCACTATAACGAACACTATAATGCTGAAAAATATTTTTGCTGTAGGGTTCGATCTCGGGGCGTCCAGTAGAAAAAGCAGGGCATTCCCAAAGTAAATGAGATATGCCGCCGCAGGTTAGAGTCGTACAGTGGGGGCACGTAATCATTTTCTCTTTATACTGACGCCAGCGGGCCATAATACGTGGCGTGTAAGCCGCATGGGCGATGAGCTTATTCAAAAAGACTTCTTGACTTCGGGTGAGGTGGGTTCTTCTCGTAAAAGGTGGGTCTGGTGTGGCCACCTGCATGCGATGCTGACTGAGGCTACGAAGACTGGTCCGAGTATAGTGCATAAGGGCAAGAGAAGGGGTGAGTTGCCCGCCCAAGGTCGAATAAGGATGAAGCAAGGGGGGTGGGGAAGTAAATGTGGACATCCCACCTGCCAAGGCAGCCGCGGCGTGTGCCGCCGCATTGCCCCCTGATTCGTCCGAGTGACCTGGGGTCCAGTGAATAGCGACAGTTCTGGTCGCGAGTTGGTGGCGTTTAAGGAGGCGCTGTATAGCCGTAGCTGTTGCATCTTGTGAACCCGGAGTAGCGATTTCCTTGTAAGCTTCAAAGGAATCAGTAAGAATACGTAGTGACCCAGTTCCGGTGCAAGGCACTCCTGACAAGGCTCCCCAAATCGCGAGGAGTTCAGCGTGAAGAGGGGTACCCTGAGGTAGATGGCAGGCATAAGCGCCTGAAAGGGAAGGGTTGTCATCGCATACCCAGGCCATAGATGCGAATTCGCTTGTAATGGATGCGTCGGTGTATATGTCAGTCGTATCGGGGATTCGCTCTTGTCGGTGATGGGCAGCTAGGAGCTCCCGGGGAATGACAAAATCGCGGTTTATAGGTCGGCGATGGACGCGTGTGACTACTGGCATCTCCCAAGGGGGAAGTGATGCATATAGGGCTGGTGTTTTGTCGTTACGCTGTTCATCCCAGGCCAGCAGGCGACGCCCCTGGACAGTGATGCAAACACACAGATGATATTTGCCAAGTATGGCTCGCTTAGTGGCCTGGTTAGAGCAATGTGATTCGAGTGACGGCCTAAATAAACAATGAAGATTATGTCTACTCCCCTTTATCCCCATCCATGGCCATGAGCCTTCCCATTCAATAAAGGACATTCAATCAATCAATTTTTGCTGTCGCGAATGATGGAAAGTATTTAAGGTGCAAAATTCGCTAACGCACTCTCTTGATCACACCATGTTTCCTTTACATTTTCAGGAGCGTTGCGCAAGCTATGGTTCCTAAATAGAAAACTTTGTTCGCGCACATTTTTGATACAATGAAATTGTAGGTGCCATAATGAAGGTGTTAAAATTTACATTTCGAAAATATAAAAAGTCCTTGTAAATTCTTAGGAATAAAATAAGCACCATAGAACACAGGCGTAAAGTCGGTTGTATAGAGTTTTTACATAGCATCACAAATGAAAAACTTGGACGTAGCTGCCTCATTACGTAGAGCGATCTTTGTGTACACGTAAAACAACTTCTCCTTTGAGCCAATATTCTTTAAATCAAGTTCTAACAGGAACAGTTTGTCCACTGATTATAAAAGAATGGAATTCCATACTTATTGACGGGAAGGAAATTCGTAGGAGAGTTGGAAATCTATTTTTACGATAAATTACCTGAAGTACCTTTACCAGTTTTTGCAACGGCTTTCTTTACATGTGCGTCAAAATTCCAAATTTCCTGCTGTTTCGCGCTACCTGTATTGTTTCCTGTTGAGTGCTTAATTTGCGCTCTTAATTTTTTTTCTCTCTCTCTGTATTGTTTCTTGCTGCGATTTTCCAACATGAGTAACTTAATATGCGCATTTATTCTCTGAAGTTGTTTGCGCTGGTGTTGTGCTAAGGGGAAATTTAGATTTTTAGTGGATTCAGGCTGAATCCTATTAGTGAGTCGTTTGCACTTTGTGTTTTTATTGTCACTGCATTAGCACTGCATTACCTCTGGTCTTAAAGCTAGCATATTGGCTTGCAGTATCAATAAATGAATAAATAAAGAAGCGAATACACACACAAAAAAAAATTAACACTGTGATTGCAGCTACTGTAACTGCGTTCATGCGCGTTCAGGCAGGAATCGTGCCACCGACACTGTCAGCCCATGTGTCTACCAGAACTTCGAGTTTCTCCTCAGGAGACGCTTCAGGCAGGTTATGCTACCGCATGCATGGTCTGCGCAGTTTTGTCCGCGGTGGACTCGCTTACTCCTGAATTCATTTCTTGTGGTCTCCGTTTTCTTTGGGCTGTTATAGCGACAATGAACGCGGTTTCTGTACCCGCTTTATATGTGTCGGTATAGACAATAAGTAGACAGCGCTAATAAAGAAAAGCTCGACCGCGCAGCACCGCTTCGATAGCGTGATTCTCGGGCTTCCAAGAGCTGCAGCCTATAGCACCCCCAAAAATGGCCCAAGGCGCGTGTGTCTTCCGTTCGCAATCTCGTGGCGATGAGGGCGAATAAATTATCCTCTCCCTGGACCGACCAACAGCGAGGAACAAGCGAAGGCGAGATGGGAAAAAAGAATGGCGCCCATATTTTCTCTCAGCCTTTCTTCGCCTGCAGAGAAGCGCAATGGAGTCTCGGATTTCGTCTTCTTTCACGGCCTGCCAGTTTTCCAACGGCCGCGTTGAAATGTGAGGCACCAAGGACTTGGGCGCCGCTGTAAACGATCTGCGGGCTCTGAACAAGCACCTATGCCCAGGGTGAGCGGGGAAGACCCCAAGGCCTTGGCCTTTGAGCGTGCCTCGCTTCATGCGCCGCTGTTCTCTTCCCTCCTTTCTTTGGGTGGTTCTCGGTTCGCACACGGCTGGATCGGGGTAGAGCGGCTCATCGGAGCGTATTGTGCGGAAAGTTAAGACCCAGCGCAGCATTTTCCACGACGGCAGTCACGTGCTGCCAGCGCGAGCCAAATAAGTTTGAGTGCTTCTAAGGACGGCACCAGCGGTTTCAGAGGTTCCAGGTCTGCGAACTAGAACCGTGGACATTATATGCTGGGATGAGATCAGTGACCCAGTGCGTAGGCCAAATCACTGGCTGTGATGAATAGATCAGTGACCCAGGGTGTAGGCCAAATCATTGAAGAAAGCTTCCATACATTCAATCTATGTAGTGACGGGATCCAAGTGCGGCGCTGTGTTCATTAGGCGCGCTTTCGGTTGTCCTGTATGTACACGGAAGTGCCTGGACTGGTACGGGCATTAGCCAGTTTTAGTCCTTTAGAACAGTGAGACCTTCTCTGTTAGGGGGAGAGGGCGACAATGCGCTAAACACTACGCTGAAAGGGCGAGGGGGTGCTTGGCATGCACACTCACGCCCCGCTATTACCCTATCCTCCTAACCGATAAGGTCTTCCTTCCCTTCAATCAATCAATCAATCAATCAATCAATCAATCAATCAATCAATCAATCAATCAATCAATCAATCAATCAATCAATCAATCAATCAATCAATCTTTATTTCAGTTTGTATATGCAAACTGGGGATGGTGAGAAAAAAACGTAATATCTCGCTATTCTCCATGATGTATTGTATAGGCGCTCGAGAGACGGCCTTCTCATGAGACAAGTTTTCCCATTCTCTCAAATATACCAGTTGAGTCGAAGGTAAATTAAATAGGATGCTGTGATCTAACTTCGCTGCCCTCTAGGGTAGTAATGTATAACCGTGTGTAGGGTATACTGCTGGGCTGGTTGGTGGTTGTTATCAAACATTATGGTGTCGCAGCGCTGGCAGACAAGGACAAAGGACTAGGGACACACACAAGTGCGCTGTTGTGTGTGTCCCTAGTCCTTTGTCCTTGTATGCCAGCGCTGCGACACCATAATGTCTGTATAACCGTAGTCATGGAATGTTAAGTGCGGCGGTAACGAGGCATTGGAACGCTCAAGGCTGCGCGTCTGCACATTTTGCTTGATCTACAAACCGTGCCTTGTTTTATTTTTGACGCCGTAGTACGTGGCACGAATACGAAGTGGAATTATGAGGAATTTACTCGTGAACATTCGTCATATACTTGTTTAATGACTTTTGACTCATGTCAAAGCAGAATTTTATTGTAAACTCACTCACCTTTTAACGACAAATGCTATGAACATTTTGAGTGAGCTGATTATTTCGCGAAGGAGACAGCAACTTTCTGCTATCCCCTGAGGTCAGCGAGGTTTCTGACCCTGGCTCATCCTGTATGGTGCTCCACGTCCGTGGAAGGAATCTTGCGGGAACTCGGCACAACAGTTAAAAATAAAACATACTGACGGCCGTTTTCCGCTACGTATGATATTTTTGGAAGTAATTCGAGCGCCTGGTGAATTTCGCACTCTCCAGGCAGGACGTAAACATACCTTTTTTTTTTCTTCTCCTTCCCCCAAACTCACCTCGTTAACACGTCTAGTTTAACTCGAGCGAAAAATACCACTAGTTAGGTTTCCAAATACGCCAGCAAAACTTCGTTTCGTCCTCTCGTAACAGAAGATTTTTCTATTGTATTGAGAAGTCTACTGTTGTTACAGAAGTGACTTTATCGCTGCGACAAAGACTCCAAAAAATTCTGCAGCAGCAAACTGCTTTCTTTTTATTACAAGGCTGCGTTCCAGAATACTACACGAAAATTTTCCGTTGTGTTTTTCGAAAATACGAAGTATTACTCGTAAAGGTCGCCAAAAGATATTACCCTTTTCGCTTGTGCCGCTTGGCTCCAGATATTTCACGAAGAGCAGATGGGCACGTAATAAAAACGAAATAAACAAACAAACAAGACAATAGAAAATGTACTAACAGAAATTCGGGTTGTGGGTTAATACGGTTGCACTTCAGTAACGTTCCTTTCAGTATGGGAGTAGAGATGCCTCCACAGTTTCTATGTATTTGCAGGTAGGAATAATTCGTCGATTTCAAAAATGTTTTCGTTAGCTCTAAGTCTGTGTTGTACCGAAATTATCCGCGAGACATAATTTTCGCTAGCTAACTTCACTCCTCGTTAAACTTAAGTCTGTCAAAGACGCTTGTGTCGACGAGTCTGTTGACTCTTCTGTGGAGGAGTTTAAATTGCTAACGACGTGCTTTGTAAATCTGCATATTGAGAAAGGTATTCGAAACCACATGGTTAACAAACGCTTTCGCAACGCTGAGGACGTGAAAAGCGTCTTTGAGCGAAAACCACCGCTCCCAAGATGCCCGAAGAGGTACTCTTCAAAGTGAGTTCCAACCCTCCAGCGCATCCCGGAGATGGATCTGCGTCGTGCGGCCGCCGCCGGCTGCTCCGAACCCACGTCGCCAGAGGGAGCGGCGGTATGTACGGCCGTAGGGCCGCGCGCTAAGCAAACAGCCGGTCGGCTGATGGGCAGGCTTCCAAGCGCTGCGCGCATCATTCCTCCGGCCGGCGTGCCCGTCCGTGCTGTGGCTATTGGCAGCGGGACCGCCTCGCTTTCTTCGGATCGCTTCTCAGCTATGTTGGTGCCCCCTCCGTGCTGAACGCGCGCGAACTGCCGACTGCTGGCCGCAGCCACGTGCTCCCGCCGAACCCGCGCGCTCTCCGCGCCAGCACCCCCATCCGACTCAGCTGGTCTTTTTTCTTTTTCCGGGGCATTGCAACGCCGGGGGCTGCTGGCGGGAGGAAGCCCCGGCCGTTTGTTTATGTTCTTTGGAGCGAGCAGCTTGGCCCGCGCGCGGTACCGGGATAGGAGCTCTTTTACGACGCTCGTCAGAAAAAATTAGGGCCGCGCTAAAATTGAAACTGTAGCCGACGGACAGAGGGGACACGCCGTTGGTGGTGTTCGACATTCGGCATGGCAGTCGTGAGAGGCGTCATCTGGATGGGGTCGGCTCGCCTCAGCGCAGAGATAAATCACTCCATCCCCTTTCCCAGACGCCGTTGCAGCCGATGGGCGCGGTTTCCTCAAAGCTATGAATTCTATGTTTTGCGACGGCGACACATGTCCACCTCCCGTCAACGCCGTGTACACACACTTGCTGATGTGGACGAATAAGCTGCAACTGTAGGAGTAAAAAATCCCCATTCTTATATCGTAAAATGCAAACTTACTGGAAGCGAGCGCTTCTCCACCACTATTTGCCTCTCCACCTCGTTCCCAGAAGCCTTGAATCCTACAGCCTTTCTCCTCCGCGGCTATTTTCCTGCTCCATCAAGGCTGACCTAACTTGTTTGCTCCATTGACTGACGTCTGAAGGCAACGTGACTGCTTTACAGCTGCTCTTCAGAACTCTTATGTAGTTGAAAAAATGGCGTACTTAGCTTTTTGGATCAATATAGCATACAACAGAGATCCCAATAAGATTTCGTGAGACGCCTCATTGGCATGTTTTCGTCGTGTTTGACGTTTAGACTAAAAGGACGCTGATGACAACTGCCTATAAGTATTGCTCAAAGAAAAAAAAAAAACGGATTATTTGATTCTTTCTGGCAGCCAAATATTCATCTACTGGCGACAAAGTGACATTTAAGCACCTTCCAATCCGTCGATTATACAAGCCCGATACGTCCTTCCTGAGACGGAAGGGTTGCTACCGTCTTGAAGTGAATGGTGGTGGAGTGCAGCCTCCGGGATCCTCGTCCAAATATATATCGTCGTCGACGCATGCGCTTCACGTGTGAAATCGGCCGGTGGAGGCGCCATATGTACTTTGTGCTTGTGAGAGCTGCATTTTGCTGATAGTTATTTTCCTTGTGTTTAGAGCGGTACCCAAAGCAGGCTAACTTCAGCATGTCCTCAATGTCCCTTTAAACTTTGAGTTGAAATATACCTGCATTATCCATACCTTCGCTTTTTTTTTATTTTTCATTTATCGCTGTTCTTTGTAAGTGGACGGCATTGCGGAAAATTCACGTAGGCTCAATTTTGTTGCGAGTGCGTTCTCTTTCTCTTCGGGAATTATAGGAAAGATAATTTGCGTCTGTCGTCTTTCGGTGTCACGCTGGTCTATTATTTATAAAAGTGCGCACATACATATGGACACGAGAAATAGGTATCAAAACGACACGTAATAATAAGCAACCCATATTTTACCCCATTGTATGCACAGATGCTTGTGAACATATTTACTTGGCATTGAGATAGTGCATGTGCGACATTTATTCAATTAAAAGTCGATTCCTGTTTTTCTTATTTTGGGGGCGGGAACGGCACACAAAAATATAGATTCACACGTCGCTATGACTAAGTGAGATGTTCCGCCATCGTAACCGAAGATTTGTGGGCGACTGTGGTAATCTAAGTCCATATTCTGCATTGTGTACTCCCTCGGCATCCTCAAAATCACGATTCGACACTGCAGAGTGCTCAGGAATGCCATTAGAAATTCTTCCTGCAGTTGTGGATAGTGTGCTTTTACTCGATGCACAGGACCTGTGCGAACGCCAGTGAAGCCCAGGGGAGGATTTAAGGGGGCAGGCGAGCGAATTCGGAAAAGCATGCCAAACCTGAATTTTTCGACGAAAAAAAAAAATCAAATAAAAATGCATGGTTCAAATAATCCCCCCCCCCCCTCCCCCCTCATACCATCCGCCTTCAAAAACCATCCATAATCCGCTCTTAGTGAAGACTGCGGTTCCAAGTTGGGGAAGAAGCAGCCAGGAAGTATGAGATATGCGGCTTTAAATTTTGATCTTGTTAACTCGGTATACGTTGGGAACGACTGAGTGACGTTTATACAGTAATTTCCTTTTTATGTGCGTGGCAGAGATTTTGCAAAAAAAAAAACAAAAAAAAAACCAACAACGTCAATCACACTATCTACAAAATGTTTGACAGGATTCTCTAAATTGATTTGCTCTCGCTCTTACGGAATGCATGTCACTGTCCTGAACACTCATTTTTCAGCCATCACAGAACACTTATCATAGACACCCCAACCAATCGAAAATTGCCCCATTAATTATTTTTACCAAATTTCAGCCCTGACGGTGCACTGCTCATCCTCGTTCCAATGGTTGGCAGGGCTGTACGCGACTGTTATTGTATATGCAAACCATCCATCAAATTCTTTTTCCCTCTCTCCGAGTGGATCGAGAACGGAAATCCCTCCTTATCCAAGTGATGCCTCAGCTTCGCATCCAAGTGGTATCTCTGGACGGGCTCGGCGCCGCAGCGTATGCCATCTAGCCCCCACACTCTTTCACCTGAGTTACATACCTCCTGCCTGTACAGTCAATCATCTATCACTATTGTAACCCTGGAAATTCTCCCGTTGTGCTCACGGTCATCGAATTCACTCATTTTCCCCCACCCCATCAGTACACACAATATACACAGACTCCATGCATGCTATTCGCTCCCTCAAAAACTGCACAGTGCCTGAAGATTTTCACGATGACCGCAATTCAAGCCTTCATACTCTGTCCCTCGCCACGGTCATAAACAATGAGATGGTCCACAAGTTTGCTCTGAAACTATTATCCAGGTGCCCGCGATCCCTTGGTCAAGCCCTCCGACCTGTGACTAGGTAATGCGCTACAAACGCAGCCCCAATATACACTACACATGTGGCTTTCTCTTCAAATACTCCCCAAATGCCACCCAAAGCTCAGCGTCGCCCAGATACATTCTCTGCAAGCTTCACACCGACATCCTTCTCAACAATCCGACTCGCCTGTACCTTACCGCCTTTAGACTGACCGCTCCTGCCCCAACGGGAATATGTTTAGAAAGAAATCACGCACTACGGTCCATCGCACTATGCTTCGTGCCACCGCTGAAAGTAGTTTGGCAAATATGAATCGAATACTGGGCATACACGAATCGAATACGGATCGTGGTGACGCACTTCAATGCACCATATCAAAGCGGACGCTTTTACCACCCATCGATCCATCCAGCACTGGCGGAACCCTTTTGTAACAGCGACACAAAGCTCGGGAAGGTACCAGGGAAGTTCCATTGTAAGCGTTACATAATGCCATAACCAAGAGC
Organism: Amblyomma maculatum; assembly: GCF_055883805.1. NCBI lineage: Eukaryota > Metazoa > Arthropoda > Arachnida > Ixodida > Ixodidae > Amblyomma > Amblyomma maculatum. Next base: position 219,561,197 of record NC_139344.1, on the reverse strand, counting down.
AGAAGAAAATGATCTAACACCACCTGCATGTGGTGTCCGCATGTTTTTATCGCGATGTGGTTAAGGTACACACACACACACACACACACACACACACACACACACACACACACACACACACACGCACACGCACACGCACACGCACACGCACACACACACACACACACACACACACACACACACACACACACACACACACACACACACACACACACACACCACATGTCCCAGCTAAATGTAACCAAAGTTATGAAAAATAAGGTGAGCCCTAGCCCAGTGGCAATCGCTTTGCCTAGTCTACGGTATTTTTCGTTCGCGGAAGTTAATTAGCAAACATTAATTAGGTAGATTTACAATTACTGGGTTGAGGAAGAAAGCGGCAATGTAAACTTTGTAGATCTGTTCGAAAAACAGCGAGCTACGTCATTTTTTTCACGCTAGTGCTTACGCAAAGTAATTTTTTACAAACCGAAAATGATACCTGGCGCAATAATAATAATAATAATAATAATAAAAAAAGGCTTCCTCGTGACGGCGGCGCCACTTTAAAATACCGAGACACGTCCCAGATAACAAAATCCGATTTTCTCCTGTGCTCTTTCTGATGAAGCTTTGTTTACGCACTTGACCAATTGATTTAAAATTGAAGCTGCGTGACAGCTTTATTTAAGTCGAATAAATAGAGCTACGTAAAACGTAGCGTGATGAAAACAACGTAGCTACCGTTTTTTGAGGCGATCTGCACCTCTTTATTTTCAATTTTTTTTTTCTCAAGTGAAAATTACAAATATCTAGTTCGTTTTTAACTTAACTTACATCGTTGAACGTACTTCAGATTAACATGGACGATGCTGAGTTGGTTTCTTTTAGTGTAGCTCTCAGCAGGTTGCACTGGGCTAAGGCTCACCGTATATTTTAAAACCTTTCTTAAAACATTGATTATATATATATATCATCTGCCCTTTCTCAAGAAGCGAAGAAGATGACCAATAAAACTGAGTAGCGTTACTGTATCGACACCCGGAACGCACGGGAGATTCAACGTGCTGGCCCATCGGTCCACAAAAGGCGTACGTGATCCCGTAGTTTAACTTCATGGGGGATACGTAGGCGAAAAAAAAAAAAAAAAAAACTGCTTACCACGGCATCAAATGAGCCAGTTTCGTAACATATAGGAAATGGCCCATGCAGTCTTGTAGATACATATAGACCTCTGGCTACCCCAGTGTTAAGCCAGCAAGATTGAAACATTGTACTTAACGCTGCAGTGTGAGCTCACAACCATGGTTTACTGTTCAACCCGGGGATTGTTTGAATGATTGACCTTTGTATTCCGACACTGCGACCAACCCGCCCTGATGACCATGCCAGCTCACCTGTTCGTGCACGACTCCAAAAAAGCTATAGTGCCACTAGCATAGCGCGCTGTGCTTGTCGAGAGCTCCGCAGTGGTGGCCAGTGGTTAGGTTGCTCGACTGTTGAGCCTGAAGAAGGCCGACTCGAACCCTGCTCGGCAGAGGCTGCGTTCCGATGCAAGCGAAGCGCAAGACGCCTTGTGAGATGCCAGTGCGCGTTAAATAACTCCAAGTGGTCGAAATTAATCTATAGAGCCGTCTACTCCGGCAGCCCTTATAGCCGAAGCTGCTTTGAGACGTTAAGCATACCACAGAGCGAGTGAGAAGCAACGGCATTGACCACGAACACGTGGTATACCTTGACAGACAGAACAAAATATAGGCTGTTCCTTGCGGCTGCAGAAATTTCGAGCTATTAGTTGCCCTGCGTGCCTTGACAGAGGTTCGTTTTATATTGCTACTGGGGAAAATTTATAACTTCACTTAATTTTTTCACATGTCCTTTAGTTCTGAAGAAGTGGGGTCACACAGTATATATTTGCAACTTCGCTCTTTCTCTGGTTCCTACACCTGAGCTTATATATGATGCTTGGATTTTCTTTTGGGCTTTGCAACGGTTAGGAGACAACGAGTGGTCCAACTTTCTATTTTTGGTTCAAAACCTGCATTTCGCAAGCGCCACAGCATTTGATTATAATCTCACATAGAATGAGAGAGTGTTCAGATAGCTTTACTGTATGTTGCTTACATTTCGAATTTACATTGCAGTCAAGAACCCGGAATACATTATACTAATCTCTAAGGCTTGATCGCGATAGTTGAATGACCCGTATTCCAGGCTGGCGTCACGCTGTATGCCTAGTTGACCGTACAGGCAAACCAGCAGACCAGAAGTTTCAAGCCCAGCGTTAGTTCCCTGAACCGAAGTTTAGACGAATCGAAAGCAAGGTTGGTTTTAAAGATCTTTATCAATCAGAGGTTGTATTTTGAGGAATGAGGTACAAGGCTCTTGACTCGACGTGAACTTGAAGCCGTCCCGTATTGACATATATATATATATATATATATATATATATATATATATATATATATATATATATATATATATATATATATATATATATATATATATATATATATAATACATGAAGGAAAGAAGCCAACAGACGGCGAGGCCAAGGAAAGCGTAGGGGATGTTACTTTGTCCTTTTTTTTTTTAATGTTTGCTTGGATAATCACAGAAATTAGTAATGTAATCTTGTTTAGGGGAAAGATAATTAAACACAAAGTAGCAGAAAAAACAACGTGCCGATGGTGGGAACCGAACCCACGACCTCCGAGTATCGCGGCCGGTGCTCTTCCAACTGAGCTACATCGGCCGCTGTCCCCCCTGCTACTTGCTTGGGTATTTATGTTGTCTGTATACGAACCTTGAGAGTGTTCACCAGCGCCACCCTCAACCATAGCGGCGGACGTAGAACGTCCTTTTGTTACCGCCAGCGTCACGTAGAACGTGATCAAGAGCGAGGGCGAAAGCTGTGCTAGAACCCTCTTACGTTACCTATGGCTTCAAGACTGCCAGAACCGAGACCCCCGTAAGCTACAAGCAGATTAATTAAGGGGAAATGAGGGTGCTCGTTATAATACATGAAGGAGATTCGGTTCCCACCATCGGCACGTTGTTTTTTCTGCTACTTTGTGTTTAATTATCTTTCCCCTAAACAAGATTACATTACTAATTTCTGTGATTATCCAAGCAAACAAAAAAAAAGGACAAAGTAACATCCCCTACGCTTTCCTTGGCCTCGCCGACTGTTGGCTTCTTTCCTTCACATATGTGTGTATATATATATATATATATATATATATATATATATATATATATATATATATATATATATATATATATATATATATATATTGTTTGTTTGTTTTTTTGCGCTGCACTGATAATTTCGCACTGCGCGATCAGTGACGTGCAAGGTGCAAGGGATTACGAGGAGGGGGGGGGGGGGATATAGTCTTTCCTGCTTGTAATACCCGCAGTTCGTTTTTATGGTGCAGTATCTGCAGCGCATGGAAGAATGAATGCTGCACTAAAAGTATGCATCCTAAGCGTTTGATAAGTATTCAGCTTCGAGTAGGGGCGCACGCGCCACGTGCATGTCGACCCTGGCAACGATGGAGAGCACGTTCAGAATATACGCAGCGCAAAACCAGATAGATTCACGGGGAGAGTATTGAAAATAAAAAAAAAAAAAGAAAAACAACCTTAGAACGCCATTCATGAGCCGAAAATTTTTGGCCAACTGTCTTTCCCAAATGTTTGTTGCTTATTCGACGCGCGATGTATTGAGATAGTGTAACGAGAGGCATGAGTAACGGAGGACGTAATGCAGAATGATGAGCACCTTCCATTTTTGAAAGGGGGCAAGTATTTACAGATGGAGTTAATAAAAAAAAAAAAAAAAAACTCGAACGGTGCGAAAAAGAAAACGCTAACCAACACTGAAAACGGAGAGAGAGAGAAAGAACTTTAATTCAAAAAGAAAAAGAAAGAAAGATAGGGGGGGGGGGGGGGAGAGTGGCAGTGAGTGGAGTCTTCATTTCAAGACCCCAGTGGCCTGGGCTGCCGCTCTTGCCTGAGTTACCAGCCTACGCTGGGTCGCTAGACCAGAGCCTCCCACTGCGCCTCCGAATGGTGTATGTTTATGTCAGCAGGTTTGAGGCCAGTGCACCCCCTTGTGACGTGGTAGGCGGTGGGCTGGTCGTCGCACCAAGGGCATATGTCTGTGTAGTGCTCGGGGAAAATTATGCTGTATTGATGTAGGTTGGGGCAAGTGTTGGTTTGGAGCTGTCTCAGTTCCCGCGTTTCCTTTGCATTTAGTTCCTTGTGCGCAGGGGACAAATTCTGCGTTGTTCTCGTAGGTAAGTCGGGCGCCGTAAGCCGCGGGGACAGAAGTGCTAGTTGTGAGATCGGGATTAGTGGCCGCTCGGTTTGTGTGACCTCGAGCTAGCCTATCCGCGACCTCATTACCTTCCAATCCAGAGTGCCCCGGAACCCAAGTGATCTGATGTTTGAGCTGTGAGGTTGTAGCCAATGGGTTAGTTGTGAAGCGAGATAATTTTTTAGGTATTCTGCCTGCAAGGAGGAGCCGACACGCCGCTTGTGAGTCGGTGATTACGTGCAGCTCTCGATTGGTCGCGTCTCCGTAGGTAATGGCCAGTACGATCGCCGCCACTTCCGCTTCTGTGATAGTAGAGTGCTGGATAGACATGCTGGAGACTTCTGTATAAGAAAACCCCGTCACCACGGCTGCTGCTGCGTTCGATGTATGCTCGTATAGAGTGGCATCCACATAGACAGTTTTCGGACTGCGTTCCACTACAGGCGTAAGATAATTCACTCGTGCGTGGCTTCTGCCTTCGTTGTGGACTGGAGACATGTTCTTTGGGTGCGGGGCCACATATACTCTTGCCCGGTACGAAACAGGAATGTTAGTCGTTTACTGGATGACTTGTAGGCCCGAAGGATAGCCAACGCGCCCGAGAATGAGCCGGCCTGTCTCAGTTGACAGAAGGCGTTCCCTCTGGGACAGGAGGGCAGCCTCTTGAATCTCTTCAAAGGTGCAGTCCAAGAGCTTCCAATTTCACGTTGGGTGTGTATGGTGGGAGGCTTAACGCGTTCTTGTAAGCTGCACGTATGATCGCTTTTACTCCTGAGAACGGAAGCATTTCACAACCTCTGTGCTTTGCCCAATGCGCTAATGTCATGCGTCTGTAAAAGGTCAACTCGCAGCCGGTTAAATGGTGCAAGCGAAGAGAGACTCAGTGACCTTCGCGTCTTCCTGCATCGATTCGCGGGAAACATCATCAGTTTTTGTTCAGGAAGTATGCGCACTTAGCGCGGGGAATGTATCTAATTACAGCAGCGGAAATGACGAAATTAAGACAATGAAGGAAGACCGAGACAACATGGCACTTAAAATCACCCTTGAAAAGTAGGAACCAACTTCGCCCTAATTTCCGTCCTTCAAAAATATATTGCATTGAATGCCTAGATAGATTAAAGGACTTCATCCGGTGCGTGACGTTCCTGTCCAAAACCACGTACATGCACAGTCTGTCGGCGTCCCGTTGCAATAGGCACGTCATCTACGCCCGACACGTGGCATTGCACTGGGACTTTCTTGCTTGTTGGAACGCAGCTGATTCCCGCGGCTTTGTTCCCTGTTCACATCTATGTCTTTTAGGCAGGCTTAATGCATGAGCGTTGTTGTGCGTGGCCGCACTGGCAACGACGCAGACACCGCAGCCTCGTGACCTTTCTCAGTTATAGCGAGTTCGGCATGCACCTAAGCGAAGCATTGTTTTTTTGTTCACATTACCGGTAAATTACTTTTAGCTATAACTCAAGAAATATAATTTTTCAGCTTGCAAGACGATGTAAAAATGCGTTTTTTGCATTCTCCAGAATGGCGCTGCCGAAAGATATGCAAGGATAGAAAGACCCTTATGACAGACTGGCAAAGCAGGTGTTTTCAATAGTGCCGATAAGGGTCTGTTACAAATCAATACATGCCATACCCGATGGCCCATGTGTCTCTTCGGGACGATAAACTCAACATACAATGCAATAGTATACTAGAAGCCAAAGCCCCCCTTTTTGGTTTTCTAAAAACTTCACAAGCTTAACTATGTAAAATATATCCGTGGGGTGCTCAGTTTAACATGCTAAAATCGCGAGCAAATCGGTCACATATCTGTCTGGGCTGTTTACTGGAGGACATGGTGCCGAAGGAGTTCCTTAAAGATATTCCATCTTAAGTTATAAGAAATATTTACCCTTACATCCTTACGCTTAGTTCGGCATTACCGGTGTCCCGGGGACGGAGACGGGCTGCGTGACGCAGTATGTGCCGAGAATCCATGGTAGTACGCCATGCAGACGTTGGCGCATGTCCAGTGCGCATGTATACACTTCGGAGCTCGTAGCTAAGCTTCTTTTTTTTCGCTCTTTTTTTTTTCTTTTTTCTTTTTTTTTTTTTTGTGCGCGGAATCGAGTGCTAGTATCGCTCCGAAGATCAATCTCATCAATCACATTCTGCAATTTCAATATCTCGCCGCGGGTGTAAGCGCCAACTGCTTGAAAACTCTGAGTTTTATGGCCGTCAGGTGGTGCGAAATTAAGCGCGTGAACGGCGAGAGGATCCGAACGTGCGAGCTCGCGACGCTGAGATGAGACAACAGGTCCCGAAGCCAGAGGAGCGATATATGCAAGAGACCGAACCACGATATGCCGTTCATGTGTTTGAGGGTCTGCGCCAGCCCGCTTGGCTTTGCGTGTTTATTCTGCGACAGCTATAGGCTCTTGAAAATGTCGCTATCTGTACTGGCAGCGGCACCCTTAATCCGCTCGTTTAACATTGTAGGGAAGCTGACTTAAACCTCGCTTTCTAATTTTTCTTTCCTTTTTGACAATGTTCTGCCTTTTGTGGTAAGATATTGTGCTAGGAAACAGCGGGGACGGACTTCAGACGCAGTGTGTACGAAAAAGCCCGTATTCTGGATGAGCATTAATTGATTGATTGTGGCTCATCCGAAGTTTCATACGTCGGTATTTTTAAGAATTTACTCCTGCTTTGCTATTTTCGGACTTAGCAATCGAAGGATTTTTTCCCCCTAGACCCAATCAATGTAAAAATTCCTCTCTTGGAAACCGTGAAGTTAATTGAGAAAATACAAGAGAGCGGCGCCGCCGTTCTCTTCTTCTCTTGTAATGCCTAGCATCCGCCTCGTGTTCGGGAGGTACGAGGTTCGATCCCTGGTGCCGCCGGGTATACACCGGCTTTTGAATGGGTACAACGTTCCCCCGGCCTGGTGCTCGGCTCTTTGGGGTGAAATGTTTGGGAAAGGGGTCATAGGTCTAAAAAAAAAAAAGGGCCACATAATGGGCTTTTGCCGCACAAGGCGGACTTAATGTTGTCTGATGGCGGAACTGATCACTGCCACATCGGATCAACTATTTTCCCGCTACTGCAGTGCAGCTCATGTGACCAGTATACCGGGAACCATTTCAAAACCGCCAACTCCTAGATCCGATGTAATGAATAGAAAATTCTGCTAGCGAAATACTGTGCCCTTTATTTCAATGTTCCTGTTATATGTCTTGCCCGATGCATGGAAATAAAACAGCGCAGCACAGCTCGTTGGGATTACGGCAAGTAATCAAACAGCTGTTCAATTTGGTTTGGTTTGGTTTATGGGCGCTTACGTCCCAAAGCGACTCAGGCTACGAGAAACGCCGTAGACGAGGGCTCCAGAAATTTCGACCACCTGGGTATCTTTAACGTGCAACGACATCGCACAGCACACACGTGCGCCTTGCTTTTCACCTCCATCGAAAAGCGGCCGCCGCGGCCGGGATTCGATCCCGCATCTTAGGCACAGCAGTCGAAGGCGCTAGCCATGCACTGCACGACAACGGCGAGGCCAAACAGCTGTTCGGATCGTTCCATAATCACGGCGTCAGCCGCAGTGAATTTTAACATTAAACGGTCCAGTTGGCGTTGTGGCTTTTGCCTCATCATATGAATCTCATTTTGAGCAGTTGATTTCTGCTCCGGAACAGTGTTTTATTATTACTACTACTACTACTACCACTACATTGCCGTACCGTTTTCTGTCCACTTTTTCACATATCGGTTTGGAAGGACTCAACATTTGCTCATTTCCTTATGCTCTTGGCTATACATGTTGTGCTGCAAAGAAGCGGATGGACACAGGTAAGAAGCTGTCGCTGCACTGCGGCTTTGCTTTGAGCTTCCTTCTACCTTCAGCAACTCAGAATCCTTCAAGTAAAACTTTCCGCTAGGCTAGTTGGTCCATTTTTACATGAACAAAAAAAAAAATCCCTATTTTCTGTTAAGTCTTCATTTCTGCTTCGGGCTTTTTATTCGCGCAGCTTTTTCTTGTTAGAAGCCTTCAGTGAAAAACAAATGAAGCGCAGTACATGAGCGATAAACCGCTTGTGTTTTAGGCGCGAAGCTGGAGCACGACATGCCATTTAAGACTGTCTGACATCACACGGCAATTTACTCAAACGCTCGCGCCAGCACCCAAAGAGTCACATGCTTACAATGCGTATGTTTGAGGGTGTTAGATTTTGAGGAATTTTTTTAGATGTCTTGCCCGCTAAGATAGTGTTTACTCTATTGCTTTGTTTACCTATATTTATAATAATCGCAGGTGTGGTGTAGCGATAAATTGTTTCAGGTGGTGTTTTACGCATCAGCTAATAAACAAATACATAGAGAGCGTGCGCTGAAATAACGTCTTAGAAGAAGACGGTGACAGATGAAATGATGGTTTGGTTTGGGGTTTTAACGTGCCAAAGCGACTCAGGCTATGAGAGACGCCGTAGTGGAGGGCTCCGGAAATTTCGACCACCTGGGGTTCTTTAACGTGCACTGACATCGTACAGCACACGGGCGCCTTGCTTTTCGCCGCCATCGAAAAGCGGCCGCCGAGGCCGGCCCTTGGGAACAGTATACAGATGAAATGAGGTCCAATCGTTTTTGTATGTACACTGACGGAAGCGCATATATATCGTATGCCGTCTCGCAATGTTCCATGTTGAGCTGCGCGTCAAATGCAACATCTGGAGACCAGGTTGCAATCGGCGCATAAATACCGAGACTGCTCTGAGCGAAAATGCGCAATGTATTGCTAAATGCCCGAGCATTGCACCTGCCGGAGTACGTTTAGTGCTGCAGAGTGTATAGGATTTGTCACTCTTCTTCTTTTCGCGGTTTTTAAGGCGCATAGGAAGAAAAGCATGACGCAGGACCCTGGAAAATTTAGAGTAAAATGTCACTGACTTTTCTTATTTTTATGTTTGCTCGCCCGTCGAATGTGCTGATTTGACGGAGCTTTGCCGGCCTTACGTAAAGTGCAAGGCTGCAGCCTTTACTTAAATACGACTATATACCATCACCTCCACTGCCACGAGCGCGCAAAATTCGAAGAAAGATAAGCGATTGCTCACGCAAAAGTTGCAATTGCGTTTAGAAGTAGTTAGGCCTGACCGACAAACGTGCGGGTGAAGTGTATTTCTGCGAAGTTTCACAGAATATAGGTTCTGAAGCGTGATGTTAACAATAAGAACGTCTCCATTTTTAAAAGACATAAGAGGAAGCGAAGTTTAGTGCCTGCTGCGGCATACTTTCTGACTGATTTAAGACAAATCTCTGAGTTGGGATTCTCACAAAAAAAAAAAAAAAAAGCACTTTACGCTGACGTTCGCCTCGGCATGTGACCGACAAAAAACTATAAAAAATGTCAAGTACGGGCTATATATACACTGTAAAAGATGGGTGTGAAATCACAGGTATTCATAAAGAAAATTTCTTTCCCCGGACAGAGAATATCTGTTCTACTTCACTGACCGAAATACATTCACGAAAAAATCAGTAACTTTTTGCTTTCCAGAAAAACTTTGATTGGAAGGCAAACAATTCGATATATGTTTGTCGTCTGTATTATTTTCTACCGCAAAGTGGTTTTTACTTCAATAGTAGGTAAATGCTGAATAGAAAGGAACACGGTATGGCAACCCCGAATGCGCTGTCCGACGATCGCTGCGTAACAATTTTGATTCGAAAGAAGATTGTCGTCTGCATTATTTTCTACCGCAAAGTGGTTTTTACTTGAATAGTAGGTAAATGCTGAATAGAAAGGGAAACGGTATGGCAACCCCGAATGCGCTGTCCGACGATCGCTGCGTAACAATTTTGATTCGAAAGAAGATTGTCGTCTGTATTATTTTCTACCGCAAAGTGGTTTTTACTTGAATAGTAGGTAAATGCTGAATAGAAAGGGAAACGGTATGGCAACCCCGAATGCGCTGTCCACCGATCGCTGCGTAACAATTTTGATTCGAAAGAAAATAACTAGTGGCGCCACATTGAGGTCCGTTTTTGGTGGCTCCCTGTTACAGCAGCATCTGTTATGCCTTTTTCCACTTGCCTTTTTTCGGTGGCTAGACAACGGCTATTGCGCGGACAACTTTATGGGTGCAATTGAGCATTGCCAGTGCGGAGAGATATCCGTGAGATGGGTAATTAGCAAGGCTTAAAAATGATGTTCATTGAAGACATTGGCGCTTAAGGCAATTTTGTTGTTGTTACAGGCAGAAAAACATATGAAATAAAAGACGAGTAAAAAAAGATATTTGCATCATTACTCTAACCGCAACAGAAAAAAATCAAAATAAAAAGCAAAAAACGCCGTATAACAGAAAATTTTTGAAAATTTACAAAAATTTTCTATCAGGTGTAAACAGAAAAAACTGCAAAATTAAAAACCGAAAACATAGCAGAACAGAAAATTTCTGGCAACCCAGCTGCCAGAAAATTTTTGTATTTTTGAACAAACATTTTTTACAATGAGCGCAGTGCGACAAAACGGTTGCTGCGCTACTAAATTCGAAGAATTGTATTTTGCTGTACAAGTTTTGTCCCATAATTTGGCGTTAAGCTTGGTTCGTTCGAGGTCAACTTTGCAGCTAACTGTATTTGCGAGGGCAGAGGGCTCTATTCTCATATTGGTGCTTATGTTTCTTTCTGCTCTTTTTTTTTTCTTTTGCAGTAATGCTGCTACTACTACGCTACAACAAATTAATGATGCCAGAAAGACAGTCTTGGTTCGAGACATGTCGGTCTCTTCAATCCATAGTGCCACGTGTACTTGCTCCTTTCCCTGCGGTCCTTCTTGGACGGAGGAAGTCAAAAAGGCTGAGATGGCGCACATGCACCTCATGATGCCCGAATCTCAGAGCCGCTGCCAGAGAACCTGGCGTGCCAGTAGATGCTTCACCGCTTTCGCGGATGCTGCGAGTGCTCGCCGTCTACTCCGGTTGTGTCCAAGGGCTAAGGCTCCCCGGAACAGAATACCGAGAGCGGCCGGCCAAATTACACCTTCAATGCGTTTGGCGATGAAAAAGCTCTCGAACTGTGTTTTACTGCAGTTTCATGAAACAAGCATGCTCGCCTACGTCCAACTACTTCACTATCTCCTGGGCAATCTAAACAGACAAGGACGCTGTATGTGCCCAAATAAATCAACTGAGGGAAGAAGAGCCGGACGCCAATGAGAATTCTTTCGCAGGGTCACGAGGTTTCGACCTCGATGCCGACCTCAGCCTCACAGAGTTAGGTAATGTTGAGGCGAGGTCGGTGACAGCTCGGAATACTTTGAGTGAGGTCAGGAAATTGGCCTCATAGGTGAGTTAGACGCTGAGGGAGGTCGTTATTTAATGAAGTCGAATTTGTGAGGTCCGGGCTGTTTGCAGTTCTTGTGGCTTACTCCAATGAGTGCCCCTCCGGGCGCGGAGTTCGAGCGTACCTCCGCGATGTGCATGCTGTGAAGCTTGTTACCCTTCGTTTGGATGACCGGGTGCGGGTAATGTCCGTAATGTCCGTTCAGCCTGAGCCTACAGGAGGACGCTTGCCTCTGGCTTTTTAAGGAAAAGCGACGTTTCAAGACACTATAGACTTCTCATACCCTCTTCCAATTTCTCACCTTGGTGCAGCTGCTTGCCGCTGGCTCAAACGCCCAACAGCGCGTAAAGCATACAACTCACTGTGACTCGCGGTATCCTTGTCTGAGGTCGCAAACAAATGTGTTCAGTACAAAAGATAGCCAAGAAATTCGTCGAGCGGATGGCGCAAAACAAGACTGCTCTGTATAGCGTGCCCGTTCCCTGGCGCTGACCTAAAAGCTATTGCGATTAAAAACGACCCCGCTGTACATTACACGATGACTTAAAACTGGATCAATGGAATTGCATGATAACGTGATTCTGGCAGGGCTAAAAAAGCACGAACAAGCGAGAGGAACCTGCATAAAACCGTCGAAACTTTTTATCGGGGTCCTCAATTTCGAATCGCATGCTATCTTAGTGTATTCCCGTTCCATAAATTATTCTCCACAATAACCTCTGTTTCTCTGTCTGCCCCCCCCCCGTCTGCTCCTTCATACTTCTCGGATATTCACATGCAGTCCTGAACAGCAACGCCGAAACATCGCAGCAGGTGATGAACGCAGCGTTTTTTACATATATACCAGTATAGCGATAAAAGATGCAAATGATGAAATAGTGTAGCTTATAAGACACAGCTGGTTTAGAGGGAAAACGATTGTTAATGGGCAGGAAAGATGCCTGCGCATGTTAACCGCTGACAAGCGTTTATTGAGGAAGAAAAGGCGAAAACCTATTCAGGGCTAGTAAGACCAGTAAACGAAGAGCTTTTGCTTCGCTGGGCACTATTTTTTTTTTTTCTTCCGAATTCGAGCGTAACCGGTTGATGCAAGAGGAAAGAGGGAGGTAAAGGATTCGGCAACTCAATATATTATCGGGCCTCGTGGCAGCCATTTGAGCGTTGACCTTTTATTTATGAGCAGCAAAATATGTGATACTTGACATGCTGTCTCGTACGAGCTGTAAGTTAGAAATTAATGAGGAGATACATTTTGCCTGTACATTTGGTATATCAAGCCGGACAGGTCGATTTTTTTTTTTTTTTTTTTTTTGGGGGGGGGGGGAAGTATCGGGCTGACACTTTGTATTTAGACAATCCTTTGGCTTTTTTTTTTTTTTTTTTTTTTTTTGTCAGGGTATGTGAACGGCAATGTGGAATACAGTACTGAGTCGATGTTTCAAGCCTTCTAATCTGACGCTTAATGGGGCGCGTAGCTGTTCTCTAGCGTTTTTATTATGATAAATTTGATTGTGCCATCTTTCTTTTGTCCTTTTCTCGTATGGCATCAGTTACGTTCACTTGCTGCCTAGGAGATGAGAGGAGAGGCCGCACACCTCACAATTGGCTTTTGTTTGATTATTCTACAGAGGACCATAGTTCCCTTCATCCACTGGCACTGCCATTCCGTTCTCTTTATTTATATATATATTTTTTTGCAGCAAACTGTGCAAATCGTTGTGTAGTCTCTCAGAGTGGAGCTGACACACGACAATACTGCTTTTGTCGAATATTGATGACAGTTCGGGAGCGCGCCGCTAGAGCAAGAGCAGACAGATGGCGAAACGGCGTATCGCGTTCAGAGCAGGGAGCTCGGTCCCTCTGGATTGCGTATTCATCTCCTTTCCGTTGTTCCTGTCATTCTTACATGCATCTGCTGGAAGTTGTAACTATAAAGCCCTAACGAAGTAAACTGCTTCACAGAAGCAACTTCGATGGCGCTGGCGTTGCAATTCATTGCTTCAGTTTTTGGAGGAAAACAAGTGAATGCCTCAAAGAAACTTGTTTTTGTCTGGTTGTCGAAATGGTATACCATTCGGACATAAGGCTAGGTAAGCTGTCTATTTTTTTTTATTATTTTGCGTCGGAATGGGACCCGGACAAAGATTTCGCTCTGATGAAACTTGATGGGCGAGTCGGTGTTCGTGACGTTCAGAGCGGTTCACTTTTATACTCCGCCCCAGTCGTTTTGATTCGTGTTTTCGCGTTCGAATACAACATTCTAGCTCTCTCTTACAGTGCGCCATGGGGCCACCGAGTTATCGAACTTCGAAGACGCAAGTCACCACTATACTGTTGCTGATAGGGAAGCCGCATAAACTGGAGAGGGGCTTGACCTGTTGGGGTTCTAAAAGATCAAAAACATCCTTCTTCAAAATTTTCTGAGGGTATCCTTGTTTGCCCCAACTAAACATTAGCCTTCAGTTGCTAGACAATGCGCAAATAATTAAAATACTTGGCAACCATAACTTTTCTTTTTTTCTGGGGCTCCAATTGATGCGCAATTTCGTCATCATCATCATTATCTGGAGAGTCAAAAGGATGTGTCATTGCGCACGCTTATGGGTATTAGAATGAGACTGACAACAAATGAGGGGGACAACTGTTGTTACCACTTTGCCGCGGTGTAAGGCGTGAAGTTTGCGTGTTTGTCACCGGGTCGATGTTTCTTGCTCTGTAAAATTGGTAGTCAAATACAACCCTCGCAGAACAAAACTGTTTGACCTCGTTATATCGGAGCGGTTAAGGTTCAGCTCAACAACTCCTTCCCCCCCCCCCCCCCCCTCTTCCTTTTTTTTTTTTTTTTTTTGTTTTGAGGTTGAGCGCTCGACTTCAACGTCACAATTTGAGTTTGAGGTGAGGCTTATAGTGAGGCCGCCAGTGGTAACGGGAAAAGTGAGATGAGGTCGTCTGAGGCAACCTCTGCTGAGGTTAAGTGAGGCCATCATTTCTTTCCTTTTTTTTTTTTTGAGTTTGAGGAGGTGTGGTCTAGGTGTCTGAGATACAGTGACCACCTCTGATGTGCGCATAGTATAATTCACCAGATCTTTCATGAGAGCAGACTTCAATGCATGCATGAGGTTTTCAAGCTTGTCAATAGTTAGCATGGCATATATGTGCAAGTGATTCCTTAATATCATCATAAACAGCCAGGTTATACTGACCGACAAAGGCTCTGTCGGTGAGCTCCAAGTCGTGCACAGGTCGCGGCAGTTGTTCCTGCAAACTACCTAATCTCGTCTTCCGCGCTACTCCGCCTCCTCTACTGTGGTGGTGGTGAAAAACTTTATGCCATTTTGGGAGCCTTAAGTGATTACATCCTATTGACGGGTCGGCTCTTGGCTGCGTGTTGTGGCCAGAAGCTGGTGCTTCCCAGCGACTCCCAAAGCTAGTCCGTCCGCCGCTTTTGAACGGCCGGGTGAGAGCTGGACACCGCAGCCTCCCATCGCTCGAGGTCGGAGAGTTGCCAAGTGGCTGGAGGGTGGAATTCTGAGCATTTGATCATGATGTGTTCAAAATCAGCTTTAGGTGCCCCACACAGGGCGCACTGCGGCGAGAACAGCCCTGGTTGGATCAAAGCTAAGAAAGCAGGGGATGGGAATGTACGGGACTGAAGCTGGCGCCACGTCACCTGTTGTAGCTTAGTCTGAGATATATGATGAGGGAAGGGGGGGGGGGGGGGGGGGGAGGGTAGATGGTTCGTTGATCGCATTCCTCCGCTTGCATAACCTGCTGTTTTACCATCGGTAATCTGTTCGTAGTACATCGCCCGCCAAGCCCGTTTTCTCATCTTGATTTTAGCTACAATACATTAACTCGAGTTCCTTCTCTAATCCATGCACTGCGTTCTCTTTGGATTGACGTCGATCCTATCATTTTCCTCTCAGCAGCTCGGTGCGCTGTCCTCAATTCGATTTCCAGCCTTGCCGATAGCTTTCAATTTTCAACCCAATTGGTGAGTAGCGGAAAGATATACCTATTATGCATATTCCTGCGCATGGATATTGGTATATGTTGCGGCCTATATTCTGAGAATGACTAGCAAATGCTCTCACCTTTAGTGTTTCTTTCTCGTGATTGAAATGTGCAGTCATTATTTGGCGTCTATAGGCGTACTTCCCTGTTCGTTTTATAGCATATGTGATACACCTCGTAATTGGCGGTTTTCGCGACTTTGAGTAGGCGTCTCAATTGATGCAACATGATGGCGCTAGGGTGTGCTTTATGACTGCATTTGTGGTCAGCTATACAGCTAGAAGAGCGCTTGTTTAAATATCACGACAAACTCGCGCTTGTTAGTCAGCAGTGATAGACTCACGTGAGCCAGGCCGCCTCGTTTCTCCACTGTGTAAAGCAGTGAACGATAGGTAAGAAAGAAATGCTCTCTGACGTTTGAAATCATGAGCTGTGAAAGTGATGGGCACACGAAGCGCTTTGTAGAGCATTTTCAATCTGTGACATGGGCGATAAAGACTTTTGTAAAACTGCAAAGAAAAACAGACGCGCAATTTTTCGGATTTAACTACTGGTAAGCAAGATCCAGCTACTGCCATGGTACTTGATGAGAAAGAAAGTTAAATGTTTGGCAATCGTTGTGGCGTAACGATAAAGCTGAGTACTTTGGACCTTTTTTTCTTGCCGATCAGTTTTATTACCGCGTGTTGTTTTGAATATAAATCCAAATTTAAATCGTTTGTACAAGTTGAACGCAAGACCAATCAGGTCGCTGTTCCCGGCCCGCTTTCACGGATTACTAACTGCAGCTCCCTTTAACATATATGTCTCGACAATTAAGCGCCCCATTTTCCTACCCTTGTCTGCTCATTGTGCTCTCTGTTTGTAAATTAGCAGTGGATGTAAGTAACGTGTGAGCGTAAGACCACTATTATTTGACCGGATCTTGGCCATTCTTACGATCCGCTCTTGTGACTAACTGGTTTCAGTGACAACAATATAGTATGGTGCAAAAAGGAAAGATAGAAAATGAATATATAGACAGACTGTATTGCAATGGAAGTGAAATCATTATATCATCGATCGCTCAGCGTGGTTAACGAATCATCACCATGCAACCACGCACGCGTGTCGTGATTAGGGCTTTTCTCTTGGAATAAGGCAGGAGAGCAAGGTAACAACACAAAGCATAAGAAGCACACACAAACAAACACAAGGACAACGCTGCACTGACAACTATATTGACAAGAACACGCACATCTTCTCCCTTCGCTTCACGCCTGCAGCCAACTTCTTTCTTGTCTTTAACACCCTGCCCGGTTTGCGAAAAACTCTAATTCCGTCTTCAATAAAACCACAGAAGGCACACTGACACATTGGTCTCCCGAGTCACAGATTGCATATGCTTCATAAATTTCCCTTGCTAACTTATCCTTCATCCTTTTCATAACCTTAACATTGTGAAGGTCAGCTGGACATTTCTGGTATCTACAACCAACCTGTGTTGTTATCTGCTCTGCTGCCTTCTTCCAAGAGATGTGTGACCACCTAGCTCAACGTTCGACTCTATTAGTGATTTGGGCTGTCAATAAAGACAGTCAGGCACAAATCTCTTCGCACTTGAAGTTGGCCCCTTGGTCGAGTGCGCTCAGCGGTGTTAACAAGCCGGGCATTTTATAATGGTAATCGTTGGTCTAGCAAGTGTACATGCCGGGTGCCTTTTGAAAACAGGTTCAGGGAATCTTTATTTTCGCTGGAAAGTGTTAGACAGATTTGCCGAGATCTCCGCGCACTAAGGCCCAGCTAGTTGTTGAGGGGCGAGGTAGCGTGTCGAAGTTATCAATGTACAATGAGACATTAGCCCTTTGTTTCCCCGTGTTCATGCCTGAACAAGAGCCAAGGATCGAGCAACCACAAGTGAGTAATTGGACCAAGTTCGTTGTCGCAGGATTGTTCTTTCGAGTGCCTGCCTCGATTTATTGGTTACGGTTCATTCTTTTAGTCATACAAGTTAAAAAAAAAAAAAGTAGCTCCGCAGTTACAGTGTATACCGACGTTGACCATTATAGAGCTCATGTTTACGATACGCAGTGTCACTGCAGCATAACATTGCCTTGAAACGGACAAGTATTAATCAAATCTTGCTTGCGCCGAAACAAAAAAAAAATCATGAAATTAGTTTTACTTGCCGCCTAATTTCATGGCTTTCGGCTGCCGTTTTATAAACGCTCACCCTCACATTTTTTTTAAAGCTGTACAGGCCATTAGTCCAGCTTCTGGGCAGCGCAGTGCGGCCTGTTTTGAGTTGCCAGCGTTCCAAATCCACCGGGGACGAGCAGAATTATTGACCTAGCTGTTTTAGAGCTCAGGAGGGCCTGAAATGCCACCGTATACCCGCAAATGTGCCCAGCAGAAAATACTGTTGACGTGTATACGTTTGGCAATGGCATACGTCGCTGTTTGCATTATATACATTGAAACGGCGTTACTCTAAACATATACTTCTTTCAGGGCAGGTAAATAGCCAATTCATATATACCTGGGTGATGCGGCGCTGCGTTAAAAACATAAAAATGAAACGCACATTCTTTAGAGCCGTTCACTTGGATCTCTTAATCGGGCATGCGATTCCTGACACGACCAGACAGATTCCTCTTAGGAGTTCGGTGTGGCCGGATCAGGATCATAAAATATATAGTTTCACGCGTGTACCCCTGAAACCCTACGGGTTCGCAGAACACTGTGTTATCTGCGTTTCCGTATCAGGTTCCTTCGCGTAGTTTTCGAATGCCGAAAGATTTACGTTTAAATACGCTACTCTACTCAGTATTATCGCATCCCTCTGTGGTGCACGAGTAAAGACTTCGAAGAGCCCAAAACGTAATTTAGCGAAACTGGCACCTATCGTGTGCATGGCGCTCCCAACCTGAACAGATTGAGAAGGGTAGTCCCATCCTCCAGAAGGCCGGCAGTGCCGTACGAGCCGTGCAGCATTCAGCTTTGCCCATGCGAAAAGAGGGACCTTTCAGAGTTCCATGCAGTACGGGTATAGATTTGGAAGCGACCAATGCGCGGTTGATGCTTAATTGCTACTCCTTGGGATTGCCGCTCACAACTCCGTATGTATACGTTGCTTTCGCGGAGTGCACCGAATCTCTGCTCACCTGCCAATGCGATGTCCATGCTGTCAGCCGTGTTTCCCAGCAGCGACTGTCCGTGGAGGCTCGGCGATCCGGTAGAGTAAGGCATGGAGCTGAGGTCCGGCGGCAGACCTTGCATCTGGGACACTGGACTGGGCACGGGGCTCGGCGGGGGCTGCTTAATGTATTGCGAGCTATGAGTTACGCTCGGGTGCGGCGGGCAGCTGCTCCATGCTGCCGACATGGTGTCCATGGTTATGCCCGGAGCTGCGGCTGAGTACATGGACGAGTTGAGGGGGAGGTCACCAGAGCCTGCGGTGGACATGGGCGTCATGGGCTGAGGGAGAGAGCAGTTAGCCAAGTAGTGATGACCCACGGGACCCAGCGAGTTTTGGCCAGTTGACGGAAAGCTGCAGTGAGACGTGGGCGCCAGTGCTGCTGTGGATGACGGCATCATCGACTGCGGGTCGGGAGACATGTAAGCCTGGTGGTGGCCTGTTCCAACTTGAGCATGGCCTGGTAAGACACCGGTGTGATGTTGCGGTTGACTGAGCAGGTCATACGGTGACGGGGAAAGAAGGCTCGTGCTTGATGGTGTTGGGTAGTAGGTCGTGTAAGCTTTCATGGTTTGACATTTTCTCCGAAACCCCCGGGGCCGCCTGCGAAAAGAACCCTCCTCGAACATGGGCTCGCTGCTTGGATCAATAGTCCAGTAGTGCCCCTTTCCTGGGCGGCCGAGTCCTTTGGGCAGCTTGATGAAGCACTCATTCAACGACAGGTTGTGCCTGACCGAGTTCTTCCATCCTTGGTAGGTTCCCCTAAAGAAGGGAAACCGCTGTTGAAGAAAGTTGTATATCTCGTTCAGCGTCAACCTCTTTGTAGGGGAACTTTGTATCGCCATCACAATGAGGGCGATGTAGGAATACGGGGGCTTCTCCTGTCGCCGCACGCCGGCCCCAGACTTCTTTGTAGTAGACACAACCTTGTCCTCAGAATCGGGCTCTGTGGAGGCGTTCAGACCGGTGTTATTGCTCGACGTGCAGTTATTCGTGGTGCTCACCGCTGGCATGCTGATCGAAAGTTCGTCCAAACGGGTGTGCTGCTCACACAGCTGGTTGGCCTCGTGGGCGGTGTCCATGGCGTTGGGCATTGGCATTTCTATCTTGACCATCTTCATCGTGCGCCAACCACGATGCGTCCGCTCGCGCGGTTGCTCTTACCAGCGTCCTCTCACAGGGTCGAAGGCCCACGTTTACGGCACCGTACGGCCATGGTAGCTGCCTGCTGCTGTCAATGAGGACGCCGCAGGCGACGAGAGCTCACTATCCGAAACCGTGAGTAGCGATGTGGAACCGTCGCGCGTACACCGCTCGCGCGTCGCTCTCAAACGCCGAAGAAGCGGAGCCCCGAGGCGAGGCAGTTGACGACTGGGGCACTTGTCTGGCTCTAGCACGCGGAGAGAAAGGGAGGCAGCCCGAGGGAACGGGCAAGCAAAACAAGAGCAAAGGGGGCGGGCCTTGCCCACATTGGTTGCGGGGCTAATCGTAAATCAGGACGGGCCGAACGTCTCCCTCGTGTGGGCGGACTCCCCGGGGGAGGGCGTTAAGCAGGGAGCGCCGCCGGCAAGCTGCACCGCGCAGGCAGCGGTCGCGTGCCTCGTGCGCGACGGGCCTGCTGCGCGCACCCAGACGGTTTCCGCCGCTGACGCGGTCTCCCGGTTACCGTGCGGCGGCTACACTTCGCGTTAAAGTCACTGACACCTCCAATTACTGCCCCGCTGCCGCAGCTCGAGGGCCAGCACTGGCCAGCCCTTACGAAAATAGGGGCTCGCAGCTCACTCCTGCGCAGTCCTGCACCGGTCCGGAAGAACTTGTTTATTTTGCATCCAGAATCATTGCGATCTAGCGCTCGAAGAGGAAGAGGAAAATGCATGCGTAAGCCGCGTACGCAAGGTTTTGGCGCCGAAGCTGCACAGGAAGCGGAGGAGCGTATAGCTACGCCTTTTGATTATTACTGTAGTGCCTACGTTCGAATCAGATATAGCGACTTATCTTTGTCCATTGTCGCTGCAGCAAAGCTAAATTTGCCTGCTCCTCTCCCTGAATCATTCACACGACACGAGCAGTGCTACCTCTTGCCTCGCACAAAACTACAGCGCATGTTCAGAGGATCTAGGTTAATGCCAGCGAGTTTGTAAGCTTGAAGGCCATATTTAAATATCGATGTATTTTTAAATAACTCCAGTCTTGCAACCGGAGCCTTCATCGCAATACTTCTGCGTGATCAATGGTACCATACTGTCGTGAATCCCGTTCCTTTCTTTCTTTTTCTTTTTATTAATTTTTTTTTTTTTTTGAGAAATGGAGAGAGCACGACGACCAGGAGTGGTTCCTGTTTCTAAACGCTTTTATTATGTCCTCTGAATAAGTCAGAAAAGTGGAGACCTTACATCGAGGCCTCCTTTGACGGCTTGCGAATTCGTTTCTTCTTCATACTTTGCTTCAAAGCTAAAACGCCATGGAGAATGCGCACAGTTTGTAAGGAAAAGCAAATGTGGGTGCACGGGTTCAGTTTAATTTGAGCTGTGCCCACTGCGGAGATAAAGCATCCCTGTTAGGATCTCATAGCTGAAGATGGTGGCCCATTTTGTCTGCACGTCTGCGGTCGTTTAAGTGGTGGTGGTCCCGGGTTCGAACCTCGGAGGATGTTTCAACTATGAAGTTTCTGAGAAATGTATGTGGCTTTTCTTTGTAACCTTATGGCTACTGCTACGTAGATTCTAACAGTAATTACTCCCTTAATGCAAATCTACTCCTCACTAGCGGATTCTGC
Source organism: Amblyomma maculatum (assembly GCF_055883805.1). NCBI lineage: Eukaryota > Metazoa > Arthropoda > Arachnida > Ixodida > Ixodidae > Amblyomma > Amblyomma maculatum. The sequence goes on along the minus strand of NC_139344.1, from coordinate 219,539,597 downwards.
TAATGGTTGGACCACTATCGAATATCTATAGTTGTTTGTTTAGAAGAAACCGCGCCGCTTAATTACAGGCAAAATATTGTGAACTGGACTAATTGGTTCAATGTTGAGCGTAACTATTTAGAATAAAACCATCTATCGAAGTCACCCAAGGAAGCCAGTTTCCAGTTATTGTGGTCTGAACCGTGTGAGTCAGAACTGACACCATTTATTTCCTACGTATACGAGTGAACACTACGCAGAGAAAACGAGACCACGTGCACGTATCCGAACATAGCCTGGCCTTTTTTTTTTTTTTTTTTCTATGCAACTTGATCATACTGTACTCGCACGTCACGTAGTAGACCCGAGTGGTGTGAATGGCCATGTGTGTCACCCCGAAGGAAGAATAGAAGCGGCCTGATGACAGGTGTTTATTTTTGTCGCGCGCAACGTTGTGACGGCAAAGCGACGCATAGCTCACGAAAGGAGGAAGCCCCTCCCCTTCCCCCCGTATATCTTCACCACCCTGCGCTGCCCGGCTTTTGCGGTGTTTTGCGTTGTCGTCAAGTGCGGTGACGCTATTAGTTAACTAATGAGGAACCGGGGGTTTATGAAAGCGTTGCTCCGCGCACGAAACATGTATGCACACGTTTTTTTTTTCCTTTTTTTTTTCTTTTTTTTACGGCAAGACTTTTGATAACGTTTTCTCAGCTTGTAATTATTAGTTAATATCCATAGCAAGACAAATAAATGCATTTCAGGACAACTGACACCTTATAATTATTGGCAAGAAAAAAAATGCGGGATTTAATATTAAGGCAACTGACACTTTATAATTTATGACAAGAAAAAAAAATTGTTTTGTAAATCAATGAGCTTAGGTTTGGTGTTCAGCAGCAGATATAGTATAAATGGCTCGGGAAGTGATATCGTGTTTGACGCCCATGGTTGATTTAATGACCTGAAGCTGTAATGACCTCGATTCGGGCTTACCTAGCATGTGCACCATAATATATAATCTATAAATGAGCAACCGAGACAAGCCTGTCTGTATCAGCTTTGCTTCATGCCTGTGCCTGACTAAGAGGGCAATGTGTTGAGTTCACTGAGAACCACAAGCTCTGAGAATCAAATGGATATATGCACTGAACTGGTTTCGAAGGACATGAAGAGTTCGCGGGTTTCTACTATGAATTCCGGAAGCACGTAGTAAAAGAGATTTATGAATTTAAACATCTAAGCATATTTATCCGGGGAGACCTACAATGGGAGCACATATGTGTCATGTGTTATAGAGAAACCCTGTCGCCCCTTTATTTCTTGAAACGGCCGTTAAAACCGCTTCTATCGAAAAAAAAAAAAAAAAAAACTCCTTGCACATTCTCAAACACAACACGCCGGCAGGGCCGGAGCCGAAGGAAGCGAAGGCGAGGCGAGGCGTCGAGGCACCACGGAAGCGACGAGCTCTTGGAAAAGGAGCAGTGCAAATTTATTTATGATTGCATGTTGGTACATATTTCAGAGAAAAAGTTTCCTAATGTCCCCATCAATGGTAAGACCCCGGTTTTTATTCACTTTCTCGTCCCTAGGTACCTGGGTAGGGAATCCATTGTAGTTGAGCGCTGGCCAGTAAAAGAGCACCAATTGGCAATTTTGCACTGTTACGACCAAGCATCCGCAATTGCGCGCTCTATTGTTCGCCTGTGGGCATGGATAAGTTTTGTGAATATGTGGTGATGGTCCAATGGCTCTAAGTGAGCCTGTTTCCAGGAATCCTGTTTTGTAAGCATGTTTTGCTTTGTGGACAACCTGCAAATGCCAAATTGACCCTGTCAAGAGAACGTCTGGAAAAACACAAAGAAACGTCCCCCTGCGGGAAATAGCAGGAAGTGCTTTCTTTCTTTTGTCCACCCTTCCAGTCGAGAAGTGCTATCCTCCAGTGATGAATGCCTCCTATCCAAAGGAGACGACAGAGTGACATGTCCGCTGACGTGCAGGACAAGAAAGGAGCATGACTCATACGGCCATTAAGTGATTTCCCGGGAATGCAGGAAAGATTTGCAATTGTCGAAAAGGGACCATGTTGGGAGCCCTATGCGGCGCCACGTGTACTCGGGTTTCTGAGAAGTAAAACCCCTTGTCAGAACCAGCTTGTGGTTTCTTTGCTGAAGAATAGAAATGTACCTCCTCTCCTCGCCGTTCCCAAGCTTTTCCCGCCAACAAGTGATCACGCCCAACGAATGAATGCCGGACCAGTCAGTGCTTCAGACCATCAGTGCAGTGAAGTGTTCGATTGGATGCCGATACCTGAGGGGCGTGCCCTGGATTTGGTTGGTCAGCATCTTCAGAGAGGGGCTGGACATAGGGGGTTTTTAAGGACGCTGCAGAGCACGAAATGTCGCTCTGGGCCCTGGGTAAACGGCTCATCCAGTCGCTTCTCGCTATGAACTCTTAACGCTTGCCATTTTGCTGATGTACCCTTCTTTTTCATGTAAATATTGTAAATACGTTTTCTCAAAGTGCCAGTAAACCTGCTTGTACATATTTCACCAACTTCGAAGATTCAATCCTACTTCAACCCCGAGTCTCTGCACGCTACCAAGTGAAGGCCGGGTCGACGTAGCCCCAGCGTCACGACAACTGGTGGCAGCGGTGGGATCTGAATCTACAAGCACAACATCTGGTGATTGGAGGTGGATCTGAAGCTACAAGCCACAACACCTTGTGATCGGAGGTGGCATCTCAAGCAACAAGCAGGAGCAACAATCGGCCAAGAGGGCAGCTCGGAACATCGATCGCATGTGTGGGTGAGTGCTTGGCTTTTCTTCTGATGTGGACCAGGTTCTAGAACAGGGTTAGATTTTAAGAACTGGTAAAAAGTGTTGAAACGCCTTTAGGTTTGGTAGTTTGCACTGTTGTTTTGGAAGTAGCCGACACTCGGAGCGATCATGGACCTACAAAAGCTGCAGAAACCGGAACTGTTGCTATTGTGTGAGGAATTGGGAATTAATACAAGTGGTTTGGCACGAAAACCCTTGATTATAAAGGCAATCACTGATCTGGGAACCGATGATGAGGAGCTCAGTGAAGCATGGAACCTCATCGGTCAAAAAAAGGAACAGCTCAGACAGCAGAATGAGAGGGAAAAAGAGGAAAGGGAGCGCGAACGTCAGAGGGAAAAAGAGGAAAGGGAGCGTGAACTTGAGAGGGAAAAAGAGGAAAGGGAGCACGAACGTGAGAAGCTTGAGAGAGAAGCAAAAAAGCGGGAGCTAGAAATTGAGCTCCGGAAATTAGAAGTAGAGTTGAGCAAGAGGTCGGGCAATTGTCCCCAGCTAGCGGTACCTCTTCTCAACAAGGAGGCAGATTTCAAGATGTCAAAGTACATGCAGCCATATGTGATATCAGGGGATATCGGTCTGTATCTGGGTAACTTTGAGCGAACTTGCGAAGAACTGTCCTTCCAGCGAGACACGTGGTCTCAGAGATTATTGACGGTTCTGCCCTGCGAGGCAGCGGAGGTTGTCGCGCGGCTAAACAAGGAGGACGCGGACAACTACGAGAAGGTCAAAGCTTGCCTTCTGATTTTCGGAGACAGAGATGTGCAGGCCTTAACACGTTCAAAGGCGCGAGAACTAGCTACACTGCTCATACCAGAAAATTCCACAGCGGAGGAAACGGCAGTTAAGACAGTGGTAGATGCGGAAGATAGCAGGTCAGAAAACTTTGAGAGCGAGGCATCTCAGATAGGTCAACTTGAAAGTGAGCTTGATGAGACGCGGAATGAGGACGTTCTTGAGAATAACCTCTTGCCGCCAGTGTCTAATAATCTCGCGAGACTTTTAAGTGGAACCCGAGAGGACTTAGCTATGAAGCCTTATGTGCAGAGGGAAGCCGTGGTAAATCTAACGTTAAACCTTCCCGAGGAGATGGGGGACAACTTGATTTGCCTCAGCGGAAAAGGAAGCAACGCTCAGGAGCTTCTCAGAAAGACGGAGCAGAGAGGAGAACTAAAGAAATCCCAGCTGTCCGATCTGGGCGAAATAATAACAGAGTTTGAGGCCTGTTTCGTGGACAGGCCAGGCAGGACTGATTTGACTGAGCACGATATTGAGCTGACTTCAGACGTGCCAGTGCGATCAAGGTGCTACCGATTTTCTCCAAGGCAAAGAGAAATTCTGGATAGGGAAGTAAATCGCATGCTGGAATTGGGAGTAATAAAACCCTCGGAAAGCGATTATGCTTCGCCTATGATCTTAGTAGAAGCTCCAGGTAAAGACCCTAGGCCTGTGGTAGACTACCGAAAGCTAAATTCTCTCACCAGGGATCAAGTGTATCCTATTCCGAATATTGAGGAGAGAGTAGAACAGGTCAGTAGAGCGGCATATGTGACTACGCTGGACCTTACTCGAGGATACTGGCAAGTACCGCTCACTGAACGCGCCAGCAGATACGCGGCTTTCGTCACTCCGACGGGCAGCTACCAGCCAACAATGATGAGTTTCGGGCTCAAAAATGCTCCATTTTGTTTTTCCCGACTCATGGATAGGGTTTTAAAGGGGTGTGAAACATTCGCAGTGCCTTATTTAGATGACATTGCGGTTTTTTCCGACTCATGGGCGGACCATATGGTACATCTAAGAGCTGTACTGAGCCTTTTGCGTCAAGCTGGACTAACCGTAAAGGCCGAGAAATGTTGCCTGGCAAGGGCGACCGTGGACTACTTGGGTCACAATGTAGGTCAAGGTTTCAGGAAACCCAGCGAGATTAAGATTTCTGCGGTAGCAGACTACCCGCGGCCGAGCACGAAGACGGAAATTCGAGCATTCCTAGGTCTGACGGGATACTACAATCACTACATCCCTAACTATTCAGCTTTGGCTAGCCCTCTGACCGACGCTCTCCGCAAGACAGAACCGACAAATGTAGTCTGGGACGAACAAAAGGAAGCCTCCTTCGTAAACCTGAAGGCTGTGCTGATTAGCCGTCCGGTATTGCGAGCTCCAGACTATGCCCGAGAATTCACGGTCCAGTGTGATGCCAGTGATCGAGGGTTAGGTGCTGTTCTCTGCCAGAGAGATGACGACGGTAATGAGCACCCCGTGCTCTACCTGAGCAGAAAACTGAGTTCTAGAGAAAGGGCTTATTGCGCGTCAGAGAAAGAGTGCGCTTGCATTGTATGGGCCATTCAAAAATTGCAGTGCTATCTTAGAGGGGCCAAATTCACCGTAGAGACGGACCATTGTCCCCTGGCTTGGCTGCAAACTGCGACATCGAAGAACAGTCGCCTTCTTAGGTGGAGCTTGATTTTACAGCAGTACAATTTTGAAATAAGATACAAAAAGGGGAAGTTAAATGGGAATGCGGACGCGCTTAGCCGCTCTTTCTAAGCGGTCCGAGATGTTCCTCACCATGTATCCAAATTGATAAACAGGTTTTTTTTTTTTCGTGCGCTTGTATATGTGTGACTATGTAAAGCCGCACGTTTGGTTTTCTAGGAATACGTGGGTCCTGAACGTCTTGAGAGTGGGCTTTTCTCGAACAACAATGGCAGTTTTCTTTTGACCTGGTCTCTTCAGACGGGAGCCGAGTGCTTGCTTCGACATGTGGTTGAGTTTCAGACAGCTCGAGCAATTTGACCTACAACAATCAAGACAACGCGACAAGCAACAGCGAGGTTCAAGCGTTCACGTGCAGGCCATTAAGTCGTCTCTTCATGCAGCAGCTGGGACTGCTGCCCTCCGAGACTCTTCTGGCGGGGGAGGAGGCTGTTACGACCAAGCATCCGCAATTGCGCGCTCTATTGTTCGCCTGTGGGCATGGATAAGTTTTGTGAATATGTGGTGATGGTCCAATGGCTCTAAGTGAGCCTGTTTCCAGGAATCCTGTTTTGTAAGCATGTTTTGCTTTGTGGACAACCTGCAAATGCCAAATTGACCCTGTCAAGAGAACGTCTGGAAAAACACAAAGAAACGTCCCCCTGCGGGAAATAGCAGGAAGTGCTTTCTTTCTTTTGTCCACCCTTCCAGTCGAGAAGTGCTATCCTCCAGTGATGAATGCCTCCTATCCAAAGGAGACGACAGAGTGACATGTCCGCTGACGTGCAGGACAAGAAAGGAGCATGACTCATACGGCCATTAAGTGATTTCCCGGGAATGCAGGAAAGATTTGCAATTGTCGAAAAGGGACCATGTTGGGAGCCCTATGCGGCGCCACGTGTACTCGGGTTTCTGAGAAGTAAAACCCCTTGTCAGAACCAGCTTGTGGTTTCTTTGCTGAAGAATAGAAATGTACCTCCTCTCCTCGCCGTTCCCAAGCTTTTCCCGCCAACAAGTGATCACGCCCAACGAATGAATGCCGGACCAGTCAGTGCTTCAGACCATCAGTGCAGTGAAGTGTTCGATTGGATGCCGATACCTGAGGGGCGTGCCCTGGATTTGGTTGGTCAGCATCTTCAGAGAGGGGCTGGACATAGGGGGTTTTTAAGGACGCTGCAGAGCACGAAATGTCGCTCTGGGCCCTGGGTAAACGGCTCATCCAGTCGCTTCTCGCTATGAACTCTTAACGCTTGCCATTTTGCTGATGTACCCTTCTTTTTCATGTAAATATTGTAAATACGTTTTCTCAAAGTGCCAGTAAACCTGCTTGTACATATTTCACCAACTTCGAAGATTCAATCCTACTTCAACCCCGAGTCTCTGCACGCTACCAAGTGAAGGCCGGGTCGACGTAGCCCCAGCGTCACGACAGCACACAGAACCACAAAGCCCTCCTTCCGAATTCCTTCTTGTAGGCCACGGCACATCGACGAATACGTCACCAGCTTCCCACGGGTAGGCCTGGTTTCTGACGCGGCGTAAGCCAGGATCGTGTTGTCGGCGCGTCTGTTCTCTCCGTTCGGCGCACTCTCTGTAACTTCAAACCGACCTGAATTCTGGGCCGGCGAAGCATGCGCCCTTCTCCCACCGCCGCTCTTGGGAAGAGCGTAGTTCCAAGGGCAGCTTCCCGTAGCGTTCGCTGCACGTGGATACCCGATGCCATGCGAGCTGCCGCTTCGCGCAGGGTCCTTCTTGCTGCTGCTGCTGCTGCTGCTGCTGCTGCTGCTGCTGCTGCTGCTGCTGCTGCTGCTGCTGCAGCAGCAGCAGCAGAAGCAGCAGCAGCAGCAGTAGTAGTAGTAGTAGTAGTAGTAGTAGTAGTAGTAGTAGTAGTAGTAGTAGTAGCAGTAGTAGTAGCAGCAGCAGTAGTAGCAGTAGTAGTAGTAGTGGCAGCAGCAGCAGCAGTAGTAGTAGTAGTAGTAGTAGTAGTAGTAGTAGTAGTAGTAGTAGCAGTAGTAGTAGTAGTAGTAGTAGTAGTAGTAGTAGTAGTAGTAGTAGTAGTAGTAGTAGTAGTAGCAGTAGTAGTAGTAGTAGTAGTAGTAGTAGTAGCAGTAGTAGTAGTAGTAGTAGTAGTAGTAGTAGTAGTAGTAGTAGTAGTAGTAGTAGTAGTAGCAGCAGCAGCAGTAGTAGTAGTAGTAGTAGTAGTAGTAGTAGTAGTAGTAGTAGTAGCAGCAGCAGTAGTAGTTGTAGTAGTAGTAGTAGTAGTAGTAGTAGTAGTAGTAGTAGTAGTAGTAGTAGTAGTAGTAGCAATGAATCGCCGTCGTCGAGGCAGGCCTGTTGCCAGGTCGAGGTTGATATTCACTTCTATACCTTTCAAAGTGGTCCCTTGCAACGAAGACACGCTGGCGTTTTCGCAGACGTGACCGCACAGACATTACAGTGCCCAAGGATGCGGGATCGAATCTCGGCCGCGGCGGCTGCTCTTCGACGGAGGCGAAAAGCAAGACGTCTGTGTGCTGTGTGATGTAAGTGGACGTTAAAAAACCACAGGTGGTCGAAAATTCCGGAGCCCTTTACTACGGCGTCTCTCATAGCCTGAGTCGCTTTGGGACGAATTAAACCCCATAAATCAAACCATATTACACACAAACACCACTAAATTAAAAACTCAGTGCAAAAAAGCCAAATTTATTTATAACAAACATTATCTTTACATTTCAGCTTCAGAACTGCTACGGCTGGCCTACACCTAACTATATATAGCAAACGGGCCAAGATACTGCGTTTAAAACTTAAAGGAAGCTCTCAACTTGTTGAGAATGGACAGTAGCAAGTATCTGTCTCTATCAGCGACAAAGACAAGAGCCGGCTAGCAGACTCCACATGTGTACACACATTTAGTTATTGATTTTTTTCATATACAATCAATGCAATGGGCAGGACATGTAGTGCGAAGAAAGAATAACCGATGGTCGCTTAGGGTAACAAACTGGATTCCAAGGGAAGGAAAGCGTAGCAGGGGCGACAGAAAGTTAGGTGAGCGGAGGAGGTTAAAAAGTTCGCAGGGGTCAAGTGGATGCAGCTAGCACAGAACCGGGTTAATTGGAGAAATATGGGAGAGGCCTTCGCCCTGCAGTCGGTATAGTAAGGCTGATGATGATGACGATGATGATGATGAACGGAATTCTACGACTCAAGACTTGATTCGCAATCTGTCATCGCATTCATAAACAACCTCTCTAGATTTGTATTTCGAGCAGAAAGATGAACCGCTCTGAAATAGATTTTTTTTTTAAGACTCCTACATCTCAATGCATTCTTTTCGGTTGTATCAAAGATAATTTTTTTATGCATTTCGGCATTTATGACGTTTATCATACGCCCCATTGCGTCCAAGACCATTGTTCTTCTCCGATTCTTGCGAACGTACATTTTCAGTGTAAACATTTCTGCCCCAAACCTGGCACAACCTCATCAAACTGGGTAGCAGTACTATCTGCAAATAAATAAATAATGAAGAGCAACACGCGGCGGCATAGGCAGTTAAAGTTCAACAGGGAGTTTTCACAGATAGATGTAACGTAAGGGTGAGCGCGCTAACAAGAGGGAATGCCATTCCGCTTAAAACTCTATCTGCTCATATATACTTCTGCGTTTATAAGAATGCGTTGGTAGCGCATCGTATTTCCTAGCGCATCTCAATGAGCCGATGAGCTATCATTTACATGTTCCGCGTTGAGTTGGTGGCGCCGCTCAGCGTCGCATTTTTAAGTGAGAGCGAAACCGATCGCACTTTCCGGTTGCATTCCCACGGCACCACGGCGCATCCCGCTGAAGCAGACGGCACGTGCCGTCTTGTCGGTCTTGAGATATCCGTTGTTATTTGCGTATAGACCCTTTACAGCGCGAGCGCATGGGCGCTGCCATATTTGATCATGTGACCCTTCCGCCATCGCTGGCCTTCGGGCCTTCTGGTTTGACGGCTTTCGGCGCGCTAGTACTCGGCTGCACGGTGCGGCGTACCCGCTATCGCTGGGGACAACGAGCTTGTAGACAGCCGAAAAACTTCCTGTGAATCCTCATAGTGTGTGTGTAGGTGCTAAAAAATGTTTAATTTAACCACGTAGTTCATTTATTGCATCATCCTAACTATCTGCATTTGCTAGAACGTTTCGACAAACCGGCAGCCGTCGACTCATTTTTTTTTTTAATTTTTTTTTACCAATTCCCTCTCTTGCGCTCTCAGTGGAAAATATTTTCTGTAAAACTGAATATATTACGAACTGATTGTCCCCTCAAACTTTTTTCTTATTCTCTTGCGCAGAGGGCGAACGCATGTTCAGACCGTGCTGGCTGAGACGCATTATTAGTGTTCACCATTTAACACTGTGCGCAATATTTACTGCTCAATATGGACGCGCGTGTAATCCCCGACAATTGATAAGATATAATTTTATCTCCTGTAAACGTCCTGGTTTCAAAAGGCTATTACGCTGCTTGAAGGCCGCATCAGGCGCTCAGCGGCGTTCACCTGCGCTCGGGCGAAGGTGACTGGAAACTGCACCGGAATTCAGAACGCACAGTACGCAGCCCAAGCAAGCGGGGATATAAAAATTCTTATCATGGTAAATTTCATCATTGGCCCGTGCATTAGTTTCATAAAAGCAGCAGTTATTACATGTATTTCAGCAGTACTTGTCTAATTAAAGTTTGGTTTTGTTTGTGCGGTGTTACGTCCCAAAGCAACTCAGGCTATGAGTGGAGGACTGCGGAAATTCCCATCCCCTTGGAGTTCTTTAATGTGCACTGATATCGCACAAAACACGGGCGCTTGGGTTTTTGGCTCCAGCGAAAAGCAGCCGCCGAGGCCGAGATTCGATCCCGCATATTCTAGGGAATAGTACCTAATTAAAGTAAACAGATTCACTTACATGCCCACACTAACTTTCCTTCTCTGTGCAATGAATTCGTATAACTGCATAGACATCAATAGCAACGTTAAGGTACCTCTTAGCGCCCTGCGAAAAAAAAAACTCGGCAGCAGTGCAAAGATTCAATATCCAATTCCTGAGAAAACGTCAGGGTCGTTCTCGCATTGCCATGGCTACTGCCGGTGCTAAAACGAGCTGGGGCGTGAGGTATAGCCATTCTCTTCAATTCACAGGCGCTTTCTTGTCCCAGAAAGGAACATGAACTCGTGATACATCTCCCAGAAAAACGGTTGCCTAGGCCATGATGTGCACCTTATGTAGAAAGCGTCTTCTGTTCTTCCGCCAATAAACAACAGGGTCATTAGCTCTACTTCCTCGCAGAATACTTCGATAATACAGATGACACCTGCAGCAAAGCAGCGCTGTTTTAAAGTCAGCTGGTATTCTTACACAAGATACACAGCAGCAGTTGGCACTGCGCGCCGATGCGTTCCGAAGGCCAGCAATGACGGCCGTCCTAGTGGCGCCACCTGTTAGGGAAGAGTTGAACTACACGCTGTAAACGGTCTATAGGTATAGTGGTAGGGTGGATACAGGTATAGTGCACTGAACTTTTTTAAATGTTGCGTACATGAATTGTCATTTGTCATGCGTCATTTCATTCGGGAAGTCTCCTGTGTGATGTGACCGTGCATGGTCCGCGCTGGCGCGCACTATTGTGCACCTGTGGGCATGGTATTGATATGTGCTGTTTGCGCAAGGGCTCTAAGTGAGCTTGTTCACATGAAACTTTTTGTGTGAGCATGCTTTGCTTTGTCGTGACCCTACAACTGCCAAGTTGGCCCTGTCAAGGGAACGTCAAGAAACGTCGCCCTGTGAAAAATAGCCGGAAGTACTTTTGTTCAACTGTCACACCCTTCCCGTCGAGAAGCGCTATTGTCAAGTGAGGAATGCCTATGGTCCAAAGGAGACGATCGGAGTGACACGTCCGCTGGCGTACAGGAGAAGGAAGGAGCATGAGGATTACGGCCATGAGAGGATTTCCCGTGAATGCAAGAAAGAGTTGCAATTGCCGGAAAGGGACAATGCTGGGAGCAGTATTCGTGGCACGCACGTACACTTGGGTTTCTGAGAAGGAAATCCACTTGCCGGAACCAACATAGCGAATCTTTGCAGAAGAATAGAAATTTACCTCCTCGCCGTTCCCAAGCTCTACCCGACACGTGACCACGCCCGACGAAACAATACTGGACCAGTCAGTGCATCAGACCATCAGTGCAGTGATGTGTTCGATTGGTTGCCGATATCTGAGGGTTGTGCCCTGGAACTGATTGGCCAGCATCTTCAGAGAGGGGTTGGACATAGGGTAATTTAAGGACGTTGCAGAGCACGAAATGACGCTCTGAGCCATGGGTAAACGGCTCATCCAGACGCTTCTCGCTATGAACTCTTAACGCTTGCCATTTTGCTGATATACCCCTTTTTTATGTAAATAAGTTTTCTCAAAGTGCCATTAAACCTGCTTGTATTTATTTTACCAACTTCGAAGATTCAATCCTTCATCAACCCGGAGTCTTTGCACGATACCAAGTGAAGGCCGGGTCGACTTAGTCCCAGCGTCACGACAGTGACCTTCAGGAGGAAAACGAGGCTCTGGTGGCCATTGGCTATCTCAAGAAGTGCGAAATTCTTCAGAGTAGGCAGAGGCTGGCCTAGCTTGCAGCTTTTACATCCGTAAGGGTTAGAAGTACGAAGTTGTAGTAAATTCTGAAACCAACTTGCTTCCAGCTTCTGCGTGCAATGAAAAAAGCCGAAGCAAGATTTCTTTGCTCTGTACCATGCACTTTCTTACCGCTTGCTAATACTCGCCCAGAGAACTATTGAAGCTCATTTTTGTGTACTAGGCATTTTGCTACAATTTACTATTCCTCACTGAGCAGCCCTGCTTTGAGGTCATTAGTCACATGGCACATAAAAAAGAAATGCGCGGCAAACGTTTTGCCAGAGAAAGGTAATATCAGATGTTATTACAGTACGAGAAATGTTTCTCATTTACATCCAAGAAACTTTCCTATTTCATGGTTGTATAATAAAGTAGTTACTTTCACTTGTGGAAATTTTCTTTTCTGCCCTGGTGTCTGACTGGTGCACGTAGAAAAGCTATGCTGCAAGTGTTCAGACCTTGCTTTCACTTGATGTTTTCATTATGAAGCACAACGAAACAAGTTGACTTTATGCCTGGCTTTTCGCACTTCACTCTTTTACCTTGAAAACACTGTGTATAGTGCAAAAGTTATACATTCCCACATTTCAGTATGTATGCATTAACAGCCTGTGTCTATTGGAAGCATAATTTTTTTTCTGTTCAACCACAAAGTACACAACATCAAAATATTAACAGGCTCTTCTAAGTTTTGACTGGAAGCATCAATGGTTTCAAGAGATGCCATTAAAGCATATTTTGCTTAGTACTTCCCTATTTTTACCGACATAATGCAGCCATCAGTATTGGGAATTCAAGCATGGGACTTTCAAACATCGAGAGCTTCCAAAGTTTTCTGTAAATGGCGTAAAATATCCCACACACTATGCTTGGCTAATTTTGTCTATGAGTGGGGTTTTGTTGCATGCACTGCAGCCTTGGCAAGTGGGTGTGTCTATCTCACTGCGGAATAGCTATGTCACTAGCCCATCCGGGCCCTGACACGCATTATTAGAGGTTTTTGGTCGTGTAGTCTTGGCTGCACACATGCTGGGGTATAATGCATGCATGCAGAATGAATACAGCAGTGTTAAAATGCCACCCATATTTCATGCAGTTTCATTTTTGCAATGCAACTCAAGTAAAAATCAAATGCTTGAGAAAGAGGTTCATTTCTTTCATGATCCTCCTAAAGTTTTCATTGATTGACAGTATAATGTTAACCATAATACAGTTGTTAGGCATTCTACCTACTACAGTATTTTTTTAATAACACTAGCACATATGTGAACAAATTCAATTGAGCAGTCAACAGCATGTAGCTTAAAAACGTAAAGAATTGTGCCCCCTTCTTGATTTCGAAGCACTGGTAAGCAAATCTAGATCTTCGGGGGGAGGAGCACAACACACTTTTAGAATCGCATGTCACAATGTTAGCTGAGCTACAAAAACGCCGCGCTTCCAAGCAGCGACAGACACTGCATGCAGGCGAGGAACCCTAGCTTCTCTGACTCTCTGAGGCAATGCAGCATAACACTATAAATATTTGTAAAGGCTGCAAAAACGTGCAGAAAGTCCTCCTTGGATCTGCATGCTTTCAATTTTTTGCCGTCCCATGTATACAACTAGCGCGACATTCCGCTCGTACGTATACGTTAAACTGTGGCTGCTGGCAGTACAATTATCCGGCTTCCGCTAGCGCAGTACCTCTAGAAAATGTTTACTCCTGTTGTAAGAATGGGGCGTTTATTCAGCAGATCAACAGGACTTGATCAGCAGGACTGAGCAGATCAGCGGCGAACACAGCGGCAGCGAACACAGCCAGATCCAGCACGCGCAGCGATCACGATGCCACTGACTGGCATGTTCCTTGTGCACTTCTTCCTCTTCACAATTACCCGCGGGACGAAGAGGAGACATCCTGGCGACTTACGGCGTGAGCAAGACGGCAGGGTTGTAATAGGGTTTGAGGCGCTGGACGTGAACCATCTCGCGTCCGCGCCGGCGTAGATCATGGGACGGCGTAACAGGTTCCACCACATAATTAACCGGAGAGGTGCGCCCAGAACACGGTATGGGCCATGGTATTTAGCAAGAAATTTTGAAGACAGTCCAGAGGCATTGGAAGGTATCCATAGCCACAAAAGAGCGCCAGACGAGAAGTGCGGTGTCGAGTGTTGGCTGTCATGGTTGGATTTATGGCGGTACTGGGTGTTAGCCGTGAATGCGCGGGCGATTTGTCGACAGTCTTCCGCATGCTGGGCTGCTTGAGACGCAGGTGTATACTCTGATATGTCTGGCTGATACGGGAGTATGGTGTCGATTGTAGCAGAGGGGTGACGGCGGCCGTAGAGGAGAAAAAAAGGAGAGAAGCCAGTAGTAGACTGCGTTGCGGTATCGTATGCGTACGTGACATACGGAAGGACGAGGTCCCAGTTTGAGTGGTTGGAGGGACGTACATAGAGAGCATGTCGCCAAGGGTACGATTGAAACGCTCAGTGAGGCCATCAGTCTGGGGATGATAGGCGGAGGTAGCTCTATGAATAATGTTGCACTTGGTGAGCAAGGCTTTCACAACGTCACTCGAGAAAACGCGTCCTCTGTCGGAGCAGCTCTCGAGGTGCGCCATGGCGAAGAACAAATCGCTGCAAAATGAAGGAAGCTACTTCTGACGCTGTGGCAGATGGAAGTGCGACGGTTTCTGCATACCTCGTCAGATGATCAACGGCTACGATAGCCCAGCGGTTGCCGGCCGCAGTGTAGGGAAGCGGCCCGTACAAATCAATGCCGACGCGGTCGAAAGACGTGGTGGGCTGGGTAAATTGTATATTTTAGAGATATATGTGGCGACTGCATAATAACAACGACAAACGAACTCTGACCGAATGAATGATGCATGCTAAACTTCAGCGCGAACGCACGAAACACGCTGAATTATGGTTGCACTTGCAACAATTTTCAACCTTTTTCATCAAATACGAAACGTTAAACACGGTCATATTGTGTTCGCAGATCATTATGGCCTCTTTTAAGACTTCATTCCCGCTTATAAAATAAAAGAACAGTCGAATTCAAGCTTGTTGATGCCGACTTTCAAGCACAGAGCAGCAGGCTCTTGTCTCGCCGATCGACCCGGAAGTCGGAATACCCAGCGTGCTTTGTGGCTCGTTCAGATTGGACACCACCTATACGATGCGCCGCTCTGTTTACATGCATCGCGCAAGTCGAGTTATCCCTTTCGATCTACCCCCGTCTGGCGGATCAATGCGATGCGCTTTCCTTCAGACGGCATTCTTAGCGCAAAAAGCTCACACGCACACGAGAGAAAAGGAGGGACACGGGACAAGCGCTTGTCCCGTGTCCCTCCTTTTCTCTCGTGTGCGTGTGAGCTTTTTGCGCTAAGAATGCCGTCTGAAGCTGAAAACCATCTAGCCCGTCTAAAAGTTCTTTTAAACCATTTGATGCGCTTTCCTGACGCATTTTTCCGGTTTACACGAGTGCGATGCGCCAGAAAGTTAATACAATGCGCTCTTGTCGCATTATAATAAAAACGCGGTGCCTGAGATGAACAACAATTTGGCCAAAATTATATTTTCGCCCCGCCTCAGTGGCTAGAGCGCTCGACTGCTGTGCCCAAGGACGCGGGTTCATCCCCACCACGATGGCATGCAGCATTCGATGGAGGCGAAAAGTAAGGTACCCGTGTGCTGTGCGATATCAGTGCACGTTAAATAACCCCAGGTGGTCGAAATTTCCAGAGCCCTGCCACGCCAGCATATTCAGTTAGTGTCGTCCTCAGAATCTAAACCAAAGACACGCAAGTCTTAGCACGGTTCATCTCGGTACCCGAAACTGTGCCAGACTCGTCAGCCATGCGAACATCTCATCCATGCTAGACTCATCTGCGCAGAAAAGCGCAAGGTATAGTCTGCATACTCCAGTACCTTGAGTTTGTGATCTGGGATTCGGAAAGCTCGCACGACGCTATACCTGCATGCTGAATGCTTATATATAGCTGCTCTATATAGTAAAGTGCGAACAGAAGTGGCTACAATGGGTATACCCTTCTTTGGCAGATGATAAGATGGACATTGACTGTGAAGCTGGGAAGGACAACCGTTAACAACTGACCGGGTGGAGTTTGATTATTATAGCAAGGACGTATTACACTGTAAACAAGTGAACCGACATTGACGTGATCTAGACACCCATTCACACTTGCGAGTCGCGAAGGGTGTGCGACCGGCTGTCGCATTTGACCAGAGAGTTTCCAGCTCGACCGAGGGTGAGCAAAGTCGACCTGTGCATGGATCGCTTTCCCGGACTGGTCCCGTTCGTAAAGAGATATCGATCAACGAGACACCGTATATGTAAAACTAACTTCCGTTCACTTAAACTGCGCCGCTGATTGGTTACTGGTTTGCGAGCAGCCACAAGGCTAAGAAATCGAGCAATGCTCGAATGGCTTGTAACTGTCGCTTTTAGACCAATGCGACCATTTCCAACAGTCTCTTTAATTTCTACTAAAACGGTCGCACAATCTCTGCCAGTCGTAAATGTGAGCGGGCTTTAAGAGTTAATGAACATTTGCGACGGGCCCGATCAAAAGCTTTGACAAGGTCAGTTTGAAGCATTGTCACTTGTTCGCGATAGTTGCTACAAAAAAAAAAAAAAAAAGAGAGAAAAGAAACTGGGCATGCAAATATGTGAGTTTAAATGGAATGGCCTCTCATGCTTGCCACAAGGCTGATGAGGTGCAATGACAGTCGACATTACAAACATTATAGCCTATTTGGCCAAACGTTTGCAAAAATGTAATAGTCAATACTATTTAGCGTGATGGGGCCTATATATAAGTCTCTGCATGTCGCAATTTTTCTTTGTGAATGTTTTTATGTACAATAAAATGCTACTCTTTGTGAATTTCTGCGGCGGAATACCGATATCCATACTATAGTGGTGGAGCAAAACGGGGCTTCACGGGGGTTAAAAACCATTGACAATTCTCTAGAAAGACCTACAGGCCCAGGAGTCTTTGAAAGGAGCAAGCAAAAAAACCCTGCGATTCATTTAAAGTTAAAGAGCATTTATTGTCGATCATTCATCCTCAGAGAAGGGCTGCACAACGGAGACAAAGTGTGTCACAACATCAGAAGTGTCGTGAGAATAAATGGAGAGCAGAGACGTGTAGTAATTCTTGATTTCTGATATTCAGTTATGTCAGCGACTAAGGCGCTATACCGCAACAATAACTGATATTCTCTTGGCAACCGCATGACAGCGCTCATCGGTTTCTCTGAGTTAAAGGAGCAATTTCTTTGAGTTCGAATACGCATGCAGCTCTCTGGCTATTAAACTCCACTTCACACCTGCCACTTCTTTCTTTCGAATAGGAGCATGGAGTCTTGCAATCAAGATCGTAAAGGCTATTAACGGGTTCCTGTTGCTGCTTTTCTTCGTTTTTTTTTAAGGTATAAACCTGCCGAACTGATTTCGATAGGTATGTTACGCACTTCCGTCTACCAAGATGCATGTAAATGCAGTCTTCTAAAGAAACGAGACTCGAACATGTAAATTTACCGGTGCTCTAAAATCCTCATGATCTATCAGCGAAGCACCGAGGTCCCAATGAGCCCATTCCAGCTTAGGACGGGTGCATCCACCAATAGACACAATAACCATGCTGTCATCAGAGAAATACATCGGTTTTAAATAGCAAACAATGCTTCGGGTGAGAAGAGTGGAATACACGGAGATCCGGTCTAGACAGGAACGAAATTTTTTTTTGATACTAGGTATAGCTGTTGTTGGTCCGGATAGTGCCTAGCAAGGTTGCGCTTAAAGTAACGCAAGGTAGCAATGTAGAATTTCTATCACTATTTTTGCTCGGTCCAGAAGGGTCATGAAGGTTGTACACGCGGTTTATAGGTTTCCCATCAGAACAACGTGACATTTATATTCAAGAAGTATAAGTTTAAGTTTTGAAATAACAGCTTTGCAAAGTCATTGAAAGTGTAAACGTTGATAATTCGCCAAAACTGTAACGTATCTACTTCGTGCGTAAGGTCAGAGTAGGGGACGTTATATTTAAGGTATAGGAGATCACCTGTCAAAACACTAACAAAGTGTGACATTAAAACAGTGTAATCAGCTAAAAACATTCCTTATGGCTCTCTTTGTCGCATCACCTTGGCCTCCCGTATACATATAGCGACAAAGGCGTACCGACTTCCTGAAAACACTAACAGCACTTGTATGCCTGCTTTCGACAAGTCAGGAGTCCACAACACTGGGTGCTGAATTCAGTTGCTGAGAGGTAGCCATAATGGACAAATATAGCTGAAATTCACATCCGTGAGGTCAGGCAAGGAGCTATAGTGGGCGCAATCTCCCTCGAGGCAGCACCCTCTTTCCTTTGCCTATATAGAGCGACGTGATGCTTTGGTCTTGGAATCTTCGTGGTGGGACATATGCCTGTTGTTGGACGTATGGGTTTCACCTCCCGACGCGCACCGTTCCGCAACTTCCACTGCATGGGTCTGCATTTCGGTCATCGCTAGGCTGTCGGACACAGCGCTGGCTTTCAGGCTTTTGCAAGGTACACTTATATATTTGCACCACCAGCTTCCACTGCACAATACTGACTAGACGACGCTGCAGTAGACAGAGCAGCACCGTGCATAAATCGTGATTTTAGGAGTTTTCTATATAGGCACCATAGCACGAGATAGGTATTTCTGCTGCAGGGGAACCTACGAAACCTCGTCATTAGAAGACAACTGCCCTCCAAGATGAGGCTTTGATATGTCCTTCACCTCCGCAGCATCTGCGGTCTCGGTATAAACGTAACCTCACCTTTCGACGAGACAGCATTAACTTCTCCGGTAAGTACATGCAGCGTCCGATGAGCCGGTAGTGGCATTCAGTACCTCCGTAGCGTCCATGAAAGGCTGCAGTATACGGCTTCATCTGTAGGTTTGAGGCCACCCCGCAGCTTGTCCGCTTAGGAAGCTACGCACTTTTCAGATAAAAGACCACAAGCTGGTAGTCATAAGAACGTTGCGTATACATAATGATGACCAATATGGCTACAAGAGTGGCTTTTCAGGAATTAAACCAAACAGGGAACTCTATACCAAGCTGTCAGAAGGTGGACAATACCATTAATATATATACACCATCCGAAAGCTTCAGCACAAAATGATATTCAGTTTCCGCATCTTCACTATTTCCCAAGACGTCCAATTTTTAGATATAATTGATGACACCCGACCGCAAGATTCTAGGGCGTTGCGGATATGTAGACTTTCCAGAGGAGGAGGAGGAGGAAACAACTTTATTTAACGCATTACATTAAGCGTTAAGAATGTCCTGGGCCAGGGTCACGAAGGCCAACTGATCTTGCAGCTGGTCAGAGGCTAACCAAGCCCGCCACGTTGGGGGAGGAGGGTGTGGAAAGTGAGGAGATTGGAGGGCGACAGGGCATGAAAAGATGCAATGCTCCAAGTTTGCATAGTGTTCTGGACAATTTGGGCATGCAGGGGAATGTATGATTCTGTATAGAAAAGAGTAAGCAGTGTATTTAGCTGTATGCGTCTAAGAATGCGGATTTGCGTGGTAGTGAGAGATTTATCAGGAAGAGGAAGTGTACGGAGAGTTTCTCTAATGTTGTCGTAGTGAACGTTGATTTCTTTTTTGTAGTGAAGGGTAGTGTCCCACGTTGGTGGATAAGGCCAGGGAATCCCAGGCGCCCGGTGTTGAAGTTCGCGGGCGAGGCGATGCACTACCTCATTGCCTGGGATTCCAGCGTGACCAGGAATCCACCTCAGTGTTACAGCGTGGGGACGTAGTTTGGTAAGAGCTCTGTGTAGATCATGGTGTAGTTCTTCAGGAATGCGACCCGTGTGAATGGCGCGTATAGCTTGTATTGAATCGGTGTATATGGTATATCCTGAAGGGTTAGGGAGCGCTTGTGCGAGGTCTTGAATACTGGTAACTATTGGTAGGGTCTCGAGAGTCGCTGTAGGAGGAGGATCTATGTAAGGACCGAGGGTATGGGTCACTACATCGCTACAGCTCTGAATTGAGTAAGCAGCCGCTCCGACGTTAGTTCGTGATGCATCTGTGTAGATGATCGTAGAATCTGTTGGGTGCACATGGTTGGAAACGCGAGCGGAACGTCTGCCTGTGTTAGTGTCGGGTGCAACGTTTTTTGGAATGGGGATTATTCTGAGGTTATCCGGGAGCGAAGAAGGAAGGGTAATTATAGGGAGGTCTATAGGTTTGAGTGCAACCTGCTGTAGTATCCAATGTCCTTGTTTGGTGCTAGAAAGACGTGCCATTTGCCGGTCGCGATGTTGTTGTATGAGGTCTTCCAGGGGCAAGAACAGCCCCGTAGAGTATAGGCGCTCCGTGGACGTATGTACAGGGACGTTAAGGGCGGCCTTGTACAATATGTGAAGCGCAACCTCAATCTGATGTCTTTGGCGACAAGTTAGTGTAAGGTAAGGAATCGTATATAAAATTTTGATAAGTGTTAATGCGTGGACAAGCTGCCTGACTTGACCCTCGCGTAGCCCGGCGTGCTTATTGACTATGCGGCGAACTAGATGCGTAAACTGATTGCAAACTTTAACGGTTGTAGATACATTGGCCTGATTGGTTGACTCATGGATGGATATGAAGTCCGAGGATCCGGCAGGATGATACACGAGGGATGGGGTGACCTGCCATCGTGAGATTGATCAGCTGGTTATGTTGGCGTTGATAGCGAGTTTTTGCAATCAGCAGCAATTCGGATTTTTCAGGTGCGGGAGATAGCCCTACTTTATCAAGGTAACTAACGACTGCATCGATACCTTGCTGTAGGGTCTCCTCTACTGCTCCAGGAGACCCAGAAGTGCACCAAAGAGTAAGGTCGTCTGCATAGAATGTGTGTTTTAGGTTTGGGATAGACGCTAAAATACGAGATAGAGGAGCCATTCCAAGGTTAAAAAGGGTGGGTGACAGAATAGCGCCCTGAGGAGTACCACGTGTGAGGGGGTAAGGATCAGATATCGAATCGGGGAGACGGAACTTGGCCGTACGGTCGCGGAGAAATGCTGTGAGGTAGCCATACATCTTTGGACCACAGCCAGTAGAGGCAAGGATGTTTAATAGAGGATCGTGGGCAAGGTTATCAAAGGCTTTTTGCACATCAAGGGTCACTATGGCTTGGATCTGGGAAGTGGGCGGAGGGTCAAATTCGTGCATGAGGAGAAAAATAGGTCCTGAGTAGACACACCTTTTCGGAAGCCAATTTGTTGAGGGGGAAAGAAATCTATGGATTCAAGATGAGTCTCAAGCCGGTTGAGCACCATCCGCTCCATGGTTTTTCCCAGGCATGATGTTAAAGAAACTGGGCGGAGGTTTTGAAGGGCAGTTTTTTTGCCTGGCTTTGGAAGTAGGGTTATAAGTGATTGTTTCCAAGATGCTGGGAGTGTGCTTTCTTCCCAATGTAAGTTTATAATGCTCAGAAAATGTTCTTTGTCCTTGTCAGAGAGATTTCGAATGAGTGAGTATGTAATCTGGTCTTCACCTGGGACTGACTTCCGCTTTAGCTGTTCTAGCACCCAGTCGAGATCCCAGAGGGTAAACGGCTGATCGAGTTCTACATTGGAAGCACCAGTGTACGGAGTATAAAGGCTGGGTAGGGGAGGAGGAATGTAGAGATCGCGAAGTTGGGCTGTTAAGGCATCCGCGCCTAGTTGAGAATAGTGCTTCTCGAGAGTGGGAACAGGCGCCGGTTGAGGCCCGTGTAGTTCTCTGAGTAAATGCCAGGTTCTTTTTTGATTTAGTGTGCCGTTAATGATGTTACAAATTTTGTTCCATTGATTGGTGTCAAGTGTAACGCAGTGTCCTTTAACCTGTCGCGTCAATTCGGTGACTCGGTCGGAGAGGCGAGCATTGTTGGGCTGGGTGCGAAGAGTGCGCAAGAGTCATTTCCGCCTCTTCCAGATGCGTACAAGGTAAGGGTCCGGATTATCTGACGGGGCTGAAGTGGAACTCTTCTGCGTAGCTTGTTTCTGAGCATGCAGATGTTCTGGAAGTCAGAGCCGCTTCATTTTGGCTATCTACTTCATCTCCTGGTCAGTGACGATGCAGCGACAGCTTAGTACTTTTTACTGTTTTGATGTTCACGGGTTTTTCGTTGAACGATAACGCTGACTCCCATGTAACCATCCAAGCATATGACATCTAAGATTGTCCGATCGAACTGATGTCACTCAAATCGACGATAGAATGCAGTGCTTTTTGAAAGTGCGGAGCACGGCATACGTACAACAAAATTTCCAAGCAAAAACATCGAATAGAATACCAGCTTACAAGCAGGCAGACGGGGAAGCACATATGGCACATATTACTGCATGCCGGCTGACGGCATAGCTGTACCTCGTCCAAGTACCGATTTATCCCTGCCGGATGATTTAAAAAAAGTAACCGATTGGAACGCGAAAATCGTCTTTCTCTTAGGCCTAGGAGGAGTGCTCTTTCAGAACCATTGTTTAGAGGCCATATTCGACCGCATCATACCGCATAGCAGACAGCCGCCGCAAATTACATTGCAGCATCGCTTAGGTAAATTAAAGACCACCAAGTAGCACTGCTAAGCAGTCCATCCTAGCAGAACTGCTACGTATGTAGCTATACTTGTAGTAATTCTAAATATATAGCCCTACTATACATGGCCCTGCTTAGCACTGCTAGTGAGACCATGCGGCGATGGCTGAGTGGTTAGGGTGCGCGGGTGCATGTTGATCCCAAGGACGGGCGGGTTCGATCCCGGCTGCGGCAGCCGCTTTTCAATGTGTGAGAAAAGTAAGACCCAATTACTACAATGTCGCTGCATGTTTACCCCAGGTGAAAGAATTTTCCGAAGCCCTCCACTACGCGCCGTCCCATGATAGCCCGAGTCGCTTTGAGCCACTGAACCTTATAAATCAAACGAGCTACTAATTAAGACTCCTGAGCAGAAAATAATTACGACCGCTGATTAGCAGCAAAGCATATAGTGCCCATCCGGCAGTGCACGTATACTTAAGCGTCTGTTGATGTTTTGATTAGCATTGTAATTCACTTTATAAGTGCGCTATAATCATTTGCTCTTTTTACGTAATGACGATTGCTAGCGTCCTTCTGAAGCTCCGTGATAGTTATAGTCGTTCTCAAACACGGGGACGCGGCATCACAGTCCAGCCGAGGCAGTTGCGTTCCGATGGAAGCGAAATGCAAAACTCGTTCGTAGGTTGTCCAATGCCACACACGGTGACTCAACCTCAAGGGGTGGAAATTAACCCAGAGCATCCTACTCTTCGGCGCACGTCTTCAGATCGTTCTTTCACTTGCGTCTTCATTTCCTCACGGCATAGTTGAGGTTTTCACCGAAAGATAGACATTGCTGCACCTTTCCTTTTCACATAACAAATTTATTTTCTATAGCTAGCGCTGACCCCTTTTTCCAACTTTCGTAACAGTACGTTTCATCGATAAATATAATAGACAGCCAAAACAGTGGTCATGAATGCCAGCCGAGAGGAATGAGACTTCGAAGGAACGTTGAACTCCAGCTCCAAGTTTGCGAACGACGCCCCTGCCGTTAGCCGCTTGTCAACACCATGGCTGCTCAGAGGCGTCTTCCGTTGTCTCCGAATCACGAGGAGACAAGAGCTCGACGCCTGCCGCACTGTGGTGTCCTAGACGAGTGAGCAGTGCAGCCATCTTCGGTTCCGGAAGCGCTTCTTGGGCGCCGCCTTCGCTTCCTCGCCACCACCACAGGGAAGGGGTCGGAATGAAAGGCTCGAAGAAGCATCGCTGTTTCAGATGTGGCGCCGTAAGGCTGCAGGAGTATAGTGCTCACCCGCGGTACCTGACGAAGGACTGCGTCGCCCGTAGTCGCGGGGGTGGCATCACTGAGGGTCAGGCGGAAGGCTTCCTCTCGTCGAGCGTCCACCTGTACGCTCGCATCTCGGGCCTGGGGTCGATTTCGCATCTCGGGCTTTGGGAGAATGACTCGAAATGCGTGGCCAAGCTGTCTGGCCGAACACGAACCGATCAGCTGCAGAATCGTTGCTTTCTTTTCTCTCTGCGCGTGCACTCGCCTTGCACGTCGTCGTCTTTTGAAACGCACATCGTTAATCTGCTTTGATATTGGGCGCACTATTTTACACTACGGACGAAGCTACCAATATACTGAGGCACATATCCACCTCTTGTGGGTTTGCCCAGCGCTGAAGCTAACGGGAATTCAACACCTGGCTGCAGCGGGTCTCCCGCTGAACAAAAGGTCATCATATATTGTTCGGATTCAGAGGCCATGCCATAGATGTCTTCGGGATTTCATTAGATCGGTCAATCTTTCATTCATTCATTTAATATCTCCACCTTCATTTTCCCCCTTTACCATATCCATTTATGGCTTGAGGCAATGAACAATGTTATAAAAAGTATTATGCCCAATTTCATTGCAAACCAACTCACCCAGTTTTCCGTCCATCAGAAGTAACTCGCTCGGTAGAGTTTGTGGGGAAGAGCGGGAGTAGCGCGGATGTGTCGTAACCACATTCGGTCAAAGTAGCCCGGCGTCATTGCTGCTGTGGATATAAGCCGAAAGACGTGTGTGAGTCTGTAAGTTGAAATGAGGAAATCGATGTTACAGGGCCAGTTGAGCCCTGTAACATGAGAACGCATTTAAAGGCCACTGTCCCCGTCACTTTTATGGCGCAATGGATTAACACCACCCATCTCTGCACTGATGCCACTTAAACATCTGTTCGATTCCTGTGTTGTAATTTTTTTTCTGAATATTTTTTTTTTGCAATTGTCTTCATCGTAATTATTTCCTGTCTTCAGTGAGTGTATGTTACCTTTAGGTTGCGTTCAGAGATACCTTTTAGTAACAATCGGTATGAAAACGGTTACACTAAGTAATTACCTTCACAGTAATCATTTCCTGCCTTCATTGAGTGCATGCTACCTTTAGGCAGCGTTCAGAGAGACCTTTCACCAACAATCGCCGTTTAACTTGTTGAGAGCGTAGCCTGCTACAGTGCGCCTACGGATATGGATTGGCAATACGCGTCCCACTGAACCAAGATATATACAAGCGTATACGTGCCACCGACAACGCGGCAAAAGAACGTATTTGTGAGATTTCAGCACTTCGCGCCGCCGAATACCGCTGCCTTTTGTGTTGGAGGTGTCGAGAAATGATACCACAGCCCGTGCCGTGTATCGGCGGTTTGCCAGTAAATCCAAGCCACAACGAGCCTCAACTAGGCGGCCATGTTCAAGCATATGCTGAATTCACAGCTTCTTTTTTTTTTTTTTTTTTTTTTTAATCCTGTCTTCCTCTCCCAGTTTTCCTCGCTGGCTTTGATGTTATGCCGTGAAATGTTTCCAATTGCTGCTCTGGGAAAACTTAACTTGTGGGGCCTTGAAAGTTCGCAATTGCAGCTCACGTTTATCATTATTTCAGATGCACTAAATTGAGCGAAAAAGTGGCGGGCCCCTTGATGTTTCAATCGTTCACTAGAAATAGCTACAGGCTGGTGTGGTCTGCTTTCACAAGAGGCATTGGAGTATGGACAAACTGCAAACGGTACGTAATGGTGGACTTGCAGCGAATTTATGGGGATGGATGCATGAACTTCTCCCGGTATAATTTTGCTCTACAACTGTGCGTATGACATTAGTAACGTAGATCACCACATGGAATTCGACAGCATTTATTAAGTACTTTAAGACTAATTTTTTTGTTATGCAGTTTTAGTTTCGTGTTTCAGAACGAAGGTTCTGACTTCACAAGTGAGTATGATGCGGGACGCCAATAGGTTGACAGCCGCATGATAACAGCTCGATACCAAGTCTCCAGATCACCGTTCCTTGCTAAATTTCATTCGGGAATCTGGCCTATGCCTTTATTTATAAAATCACTTTATGCTGCAAAGCACGCTATCGCTATCAAAAAGATCATGTGAAGAAAGCAAGAGCTGTATCGTGTATTCGGTGCTTCGTAGATTTAATTCACGCGCACTCTTACACTAAGCTGTTCCAGAATCCGGAACGGCAGCGGCCAGCTGTACAAAAGAGATATATTATATTGAAGTTTTCTGTGGGGCTCATGTGGTCTCATACTCGTGACGTTGCGACCGTCATACGCCGCTAGTGGTTATGGCTTCTGCACAACTGGGGGCACCTCTTGCAGCATTAATTTTCTCATAATGCCCCCCCCCCCCCCCCCCCCCCTTTGCACTCACCTGGTGCTGTAATGTGAATACGGAAACGAGAATTTTTCATTCATCGAGGCAAAGAAAACAAAAATACTTTTATTCTGTTGTTACCTCCGCAGTAATTCGCTTTATGACTGCGCCACGTTCCTTTTATCTTTTCCAGGAATGTCAGTTTTCGCCTTGGACGATGCGTTTCCTTTTTTTTTTTTTTTTTTTTTTAGCCGTTTGGGCAGAAACTTGACTCAATACCTGCTGGTGCAGCTGCTGAGCACTACACCTGATCATGCACAGCCAGATCTTGAGCTGTGGGGAGAGCGCGGGAAAAGCTGATCCTCATCTCTTTCCTTTTCCTCCGGGGCCACCAGTGTTTGATATGGCGGCCCGTTTTGATCTGTCCTGGAAAAGGGGGGTTTGGTGTCATGAGTATTTTCTTTCTTATTCCATGCTAAAAGTGTATACATGTCCAAGCATTGCTTAATTGTGTTGTTGGTGTTTTCATTACTGCTTATTTATTTTAGCATTGTATTTGTAGAGCGTTCCAATTCATCGCTTGCACCTGCCGGCCGGTGTAAGGGTAACAAGGTGCTCGTCAGGGAGAGAGTATCTGTCTTTAGCCCTGTCAATCAAGACCATTTGTGCTTAAAATAATGTTCGAAATAAAATAAGTAAAAACGTCCGTGCAGCGGCAGCGTTTCAGTGTGAGAGAAATACAAGACACCTGGGTGCTATGTGATATCAGTGAATGAGAAATAGGCCCAGGTTGTCTAAATTAATCCGAACACTGTCTTCTACTCCGCCTATGTCCCTCTTTCTTCTTTGTTTCCTTTCTTCGTTTCCTGATGGTGTGGTGGAGGAGCTCGCCACGAGAGAAACTTTATACATTAACTTTACAATATAACGACTTTATTGTTTCATATTTGTCTTTTCCCCTCAAGATTCGGGAAATTTGTCATCACTGCTAAAGGCACTTCTCTCAACTGAATACAGTGGCAGCCGCTACAAAGGCTAGATGGTCGTGGACAGGGCGACGTCGGGTCAGCATCAACTGCAGCCCCAAGACTGATGGTACCTGTCATTAGTCGAATATAGAAACACCAGTGCCCGCCCGCAACCGTCCTCCGTTGCCCCGAGGAGAAGAGTTCGGCGTCATCCACACCGTGGGGTTTAAAATGAATGAGCAATTGAACCATCGTAGCTCTGAAAGCGCTTTTTGGAGGACTCCAAATGTACGCTGCCTCGTCACCACCCCAGGGATGGGGCTGGAAGGAAATGCTGGAAGAAGCATCGACGTTTTGGGCGTGGCACCGTGACATAGGAAAAGCACCCGTTGCACCTAGCGGAGGACTGCGTCTCGTGTTTACGGCGGTAGTGGCTTTGTTGAAGGGACAGGGCTTCATTGAGAGTATATGCTTGGGCGTTCACATCTCGCACCTGAGGTCGACTTCGCATCCCAGCAGACATAGTGAAGGCGGTTGTAAAAGAGTGGTTAGGCACACTGGCCGAACACGTTCCCATCACCATTTTCTTCTTCTCTCCTCTGTACATCTGCCGAACGTTTATTTAATATACTTCTTCCTGCCCATGCACTTCCCTCACAAGTCGTCGTCTTATAAATGCCTCAGCGGCAATTTGTTCACTAGCATTTTAAATGTATTTTCGCTTCAACGGCTTCAAATCTAATAATATTTGCTATCAACCTGCAACCTTTGCAAAATTAAGCCATTAAGGACGCACGCTTATCGCTTTCGTCTTGTTATTGCAGGGCGCGTCGATTGTTGTGATGACGTGACCGCAGAGGAGAGGAAGGCGCGAGGAAGGGCATGCTGGGATGGAGAGGGTCCCGTGAAAGCACAAGCTTTGCGGCGGGCACAAGGTCGCAAACGGAAACGGGGAGTCCGCAATTGCTTGCCCCCTCGTGCAGCCAACGCCGGAGGTGTTTGCGTATGTCGGCGCTAGGCAGCCATGGATGGATGCGTCGGAAGAGTATGCGTCGTGCATGGGGTATTTACTACATGTTAGCCGGAGGTGAGGGCTCGCGAGCAAGCGCCGAGTGGAATACAGAATGAAGGCGCACCTACCGCCCCATTCTTCTTCCTAATGCTGTCTGCTATCTTATCCTTGGTAATCTTTTGGAAGTCTGTCGCGTTTTTTTTAACTACGGTGTATAGTGTTCGGGCTAGAGCAAGCAAAACACGCTGCCTTAACCTGCTGAATCCTTTCTGAGGTGTCTATGTGCGGGGTGTAATAAATACCCTCCATTTTCGGGCAAATTAGGCGGTATTAGGTCGTTTCGATGCATTCGAAAATCTCATTCGTCGGGCAATGGGAGAGACAGGTCTCTTACGGGCGTACCGCATGTCAAGGGATGTGCCATTTTATCCTCTGAGACTATTGGGATATGGAATTCTCCATATGCTGACTTTGTGGTACAGAATTGAGGTAAGTTTTAACGTGTTTTCCCCGCTCCGGGGAAGGCAGAGGGGTGTAGCATATTCTCCTACGAACATTATGGAGGGTCAAAATACTGCGTGGAAATGTGTACGCCGCGTCTTCGCACACCGAGTGAAAACGACTGTTTCATCTGCTTTCCGGCTACAGTGATAAGAGGTCACAGCTTGTGCTGTCTTCCGAATGTGCGACGTATGAGAAGATCCTGCATACAGGTGAGGGAAGCGGTTGTCTCACCGCAAGTGAATTAGCCGCGAAAGAGAGGGCAGATAATTTTTTGTAAGCTTCGCCATTATCTAGGGGTTATGACGGATTGAGAAATAGATTGGAGAATAAATTGGATGGAGAAGATCACTGTAAATAACGAATATCCTAACCTTTGCAGAACAGAACGTTTCCCTCAGAAACGCGGACTTATCTATACAAAACATGTCATGCGGCACAGGCTGCTTCATTTATTTTTTTATATGCATTGCAGAGTGCTGAGTACCTATGTTCAACGCATACAAAGCTGTAGTCTCCCCACTCGGGATTAAGCAGTGCCCTCCAAAAGTGTGTGCATTGAAGTTCATCGTTGTCGTATATGCATAAGAAAAAGAGAAATAACGACAGATGGAAGCGAAGACGAGGGTAGACTATGGTGCTGTACAGAGAATGAGTTCAGAAGAACAAGTCCTGTTTTATGCCCCGCATGCTGCCTGGTGAAGCTCGGGGACCCATGGCTTGCTTTTTCTTCAATTTCTTTCCTTTTTTGTCTTTACTTTCATTTTTAAAAATCTGGCGTATTCTTGAAGAGAGAACACTATTCTTAAATCTCTCCGCAGATGGAAAAAAGCTGTAGGCTTAACAAAGTTGCCTGTTGGGCTAGTTTGTGTGGCATTCTCAATTTTTGACAAGCGCAGATCAAAATAATGAATGACAGTAGTTGACAGGACAAGCGCTTGTCCTTCTCTGCTCTGTCGTTCCTTACATTCACCTGCGCTTTTGAAAGTTTCTAGACTGCCGCAGAATATTCCAATTTTGGCCAAACAAATGTTTTGTAAGCTAAAATGATTATTTTGTGTGTGTGTGTGTGTGTGTGTGTGTGTGTGTGTGTGTGTGTGTGTGTGTGTGTGTGTGTGTGTGTGTGTGTGTGTGTGTGTGTGTGTGTGTGTGTGTGTGTGTGTGTGTGCGTGTGCGTGTGCGTGTGCGTGTGCGCGTGCGTGCGCGTGCGTGCGTGCGTGCGTGCGTGCGTGCGGGTTATGCCAGCGTTAGTGCAGTTGCCTTCGGTCTTTTTTTTTTTTTTCTGTATACGATATATGTGACCGTTGCATCGAAGGTGTGTGGTTATGTGAATTCTTAAGTATTTACAAGCGATAGCTTTAAAAGGTTCTTTATTCTTTTTTACATGTTATGGGGCATTGCTACGGTCTTAATAAAATTCAGTCATTTTGCACATCGCGCACCATTTTTCTGTTGTAGATAGAGAGCCATTTAAGAGGAGTTGATCTTCAGGGCTAGAAATTGATTGATAAATTATATAATAGTCTCGAATAGTCGTAGTTTAACATGTATGTTTTGGAGTACGTCATTAATACACGCTAGAAAGAAAAGGGTACCCAAGACTGAGCCCTGGAATACCGAATTCCACTGGGATAGAATCAGAAAGAACACCATCAGCAACTACTCTTGAACATCGGTGCGAAAGATAAGCTTCGATTCCTGAGGTAAGCACTCGTGTTTTGGTATAGGTTTTATATTATGCGACAATTTGTGGTAAGACACATAGCCGAACGCCTTCTTTAAATCAAGAGAAACAATATTAACTTGACTCTGCCTATATATAGTGCTGCCGTTAAATCGTGAACAGCTGCAATAAGTGTGTACAGACAGCGACGGAGCCTGTGCTGACGGCTATCAAGGAGGTGGTTCGAAAGTTAGTTAAGTGTTTACAGATGATCTGTTCAAACAATTTTACTCGAGTACACTAAATAGAAATCGGCAGGTGAAGATGCTGGTTTGTTTTGTTCTTTAATAACTAGGGCGATTTTTGCGAGTTTCCAATCCCTGGGCAACTCTGAGCATTTTAGTGATTTTCTAAATATTAAGTTAAGTATTTGGTACACGATTCGGCGTACCGCACTAGAAAGATGTTAGCTATTTCGTCAATCCCTGGCCACTTCTTCATGTCTAAATTAATCAGAAGAGCTGAAGCACCATCCTCAGTTATACGAACGTCACTAATTGGTGGCAATCATCAAAATAAGAAAATTGTGGCGCGCAGCGATCATCGTGTGTAAATACTGAACTGAAGTATACCGGTTGAGTGCATGCGCTGTTTTAACTTGTCGTGCATACTTGCACAGAAAGGCCAAGAATCGATTTCTTGCGTGGCGCGAGATATTGCTGAAACTTGTTTGAATAAGAAACAAGAAAATTTTTCATACGTACAGTGTGGAATCGATGTTTGCCCTTATCAATAGCGCTCCAGACGCACAATGTGTTTTGTCCTCCATGAATTTCTACCACGCAATATTTTCCGTTTTCTTGGCACAAAATCACTTATGCATCGGTGCACAAGTTTTTGAAGAAGCACCACATGTGCTCAAAAGAGGTACTCTAATTCGTACAAACAGAAAAGGGAAGGTTCTGTTTGGGAGATTTAACATCCCAAAGCAACTCAGGCTATGAGGAACGCTGAAAAAGGAAGAAAATGAACTGTCCCGTGCATATAAAATATCGACATCACTTGCACTTCAAAACACCGAGACAGTTGTCTCTTTCTTCGGAAGTTTTGATGTAGGGTGCAGTTCCATGGTTAGGCTTGCCATTTTAAGGTTTGTTCATCTCTCTAAGACAGTCACACGAGGTATTCGGCGTATAGGAGGTTGCCGGAAACAAGGAACAGGTGCAGAATTAACTGCTAGTCATTTTTTACACGGGTGGGCTCGGTGACTGGTTGGGTCAAATTATGTAATAGCACTACGTCGAGAAATATTTGGGGGGCTCCAGCGAGATCGGCACTGGAATGTCAGGCAACGAAATTATTGACGGAAATGTGAAATCACCTGGCAACAACAAATTGGCTGGGCGGGTTTCGTTTCGGCATAGGAATTCATTAAGAGTTTCTACAAATGTGTTATGACAATTCGGGGAATGGTAAAATCCGCCAATGATTAGATGAAACTTCTCAAGGAATACTTTGAGCATAATACTTTCTAACCCGTCAATGCTTGGCAACCTTGATACCTGCAGGTACTCTTTTTACATTATCGCAACGCCACCACCGCGGCCGTCTCTGTCGCACCGGAAAAATATTATAACCACAAGGTGTTATTTCACCGTCGTCAATATCAGGGTGCAGCCACGTTTCCGTTACGACTACAACGCCAGGATATATGTGCCAAGACGGTGCTCTCTCGGTTGCTTCATTTAATACGCTTCAGGCATTGATGTTCATATAGGAAGGTCTCTCTAGAGCAGTCATCTATTCATTGTGTTTTGGACTGCGACGTTCGTCAGTTATAGGAACCCCTTTTTTCAGAGTGCTGACCCACTGAACACATCATCACTTATTTTAATCTTATCGTATACTATAAGTTTTACTTTATTGCCCCCTTTTCGGTCCTCAGCTCCTCAGCTGTATACTATCCCAGAAGAACTTAATCGCTCTTGTGGCAGTGCAAATGTCGTCCGAAACAGAGATAATCTCTCCTTTAAACTTGTGGCGATTCTCGAATATTTTCACTTTTTCGCGGTTATCTGTTAGTTCAAACATTACTGGTCGTGATTTGTTTGTTTGTGCCCTATTCGGTGAAATCTCTCTATGAAAGAGATCTCCATCCTTAATATTTCCTGAAATAAGTCTACTACTGTCTCTGAAACTGATTCCGAAGGCTTATCGGCTTCTAATAACATTGTTGCGCCGGCTTCTGTCACCAAGATCTATTTTTACAGGCTCTGAATAGTCCTTTCTAAGTCGGTAATTTTACCGTCTAATTCCTTTACAGTTGACCCGGATTCTTCTACCTGCTTTAACTTCGCTTGTATGTTATCCAGCCGGTTATAGACGGTTTTCTGTCCTTCGAGCGACTGTAAGAGTGGCTCCTCTGTATTACCAGGCCCAGGGTTACCTGCCTGCAAAGTAGCCTGCATTGATGCTGACTTCGGCGAAGCAGTCGTCTTCGCCGCTTCTCGAGCATTGTTAAGCGTTCATAATGGAGGGCTCTGGTAGTCCTGGGGTGTATATTAGGTTGTGGCTGTGTATTGTGGCTGGGTATGCACCGTACTTGCGTTATTTTTGTCATCATTAGAAAGCGTCTTTGATACGTTATGCCCACGCACTTTTGTGCTGTTTATTAGGTTGTGGCTGGGTATTTTGTACAGCGTGACAGGCTGCTGTTTGTAGGGGACGAGGTCCAGTCAAGCTGCGAAAAGCGGCTTTTTACCTCGTCTCCACCATGTTCAATGGAAATAAATTTTTTAAATATTTTTTTTATATGTTTAATATGAGCTGATATCGCAGTAAAAAAAAAAAAGAGAAAAGAAAGATTGTAGTTCTGAACATTGTAGTTCCTTCTTCTGATGTCTCTAACTTTGACGATTGGGTGCCTGCAACCTGTGTACTTTTTCCATTGGACCCTTTACTAGCCGCTGGCTATGGGTCCAAGCAGTGTCTGCCTATTTTCTTGTAGCGCACACACACACACACAAAAAAAAAAACAATAAAAAAACAAAAACAAAAAACGTCTTCTGTGCTTCGCCTGCACCGAAAGTCGGTGCGCTGCGGCCGGGATCGAACTTGCGACCGGGCGGTTAGCAGCCAGGTCGCCATAACGACCGCGATGAGTCCTGTCGGCCCGTACTTCGGCTTGTTTCGTTGTGGAAGCTGAATTCGGGTGATGCGCGCTTTAGAGCACTGTTTGAGCCAGTATACATTCCTTATAGCTGGAGTCGAATTCGACATCGATACATATCAACCTTCGTCAATTAAACGCACATCATGAGTAAAACGATACTTTGCTCGGAGCTCCCAAGACGCAAGAAAGTTGCGGGGATCGAATGCCTGGTCACCTGTGCAGAAAACAAAAACAAAACTTAAGCAACGTGTGAAAGAGGAAGGGATAAATCGGGCGCGCCTCAAGTAAGAGTTCAGCCGACAAAGCCAAGGCTTGTGTTGGGCTAAGCGTCGTGTTTGGAACGATTCAGAGGGGCCAAGCTTCTTGCTCTGTTTCCAATCCAGAATGCGAACCAACAAACAAGCGGCGCTGCGGAAATAAACCCACGTGAAACTGTCGAGCCAGTCTTATTTCTTTCTGCCCATATACACGCTTTCTAACGATTGTGCGAACGAACACAAATATGCATGCATATATACACACAGAGGGGCAAACGGTGGCAGGCTATTTCTTTATCGCCCGCTTTCAGCAGCGTTCCGTGCCGGCAGGCCACGTGTTTGGTGTCGAATTAAGTGTGCGTACAGCTTTTATGTCGCAGTCATCGCTTATATATCAAAGCACTGTACAGATTGTGGCCAAATCAATAGAGAGCACGCTTCGGCACTTAACTCTTCTGAGCCTTCTCATGCTATCCATCAGAAAAGAAAGGCTTCTTGTGCTCTAGCGTTCGAGTGTCATTTACTACCGTCTGTATTAAATATTCTCAATTTTCGCTGGGGAAGGAGTCGGAGACGTTTTATCGCTGATGCTCAAGGATCAGTCAAGAAGTGGTTCGTCTGACTGTCACGTTGCCGTTGGTGACGCGGATTTTTAATGAAGCAGTTTCGATCAGAAGCTCCGAGAGTGTACCAGGCCGCCATAAGAAATCATTTAAGTATTCCTTAAGAGATACCCTAGTCAGCAGCTATATCAGTGCAGCATGAGGTAGTGGGGGCCGCAGCCAAGTGATCCGCTGAGTCTTCTGCTGATAGCGCTGAGCATGGCAGCCGGCCAAAGTGCGGGTAAACCTGCGCGCAGCAGAAAAGCGGATGGCGAAGGTGAATGGGCAATCTATAATTGGTTGGACACTGAATAATTCCCCTGTTGCCGGCGTTGGCGGAGGGCGAGCGCGGAGGCTTCCTCGGGAGCGCTTGACGAGTGCCAGGCGCGCGCACTAAAAGGCCCGACGAGGGGGCCGCCACGGCTGCAGCGCTCGCATGCCGCCCCCTCCTCCGCCATTCCGGGAGCACGGCTACGGGGCCAAAAAACAAAGAGAGCGGCAGAAGCGCAAAGAAAGCGTGTTTACTCTCGAGCACGATGAGTGGTACTGACCAGAAGCCGTGTCTACAGTTTATATAACTTGCTCCCTTATTACGGCGACGATCTTGGCCGGGGACAATTTTTGGCTCAGTTTGCTTTGGGGCTCCCGTAAGTTGGCGGAGGGCCGCGAGCGTTTAACCGCGCGTGCCGCGGCGGGCCGCTGTGTCTGCGCCGGGGCTGCCATGGCGACCTCCCATGTGGACCAAGAGGCCATGTGTCTTCAGGGCCGGATTGAGCATGGAGGAGCGCACAAGAAAAACGAACTCGGCGGTGATATATCGCGCTCGTAGTGGACTGTGAGCAATCATCCTCGGTTCGTTAATTACGGGCTCGTTCTTAAAAGAAGACAGGAAGCCGAGTACACGACGGGGACGACGAGATGAGGATAGAGATGGAACCGTCGGAACACAGCCCCCGCTGAACGGTCGGCGAGTCGTTTGCAGAGAGCGCGCCGCCGTTCACGTGAAGAGCTTGGGGAGTGATGCTACTTTTTCCGAGAGCTGTGAAATAATTTATCCCGATCACATGCACGTCTGCAAGAGCTCTCGGCGACTGGACCAGGTTGCTGTCATTTGCTGTCAAGTTGTTGGTGTCAAGCAGCCAGAATCACAGCCTTGCAAATGCAAAACAAAAGTGAATAGTTACGTGTGAACAGCAGCAACTTGCTGCTTACGTGGCTTTTCTCAGGCGCCTTTTCCGTTTCTAGCGGTGTAACTGCAATGCTAAATTTCAACCACTTACGGACAGTGTTCTCACTAGTGATATGATGCACTGTAAAATATTCAAGAGCAGTGAAAGCAAGAAGTGGAGCCATGGGTTTGAGGCCGTCACTAAAAATGTATAAAGTGCGTCTTCTAGACGCTAACGGAGATGTTTTCTAATGCAACCCGTATCAACCCCCCCCCCCCCCCCCGCGCCCCTCCTCCCTGGACAACTCATACCTGAAGCTCTTGCCGCTGTATTTTGTTCGTTTGGATCGTTTTACCTTTACCAGAAGAAGCAGTACCAAGGAGTCATCCTTACAGAAATTGTGACTTCCTTTGCTGCCTCCCCCATCTGCGCGCATCCCACTACGGGAATTCAGATGTCTTTCCTGTTAAGGAGGCAGAAAGGCATCTTACCCTTTTTGTCGGGAACTCAATCCGAGCATACCTTTTCGTTGTGGTGATTTTCATCTCTGCAGGGTTGAACTACTACCACTCTCATCCACCAATACTGTAATATATTTCCGCAATAAAGACAGAAAGCTGGGCTAGGTGTTGTGTCATCATTAATTAAAACGACTAGCACATGTAACAAGGACACAGACATAGAAAAAGACAGGGTGAGCGCTAATTCTGCTTGCTTGCAATTCCCGAGCATTCGATGCACGGCTTCTTTTAAGCCCCAAACACTTGTGACAAACAGTAATGGATTATAGGCAGAGGGCGGAAACACATTGACACTGCATGCATTGGAACAGGCGCCAGCTAGCATTCCTGAATCTTGCCCATACTAACAACAGCTTTCTACGCCGCGAAATATTTTTCAACTAAAAGTTCATTCCTTAAAATTCAAGCTATTAAGCCTTGCACAAGATTTGCATTC
This sequence comes from Amblyomma maculatum, assembly GCF_055883805.1. Taxonomy (NCBI): domain Eukaryota; kingdom Metazoa; phylum Arthropoda; class Arachnida; order Ixodida; family Ixodidae; genus Amblyomma; species Amblyomma maculatum. Next base: position 219,503,135 of record NC_139344.1, on the reverse strand, counting down.
AGTTTAACGTCCTTTTATCTCGCAATTTGCTCGCGGTGGGCTGAGTCCTTTTCCTCCATGCCATATCAGCTCTCAAGCGGAACAAGCACCTAAAATTGTCGCCGCCCCATCCTCCCTTTGCCCAACCGCCTATCATCCTAAATTACAAGTTTGGTTCCCGCTCTTCAAACGTTACCCACACCATATCATCAAAATTCACTAGTTGGCCTGCTATATTCCCCTATAGCTATAGCCACCGCTATCTTCTGCTTTCTTAGAAATGGCGTTAGATTTCGAGCGTACAGGAGGATAAAGTAACCCCTACTATTGTGGCTGCGTTAGAGATGATGCTGGTCATTTATTGTATACCTTTAGTAGCCATTTATTTCATGAGCATGCTTTTGTTTTCTGCTTGCCACCTATTATCTCGCATTTAGTCTTTGGCATAATTTTATCCAATACACTTGATTGCTTTATGCTTTTTTGAGTAATTACTTATGCCCGCCCTTACTCTAGGTAACGCAGTTGTGTCGAATTTATCAATAGGGATGATAACACCAAATTTTCTGCGTTGCGTCACAGTCCCGAAACCTCCGTTTCTTCTCCGCACATATCTGCCACCTCTTGAAGCTCTTCCTGTCATACCGTGAGAGGGCTTCTGATCGCCTGCTAGGATATCGTCACTACCGAAATGTACCGATCCTGGGATGCGTGCATGATGTTGATTCTGAGGATGGCGCGAAAGGGACGAGAATAAAGAAGGAACACAAAAACAACAGGACAGGCCTGTCCTGTTGTTTTCGTGTTCCTTCTTTGTCCTCGGATCCTTTTCGCGAAGTCTCCAGAATCAGCATCAGGTATTAACCAATTAGCCCAAACCAAAGCACTTCTTGTGCGTGCATAGAGCGGTCGTTGACAGGACAAAATTAAGACTATTTACTCACACCTTTCTTTTATTTCATTTCTCCTCACACGGGACAAGATAAATAGTAATGAACATCCATGCTTAAGTACTTTTTGCTTACAGGCTCACTGAGCCTTCCATTCCATCGCAGACCACCATCATATATACCCTGTTGGTTTCTTATTATACGCCAACATTCTAAGTAACCATACATTATTTTTGAAATTGAGAGAGTGATTTATATTTTCTCTAGCCCGTTTATTGCATCTAGAAATGTCTTTTTGCAATGGCCGTTTCTCAGAGCAACTATTTTCTTATTTGCAACTATTATAAGTTAGTTGCCACTCGAAACACTTGACAAAAACAATTCAGAGATCCGGTCTGTCCGGTCTAATTCTAGTCTTGGCTCATGGACCACCTCTACTACTCTCATCGTCACTCAGTACAATACTGCTATTATACCTTCAATGAAAGACCTGTAGGACTCAGAACTATTTTTGTGTTCTATTCCCTCGTATATCAGCATAATTTTGCTCTTCTCTAAATTTGCTAGATTTTCTCCAGGTTGAAATACATGACACAGCCTTCTCGGTTATGTGTCCAAGGATAACGACAAAATTAACTCTGATAATTGGCGTAAACCTGCTGACATGAACAGCCCATTTTGCGTCCGGCCATTTTACGGTTTCGAAAAAGATAGTCGTGCTTGAAATATACTTATAATATTCATACTAAGCGTTTTTCTTTTTTTCTTTTACGAGAGATAGCCGAAGTTCTTCGCTTTAGAATAGCTAAATTCCAACTCATCATCATCATCATCATCATCAGCCTGATTATACCCACTGCAGGGCGAAGGCCTCTCCCATATTTCTCCACTTAACCCGGTTCTGTGCTAGCTGCATCCACTTGACCCCTGCGAACTTCTTAATCTCATCCGCCCACCTAACTTTCTGCCGCCCCCTGCTACGCTTTCCTTCCCTTGGAATCCAGTTTGTTACCCTCAGCGACCATCGGTTATCCTCTCTTCGCACTACATGTCCTGCCCATGTCCATTTCTTCTTCTTAATTTCTGCTAGAATGTCGGTAACTTGAGTTATTTCTCTGACCCACTCTGCACGCTTTCTATCTCTTAATGTTACCCCTACCATTTTTCGTTCCATAGCCCTCTGGGTTGTCCTCAACTTGAGTAGAACTCTCTTGGTTAGCCTCCACGTTTCAGCCCCATAGGTGAGTACAGGCAAGATACAACTGCTGTATACTTTCCTCTTGAGCGATACCGGTAAGCTGCTAGTCATAATCTGCGAGTGCTTGCCAAATGCGCTCCATCCCAATCGTATTCTTCTTGTTATTTCCTTTTCGTGGTCCGGATCTGCGGTTACTACCTGTCCTAAGTAGACATATTTGCCTACTACTTCCAGTATTTCGCTACCTAATGTAAACTGCTGTTCCTTCCCGAGGCTGTTGAACATTACCTTAGTCTTCTGCATATTGATTTTCAAGCCTACCTTTCTACTTTTCCTGTCTAGGTCATCAATCATTATTTGCAGTTCATCCCCCGAGTTGCTTAGCAAGGCAATGCCATCAGCAAATCGCAGATTACTGAGGTATTCTCCATCTACCCTTATCCCTAACTGCTCCCATTCCAAGTCTCTGAATACTTCCTCTAAACAAGCTTTGAATAGTACTGGGGAGATTGTGTCTCCTTGCCTAACATCTTTCTTTATGGGAATTTTGTTACTTTCTTTATGCAGAACTATGGTTGCTCTGCAGCCACTATATATATATATATATATATATATATATATATATATATATATATATATATATATATATATATATATATATATATATATATATATATATATATATATATATATATATATATATATGTCTTCCAGGACTTTCACGTACGGCTCGTCTACCCCCTGATTTCGCAATGCCTGCAACACCGCCGAGGTTTCAACTGAGTCAAATGCTTTTTCGTAATCAATGAATGCTATGTATAAGGGCTGGTTATATTCCGAGCATTTTTCTATCACCTGATTGATGGTATGGATATGATCGATAGTAGAGTACCGTTTCCGAAACCCATGCTTGATCCTTTGCTTGATTGCAGTCTAAGGTTGTCCTGATTCTATTAGCGATTACCTTAGTAAGTATACGTAACAGACAGTAAGCTGATTGGTCTGTAATTTTTAAGGTCCTTAGAGTCCCCTTTCTTGTGAATGAGGATAATGTTTGCATTCTTCCATGGTTCCGGTACCGTCGATGACACCAGGCACTGCGTATACAGGGTGGCCAGTTTTTCTAGTACGATATCGCCCCCGTCCTTCAGCAAATCTGTAGTTATCTGATCCTCTCTAGCTGATTTCCCCCTTTTCATAGTTTCTAGTGCTTTCTTGACCTCGTCCTTCGCCACTGGTGGAACGTCTGACTGTTTTTCCCTACCGCCAATCTCATTACGGTCCTGACTACTTTGGCTACTGTAGAGATCTGTATAGAACTCCTCGGCTACTTTGACTATCTTTTCCATATTAGTGATGACGTTGCCCGCCTTGTCCCTTATCGCATACATCTGGTTTTTGCCTATGCCCACTTTCTTCTTTACCGCTTTAAGGCTTCCCCCGTTCTTTACAGCATGCTCAATTTTCTCCATGTTATACTTCCTTATATCGGCCACCTTGCGCTTATTGATTAGCTTTGATATATCGGCCAATTCGATCTGGTCTGTTGGATTGGAAGCTTTCATACTCTGGCGTTTCTTAATCAAATCTTTCGTTTCCTTAGACAGCTTGCCGGTATCCTCTCTAACTATCCTACCGCCTACTTCTACCGCGCACTCAGTAATGATATCTCTGAAATTATTGTTCCTTGCCTTTAGGGTAATGTCGCCATCCTCAGTTAGAGCTGAATACCTATTCTGTAGCGAGATCCTGAACTCTTCTGCCCTCCCCCTCACCGCTAATTCGTTGATGGGTTTCTTTCTTACTAATCTGTTGCGTTCCTTCTTCAGATTTAGGCTAATTCGGGACCTCACCATCCTGTGGTCACTGCATCGCACTTTCCCGGTTGCCTCTACATCTTGAATAATGGCGGGGGTTGAACACATTATGAAGTCGATTTCATGTTTAGTCTCTCCGTTATGACTTTTCCATGTCCATTTCCGGTTCTTCCGTTTGCTGAAGAAGGTATTCATGATTCCAACTCATGGCAGTTTATTTCTATCCCTCCTTCGCAATAGTATAAGCTGCACCTGTTTCTCTAAACACGTTTTCTTCTTATCACTTCCTACTTTAGTTGACACTTGAACTGTTTTTTTTTTCACTGTCCTATTATTATTCTGTTTCTTTGTCCTTCTCCCCCCTTTTCGTCATAGCCTTGAGAATTGTTTCCCTGCAGATGTATTCCTTATCAGTGCCCTTTGAAATGCCTGTCCCTTTTCAAGAAAGGTGTGCCTGCACCAAACCTGCTTTAGGTGCTGACTAATTGATCATCCATACCGAATTCTAGTTTTTTCTGGTACTGCCGCTTTTATTTCTTTTTCATGACACAGGATCACCGATTCCAGGCGGAGAAATGCATACTGAAGAAACTTTGATTTTTTTTTCTCTCCTTGACCTACTCTCTTCTCACCCACCGTCCTCTCTCCACCGCCGCAGCATTTCTCCTTCGGAAGCAAAAGCGTATTTAAACCCCTTCCAGTGATGATCGCTCTGCCGAGACGAAGACAAGTCCACTTTTCGAAACGTTGACTCGACCTGCGAACTGAGGCTTCCCCCCCTCTATCCTTCGTCAGTGCTCTTTCATACCCATGGCAGTTAATGTTGCACAGCTGATGTTCACACCCAGAAAAACTTAATGGCTCTTCCGGGATCCACAAGTTAAAGTACTCCATTATGAACGTCACGGGGCCGAATTATTCCTTCTGCCGTACTCATCAATTTGTTTTTTTTTTATTGCCCAAAAATTTTGAGCGAAGCCTGCTCAGAAAATTTCCTGCGTATCCCTTCCTATACTCCGTTTCAAGAACTGTTCTCAACACTAGGAAAGCCTTGATCGAATATTTAGGGGAATCCCCCAAGGTGGAGTAGATTTTTAATAAGGGAGTAATTACCGATTGTCATCCATCCGAACGCAGCCATACGGCTACAAAGGTAAGCTGTACAAAGTTTCTCAGAAGTTCATAGTTAAAGAACAATTCGTCCTGAAGGCTATAGCTTTCCTTTGTAGCTGTATGGCTGCACTTGGGTGGATGCCAATGAGTAATTACTCCCTTATTACTGGGAAAGCCTGCATCCTAATCTGGATGGCTCGCACTATACCTGATTGTGTTCCTGCCACATTATTTCCCGATGGCCGACAGGCGCGTAGGAACACAATCGTCATACTGGTTGGTCCAGGTCGCCCTTGTCTTTCGTCCTGCTGCGAACGCTTGTGTAATGAAGTATATTTATGCTAGATGCGATCTAATGGCATGAAAACAACAGAAACTCCTCTGCGTGATGACAGCTGCCACTAGTAGTTAATGTCGATCCATAGTCCTCGACCAACCGTCCTGAGTACACATGGACTTCATAAGTGCGTAAAACTCCACTCGTGTTTGGTTTGGTTTGTGGGGTTTAACGTCCCTAAGCAACTCAGGCTATCAAATACGGCGTAGTGGAGGGCTCCGGAGATTTAGACTATCGCGGGTTCTTTAACGTGCACTGACATCGCGCAGCGCACGGGCACCTCATTTGCTTTTCGCCTCCATCGAAAAGCGGCCGCCGCGGACGGGATGTGATCCCGCATCCTTGGACACAGGAGTCGAGTGCACAACCACGGCGGGGCAAAACTCCACATACTACAATATTATAACTCGAGAGCATACAAATAGTGAGAAAATGAGGGGCTCGTTAGGATACGAAATGAAAGAGGGCAGCAGTCAGCGAGGCCGAGGAAAGCATAGGGGATATTTCTTTCTTAAATTTGTGCTTATGAAATGAACTGGAACTAGCATTGAGCGCTTGTGTCGTGTTCTCTTCTCTGCCGTGTTCGTCTAATTTGCGCCAGTTTGCTATGAGTAGCATAGAAATAATGTTTGGGTGAAATATAACTGACTAAATACAAATATCACGACATAGTATGCTGATGTAGAACGTGGTGTTTCGACTGCTTTCTACTCGTAAATTTGACGCCAAGAAAAGGATATTGTTTAGTTGTTAACGGCGTATACAGGTGTATGTATAGAGCGAGTGCTATGCAACCTATTATTAACTGCCTAAAAAGCAATGTTTCTTCTCTCAGGTTGCGAAGTAGGTAACACTATGTATTCTCGCGTATTCGCAACATACTTGACGAGCTTATTAACCGTAACAAAAGTTTGTTTAGAAGGCGCTATGTCACTTCCTGGACGATTTACTGATGGCAACCAAAATTGAAGTGTACGTTAACATCCGTTAAAACAAACAAAACGAAAAACATTGTTGACGACAAATGCTTCTACTTGCCTCACAGGGCAAGCATATTAAACTAAATTGGATAACTTTACTGCCATAGAAGAAGCCCGTTACTAGAATGCCTCGAGTTGTGTCGCAGCCAATTTACCTTTCTAATGTGCATATATCAGAAAACATGACGAAACGTGTATTCTTTGCAAGTGTAGTACACTTACTTAGGTACATTTGGCAAGTGCAGACTGTTCTAGGCAAGGGGTGCATACCAGGTTGTATCAGATACAACTTTTTAAATGCCGTCCTTAGTCGAAGCTCATCTTTCCTATTGAACGCAATTTCATAAACCTGGCCGATGAAGCGAGTGAGAGCAAATATTACTGTCTCTACGAGTTTCATTCGAAGCGAAAATTGTCAGAAGCTGACGCTAACAGCTTCCGGTGTGTGGGACACAGGTACAGCTGTGACAGCATAACTGTAATGTCTTCAGACATAATAAACAGATGACTTGTGTATAATGTAGTTATTTAGAGTGCTGATGTAATTTGCAGCGTACTACTTGGCAAGCTGCTTTTGGTTGACATACTGTTCCGCGGAGGTACACACGCACCCCACTGCGCCCCAAGAGGATTCTAACGCAAGCTGTATCACCCATAAACCCGCCCGTACGTGATACCAGCGTGCATTACATAATCTAAAATTACTAAGACAATTTCAGAAAGGCATCTTCTTGGGCTAGCAGACAATTCATCGTGAGCGCAACGGGCATACAAAGACGCGGGCAGGGAATACGACGGTTGTGATTTGCGCTTAGTGCTTTGTCTTAAACACACACACACACACACACACACACACACACACACACACACACACACACACACACACACACACACACACACACACACACACACACACACACACACACACACACACACACACACACACACACACACACACACACACACACACACACACACACACACACACACACACACACACACACACACACACACACACACACACACACACACACACACACACACACACACACACACACACACACACACACACACACACACACACACACACACACACGTGTGTGTGTGTGTGTGTGTGTGTGTGTGTGTGTGTGTGTGTGTGTGTGTGTGTGTGTGTGTGTGTGTGTGTGTGTGTGTGTGTGTGTGTGTGTGTGTGTGTGTGTGTTTCTGTGTGTTGTGTCATCAGCTGCTGTACTTCTCGGACTAACCTTGCCACGTATCAGTATACACACACACACACACACGTGTGTGTGTGTGTGTGTGTGTGTGTGTGTGTGTGTGTGTGTGTGTGTGTGTGTGTGTGTGTGTGTATACTGATACGTGGCAAGGTTAGTCCGAGAAGTACAGCAGCTGATGACACAACACACAGAAACGCAGCAGCGCCAACCTTCTCCTAGCACCAACCGTAGCTATCACTTCGTCTTCTGTCTCTGTTGGTGATCTTCCTCTTCTTCCTTCTGCGACGGCATATATGTAACACTACTCCTATGTCGGAGAACTGCAGGTGGAGTAGTAAGGCTTCATGCAGGCGACATGAACGGTATCGGTACGCGGCAAAGCGGACTGTTGTGACGGATGCACACGGGCGTTCTCGTATGTCACGGAAGAGGGCTTGTGTAGCGCGGCAAGAGCTTCTCACACAGCCCAACGCGACGAGCGTGAGTTCAGAGCAAGACTAGAGGGCCCGGGGAGTAGCGGACATCCCGATGACGAGTATCATGGCGTTGTTTTTGTGCGTTTTGAGAGGAAGCCAGTCGGTAGCGAGCAATAGCACCGGCGGTGTCAGCTCGGGAGATGGCGTCACGAACGTAGGAACTGGCCATGGCGGCGGAAGGCAGTACGCTGTCAAACGGAAGTGAAGGGTAGCGGCCGAATAGAAGATAGAAGCGGCTTCTGGCCTGCCGCCAGAAGCCGCTGTGTACGTCATGTCGTCTTTTCCCTCCGTTCCTGATGGCGACTACGTTTTTTGCCCCATAACCGACGTGACTCTGCAGCGTAAAATCGCTCTCCCTTACAATATCGTCCACGTAGCGAACAATCACACTTATATTCCGGTCTTGAACTTTAGTTTTTTTGTGCAAGTGCTTCCTAAGGGCTTTTCTCTCTCTAATTTGACCCCATTGTCTGACTTTAATGTATCTGCTCTTTTACTTGACCCTAATGCTGAAGAACCACCACGACCTGCACCGTCCTCACCTCTAGAGGCCTGCATATCAGGAATGGTTACTCCTGACTTGCGTCATTATCGTGCTAAAGCACTAACTAGCCTTCTCACTTCGTAGAGTGATATTTCCGATTTCGGTGACCACCCCTTGGGTCCCTAGTTACTCATTGCATTGATACTGGAGACGCCAGCCCAATTCACAAGAAACCTTACCGAGTCGCCATTTCTTGTAGCAGAGTGAAGACGGAGCGGAGCGTTGAAGTTGGAGGAGCTTGTTCGTCGGGACAGAGCGGCAGGTCTAGATTAAACATTCCAGAAGAACAGTCAATTAGAGCGGAGTGGGCAGTTAAAAAGTCGAGGCCTAATATAACGTCTTGAGGGCAAATGGTGAGGACTGTAAATAAGCAGCAGGGATGTGGCGGTCGGCAACGCTGATTCTCACAGTACACATACTAATTATGGTAGCTGTGTTGCCATCAGCAACGCGAACGGTAGATGGGGTAGCGGGTGTGAGAACTTTCTTCAGGCGTCGACGGAGCGTGGAACTGAGAACAGAAATGTGGGCGCCAGTGTCAATAAGGGCAGAAACTGGGATGCCGTCAACATGTATATCAATTAGATTACGTCTGGGTGCGTTGGTCAGTACCGAGTTGGCAGTCCGGCTCGATAACGCAGCGTCACTGGCGCTGCACTCGCTAGTTTCCCGAGTAGGGGCCGGCGTATGATGAGAAAGAGCTGCGACGAGGTACCGGTGAACTGGAGCGACGAGGCCGTGGAGATGGAGATCGGCTGGTGCGACGAACGTTTTGGCCGGCTTCGGCACGAGGCTCATCTGGATGAGGTCCATCATATGCGGAGCGCAGCTCCTCACGTTGGGCAGGGAAGCGTCGAGGTCCATAGTAGTACCGACGGTCCGCGTTGTAATAGGTGCGAGGGATGGGGAACGTACGGCTACGGCAATAACGCGAAGTGTGGCCGACTCGACAGCAAATAAAACAAATTGGCCTGTCGTCTGTGGTGCGACACTTTCAAGGATTGCTACTAAGATAGCGACGTGGGAGGTTTGGGGGGTGGTTGCAGCAGCCACTAGAGGAACAGGATTCAATGATGGCGACGGGGGCGGCACGGGGCTGGAGGAGAGGCCGACGTTAGCAAGTTCCTGGCGGACAACAGCCTGTATCATGGCTGAGGTGTCCGGCAGTGGAGACGTGAGGGGTGCGGGAGCTAAAGCCTCGAGTTCTCGCCTGACGATCCTAGTCACTTTTGTCGGATGAGAAGGCTGTTGCAAAGGTGCCAGGTCATCGCAAGATGATGTAGCCGCCGTGTTTGGAAGGCGCTCAAAGCGATGCACGAGACATCGTTGCTTAGCCTGCTCGAATCTTCGGCAGACTCGTAGCACGGAGTCGACGGTAGAGCTATCCATGCAGAAGAGGATATTAAACGCGTCATCTGCGATGCCCTTGAGGATGTGCGCTACCTTTGCGCTTTCCAGCATGGAGCTGTTCGCCTTGCAACACAGTGCGAGCACGTCTTGAATGCAGGCTAGGTAGGACTCCGTGAGGGATTGTGCGCGAGACAACAGTTCGGTTTTGGCTGCGAGAACCCGTCCAATGGGCTTCCCGAACAAGTCCTTAAGTTTTTTCTTGCAAATTTCCCAGGTGACAAGCTCTTGTTTGTGGTTTTGGAACCACGTGCGAGTGGTTCTTGCCAAATAGGAAATGAGATTAGCCAGCATAATGATAATGGTCGCGTCCCAGTGGCTGTTCCTGCTGCAGCGCTCGTATTCATCCAACCAATCTTCAGCATCTGTCTTGTTTTCGCCATTAAAGATGGGAGGATGGCGGGTTTGCGTGAGGACGAGTGACTGCGCCGATGTTGCTGCGGTGGTAGGGGCTGCCTCAGAGGTCATAGTGGCCGTTGTTGACGTTGTGATCCCAGGTAGGTGGCGGTTACTGCGCAAATCCATCTTTTGGCTGCTTCTGTGCACACGGAGATCTTTAGTCGCCTCCACTAAGATGATATGTGGCAAGGTTAGTCCGAGATGTGCAGTAGGTGATGACACAACACACAGAAACACAGCAGCGCCAACCTTCTAGCACCAACCGCACTCTTAGAAAAAAGATTAGTAAGGAGCTAGTAAGTGCAGCAGTTACTAACTTTGAATGCGTTTTACTACCTTTTTACTGCCCTTGAACTAACTGGGTATCTTGCTAGCGTAACTTTACCAAGATTTTCAGAAATACATTCTTTGGCTGTTCTTGCCAGTCATACATGAAAACTTATTCCGGAATTAACGAGATACATTACTTTCGATCATTTAATGGCGTTAGTTTAATGACAGCGTAATGCGGTGAGGAAAAACGTCACAGCGACGCTTAGCTCTTCCAAGAAAAGCCTGCAGTATAGTGAACTGGGGCGCTTTGTGGGAACGACCTGCAGTCAGTCACGGACAAACGCTCAACTGCGGATGGCGTCACTTTAGAAGAGAAGCAAGACATTTTCTAAGAAAACTGAAAATAATTTGTATTCACGTTGCATAGCACAAGGTTTTTGCGTCTACTGCTGTTGTTTTGTTTATACCCCCAACACATTAGTGGTGCGGGCGGAGTCTGTCTTTGGACTCCATCTTACATTCTGTTGTTTTCTTCATCTTAACGTTGTGCTTTCCACCAGTGCAACAGAAATGCACAACGACACGAAATAAATACCTATCCACCTCGCATGTAGTGCCTGCAAACAACTTTTATTATTCCATTTTCTCGAGATATGGTCCAAGCATCAACACCCTGTAAGCAAAAGAAAAAACACAAAACGGTGCCGGAAGGAATGAGCGTGGGCTCGACGGCTAGCAGGGCTGTACCGTCGACATTTGATCCAGGCAGCCAAACGCGCCGGCGCTGCAGGTGGCCGAAGTATGGCGGGAGTAGACGCCGAAATATGAAACGGTTTCACGCGCGGCCATAAAAAGAACAATAGTGCGATGGCTAATACTCGGGCATATTCTCCTCTCACTTTACGCATGCTTTCCGCTATGCCAAACTGCGCGCGGTGGACGGGAGCGTCGTCGCTGTGCTGGTGGAATGGTGGTTGTCGAGTCTCACACTTAAGTAAATGTCTTCGTGTTCTGGTCCACATATTAAAGTTAATGAGCACCATCGGAAAGTCCACGCATCAAGTACCACGTAAATGTGGCTCTTGCAGACATCGACTCCAGGATCCCATCGTTTCTGACAGCAGCGCCGCCGCTCGTTTGCCGTGCATTGGGCCAGCATCGACTTGACAGACTTGCTAGCTTATTTTCATTCGTTCTGCTTCGAGGTGTTCAGCGTCTGCAACCGATACTTATTTTGGCGGGAAGAGTGACGCCGAACAATGTCGGAGGGAAGGCAGGCGTCCATGTCTAGTGATTTGGAAAGACCGGAAGAGAGTTATTCAAGCCAGCGGGCAACATCGGCAGGAAGATTTGATAAATATTTTGCTGGATGGCGATTTAAGGGATGGTGCATAAAACGTGCGCTTCGAGGTAAGTTGCCCGTTTTCATCTTCATTGCTTGGAATGCAAAGACATGCGCATTGCAAAAGTAATTATTGATCGTCATTGTTAGTAAATTGTTGCCGCGTGTTTCCGTGAAAAGTAAACGCCGTAGAAATAAGGTCAACTCTGTTGAAGTGAAATTGAGCAGAGTAAGCTGTACAGCCATTTGCTACATACATTATGCTCAACGAAAACGACACGTTTTGAGAGGACAGTAGCACAAGTGTCCTGTTGTCGCCTTTCTTTGTCCTGTGAAAAGGCTGTTTTTGTTGAGCATAAACACTGCTGAAAGTAAAACGTAAAACAAACTAACACCGTAAAAATTATGCCTCGTGCGAAGGAAACAATGTGTAATTTTTTTTATTTTTTGAAATCAGGTTTGCACAAGTCTAACTAAATCATGTTTTTTTCGCACGTGATTACATCGCAGTTCTATCGTGTTTTTGTAGTAATTTCTAGGTTTGTAGTAAACCTAAACCTTGCGGGCATGTTAATTTTCGGTACTCGCAGTCCTAGAATTTTTTTGTAACAAACTGTAGGTTTGTAGTAAATTCAAACCTTTGCTGACATTTTTGTTATTTGTCGGGAACATATAACTTGGTCACAAACTTACTTCAAGACCGTATGAGCTGAGTTTTTCTGCTTCGTTTTGTATACAATTATTAGATCCTAGTGCACCTGCTCGAGCTACGCGCGTCTTTATAAATATGTTTCTGTAATCTGTACGCAGTCCGAAAAATTCCTACAGCCTTGTTGCAAACTGGAAATTATTTAGTCAAGTGCAACCAATTGCTGGACTAGTTGGTGCATTGCACAGAAAAGGAAATATTTACAGCGCCAGCAAGTACACACTCACAAATAGACACAGATAGAATAGACGCCGACTCCAACTGTTTTTTTTTTTCGAAACGACAGCAAAATGAAACTTAAAAAAAAAAAAAAAGGTTTAAAGAAGTTTGGAGTTAGCGCCTGTCCTGTGTTTGTCTATTTGTGAGTGTAATTGTTAGCGCTGTGAACCTTCCCTTTTCTGGAAATGATTGTACAAAATATCCATCCGAAAATTTATCTGTGTGTATTCTTTTTGGAAGAAGCTTCATTTTGGTGAAATACACTTACTAGCTCAGCAACTGGTATTACTTGACTAAATCATTTACAGTTTGCGACAAGGTTTTAGGAAGTTTTTGAACTGTATGCAGATCTTTTTTTTTTTTTTTGAAGAACTTTTATTTTGGTGTCCTTTCGAAACAGAAGATGGAGTCAGCGCCTTTTCTGTGTGTGTGTATTTGTTAGCGCTATGAATCTCTCCTTTTCTGGAAATTAATCTGTAAAATATTCATCCCAAAATTTATACCTGCGTATCTATATCTATATTTTAATTTCATTTTGGTGAAATGCACCAACTAGCTTAACAATTGGTTTTACTTGACTAAATCATTTCCAGTTCGCGACAAGGCTGTAGAAAGTTTTTGAACTGCAACTCTGCAACTGAAACTTTTTTTCAAAGAAGTTTCATTGTGGTGTTTCGAAAAAAAAAAAGGTAGAGTCAGCGCCTGTCCTATGTTTGTGTATTTGTTAGCGCTGTAAATCTTTCCTTTTCTGAAAATGATTGTATAGAATACCCATCCCAAAGTTTTTATCTGTGTGTGGTATCATAATTCTATGAATGTGGCTTTGTGTTTAGCAAAAACAAAACAGCCTGTAAATCTGAAAGCAGCGGAATATATAAGATAAAGGTAATAATTTTCTGTGGAATTCAGGCGTGTTCGATATAACTGCGGACTTCAATATTTGAAAAAAACAAAACTTAAACATCAATTTCATAAGTTCTAAGTCTTTATTGCTCCCTTTTATTGTCATTGAAGAAGTGGTTTTAAAATATGTCAATTCTGTAATACTTGCAGATCACTTTGCTACTGAATGGTGTAATTTTTGCCTCTGCATGGTTGTGAAAGAATTAAAAGCCACATTTCTTGATGAGGCCAGTAAGTATAAATTTGCTATAAATTCATTTATGTCTTCTAGTTTAAATAATTTGAATGTTGCATTTTAGGATACTTACCCAGCATTGAATCGCGTCCGGATGAACCCTGATGACACCGATGCAATATATACTGGGTTTCAAGATATCAAGGTCGAATGCTTGGACGTCATCGTGGGACTCACGTATGCCATTGAGCGTTACTGGATATTTAATGTCAGGCATTCCCCACGTAACGAAAACGTTTACACAGTGCTAAAGTATTTCTGCAGCCGAAGAAATCATCGCCACTACGCCCATTAGCTCTCAGGGCGATTTCTGCCATTAAAAAGGGCATAGCCACACTGCCTTGAATTACAATTAAATTGAGTATTTGTTGCTCGGAAAGTTTGTCGTCATATCATTGCTCGAAGACTGGTGCGAACAAGGTAAAATTAGTTATCTTGTTTGCACATCAGCTCAAAGTTGCACCGAACTTGAAGTCGATGTCAATTGACCACATATTACACAATACAATTAATCTAAATTACCAAAACTTCATTAAAATGTTCATTATTTTCAAACATAATTTACTTATCAAATGCATATATTGGCTCCATACAGGCAGCAATTGATACTAGGTTTTTGCTGCAGTAAGCACTAATACCTATGTAGTGAAAACCTCTAGGCCATGTAGTATTTTATACTAAAGAAAAGGTTGCACATTATACTACCTTTTGAATAGTAACCCATAATAAGAACTAGGTATATATTGTAATAAGTACTATGCGACCTACGTAGTATGAATCTCTAGGTGCGGTATTACTGCGTACTACCTGGAAAGCAGCGTATTCCACTACCCTTCAATGGCAAACTATAATGCACGAAGGTGTTGGTGTTCACTAACCTACTACTAACTGTTCACTAACTTCCTGGGGTAGTAAATTTCACTAGCTGTATTTTTACTACCTCGAGTTACTAAGAAGGTAGTGATCTATAGGACAAGTAAAAGGTTTGCAGTTACTTAGTGAATTCACCAACCTTTTTTTTGAGTGCCTAGCTATCACTTCGTTTTCTGTCTCTGTTGGTGATCTTCCTCTTCTTCCTTCTGCGACGGCATATATGTAACAATATATATATATATATATATATATATATATATATATATATATATATATATATATATATGTATGTATAGCAATGAATTCTAGTTAAACATGGCATTTGATCGATCCCCAACTTTTTAAAGCATGCACTGTTATTGTTCTATTTAGGCCTCCATTTTTTTCTCGAAAGAACCCAAGCTATAAGCAGTGGAAAAGTTAAGGATTACCGGGTTGGGATAAAGAGGACCAAATATTGTTGCTTTTGTAGTTGGCGGGAAAATTGGTTGGTTGGCTACTTGGCTATAATATGACTATTTCAAGCCCTTGCTTGAGACGCCCTAAAGGTTTAAACAATAGGTTCAATCCATAAAAATCACCGCTTTTAACTTCTTTCTCAAAAAAAGGAAAAGGTCGGGCCCTACGCTGACCCTTGAGCCACACAACAACGATGAAAGGCTTGGATCTTTCAGTCTCGCCCCTTGTTGCGATGCGCTTTTGTTTCGCAATGTCGGCCCTCGCTGAAGACCGTGTTTGGTTGAGAGCGACACGTCCCAAGAGGGAGCCGTGCACACCCTTCTTGACATGATGTACGGTTCGGTTCAATTCCAAATTGTTTATTTATCTCGGCTCGGTCACTTTGATTTAGAAGAATGAGGACCGTCATACCAGGGCTCATGCCTTACGTAACCTTGTGAGCCTGACTGACCTAAGTATAGCGTAAAACCTTGCTCGTTTTTCGGACCGAGGCCAGCGCCAAGCTTGACCTGCTTAATCTGAAATCTGTCGCTTCATCAAGAGACGAGCCCAGTTATGGCTTTTCTCCGCAACCTTGACATTTGCACAGTATTACACAACTGCGAGAACACATCGATGAACTCAATGCAGACACACAATATAGGGGCGTAGCATTTGCCAGTTATTTGCGACAGCCTGTCCCAAATTAAGGTTAGTGCCCCAATACACCCGAATGCAGCCAAGGAATCGACGAAGAACTGAACCGGAAGACTTGGACCAATCACGCAACTAAGGAAACTAGCTGAACCCCATGTCGACAAGATAAAAAACTCGAAAGAAATATACTATACTGAAACTAAGAAACGTAAGAATATTTTATTTTATTTACATTGCCCCCTACAGCACTAAAGAAATTACAGCAGGGCAACAGTCTTCGTAATCTAGTAAATAACAACATGTAGTGCAATTGAAGCAAGTCTTATCTAATTAAAGATTATAAATAAACAGAAGGAAGTTCGAACAGGTGTTATGGGGGGAAAAAAGAAGCTGGGAAATTACATTTCGCTGACCATAGAAACAATAATGTTGCTGCTCACGTGCACCACATATACGCTGGGAGCGCATTCCAATAACTGATTTTTTTTTTTTCGCGAAGGAATAAAATTTCACACAATTAATTTTGTACTTAATCTCACGAGTCTTGTTTTCGTATTGGCCTACAGGTAGTGGGATGGTTAAATGTATTCATGGCTCTCAAGTTTAGTTAGGTTGCAATATATATAGAGTGAATCTTATTGAGTTGATTTTCTTTTTCACCTTTCTATCAGTGGTTCTAAAATGATTAGAATATCTTGCACATTAGTGGTTTTAGCTTATCTTGAATATTCTTTGAATACGAACCTGGCTGCCCGGTTTTCAGTTTTGTATCAGTTCTAATTTGTCTATTGATGGTGTTCGTTGGTGGGCAATACGACATTAGCGCATTCCGAGTCAGGCCTTACTAGTGCCTGATAAACTGCAAGTTTTAATTTTGGGACGCGTTACTAAGTGTCCGGGCTAATATGTTAAGAGCTCAATTTGGTGTATTTATTTGTTGTGGCTAAAGGTACGTCGGACGGACCCGGTACTTTGTTTTCTTCGGGTACGTCAGTTTTTGAAGTTCGAGGCTTTCGCATAGGTTTGGCACTACAGATACAACTATATGCTTTGATCGTAACAGCTAAGGCAAATGCAATTAAGTTGTACAAATGTGAGTTGCGCGCGGTGACGACTTCTTTCCGTGATCTGCACACTGTTGGAAAGGGGCGACTGGCGTCCGATGCGCGTGACAAAAAAATACTGCCGTGAAAAACAGCATGCCCTTCGGTTGTGCACTGCTTGGCACAAGTTTCTGCACAGCAGCGTTGAACTGCAAGTTTTCTTCCAGGTTATTTTCATGCAAATGTGATTTTCTACCGTGTACCGAAGTTCGGCGCCGCATATCTTCTGCTCGTATGTGACGACGGCTTAGCAGGGGGCGGTCCGATCGGCTCAAGCTAACCTAGAACCTATGCATGGGTTTAGACTTCATGCATGCGAAATTTAACGAAAGGACAGAGCTGCAGGCTGAGACCTTATTTGTCCAGTCCTCCCCTAAAAACCCAAAGAACATCGCTGTTCGTACGGTGTGGTGGTGGTGGAAAGCATTTAGTACGGAGGCTGTCGTGACGCTGGGGCTATGGCGACCCGGCCTTCACTTGGTAGCGTGCAGAGACTCCGGGTTGAAGAAGGACTGAATCTTCGAAGTTGGTAAAATATGTACAAGCAGGTTTACTGGCACTTTGAGAAAACGTATTTACAAGAATATTTACATGAAGAAGAAGGGTACATCAGCAAAATGACAAGCGTTAAGAGTTCATAGCGAGAAGCGACTGGATGAGCCGTTTACCCAGGGCCCAGAGCGACATTTCGTGCTCTGCAGCGTCCTTAAAAACCCCCTATGTCCAGCCCCTCTCTGAAGATGCTGACCAACCAAATCCAGGGCACGCCCCTCAGGTATCGGCATCCAATCGAACACATCACTGCACTGATGGTCTGAAGCACTGACTGGTCCGGCATTCATTCGTTGGGCGTGATCACTTGTTGACGGGAAAAGCTTGGGAACGGCGAGGAGAGGAGGTACATTTCTATTCTTCAGCAAAGAAACCACAGGCTGGTTCTGGGGGTTTTACTTCTCAGAAACCCGAGTGCACGTGGCGCCGCATAGGGCTCCCAACATGGTCCCTTTTCGACAATTGCAAATCTTTCCTGCATTCCCGGGAAATCACTTAATGGCCGTATGAGTCATGCTCTTCTCTTGTCCTGCACGTCAGCGGACATGTCACTCTGTCGTCTCCTTTGGATAGGAGGCATTCATCACTGGAGGATAGTACTTCTCGACTGGAAGGGTGAACAAAAGAAAGCACTTCCTGCTATTTCCCGCAGGGGGACGTTTCTTTGTGTTTTTCCAGACGTTCTCTTGACAGGGCCAATTTGGCATTTGCAGGTTGTCCACAAAGCAAAACATGCTTACAAAACAGGATTCCTGGAAACAGGCTCACTTAGAGCCAATGGACCATCACCACATATTCACAAAACTTTTCCATGCCCACAGGCGAACAATCGAGCGCGCAAATGCGGATGCTTGGTCGTAACAGCCTCCTCCCCCGCCAGAAGAGACTCGGAGGGCAGCAGCCGCAGCTGCTGCATGAAGAGACGACTTAATGGCCTGCACGTGAACGCTTGAAGCTCGCTGTTGCATGTCGCGTTGTCTTGATTGTTGTAGGCCAAATTGCTTGAGCTATCTGAAACTCAACCACATGTCGAAGCAAGCACTCGGCTCCCGTCTGAAGAGACCAGGTCAAAAGAAAACTGCCATTGTTGTTCGAGAAAAGCCCACTCTCAAGACGTTCAGGACCCACGTATGCCTCGAAAACCAAACGTGCTGCTTTACATAGTCATCTATATTCAAGCGCACAAAAAAAAAAAAAAACCTGATTATCAATTTGGATACATGGTGAGGAACATCTCGGACCGCTTAGAAAGAGCGGCTAAGCGCGTCCGCATTCCCATTTAACTTCCCCTTTTTGTATCTTATTTCAAAATTGTACTGCTGTAAAATCAAGCTCCACCTAAGAAGGCGACTGTTCTTCGATGTCGCAGTTTGCAGCCAAGCCAGGGGACAATGGTCCGTCTCTACGGTGAATTTGGCCCCTCCAAGATAGCACTGCAATTTTTGAATGGCCCATACAATGCAAGCGCATTCCTTCTCTGACGCGCAATAAGCCCTCTCTCTAGAACTCAGTTTTCTGCTCAAGTAGAGCACGGGGTGCTCATTACCGTCGTCATCTCTCTGGCAGAGAACAGCACCTAACCCTCGATCACTGGCATCACACTGGACCGTGAATTCTCGGCCATAGTCTGGAGCTCGCAATACCGGACGGCTAATCAGCACAGCCTTCAGGTTTACGAAGGAGGCTTCCTTTTGTTCGTCCCAGACTACATTTGTCGGTTCTGTCTTGCGGAGAGCGTCGGTCAGAGGGCTAGCCAAAGCTGAATAGTTAGGGATGTAGTGATTGTAGTACCCAGTCAGACCCAGGAATGCTCGAATTTCCGTCTTCGTGCTCGGCCGCGGGTAGTCTGCTACCGCAGAAATCTTAATCTCGCTGGGTTTCCTGAAACCTTGACCTACATTGTGACCCAAGTAGTCCACGGTCGCCCTTGCCAGGCAACATTTCTCGGCCTTTACGGTTAGTCCAGCTTGACGCAAAAGGCTCAGTACAGCTCTTAGATGTACCATATGGTCCGCCCATGAGTCGGAAAAAACCGCAATGTCGTCTAAATAAGGCACCGCGAATGTTTCACACCCCTTTAAAACCCTATCCATGAGTCGGGAAAAACAAAATGGAGCATTTTTGAGCCCGAAACTCATCATTGTTGGCTGGTAGCTGCCCGTCGGAGTGACGAAAGCCGCGTATCTGCTGGCGCGTTCAGTGAGCGGTACTTGCCAGTATCCTCGAGTAAGGTCCAGCGTAGTCACATATGCCGCTCTACTGACCTGTTCTACTCTCTCCTCCATATTCGGAATAGGATACACTTGATCCCTGGTGAGAGAATTTAGCTTTCGGTAGTCTACCACAGGCCTAGGGTCTTTACCTGGAGCTTCTACTAAGATCATAGGCGAAGCATAATCGCTTTCCGAGGGTTTTATTACTCCCAATTCCAGCATGCGAGTTACTTCCCTATCCAGAATTTCTCTTTGCCTTGGAGAAAATCGGTAGCGCCTTGATCGCACTGGCACGTCTGAAGTCAGCTCAATATCGTGCTCAGTCAAATCAGTTCTGCCTGGCCTGTCCACGAAGCAGGCCTCAAACTCTGTTATTATCTCGCCCAGATCGGACAGCTGGGATTTCTTTAGTTCTCCTCTCTGCTCCGTCTTTTTGAGAAGCTCCTGAGCGTTGCTTCCTTTTCCGCTGAGGCAAATCAAGTTGTCCCCCATCTCCTCGGGAAGGTTTAACGTTAGATTTACCACGGCTTCCCTCTGCACATAAGGCTTCATAAGATTGCAATGATAAATGCGCACTTCTTTACGCCTACCGGGAATTTTCACTGCGTAGTTAGTGTTAGAAAGCTTTGCAACGACTTCAGCCGGTCCTTCCCACTGTACTTCGAGCTTATTCTGCCTTGAACTTCTCAGCAACATCACCTGGTCCCCGATACAAAACGTCCTTTGACGGGCTGACTTATCATAGTACACCTTGGAACGAGCCTGGGCTGACTTCATGCTGGCCTCAACGAGTTCCTTAGTGTTATGTAAGCGATTCAAGAGGTTCAGAATGAATTCTACTACTGTTGGGTCTTCTCCGCGCCCCTCCCAGGCTTCGCGCACCATTCGCAAAGGTGAGCGCAGTGACCTTCCGTACACCAACTCGGCTGGGCTAAATCCAGTGGATTCGTGCGGCACTGACCGCAAAGCGAAAAGCGCTGCAGGCAGGCAGGTATCCCATTCGCGCTTGTTTTCATAGCACAGTCCCCTCAGGACTCGTTTGAGAACAGAGTGCCATCTTTCTACGCTGTTGCTCTGCGGATGATGGATCGAGCTATGCACTACCTTAATGCCGCATCGCTCGAGAAATGAGGTGGTGAGGACACTCGTGAAAACGCTACCCTGATCACTTTGGACCTCGGAAGGGAATCCAACTCGTGCAAACACTGACAGCAGCGAATCCACTACACTCTCGGACGTCACCTCGCGCAGCGGAACAGCCTCTGGAAACTTTGTGGCTGGGCATAACATAGTGAGGATATAACGGTACCCTGACTCGGTCACAGGAAGTGGCCCAACTATATCTATTACTAACCGGTGAAACGGCTCGGTAATGATTGGTACTAACACCATCGGAGCTTTCCACTTATCTTGCGCCTTTCCAACCCGCTGGCACGTGTCGCATGACCGTACAAAATTTTCCGTGTCCTTAAAACATCCAGGCCAATAGTATTCTTGCAACAGCCTCTGCTTTGTTTTCTTTATTCCAAGGTGACATGACCACGAGCTGCCATGGGAAAGTCGCAGTAAGTCTCCGCGGTACTTTTGGGGAACGACTAATTGGTCCCGCTCTACTCCGCGCTTATCCTTGAATAAGCGATACAGCACTCCCTTTCTCATCTCGAAAGAAATATTGTTTGCTGTCTTAGTGGCGCGGTGGCGCTCCCTTATCTCCTGTATATTGGGATCATTGGCTTGCTCTATAGCTAAGTCCTCTCGGGTTCCACTTAAAAGTCTCGTGAGATTACTAGACACTGGCGGCAAGAGGTTACTCTCAAGAACGTCCTCATTCCGCGTCTCATCAAGCTCACTTTCAAGTTGACTTATCTGAGATGCCTCGCTCTCAAAGTTTTCTGACCTGCTATCTTCCGCATTTACCATTGTTTTAACTGCCGTTTCCTCCGCTGTGGATTTTTCTGGAATGAGCAGTGTAGCTAGTTCTCGCGCCTTTGAACGTGTTAAGGCTTGCACAACTCTGTCTCCGAAAAGGATGCCCCTCTTTCGCAGCAGCATGTCCGATTTGTTGGAGAACAAATACGGATAGCACTTAGGAAGCTTTCCTGAAACGGCAGCCTCGGTTGTTAATTCGCCGAAAGGGCCCTCGATGACCACGTTCGCGATCGGCAAGCACACACTCTGTTCCTCAACTACCTGTCGGATCCATGCACACTGTCCTGTATAGTCGGAAGGCGATACATACGCCGGATGGACAACATCCATCGTTGCGGCCGAATCGCGCAGTACCTTGCAAGGCTTCCCGTTGACTACTAGGTCATGCAGGTAGGGTTCTAAAAGCTGCATATTTTCATCGCAGTCCCTGACATACGAGAAAGCAATCTTTTCTTTCCGGCAGTTGACGGCAATGTGACCCTGCTCATTACACCTAAAGCATGTGAGCGGCTTCCTAGCCTCAAGCTTATTCTTTGTGTTCTGCACGTTGGTCACTTCCCCACTTTTCTCACTGCCGTCCTTTCTAGGGAATTTGCCTGAAGAAACCTTCATTTCTTCGTTTCCAACTCTAGCAAAGTGCCTTTCCTGACGGTTTTTCATACTGAACTTGGGATTGCGGGGCCTATCCACTGCTGGGTTGCTGAATTGTCGGCGCGAAGCATACTCCTCAATAAGTTCGGCAGCTTCAGTTGCCGACTTAATTTCGCCTCGGTCCTGTAACCAATTTCTTTCTTTTTCTGGGAGGCAGTTATAAAACTGCTCCAAAAGAATTTGCTCGACTACAGCGTCCCTATCACTGTAGGAATCTGTGCTCTTTAGCCACTCGCCCAAATTAACTCTTAAATTGTACAGGAATTCAGGGTAACTCTCGTCCCTGGACTTAGTAGCTTTCCGAAAACGTTGTCTGAACGCCTCGGCGCTAAGCCTATACTTTCTCAGAAGGCAAGCTTTGACCTTCTCGTAGTTGTCCGCGTCCTCCTTGCTTAGCCGCGCGACAACCTCCGCTGCCTCGCAGGGCAGAACCGTCAATAATCTCTGAGACCAAGTGTCTCGCTGGAAGGACAGTTTTTCGCAGGTTCGCTCAAAGTTAGCCAGATACAGACCGATATCCCCTGATATCACATATGGCTGCATGTACTTTGACATCTTGAAATCTGCCTCCTTGTTGAGAAGAGGTACCGCTAGCTGGGGACAATTGCCCGACCTCTTGCTCAACTCTAGTTCTAATTTCCGGAGCTCAATTTCTTGGTCCAGCTTTTTTGCTTCTCTTTCACGCTTCTTTTCCTCTTTTTCCCACTCACGTTCGCGCTCCCTTTCCTCTTTTTCCCTCTCAAGTTCACGCTCACGCCTCTTTTCCTCTTTTTCCCGCTCTTTCTGCTCTTTTTCCCGCTCCTTCTGCTGTCTGAGCTGTTCCTTTTTTTGACCGATGAGGTTCCATGCTTCACTGAGCTCCTCATCATCGGCTCCCAAATCTGTGATTGCCTTTATAATCAAAGGTTTTCGTGCCAAACCACTTGTATCAATTCCCAATTCCTCACACAATTGCAACAGTTCCGGTTTCTGCAGCTTTTGTAGGTCCATGATCGCTCCGAGTGTCGGCTACTTCCAAAACAACAGTGCAAACTACCAAACCTAAAGGCGTTTCCACACTCTCTTTACCAGTTCTAAAATCTAACCCTGTTCTAGAACCTGGTCCACATCAGAAGAAAAGCCAAGCACTCACCCACACATGCGATCGATGTTCCGAGCTGCCCTCTTGTTGGCCGATTGTTGCTCCTGCTTGTTGCTTGAGATGCCACCTCCGATCACAAGGTGTTGTGGCTTGTAGCTTCAGATCCACCTCCAATCACCAGATGTTGTGGCTTGTAGATTCAGATCCCACCTCCAATCACCAGATGTTGTGGCTTGTAGATTCAGATCCCACCGCTGGTCACCAGTTGTCGTGACGCTGGGGCTATGGCGACCCGGCCTTCACTTGGTAGCGTGCAGAGACTCCGGGTTGAAGAAGGACTGAATCTTCGAAGTTGGTAAAATATGTACAAGCAGGTTTACTGGCACTTTGAGAAAACGTATTTACAAGAATATTTACATGAAGAAGAAGGGTACATCAGCAAAATGACAAGCGTTAAGAGTTCATAGCGAGAAGCGACTGGATGAGCCGTTTACCCAGGGCCCAGAGCGACATTTCGTGCTCTGCAGCGTCCTTAAAAACCCCCTATGTCCAGCCCCTCTCTGAAGATGCTGACCAACCAAATCCAGGGCACGCCCCTCAGGTATCGGCATCCAATCGAACACATCACTGCACTGATGGTCTGAAGCACTGACTGGTCCGGCATTCATTCGTTGGGCGTGATCACTTGTTGACGGGAAAAGCTTGGGAACGGCGAGGAGAGGAGGTACATTTCTATTCTTCAGCAAAGAAACCACAGGCTGGTTCTGGGGGTTTTACTTCTCAGAAACCCGAGTGCACGTGGCGCCGCATAGGGCTCCCAACATGGTCCCTTTTCGACAATTGCAAATCTTTCCTGCATTCCCGGGAAATCACTTAATGGCCGTATGAGTCATGCTCTTCTCTTGTCCTGCACGTCAGCGGACATGTCACTCTGTCGTCTCCTTTGGATAGGAGGCATTCATCACTGGAGGATAGTACTTCTCGACTGGAAGGGTGAACAAAAGAAAGCACTTCCTGCTATTTCCCGCAGGGGGACGTTTCTTTGTGTTTTTCCAGACGTTCTCTTGACAGGGCCAATTTGGCATTTGCAGGTTGTCCACAAAGCAAAACATGCTTACAAAACAGGATTCCTGGAAACAGGCTCACTTAGAGCCAATGGACCATCACCACATATTCACAAAACTTTTCCATGCCCACAGGCGAACAATCGAGCGCGCAAATGCGGATGCTTGGTCGTAACAAGGCTCGCCGTTCTGCTGGTTGATCATCGCCGCAGTACCAGCGTACGCCTCTAGTAGATTAGGCATGCCGTTTGCCACGGCTGTGAGGTAGAATCCAAAGAAAGGATTTAATGGAAAACATCCCCGTTCCCTCCAAGTCAACATGTAAAGAAGAGCTAGCACAGTATACGGACGTTTGTTCTGCACTGTTATGTGCGTGTTATGCCGGCGCTCGATCTTCGGATATCGGTGCAGGACAGCGCAGATGCTGCAGCTAGCTTCGATTATGAGCGGGTCGAGGCGTAGTGTCAAGCGCACTAAGCTACTAGTGAAGGTGCACATTTGTCGCGCCGCCTGCCGCCATCTCTTACATGCAACTTGTGTGAGTGAAAGTGGTACTCGCTGCACACAACTCTGAATGAAGAAAATGATCTGCGTCATTGTGGGAATGCAACAACACGTTAGAATGGGCGAACCTTCTTAACATTTCCTTATCAGCAAGCAAGGTTGACAGCTTACCATGCATGGTAGCAAGCGGAATGCGGACATCTACGTTCGACGCGGCCTATATCGACGTCGTTCACTGTACCTTTACTGGGAAACAAATTAGTACGACGGACGTATCTTTGGACGCTTCCTTATTTATTACCTTCTTAATGCGCTGGCTCATGAGATATGTATAGTATATCTCGTCTATCCCCTGCGTGTCATCCCTACCCCATAACAATATTGTTACGTACTCAGTACGTAACGGGGGTGTTTATTGGTAGTCTAAAGCGCTGCGAGTCACGCAAGGAACACCAGCACACACCACTGTGTCTTCCGTTTCTTCGTCTTCTCTCTAGCCTCTTCTTCCTTTCCTGACGCCCCGAAGCACGTGACACTTCCCCCTTCGCAGACGAAGCCCCAGGACAAGCAGTTTAAGAAAGGTGCCGGGGATGGAACCTTTTTAGTCGAGCGACATGCACCACCTGGGTCCGGCGTGAGCATCGGCCACTTTCGGTGCGGCGTGAAATTACATAGTTCACGTCACTCAGGCGCTCCAAAACGACAAAAGGGCCGCTATAACGAAACAGCAGCTTTTGGGCTAAACCACGCTTGCGCAGCGGCGTCCACAGCAACACTAAATCACCGGGCACATAAGAGACATGTGGGCGTCGGTTGTCATAACGCTCCTTCGAACGTTCCTGTGAGTCTAGGATGCGGAGGCGGGCAACGCGGCGAGCTTCTTCGGCTCGACATAAAGTAGTGGCGATAGAAGGCTCGTTGTGGAGGGAGAAAGGAAGGATGGTATCAAGACTACTGCGGGGAACTCGAGCATACAGGAAGTAAAACGGACTGTAGCCAGTCGTCTCATGCTGTGCAGTGTTATAAGCGAATGTAATAAAAGGGAGGATTTCATCCCAGTTCTTGTGATCAGAGTCCACGTACATCGCCAACATAGTGGTCAGAGTGCGGTTGGTCCGTTCAACAAGTCCATTCGATTGCGGGTGATACGGCGTTGTATGACGGTAATCGCAGGTGCATAGACGAAGGAGTTCTTCAATAACTTCAGCAGTAAATTGGCGCCCACGGTCACTGATCAGAACTCGAGGAGGGCCATGGCGCAGGACGAGAAATCGCAGAAGAAATAGGGATACTTCGTAAGCAGTGGCTGAGGGTATTGCAGCTGTTTCTGAATATCGAGTGAGATGGTCAACACATACCACTATCCACCGGTTACCGTTAGAAGATCGCGGAAAAGGACCCAAGAGGTCGATGCCCACCTGCTCAAAGGGTGTGGTCAGAGGCGCAATAGGGTGCAGCGGTCCAGGTGGACGGGAAGTAGGGAGCTTGTACTGCTGGCACTTGACACAACTGGCTACATAGCGCTGAATGACTTGACGCTTTTTCGGCCAGTAAAAGCGTTCCTGTGTGCGATGAAGGGTCCGGGCGACACCCAAGTGGCCCGACGTGGTATCGTCGTGCATCATTTCAAGAACGGGAATGCGGAGGTTTTCCGGCACGACGAGGAGAAAACGTGCACCTCCGGGGTTGAAATTTTTCTTGTAAAGTAGGCCGGCACGAACGCAGAAACGCGCATCTCTTGAATCATGAGCGGCAGAGAAGAGCGGTGCCAAAGTCTGATCGTTGCGTTGTTCTGTCTGGAACAGTTGAGGGTCAGGAAACGTTGCCGAGATAGGCGCCAGGTAGTCATCAAAGTTGTCATCATTACTACCAGTTGATGAAAGCGGCAAGCGTGACAGACAGTCAGCGTCAGCATGTTGGCGGCCGCTTTTGTATGCCACAGTGAAGTTAAACTCTTGCAACCGCAATGCCCATCGAGCGAGCCGGCCGCAAGGGTCACGAAGATTTACGAGCCAACAGAGCGAATGGTGGTCAGTGACGATGGTAAAAACATTGCCATATAGGTAGGAACGGAATCGTTGCACCGCAAAAACCACTGCGAGGCACTCTTGTTCAGTAACGGTGTAGTTGCGCTCCGCCTTGCTCAACGAACTACTAGCATAAGCTATCACGTGCTGATCGGTGCCATGACGCTGGATGAGCGCAGCACCAACACCTACGCCACTAGCGTCGGTGTGAACCTCGATGGGGGCAGAAGGACAGAAGTGACGTAGGATAGGTCCTGATGTCAGAAGGAATTTGAGGTGGCGGAAGGCAGAGTCGCAGTCAGTAGTCCAATTGAACGGTGCATCTTTGTGCAAAAGGCACGTGAGCGGGTATGCGATGTCAGCGAATCTGGGCACAAAACGACGAAAATAGGAGCATAGTCCTAAAAAGCTCCGAAGCTGCTTCACTGATTTCGGTGCTGTAAAGCTGGTTACATCCGCAATCTTCTGAGGATCCGGCCGAACACCATCCTTATCGACCAAGTAACCAAGAACAATTGTTTGGCGTTCGCCAAAGTGGCACTTCTTAGAGTTGAGGACGAGGCCTGCTCTCTCAATGCAATCGAGAACGATGGCGAGGCGGCTATTGTGTTCCTGAAAGGTCTTGCCGAAGATCACAACGTCGTCCAAATAGCACAATATGCATTTGACATGTGTTTGTTTGCAGTAGTATAACTATAGCTCATGAGGCTGGCACCATGTTGATATGTGCCCTAACCTTCCAGCAGAATTTTCGGATTGTGGCTATTTCATATCGTCGTGTAATCTACATAGGCACCCACGAATAGTCTAATATGAGAAGAAATATTGGTTGCGATGTCATTAATATATCGTGAGACGAGAGGCAGGAGCACAGGTTCGCTTTACTCCCACTCAGGGACGGCTGGCCAAGCTTCGCCTTCTACCCAGCCGCAGATGGTGAAGGTTGACAGATGACGCTGAGGTTCGCGCACAGTGCTTACAAAATAGCACAAACGGCCGTGGTCCGAGAAAGGATGCCTATAGGTATGGCACTCCGGATGGCACGTCGATGTATGTTGACTTACTGCCGCCCACAACCATACACTGTTTTCTCATAAAGGTAGTCTTCAAGCACTCTAGGAACTATGCCATGATGTGTCAAGGATTTCACCTTAAGTTTTAAGAGCTCGTGTGAGGCAGGTACGAATGCTCTCCTGAAATCTAGCGAATGGCGTGTTTCAAATAAATTTTCTAATGCAGTGCCTGCAGGTTGGGAAATTTCTCGTACTTGAGTGGAAACTATACTACTTAAGTCATGTTGATTCAGAAAAAAAGAAGGTTCTACATGATTCCAAGTGTTTGGCCACATTACTGTACTAAATATGCTGGGATGCATTTCATGAAACAGAGCAAAAAAAGATAGGCGTATAGTTTACTACAGGGGATTTGGAGCCACTTTTAAACACTGGGAAAACATATGTTTACTTACATTCACTAGGAAATACTCCTGGTTCAAGGACTTTATAATATATGACATTTAACCACTGAGATACTATGTGGGAGAAAGCTTCTAATACTTTGAGAGGTATTTCATCAGGGCCAGCGGGTATACCTCTTTCAGAGAGGTAAGTCAGGCACTTCCTGATACCGTCAAGGATAATTCTAATTGGAGAAATTTGTTTCAATATTACTCATGAAGGTAGGCAGTAAAGGATAATCAAGGATTCGATGACATGCCTTCTGGCCAGGAACCGTGGCTTGATGAGGTTCACTGGTCAGTGACCATGATCAATAAAAAATGGCGATTCGCAAGCGCTATACGGATCTCTTGTTCACAACGAGCAATCGTTGAACGTCCCCGACTTTTTGTAGCAGCTAGTATCGTTTTTAGAGATTTAGCATAGATAGGGTGAAATGTGTCATCGTTCTTGTTTATTGTGTTAGGCGTAGTCTGGATGAAAGCGTAGTCTGGGAAAGCGAAAGCGACGACGCAACGAAACCGAAACGAGCCCCTAGTCCCGTACGTAACAGGGATCAGCGAGGCGCTTGCGTGGATGTTCGGCAAGCAGACCGTCCACGTTACCCGTGTCCCAACAAGCAAGATACGAAATCAGCTTGTAAACCTGAAAGACCAGCTCCGTCGTGGTTTACAAAATTGGCTGCCCCGACTGTTCATCTGTTTACCTCTAGGCAAAACAAAAGGCTTCACGAGACGCCTGAAGGATCATCATTATGACGTACGTAAAGAAAAAGTGACAACGAGCGCAATTGTCTTCGCATGCTCCGCGTGCGCAGTAAATTGGACAACCGAGAACAGAAAAGGAAGTATCATCCAGCCGAAATCTCGAGTCACTCATCATCCAGACTACTCCTAACACAACCAACAAGAACGGTGGCACATCTCATCCTATCTATGCGAAATCTCTATAAACGATATTAGCAGCTGCAAAAAGCCGCGGACGTCCAACCGGCTGCTCATAGCGAACAGCCCCGCCGGGTGGCGCAGTGGTTACGGCGCTCGACTACTGTTCCCAAGGACGCGGGGTCGAATCTCGGCCTCGGCGGCCGTTTTTTGATGGAGGCGAAAAGAAAGGTGCCCATGTGCTGTGCGATATCAGTGCACGTTAAAGAACCCCAGGTGGTCGAAATTTCCGGAGTCCTCCATTACGGTGTCTCTCATAGCCTGAGTCGCTTTGGGACGTTAAACCCCACAAACCAACCAATCATTGCGAACAAGGGAGCCGTAGGTCTCCCGAAACGTCATTTTTTCGTGACCATGGTTAGTGACCAGTGAACCTCATCAGGATAAGCGTACTTTTTATGAAAACCCGATTCGAAGTATTCATTTTAACGAGCTTAGGTTTTTGCTCCTCGCTAAATTCTGCGTTATTGTGAACAATACCAAGGATGTCTGCCGTCTTTTTAGGTGATTTTCTTATGCGCCCCCATAGCGGTTTGGTATTGGCTAAACTGGACTTTTCGAGCCCAGTAAAATACATCTCTTTGGCGGAACTTCGCGCTTTTGGGTAGACTGTTGTGTTGACGCCAATGCAATCAAAGTCTCTTCTTGCGCCTTTCGTACTTTTTATACGCACGCGGACTTTTCTTCATAATTTTTTTAACTGAATAATTTATCCGTAATTTGTCCGCTTTGGGTTTTCGTGATACATTTTAGAAAGAATTAAAAACGGCTACAAGGCACTGACATCATTTTTGAATTGACCTTGCTACAAATGCTTCAAATTTCGTTTCCAGTTGATTCGCCATTTCAGTGAAATGAGCCATCTGGTATGAATACAACCTTCTCATGTCATATATACACGGTGTCAGGTTTTGAACGGTAAACACAGCAGCAACAATTTTGTGGTCTCTAATTCCTGGAATGTACGCGCACAGTAAACACGTTTTAGTCATTATTATTAAATTGGCAATGATACTCTCGCGTGTTGAATTCTTGATACTCTGAGTAACCCATATGTACTAATCACGCCAGTGAATAGTGAGATCCGTTATTTCGTAGGTCCGTTATTTTCTTTAAAATCGGGACAGTAAACATCCCCTGTCTGAGGACTTAAAAACTTTCACGCTTGAACTGAGGTGCCGGTAAAATGCACCTAAAGCCAGCGTTGCGCTGTCGCGAGTACATAGTCTGCGCCATATATGCTCTCTGCGACCTTGTTTTGGATTTCAGCTTGCGTGCACAGTAAGCTGTCTTGTACATCAATCAATACGCCATCGTCGCGTGACTTCCTAGTTCAAAGCAAATAGTTTGAGAAAAAAACATAACCTCTACAAAAAATGCAAAAAGCAACCATTTAACAGCGTGCTATAAGAAATATTCTAACGTTTTAAGCATGCCTCTCAGAACACCTAAGAGAACGGACTTTAAAAGAGAACTAAACCACTCTGGAAATAACGTTTATAAGAAATGAAAACTTATTAATGCCGTTCTAAACATTAGCAGCTCAAAACCTCTCAAGAAAGCAAACAGCAACCTTGCACACATTGCTGAAGCATTTATTTCATTTGATTTACCTTCATGCAAAACCAACATCGCCACTTGTCAAACATTAAGACGATCTCCATATAGTATTTTTCTTTTTTTTTTCTGGGATTCCTGATGAGGCCTGCAAAATAATATGCAATCAAATTGATGCCAGTCCAGGTCTGGATAATATACAATGGTTTCATATAAAGTTGATCGCCGATCTATTTGCGATGTCTTCACTCATATTGTTAACCTGGTGTTCAAATAAATCCTTGCTCTTAGTGCGTTGAAGAAGGCTAAGCTTATCCTTATCTTCAAAAAGGGAGATAAGCATAACATTTGTAACTGCAACCCCACCACCATTCTGTCATTTTCAGCAAAATTATCTAAAAGGATATTGTTGCTAGACTGAGCAGCTATTTATCAAAATTTGGCATTCTCTCTCCTAACCACTTTGTCTTTAGAGTATGGTTTGCGACTGAATTAGCTGTGATCTCTCCCACTGAACAAATTAAATCCTTTATTGACGCGGGTAACATTGCTGGTACATTATTCCTTTGAAAGCATTTGATTCTCTCAACCATACCATTTTATTCAATAAGCTTAACGTCATCGGCACATCTGGGTCTGCGCTTACAATAATCAAAAGCTATTAATTCGATAGAAAACAAGCAGCGTTAATATCAGGGACAGATTCAGAATTCAAGGAGGTTCGCAAGATTTCCTCCTTGATCCTCTTTTGTTTATTTATATAATAATGGCTTCCCTATATGTGCCTTAATATTTCCAACTGTTTCCTTTACGTAGACGACATGACTATCTTAGCCTCGAGTTCACATATATAAACAAGCTGGCTTAAAAAACTGAATGCTGATGCAGATAATGTATACAATTTGTGCCTACATAATTTGCTGTTCAGTAATGCATCCAAATCTAGTTTTATGTAGTTTTCAACTCGCCTTATAACATCAGTTGTGGAACTCCGTCTGCTATCATCGGCTCAAACTCAATCACTGCTTCTGATCATGTGTCCTTTCTAGGTGTGGAACTTGATAAACACCTTAAGTTTCAGACTCACTTCACATCTATTCTGCGCTACATGGCTTGTGCTATTAGAGTACTAATTAAAGTTCGCCCATCACTATTTTTACAGTCTTGCGCTCATTTCTCTTATTATTCGTTCATCCACACTCACGTTAAGTATTGCCTCTCATTTTAGGGAAATACATACTAGAGCACTGCACGGGCCGTAATTATCGGCCCGGGCCCGGCCCGAGCCCAGCTGCCTTTTACGTTACCCGCCCGAGCCCGGCCCGGCCTTCTCCGGTACATCCCCGGGCCCTGCCCGAGACCGTGGAAACTATGACCTACCCGGACCGGCCCGGCCCGCTAGTGGGCAGGCCCGGTCGAGGCCCGACAAACGAATTTATGAACTAAACGCGGCTCAGATGCAGATGTTCTTGTCATTTCCTATTTCCATGAAAAGATGCCCTATCTATAAGCGAGGTGTGAAACTCTAATTCCTAGTTCTGGTGGCGTTGGTTATAATGTTTCTGTGTCCGAAGAAAGCACAGGGGCTTGGATCCCATGGATACGAATTCCACGAACTTAATGCTATCCTAAGATGGTTTTAGTTCTGGTACTGCTGGGTACAAGTTAAAAAAAAAAAAATATGCGAAACAACTTCTGAGTTCAAAATCGGTTCGCTGCTAGAGGTCACGCGATCACGTGATCAAAGAAGCTTGCGAAGCCGCTCCTCAGTCAGACGTCTGCACGGAGGATTTCGGTGTGTATATTTTTGGGGAAAGGGGCGGGGCTCTGCTGGAATTCCTCGTTTTTATTGATTAACTTACTGAAAAACAAAAGAAATTACTAAGGGCCAAAGCACACCGAGTGCATCCAACATTCCAGTCACAGCCTCAGTTGGGATCCGGTAAAAAGTCTAATAATATAATGTATTCCCCACTTCTACGCACCTATAGTTGCTGCACAAGTCCTCTGTTATTGTTATATGGGCTTCAATTATTTTGTGAGTCAGCAAGAATAATCCAAAAGCACTACCTCGTTAATTTCAGCTGTTAATGCGGTCTCCTGCTGCGAAAATATTAAATATGAAGCAGCTCAGTGTCGCGCGATGAGCATGAACATGTACCAGTTTTCATAAACTTTATTTAGACATCTCCGCTGATCAACAACAAAGCCAGCAGTACCTAAGAATACTCTGTTCAAAGGGCAGTCATTCAACTGTGGTAACTTGTGTACCCTTCGCTTTTATCCTCTCTGCAGTTTATCCAAAATCATATGCGCAATATTGCTTACAGTCACCGCACTGAAAAAGCCCTTCGTGTGCTCCAATCCCACAGTGTTCTTTTTTTTTTTTTGCTCCCAATGTAATCGACTACAGTTTATATAGCCTAACACATAACTCTGTTAAAGAGTTACTTCCATTTTCTCGCTAATCCTTAATGACCAAACACTGCATCGCAGCGACACACGTTTCGCCAACAGTAATAATTTCTTACTGCCTAATACAAACACTAATTACGGAAAACAAACACTTCGATTCTCTTGTACCATACTTTTTAATTCATTACCACTCACTATTAAACAATCATTAAATATTTATGCTTTTAAATCCGGGGTTCGTCAGTTTTTAATATCACCCCGATTGTATTTTTCAAGGCACATTGTTCCTGTGTTGTTGTATACATAATTTTGAGACTTATTCCCCGCGTTTTCTTGTAATTTTGAGTTGCATCGTTTTTATTCAAACAAAAGCGATTGTTATAATTTGACTTGTTTCGTTCTCCATAAATCATTGATGCTTATACTGTATATCTTTAGCAACTGCTTACTACTTATTTTTTCTTTTTTTGCAGTAGTTGTTAGAGAAGGTCCCGTCAACGGTCCCTGACTTTAGGACATCCTTCTGTATCGTGTTTTGTACCTATTACCTGCTACATACAATAAACGAAACTTCAAACGTCAAAAAAACAAATATTTCAGTCATTCACAGAACTTTCCAGCCACGTTACAGTTGCGAAAATAATACCTGGGTTTGAGGACTGCAGTAATTCGTGGAATGTAACATTTATTTACTTATTTATTTATTCATTTATTTACACATGCTACAGTCATGCAGACCAAGCAGGAGGAGGAGGGGGCAGTATTCATAAAAACAATAAAAATACACTTTGAAACTGCAACACTCGGGGGTCGTAATCAATTGAACGAAAGAGAAATAGGGTGGGCGGAAAGTATGAGTATTTAAAGGTATTGATCCGTGAAAGGTATGGGGAAATACAATGTTTGTGGATATAGCGAGTCTTTAGAGTGAACCGGGAACTTTCATATAAAGCAGGACTCGTTTTTTTTTTTTTTAATTGATACTGCAATCACCACACGGGGATTTTAGCAGGGCGGTATACA
Source organism: Amblyomma maculatum (assembly GCF_055883805.1). Lineage (NCBI taxonomy): Eukaryota > Metazoa > Arthropoda > Arachnida > Ixodida > Ixodidae > Amblyomma > Amblyomma maculatum. Next base: position 219,468,609 of record NC_139344.1, on the reverse strand, counting down.
AGCGCGATTATAACAAAACAATGTCATGTGCAGAAAACAAATGCACTAAGCACTGATTGTACAATAGAAGGCAGAAAAAATAAACATTATTATTATTATTATTATTATTATTATTATTATTATTATTATTATTATTATTATTATTATTATTATTATTATTATTATTATTATTATTATTATTATTATTATTATTATTATTATTATTATTATTATTATTATACACAAAGCACAGCTGGGCTCACGTCAACGACAAATAAATATGTACTGAGCCGTTTAACCTCCCAAAAAAGCAAAATTATCACACACAATGTCACAGTAAAGAAGCAAAGTAGCAAATAATACAAAAACAATGTTATTCTAAACGTGAGAGAAACGTAGGTAATATTGGCGCAGAAACGGTGCTCTTTTTCGGCTGATTTCAGTCTACTATTGTGCGGGGGAAGAATAAATATTTGAAAGTGTTATTGAGCGAGGAAAACGGCCGGGGTTAAAAAAAAACTGTGCCTTTGGCGAGTAGCGTATCCGGAAGAGAAATACATGATTTTAGTTATGCCAGTCTTGTAGTCGCCATTAATTAGTTGATATAAAAACTTCAGTCGTGAGTAACGATTTCTTTCCGCCAAACGAGGAAGATTCGCCCTCTTTAAAAGTGTAAAGGAAGTTCTGGTAAATGTGTTCAAATGAAGCGCGCAGCTCTTCTCTCTACTTTTTCTAGTTTATCAATATTCGCTTTTGTAAAAGGGTCCCAAATGTACAGCGAGGAAAGATATTTAAATTTTGTAAGCGCACTCCTGTTTTCTTTATAAAACGGATACGTTACTGCTAGCCATCAGAAAGGAAGGAGATACAGAGCTGCAATATGGATTAAAAATGAAGTAGATGCCTTTTCTCTGGACAGTTTAGAGTTTGTATATATCCTTCTTTTTTTTAAGACTGGATCCCGTGCACCGCAACCATACTCGAGTCTCGGGTGAACTAAGGAGCTGAAGGCAAGCAGTTTGTGTTTAAGATTGACCATTTATGACAAGCACAGAACAGGTTAACATATGACGGCTTAGCTATGTTTAGCCGGCGTGACGTATTGTTTAGTTTTGTTTCCATCTGCATGCCAGTTTTCCAGACAAACATATCTCCGTTATTTACAGGTTCGTCGTGGACCAAGGAAACGACCTTACCATTGCGTTTTTTTTTCTTTGCCAATAGCCCAGAGCTTTCGCCTGACCTCTCGTATTCTGGGTGAAAATTCTCTAAAAATTCCAAACATAGTGCCTATTCATTCTTTTTTATTACATAATAGCTGCGCCACTTCTTTTTAAGACATGAAATGTGCAATAATCAGTTGTTTACGTCCATATTAATGCTTTAATAGTCTGTGGCCTCTTTTAACCTCTTTGACGGCGAGTTGCAACCTGTTACGACTGAAGCCCTGAATGATATTTTCTGACTGCCTAAGGTCATGGTCTGCAACTTCATAAAATACAAGATTTAATCTTCTACCCCTGTTCTCAAGGTCATCAATCTTTCTGGCCATGTCATCCGCAGGTTCAGAAAGAAGCTCACTCTCTTTTTGGGTTGCGATATGTTCACATACTAACTATTTGGAGGGTCACTGGGATGCGTATCTCCAATTAAGTCGAACAAGAAAGGCCCGTCCAGAGCTGTAGTAAGGGCAAGTCGTTCTAGCTGCTTCCCGAGGTGCGCTACTATCTCTGATAACGTTTTTTGTACGCCAAAAATCATAAAATGCTTTGTCGGGGCATGCTGTGGGAGTCCCATGACCTGCTCGTAAGCCTTGCGCAGTAGGCAGCTAGATGTCTGGGTTGAGTGTGCGGCCGAAGCGGTGCACCAAATGTTATCCGATAATATAGCCTGAAAGAGACAGATGTTGTCCTGCTCTGTCAGCCAGTGGTTGCGGGAAGAGACGCCAGCTACCAACTGGAGGACTTGCTTGGAGGAATCCAGTAAATGTTTCATTGCGTAATCCGTATACGCGTTCATGTGACTGGAGGGTGAGCCTCATAAACGGGAGGGTCGGAACAACCGGGACTGGAACATCGTCCAGCTTTAGCTGCATAGCTGGGGGCCCTGATCCCCGTGTGGTAGGGATGAGGTGCACCAGGAGCTATTTATATTTGTCTGCCGATCAGAGAATGTTCCCTTTGGCTAGGTATTGTTGACTGATGTTGATGGCCTTCTGTGTAGAGTGTCTTATTGCCCCCAGAAATCGAGTGACCGTCCAGGTGGAGAGTTCATCGGCGTAGAAGGAGTGGCGGATAGATCGGATGACAGAGAGGAAGGAAAGAAGGTTGCACATGGCCAGATTGAAGAGAGCTGAGGATAATACCGATCTTTGGTTCAGGTGTGCCTCGATTGTGTAGTCGTACCTTAGAAAGAGAGAAGGAAAACAAATCGAGCTGTTGCCGTGCGATCCTGTTGTTGTTGTAGTAAGTAGTAGTAGTATAAAACATTTATTTGGGAAAATGGGTTATGGATTAAGGGCGGGGTAGGTCGGGTCCTCATTCCGAGACTCCGTTGGCTGATGCCGCTGCCCGAGCTCTCGCAAGCAAAGTCATTTGTGCCGCTAGGTCGGAGCTGGTAGGGCCACCTCCCAATCCGCCCACGTTGGGTTTTCTTTACGAGGTATGGCTTGGTTTTCTTGGCAAGCCCGTGCAGTATGGTAAAGGTCTGCTTTCTGGCCGCAAAATGTGTATTCAGCTGAGAAAGTGCCTGAAGTAATTTTGTGCGCTCTAGCTGGGTTGTTGTAGGACAATGTTTGTAAACGCCTGAGGTGACACTCCTCTGATTTATCGAGTCCTTTAGCAGGTGCTCGAAATGTTTGTCTCGCTAAGCGGACGTGTTGCAGTGTTTCGCGATATATAGCCAGGAGCTGGGGGTGGTCATGTGAGGGGAGTGATAGGGGATCCCAGGAGAGGAACGCTCGGGCTGTAGCGAGTGCTCACTCGTTTTCCTCTACCCCTTGATGACCAAGTGCCCATTATACTTCTTTGCCTGAGGCCTGGTGTCTGACCTAGGATGAGATTTTACAGGTCAAGGGAGAAACCCGGCCTTGCATGTAGTTTCTGTAGGCTGTTTGCGAGTTGTTAACGATGTATATGGAATCGGTATGTGTTACGGCTAACGCGATCGCTGCCTCCTCCATTTGCGCGTCGTCTGAATTTCTAGCCGTCAGCCCCGCTGCCGTATGCCTAGACGAGTCACGGCTACGGTTGTGATGCCTTCGCGGGGACCCGCAGCACCCACAAAGAAGGCTCCTTTGTCCTTGGAGTAGTTCTTATCCGTCCTCCTGACTCGTGGTTTGAGTAGTGCCTCGTGATATTCGGGATGAATATTGCGTGGTAGGGGCATGTTGTGGAGTTTGCCCCTCAATTCATGTGGTATGTCCTATCTCTGCTGCGTGGCGCTTGGAAGGCTAATTCCGAACTGTTCAAGTACTTGCCGCCCGGTGGCGGTACCAGAGAGGCGAAAAGTTTGCGTTACTGTTCGTCGATGGTATGGTATCCTGAAGAAAGCTTTGCACATGATATAAGTCCGCTGGCCACGATGTGTGGAAGAGAAGTTGTATATGATGACACCATGACTGACATTGTAAAGCACCTTTAGAGGGCTAGAACTGCTTGAGGTGTAGGTGTATGAAAGTGGGCAGGTCTTCTCTGTGCTGGAGGAAGACATCTTACACGGGCTGGAGGAAGACATCTTCGGGTAGCGTGAAGGGGAGCATCTAGTGTAGAGATGCTTCGTCTCTGCGGAGTCTCATAGCCGGCGGCCTATTGGTTTGATGTACGAGTGATCCGAAAACCGGGGAATGAGCATGAAGTCCCCATGTACTGCGAGAAATGCGTAGGGCTTCCACAAGGGGTGCCCGAACTAGATTCGGGTTCGCTGCGGGAGACAAGGTTGCAGACAGGGTCGCGTTAGATAGCCTTCAAATTATTTGCTACAAACGCGCCGTTTTAGAGAGCCTGGGACCTGCAATTATTGGTAACCGGTTAGAATGGATGGAGGATCGAATTAAGATAGTGCGATAGCTGACTGAGGTGTGGACTGACTGGCAATAAAGTTCAGGAGGCTGGTTGGCTTCCGGTGGAGGCTGACTGTTCCACTGCCGCAAAAGGACCGGAGAGAGTGAAAAGCGCCTATGTTTCTGAGCCAAGATGAACTGTACCAATGGGTGGGCTTGGAGGCGTGGGAGAAGACGCACGGGAGTCAGCTGGTGCTGAGGAGGCATTGCTTTTGACGTCAAAGCTACCTGAGGCGGAGGACGCTCGCATGGCCGCTCCTTACGAGAGGAAGAACGGGGGTGGTGCTCCATTTTAAAAGCGAAAGCTTTTACTACTACCGTTCGTAGCTTCTTCGCCTTGAGCGCGTGTTTTTCCTTGAGCGGAGGAGAGACCACGTGGCAGCTATGACTTCAATCTGCCGCCGTCACGGAAACCGAGTTTAACCGCGTGCTCTGCCTAGTTACGTGACAACCACGACATTACTCAACCGCAGCAACGCTGGAGCCGTGGCGCTCGCTCTGTCTAGCCTCCGCTGCCTCTGAGCCGGTGCCAGCGGATTGCTCTCGGTAATTTAACGGCAGCAGTCGTCATGGGTGATCCAGGTGAGACGCCTCGTGAATTGTCTGCGTCTCACAGGTTGTGAAGACGACAGGCCGAATCCTATCATCCAGAAAAGTGCCGCCGAGATCTCGGAAGAACGTGAATCCCGTTCCAGCAAACATCGCAATGACGATGCCGAACACCACCGAAGACGAGCCAAATCAGATGCCTCACATCAGTCATTACCATCAAGCAACAACCAAGCCTAGCCAGGTTTTATCACGCATAACTTCCAGGCTTTCACTTTGGTTGCTTAGGTTTAACAGGATTAAACCTTTGCCTAATTTCTGTTTGTAGTGTCATCTGCAGTGCTACTACGTTATCTACGTCATCATAATTGCAGTCTGCCCTTTTTGTAGTTTCTTCCAAATAACAGCGCTATCTGTATCAGGACCCGAGTTCTCACCAACAGCTCCAGCGAGAAAAAGAACGTTTATGAAGGACGATCTCACTGAGGCAAATATATTACAAACATCATCTGTAAAGGCAGCAGCAACAAAAAGTTGCGGAGGTTGAACCCTGCTGAAACCTGGGTCTAACGAGCGAAAGCACCCACCTAGTGGCAAAGTGGTTAAGATGCTTCGCTACTAAGCCAAAGTACCCGGGTTGGAATCCCACCGATTCTAATCCGCTCCGCACCAGCGTTTTTCTTTTTGTGTGTGTAAAAGCACTACACACGGACTAGCTAAATCACCACCGAAACGACTTACTCCTAGTTTGACCTTGTGAGGCCCTGAAGGACATTCGCCGACACCCTGCGAACTGGGAAATTTTGCTTTAAAATGTCCTTATTCCCACTCAGAGGCTAAAAGAGAAGAAGACGAGGTGGTTGTCTTGTGAAGAGTTCGTTATTCACCGACACCCGGCGAACTCGGGAATTGCAGCCCGGAAAGTACAGCCTTCGCACTCTAAAACCGATCATCGCCACTTTGAGAGGGAATGTCAACCCTTATCTGCAGACGAACAACCATTATCGGCAGAAGCGAGTTGTTAAATACATGTTGACGAGGTTGCTACCGCCTTTCCCACTGAATCCTTTGTAAGCAGTTCATTCCGGGTACCATGTGACGTTCTGAAGCGGGCGTGGCAACTAATTGAGGTCTGTAGCATTTCAAATGCAGATAAAAATGCTCGTTGTATGCTTGAGTTCGATGGCTGGACACAGGCACGTGGTGCAGCGTTGTCATTTACACTTGCCCCGTCGCTCCTACCATTGCCCGGGAGCAGCAGCTTATGACGCGAGGTTGCTGCCGCCTTGCCTACTGAAACAAGCAAGACTTAATTCATCAGACCCGATTCTCTTGTTACGTAGTTCACCAGATTCATGAAAAAAAAAAAGTAATCTTCCTTTGCTTATTTTTTGTTTTGATGAGCTTTGCAAGCTGAATTTTTTTCAATCTCAAGTGGAGCTATCTGATATCATTCTAGAAAACAATCGCCACAGCCAGAGTTTCCGTGGTAACGTTTTTCACTTGTCTTCGCATCGCGTAATACTGACATGGGCCTTACGTTACTTTTTTTTTCTGCTTCAACAAAATATTTTGGCACTCTTCTATCATTATAAGTTCTGTTTACAGGAACTCGACAGCACCGGGTCTAGTCGGTGTCGTGTAAGCGAGGTCATCCTTACTTGACCCGGTCGTTTTCTACATGACCTGCAAGCTTTCTGTTCGTGTTTGATTCCGTTGCATTTTACTATCGAGAGCTTCGCTTATTATTTTTTTCTTATCGTTGATGAGGGCTAGGAAACACGCTCCTAGTTTCTTTTTATCGCAGGGTTTCCCATGACTCGACTACCTGACTCAACAGCGCCTTTTAAAGAATGCTTTTGAAGAGGCGGGTTAACCTACACCTGTATGCTGGCGAGTTGACTCGACTCGCTGCGGCATCTACTTTACTCGACCCGACTGCATATGCATGAACCTGAAAACTGTTTATTTTTTTTTTTTTTACTCTACAGGCCAATTCGACCTGACTCTGTCGAAGTCCGTGTTTGTAGATACAGTAGTCAGCTCTATCCATGGAAATGTATTTTCGACATGTAGTCATGCTAATCATAAAAACATTTCCTCCGCCCGTTTTTTTCTTCAAAGTTTCTGAACGTGCGCACACGTGTGCCCTATAGAGACGAAAAGATTAGGAAGACTACTTGTAGCCCAACGGCCCCGATAGAAACATGCGGCCACATCCATTATTTCCACAAGTACTAATTGCAAACGCATCAAAAGCGCAGCTAGTCTTCGCAGGGATTGACCGTTCGTCGAGAGGACCATGCGCTACAATGTACGTGTCCCACCATGACTGGTTTCGTGCAGTGTGTGCTATGTGCAGATAGATCCTAAAGGATTAAATCAAATAAAATGAATGCGTGAAGATCGAAGTTTCACGTCGCAGGATATAGTAGATGGCTTTTTTAGTGCCGTGAAGTTCAGCTGTCGTAAATGATGCCTTCCGCTGCAGCCGGTAAGACTGCATGACTTGTTGAGGGCAGGTAAAAGCTACAGGAAGAAATTTCTTGAGTAGTTGAACCGTCGGTGAAAATGGGGGTGTGCTGTGTGTATTGCTCGGTTAAGCAGGCGAGAGTAGCTTGAAGAAGCGCTGCCTGTGTCATGCGGCTCTTTGCATTCACACCGAATCGAACTTCCTCACCTTTACGGGCGAGTGTCCAGAGGAGGGGGGGGGGGGGGGGGGGGGGTTGCAAGATGTACTATTATATAGAAAGGGGCAGGGGTTCCACATCTTGGTCGAAGCCAGAATTCCTGCGAGTTAGGTGGACACGATGTAGGTGGCAGGTGCTGCTTCCCTTGGAGCACGTGTCGGAGATGGGTCCGCATTGTTTCCTGGACGGCAATCGCATCGCTGCCTAAAATCACAGAATGCGAATGCCTGTCTAGTTTCCTATGTCAGACAGTCTGTGGCTGATGGGAATTATAAAGTGGCTTCACGAAAAACGATGGGCAGGCTCTCTGCTAACAACAGCACCCAGTTGTATGAAAATTTGGAAAGGGATAGGTTAGAGCTAAGAACGAGCGCTTCACGCACACGCATGCATGCGAGGGAGCAATTAATGCCAAGAAAAGCTACGAAAAACTGTAACTAGTGTCTCAACGAAAAAGCATCTGGACTTTGTTCTCCGTAGTGAAGGATGCAGCTGGAGCTGATACAACAGAATGAAGACGTAGGAAGAGTGCTGAAGTTTCTCTACTTATGTTTGCGAATGATAAGAAACACATTGAATTCTGTGTTGCAGTTCACGGAGAGAAAAGCCCGATAAGAACATACATGCAGTATGGGAAGGGCGAAGGACATTTATTGCTGCCGCCGCAAATGTTAAGGAAAGCACGTGCTCGTCTGTAGGCCACACGGGTTCAGCAGTGGATGGAAATGGGAGAGCAGAGACTCCTCCGTGGGACAGTTGCGCGGTCTCTTGTGCGCGCTGGCAGCAGTCGTGCCGCCATGTTCGGGACGAAGATAAACACGTGTCCTCTCGTCCAATGCCACCGATCGTTCTCGCTTCTTTCGGGGCGTAAAAATCCCTCGGAGGAAGGAAAACGACGCGAAATGTACTGGGAGAGGGCGCAAGACGAGGAGGTGGCCCTCGCTGGTGCGCGGCGCTGAGCCGGCGGCACGGCAGCCCGCAGCGACCGTTTACAGCCGACCATAACCACAGTCAGCGCTGGGCGGCATGTGCGACGCAGACGATCCGTTCATGCTTGGTGCGTTTTTCTTGCTACGGTCCGTTGTTTGGCTACGGCCGCACGGGAGACTAGCAGCACGCCGATGACGACGCGGACGTGCCGGCGACCCCGGCCAGGCGTCCCAGTGGTGCGCCGGGCCTCGGGCTTGGGTCTCGTGTTACGCGCGCGGCTGTTGGGCCCACCCACGGAGATTCCGCCAGCGATCGCTTCCCACCGAACACCTAAACAGAGCAAGTGCCGGGGTGGCCCGACGCTTTGTTCCCCGAGCAGTGCCCTGCCGAATCGGAAGGTATACAGCTTGAGCCAGGCACTGAAGGACGAGCTCCCCCACTACCCAACGCGTGCTTTGCCAGCGCCCGATGACGTTTCGCGCATTGCGGCCAGCGACCACTGAGACGTTTAACGACGCCGGTAAAAGTCACGAGCGCATGGCGCGAAAGGAGATGAGCCAGGATCGGAACTCTGGCTAAATGTTGCCGCGTCCCGTCGCCGATGCTGCTTCGGGTTTTCGTCCGTGCATGAACGAGCGCATGCTGAAAATACCTTCCACAAAATTCAACCGGCGCAGAATCGATACAAAATATATTACTTATATCATGGAGGCTCCCGAAGCATTTTTGACAGATAATTCGGATATTGAATGGCACCTTACGTTAAGAGGCATGATTTACCAATGCTAGCCAGGCTGCTTTTGCTTGCTACAAATAAAATAACGGTACATTTTAATATGCGACATATACCAATACGTGTATACGGACGTGATACAGCAACAGCTATTTGCCTCAGTTAATGTTCACCTATGGCTTAGTGTCATATGCCACACCTAATTGAGCATCAAAACAGCAAATGTGTCGGCGCACTGAGTCACCTTATAAAACTGTCTCGGTGCCAGGCTACCAGCGCTTTCGACAATATTTTTCTTTTCCCGGCATTTGCATCCAACTAAACAGATTAAACTTCCACTGTCGCCAAGCTTGGCATAGATATGTATGTATGTATGTATGTATGTATGTATGTATGTATGTATGTATGTATGTATGTATGTATGTATGTATGTATGTATGTATGTATGTATGTATGTATGTATGTATGTATGTATGTATGTATGTATGTATGTATGTATGTATGTATGTATGTATGTATGTATGTATGTATGTATGTATGTATGTATGTATGTATGTATGTATGTATGTATGTATGTATGTATGTATGTATGTATGTATGTATGTATGTATGTATGTATGTATGTATGTATGTATGTATGTATGTATGTATGTATGTATGTACTTGCTTTTCCAAACTTGCGCAATGATTGGTTTGGTTTGTGGGGTTTAACGTACATCCCAAAGCGACTCAGGCTGAGAGACGCCGCAGGGGAGGACTTGGGAATTTCGACTACCTGGGGGTTCTTGCACTGACACGTGCACTCACATCGCACAGCACACGGGCGCCTGGCTCTTCGCCTCCATCGAAAAGCGGCCGCCGAGGCCGGGATTCGATCCCGCATCCACAGTAGTTGAGTGCCCTAACCACTCCGCCACCCCGGCGGGGTTTGCACATTGGAGGCGTGTGGGTAAGGTTGTTTGCATATCAGATTTTAAGCTCCCGAAATGTCTGGCTGGAAGTCTTTTTGGTAAGCTGCTGAGCAATAGTCTAAAAGTAAATACACAAGAGCACGGTGCACAAGAGCGGCCATATGCTTGCAGCCTAAAAGGCTTAGACACTGCCGACAAGAAATGGAAACATTGCGACGCTTTCTGTTTTGTCGCGCGCAATACGCCAGCAAATTGACAGGCAACAGAGTTTTCTCAGAAGAAACTCATGCTTCCGTCAGTGTTTGGTTTCCGCAAGAATCGACTGGACTTTTTTTTTTTTTTCGCTTTCCTCGTCGCGCTACTAAGACTATGTAATCATAACTCTTAGCAGATCAATAACAGAAGGTGCCTTTAAGCATGCAATACACCTTACAGGTATGGCATGTTGTTACATGGGGTTCCACGTCCCAAAGCGACATCGGCTATGAGGGGCTACGTAATGGGCGTCGCTGGTAATCTTGAGCCCCGCCGTGTGACTATATATAGGAATCGCTCAGTAAAAATGTGCGTCTTGCACTTTGCCTCCACCGAAGCGCGGGTGCTGCGGCAGTGATCATATCCACATCCTCGGGAACAGGAGACGCGCGATTTAACCAGTGGGCCATCGCGGCGGGACCCTTATACATATATCGAAGTGCCGCCAACACGTAAGAACAAAAATATAGTGAAGGACCCCAAAATTAATTCAGCAACGTAAAAAAAAAGTCTAATAGGACGCCATTGTGGGGTAGTTGATGTTTTCCTTGCAGTGGATTGGCGAAAGCAAAAATAAAGAAAAAACGCGACAGAGACAACGATATTCAAGCACTTCTTTCCAACCAGCGTATAGTGAGTGTATTAACGCCACTGGCGCCTTGTGTCATGTATAAAACGACCAAAAAGAATATTAGAGCCACGAACGAAAAAAAACAGAGGGGGGGGGGGAATAGGAAAGGAAAGAAATGACCCGTACAAAACAAGAAACCAAATTCAAGTATTGCCGCCATGACAATCTCTGCAGGCAGTCACGGAGTTTGCTGTCAATATTTATTGAAGCCCTCCTTTCCCTGTCAGGGTTTCTTTACAAAGTATAGGGTGCCCCCCCCCCCCCTCCCTCTCCTCCCCCCCCCCCATTCTCTTTTTATGAATTTTTGTCATGACGTGGTTCGAGGGTATTCGACAGTTACAGCGCCTTTACGTTGTTATGACGTTGGTCTTTGCTGAAAAGGCACAAGCCCATGAAGGGTGATTGGTTACAGTTTGGCAGGTGAAAAAAAAAAGTAATACCGGTGCTCAGTTAGGTTTAACAGCATTGGACATACGGCTGTCGAAGCTGAGAGCGATTGTAGTAACACCTTCCAGCGCCTTTACTCTTTTCGTCACATCTTCTCATTTTCTGCTCCTTGAGCTACAAAATACATTGAACTGCGCGCGCGCGCGTGTGTGTGTGTGTGTGTGTGTGTGTGTGTGTGTGTGTGTGTGTGTGTGTGTGTGTGTGTGTGTGTGTGTGTGTGTGTGTGTGTGTGTGTGTGTGTGTGTGTGCGCGCGCGTGTGTGTGTGTGTGCGTGTGTGCGTGTGTGTGTATGTGTGTGCGTGCGTGCGTGCGTGCGCGCGCGCGTGTGCGTGTGTGTGTGTGTGTGTTTGAGAGAGAGAGAGAATGATGGGGGGGGGGGGAGCAAGCTTTGAGAGTTGCTTGACAATCAGAAGGGTGGGGTCCTCATTCAATATTTGCAGTGGCCCGAGCTGCTTCACGAATCTGGTCGGTGAACTTTAGCTGATTTTTAAAAGATACTCTAGTCAGTTGAGCCCCCAACAAAAGTTTGGAACTTACGCCACACTTGGGGAAGACGTCAATATATTGGGCTCGATGTATTTTGCTGTATTTATGGCGTTTCCAAATGAACTTGTTATTTAGCGCCAGGCTACAGTATATATACTGGGCTTTGCTTTTTTGTGCGGTGGAGGGCGTTTTATACGGTTAAGACGCACAGTATCTAGTCGTTCGCTAAATGTGGACGCAAGGTATGACGTGAGGTTGAATCGTTCAGTTAATAATAACGCTCGACTTAAATTATGCGCCGCCGGCATGACCCGGTTCCCAATTAATTTGGTGGTGTTTTTGTAAAAGCAGCAGCAAAAAGTTCTCCTTTTTGGGATTTACCAGCCGTACGGTCACGGTAGGCTTACTGTGAGCGTATGATGATGTGGTCCAGATAACCAAATCTGCCTTGGTGTTGAATATCAAAGGCCACCGTTATGACTTCAGATGCTGCGAGACTTTATGTCCTACTTGCAATTCTGGGATGACATTGCTACGTGTGCGGGGTATATACTCTGGGGAAACCGAAGAACCCATACAGCTGAGATTATTATACCGGGTGTCTTAGCGAGCACTTTCAAAATGCAAAAAGAAAGCGTGTTTGATAAAAAGAAAGTCTCTTAATGGAGAAACCATTAGCCGCGGTGGGCACCGGTAGTCTTAAAAGCAATTAAGACGACACTGAAGATAACTTCATGTAGTTGTTGTCCATAGTGAAATTGATAAAAAGTGATTCCCTGGCCATTGTTGACGATCGTCGTGCATCAGAAGACGTATTCAAGTCCCGCTTATTTGAGCATCAGTTTTAATTCTGAGGTAACTGTGCGATAATGTAAGATACTGTTGTAAACACATTGATCGGAATTTTCTAACCTTCCGATGAGTGGAAAAATTTTGCTTTTAAGTTTGCGCTGCGCTCGCACCGAGCAGATAAATCTACCATAGAAAAGCAATAGAGTGCGTTTCTGACAATTACCGTGAGGCAACCGTGGAATACTGGAAAATAATGTTTTCAGCATACGGACGGGAGCAGCCTGAAATCCCGTTGCATAGCATTATATTGCCTCGAATTTTTCCTGCGCTTGCACTGAGCATTTAATACCGCCGCAAAAAACTAATGGTGTAAGTTTTTGACACCGAATATCAGAAACCTAGAAGCATCCCAAGGAGTGATACGCATGCATATTTTGATAGTTTTGGTGAAGGCTTACGGTAAGCAAAATAAATTGCGTCCATAAACCATTTTGCATTGAAAACATTTCAAATTTCTGAGTATATATATATATATATATATATATATATATATATATATATATATATATATATATATATATATATATATATATACTGGTGAGAAACCTGAAATTAAGAATAATCTTCCCACAGATCGGTTTAGTCTAGTGACATTCGTCTTACCGAAAAGAAAAAAAAAAATGGGTTACCACCGTTTTCAAGTGAATGCCACTGTAACGCAGCCTCTGGGGTCGACGCAGAAGAATCGATGTCGCAAACGTTTTGCTTGTAAAATCGGGCGTTGATCTGAGCCCCTGCATTTTTTTATTGTTCTAGCATTAAAGCTTCCCCTCAATCACTTAGCCGCTGCCTTTTCGATTACATCGGTGACCATGAAATAGAATTAGTATCACCGCGACTGGGTTTCGATCGACGCGAACAGGTCGGTTTCGGTGGCCAATGCGTTCAGAACTATGCGCCATGCATCTCTGCAGCCGAACATTGTGAGTCTACCTGCCACTCTCTCGCGCTGTGCCAACACCCCTTAGGCTAAGAGAAGGCCAGCGCAAGTCCCCCTTTCCACTAGTCCTACGTCACGACAGTGAGATCTGGGGATATAGATCAGCGGCGCTGAGCACAAGCGTACGCAAGCAAGGCGATCTGGAACTCGGCCTGAGTGCGTGTTTTCAGCCTGTGTTTGCTGTGTTCCTAATCCGTGCTGCATAGGCGCTTGCGAGCAAGGTATCTACAATGTGTGGGTGGTGTTGTGCGCTAAACTGTCGCTCTAACTATGCCAATGGATCCAAAGCGCAAGTGTACAAGTTTCCGTCGGACTCGGCTCAAAATGCAGCGTGGATAAAGGCTGTGCCGTGGAAAAACTTATTACCGATGAAGTGCACTGTGTTAAGAAAGCGTTCTTGTTTGCTTCCTAATACTCGTGCTGCTATTCACCACTATTTGATTTAGCACAGTGTATTAAAGCGTATACGCGTGGTCATATCGAGCACATAATTTGGACAGCACAGCTACTAATAATCGAGTAGCATTCGCCCTGTTTTGAGTGCGGAACGAAATTGTTTTGCAACCTAAATTATTTTCTTATTGAAACAATTTTAATTCGCTAGTGGCCACGTGATCGTAGTCGCCATAGTAAATGACTGGTTTAAAGCCGAGTTACCTGCTCGCTGCGTTAATATACTCATGGCAGTCACTGCTCCCAGCTTAAGCAGCTTTTTTTTTTTTTTATATTTACGTTACAGCTTTGTGACCAGCACTTCCGTGAAAGCGACCTCGTATTCACGACAAGCTACACCGAGTGTCGTCAAGGTCACCGTTCTGAGTAACATATGCCTACCATTCTTAGCTTTATCTATCCATCTAACAATAAATGTGCTCTCAGATGAATTTTGTGCTTGTCTTAAGGTTTAATTAAGTAACTCTGAATGAAGGTGAAAATTTCCTTGCAACTTCATTTCTGCCATTGAAATAAATGACAGGTGGATTGTGTCAAACTTCTTATATACTTCAATACACTGGCAATATTAGATAATACAGGCAACGCAAGTATAATCCTCTTCATCGCTAGCACTAAAAATTTCAAGAGGTAGCTCCAGAGCAGCACTGAATAATAATAATAAAAAAAAAAAAAAACGCAGCCGCAGAGGGTGAAACCGACTTTCAGTATGATCTCACTACGATGACATCACATAAGCTTGCACGGGCCTTGTAGTAGTCTAGGTGGTGCTGGCTGTGCATTGCATGCTGACGTCACACAGCTGTGGCCAATTATAGAGCGGCGTGCCACGCGAAGTGACCAATCAGAGGCGGCACGCGCCCGCAGATGGTGTAAAAACAGTGGGACCGCTGTTTTCGAGCCGTCGCAATTGCCACGAGAATCGTTCCGGCGAAGTGAAACGCCTGAACAACGAGCGGGGCGGGGCGTTTGTAAGCACAAGCTTCACAAGAGTGGCAAGTACTAGCGCACATGCTACGCACCTGGCAAATTAGGCTAAATCGGCTGTAATTAAAAAAAAAAAAATGTTTTCTACCTTATAAAAAAGCCGTGTTTAGGGAGAGGGGCCTTTTTGCGCTTTTCATTAGATGACAGCAGCTTTCCAGTCGCTCTTAAAACACATTTACGGGGACTAACTGATGCATCACTGTACCATGTACCATTGACTGCTTTCCTTATCAACAGAACGCTTTTGCATGATACTTTTTCGCTTTATATGTATTTTAACCCTTTCATAACTTGCCAGCATTTCCGAAGTGTTTGTTGCTGTTCTTAGCTGCATTGTTACTGGGTCTTTTGTATGAATTTGCATCTGTTCACAGTGATTTTGCCTTTAACTTTGCGTAACCCCCCGTAGATGCATGGGGCGATTTGTACGTACTCAAATAAATAAATAAATAAATAAATAAATAAATAAATAAATAAATAAATAAATAAATAAATGAAAAGAAAGCTGTACGCTCTCAGTAAAAGTTAAAATTCTCTACACTGTTCGTTTAACTATCTAATTAACCAAATTCACCCAAGAACTTTTCAGTCAGCTCACTCTGGTAGATGGGCTCAAAGGCAAGATCGTATAGTAGAATAGCCGACGACGCCACATTAGGTTACGAAACGGAAAAAAAAAAAAAAAAAAAAGCGTATCTCCGGCGGCCACTTGTCCCGGCTCGCTGCAGGTTATGTATAGCGCCACTCGGCGCGGAGTCTGATCCACTATCGGTAGCAGGGGCATATTGTGGTAGGGATGGTGTTATATAGGGAGGAGGAGGACAAAACATTTATTAAACGCAAAGGTATTCGGGGCCCCCTGGCCCCCTGGGTACCCGCACGGCCCCACCGCACTCAAACGTTCATATTCAATCTGTCCATGACGTCGGCAGCCCGGCGAACTGCGATCTTTTGCTTCGCCGGGTCCTTGGAGCGTAGGGTGGTCTCCCAGTTTTCCCAAGTCAGGAGTGGCACCGGTCCGCCGGGAGGAGGAGACGCCGGGCAGGTTAGTAGGATATGGGTCAGTGTCGCTTTAGGGGCTTGACAGAGGGGGCAGATTGGCGGGACTGATTGGTAGTGAGATAATAGAGAGGGAGTGAGTAGGGTCCTCGTTTGCAGTCGTCGCCAGAGATGCTGTTCCCTGGTGGTAAGGGAGAAGTGTGGTGGTGGGTATTGTAGCCGTTCGGCGCGGAAGTGTGCGGTGAGCTCAGCGAAGGCATGCATGTACTCCTTCGAGAAATCCCCCCCTGAGTTCCGCCTGTGCCCGGTTTCTAGACCCTCGGGCTAAGGAGTCGGCGGCCTCGTTGCCGGTATTTCCCGAGTGCGCAGGTACCCAGACGAGCTCAGCGCGTCGGGGGAGGTGGGGGGTTGGTGTGGCTAGCAGACATTTGGCAGAGAGGTGTACTCTGCCCCTAGCGTATTTTAGGATGGCGGTTTTGGAGTCGCTGATTATGTAGTTGACACTGGTGTCTGTCATAGCCATGGCGATGGCGGTTTCTTCAGCCTCTTCTGCTGTGGTGCCTGGTGGCAGTTCGAAACTGAGGGGGTCGGTATTTGGTTGGTAAACTACGGCCGTAGCTCCCTGGTCGTCTACAGCTGCATCTACGCAGACCGCATCCGGGGCGTCCCCGTAACACTTGTGTAGTGATTTCGCCCGTGCAGTCCTGCGGCCTTGATCCCGTAAAGGGTGCATGTTTCGAGGTAGCGGTTTGACGTAGAGAGATTCCCTGATGTGGGATGGAAGCGTGCTTAGTTTTGGGTCGTTGGCAGGGATCCGGATGTTAAGCTTGTGCAATATTTGTCTACCAGTAGGTGTGGCAGCAAGGCGTATGTATTGGGCTTGAAGGTGTGCTTCACCTAATTCGCGTATTGTATTGTGCAACCCCAGGGCAAGCAGTTTGTCGTTCCTTGTGTTCCCTGGTAGATTCAGAGCCGTTCTTGTCGCTTGCCGAATCATGGCGTCTAGCTGCTGAGTTTCGCCTGCGCTAAGCCTAAGATAAGGTGTCGCGTAGAGGATACGACTAACTGTGTAGGCGTGAATTATGCGGAGAGTATCAGCTTCTCGGAGTCCGTGCGCCTTCCCCGTGACTCGTCTTATTAGTTGCGCGGTTGCGGCGAGGGTTCGTTTCAGCCTTTTTAGTGTTTCTTTGTTCTTCCCGTCGTTCTGCAGATACAGACCAAGCATACGCAACGTGTTTACACGAGGAACGCGTCTACCCCGGATGTTTATCTCAATGTTCGTGTGGTAGATCCCACCTTTCGGCGGCAGGATGAGGAGCTCCGATTTCTCTGGTGAACATTCGAGACCGATGTCACGTATGATAGTATAGCTATGGTGTCCGCTGCGATTTGTAGGGTATTTTAGATTTGTCCGTCGGACCCATGTGTTGCCCAGAGAGTAATGTCGTCAGCATAGAGCGTATACGCTGAAGGTGGGGGATAGCTTGTAATCTATGAGCAAGATGTATAAGCGTTATATTAAATAGGAAAGGAGATAGGACTGAGACTTGTGGTGTTCCTACGCTGGCCAGCGTGTAGGGCTGTGTGTGGATGTTGTCGATATGCAGCGTTGCTGTTCGGTTTTGTAAGAAGGCCTTTACGTATCCGTGTACCTTGGTACCTACGTTGAGGTCCGTCAGTGTTTGTAGAATGGCCGTGTGTTTGACGTCATCGAAAGCTTTTTTGAGGTCAATGGCTAGAATTGTTTTCGTGTGGGCTGGCGCGCTCGGGTCGAGTACGTCAGTGGTTATCTGTAGTAAGGCATCCTGGGAGTGGAGAGCCGAGGTCGATAGCCTAGCATAGTATGTGGGTACTGTGAGGTTTCGTCCATGTATGCGGTATGACGTGCTAACACGACGTGTTCAAAGAGTTTCCCGATGCAAGATGTGAGCGATATGGGGCGCATGTTCGTAGGGGTGATTGACTTGTTCGGTTTGGGTATAAGGATTATCTTCCCTTGCGCCATGCGTTTGGGAGTGTACCGGGATGGTTGAATAGGTCTGTGAGTGTATGAAGAGATCTGTCGTCGAGATTGCGAAGTATGGCGTTGGTGACCGGCGTTGCTATTCAAGACTAGTCATACTAAAGTGGCAAAAAAAAAAAAAAAGAAAACGACTTAATCTCAGAGAATACTTAGCGGGGTCGTCATTGCCGGAATATTAAACGAGGCACAGGTAGCAGAGATAGGCGCGATCGGGCCTCATATTATATTTGCAGCCAAGGGCAGGTTTTGGGGCAATATTTTATGGGGCGGTTGCACAGTGCATCTGTTTAGCATCTGTAATAGCAAAAAAAAAAAAAAAAGAGAGAGAACGAAAACAAAAAACTGGTGACTCTTAACTCCGCCTTTAGGAGTACGGTGCGACAGTGTTATTGGCTCCCGCCTGCCAGACCTCCTTGTGGATCCTTGTTTAGCTTATCATCATAACGTAACGTGCACTTTACTACTCGCTTAATCACCAATACCTTATTCTCTGCATCTATTATCTCAGGATTACTGATTGGCATACGGCCGTAAGCTACTACGTTATGTGAAACACCAAGCCGCGTTCTAACTAAGCCTTGTATGAATTAACCTGCCTAGGGATAGTGAGTCGGGCGGGATCCAAGGGTCTCGAAGGGTTCGATCCCCATCTCACTCTTCCATCTCAAAGGAGAAGTTTGAGTCGGCAGCTACTGCTAAATCGACCATATCATGCGGTTGCGTGACGTCATCCAACTAGACTACCAATCGGTCCGCGACCATATGTCCCCTGCTAACTATACCACCTTCCAGATGCATTTTCACGATTTTTCGCTCACAACACCGACAACACCAGCACCAACGCCGGATTTCCCGGAGAAAGGGTCCTTGGACGTTATCGCGTTAAAAGGTAAGAAGGGGGATGGCAATGGGATTTTCCCATGAAAAGTTTTTCTGCTTGTGTTGGAAGGACGATATTCCCCAACTACTCCGATTCCTTCTTTGCTTTTAGCATGCATGGCCAGCATTACCGCTGCACTAGCCAGTGGAGTAAGCATATCTATTAGTTGGTCGCATCTTCGAAGAGCCTTTGCGGCCTGACGCATGTTCTGACACCCATTACGGCGCCTTGCACTTCGTACAGCTCAGGGTGCCAGCCAAATCGAACTATACTGCGCAGAGTGATACTCGTTGCTCTTTTTGTATACAGGGATCGCGCCGCGAGCGCCAGTGGAACATTTCCATTGAAAGAAGCGCTACCGCGGCGCTTTAAAATGGACACCAATAAGCTACTGCTTTTTTATTTCACGGTTATTAATCCCAGTTCTTGTAAATCAAATGGATTAGCTTGATTGCATACCTGCGAAAACTGCGCCGCACTTTTTTGCGGGTCTCAAGATACCCACTGACCCATATTTATAGTTAACGTCAAATAAGTACGCCGCCTCAACGCCCTGAGGTCATATTATCACGTGGCATACTACAATTGGGTGCTGGTGGATGTTATGAGGAAGTGTTTATGAGAAAAGAGGGGGGGGGGGGGGGGGAGCTACAGTTATTTTCTCGGTTCTTGTTGGGGGCGTCTGAACCGCATCGTGAAGGAGGGTTGAAGGAGGTTAGAGTCGCTGCAATGTTCGACTCCGGATCAATTTCGGCCACCTGGGGTTCTTCATCGTAGACTCACATCGCACGCACAGCACAGTGGTGTTCTCGTACTTCGACTCTGTCAAAATGCTGTCATCGCTAGTACGATTCCATCCTGCGACATCGTGCTCAGGGGCGCCACAGCCACGAATACTACAGGGGCGCCACAGTTACGAATACTACAGGAGCCTACACCGTCGTAGGCTGCTTATCAGTACACGTTGAGTGTTTGGAGTAATTAAAATGGAAACTGCAACTCGTAGAGAATCTTCTTTACTAAAGAAGAAACTGGCGAACGATCATACGATCTGATCACCGCGGCGAAGCTACCATATCAGTGGAGCTTTTGCATTCCACTTTACATTAGTCGACTCTACCGGCGCGTCTTTGAATTTGATTTTCCCGCCATTTTTTTTTTTAACGCATTAGCGTTGAAGGCCCGTTAGTCAGAAATTCCGACGTTGGTGTCGCTGTCGATGTTGTAAGCGAAAAAGCATGGCCAGGTAGCTGGCAGGCGGTGGCAGGTACCAGGCATGGCCGGACACAGATTATGCGATGCATTGTGCGACTAAACGATACCACATTGTATCCGAAAGTCAAGCCAACTTGGGTTTCCCATTTGAGGTGAGAAGGTGGAATAAGAACCAACCGTCCACTGCTCTTCGATGCCGAGTCAGGCGCGCTACTCCTATAGGCCATGCAGACACGCTCATACGGCTTTGTTAAAGCGGAGCTTTATATGCCGGGTGGTAGCCTACGTTATAGCACTAAACCTTTAAAGGCGGAGCTTAAGTGTCCATTATATTGTTCTTGTGCGTGGATGGAGGCTTCTCGAAGGAAGACGTGGTTCTTAGGGTGGTTTGTGGTTCGTTTTAAGTACATGTGATGAATAAAGGAGTCTGGAGGTGGGTGGAGTCCTTCTGATAGTCGGCGGGTGTGGAGGGTGCAGGTGGCAGTGTGGATACGCATTGACATCCTCTCGTGGATATTTGGTGGATATAAAGCTTCTTAAGAGTGAGGTGGGTGCTGGGTGGTGCATCTTGTGAGTGGAGGTGAGCGTTGTGAAGCCTGCTCTGGTGGGTGAGTGGCAGGTTCCTTTCATTTTCATGTCATTTGTTGATGGTCTCAGTGGCAGTTAATTGGTTTTAGAGGTGAGCGATTAAATGCATAACGCAATAAACTAACTCAAGAAATGCAACAAGCAAATAAAATATATGTTTTTAGGCCCTTAATTAAGCAATGTTAGCCGTTGCGTTTTTTAAATAGTTGATGGTCTCCAATGGCGGCTATAGGTCCAGAAAAGTAATTTCAGTCCTCTATTGTGCGTGAATTAAATATTGAGAAAAATCACTCAGCCCCGCAGCAAGTGGTTCCAACATTGTAACAGCGGTTAACGCGTGCAGAACGATTTCCTTTTGTCTAACAGCTGGAGACTTTGCTCTTTTTTTATTTTCAACCAGTGCCACCGTTTCTGCAAAGTTGGGCTGCTCAGTCCAAGGTTGTAGAATAAAACCATGTCCAAGGCGACCTCCGTTCGAAGTAGGAGCGACGCAAAAACTTAATCTGGATCATTTTGCCAAGCAAAAGGATTCTTCACAGGCCACGTATAGCTTCAGGGTGTAAAATCTCAAATACTTCTCCCCCCCCCGCTACGCCAGACAGCAATTCAGACAGGACGAAAATAATATTTCAGGTACACCTTTAGGTATGTATGACGCGACAGAGCTCCCGTCATTGTTCGCGTACGTGTGCTTTGCAACTCGCTTATAATCACAAATCTCTTAATTATCTGTGCCTCTAATATATCACACGTACTGATTAACATGCATTCGTAAGCTACGTGGAAGACCATCCGACATAGACATAAAACCTTGCGCTTTAAACAAACCATGTGAGAGTGAGTGCCTGCGTGGCTTGGAAGCATAGCGTGTCTTACTCCGGGATCCAATTGTCACAGATCGAGGGTTTGCACACCATTTTACCCAGGAACTGCCAGAATTGGTACCTCCTTTAATTTGGCCGCGTCATGAGGTCTCGTGACGTCATGCAACCTGCCAACAAATCAGTGCCTAGCCATGCTTGCTGCCAACCAGAGGCATGATGGTCATGACGTTTCGCCCAACGCAGGTGCCGGATTTTCTAGGGAACAGGGTATTGTTCTAAAGCTACCATGTTAGAAAATGAGATGGGGTTGCCTCTGAGGGCATTATTAGGCTTCTGCAGTCAAAATTATGAAATTTCGTGTTTCCCTCCATTTACTTTTTCATTTTTAGAGCAGTGTCAAATACAACTGTCAGGATCGGCGGCAGTAGTTGTGAAGTCTGAGCACACAAAATCAAAAGGATGTATCTGTAAAGTTGGAGTAGCCCTTTAACAGTGAGTGCACAAACGAGGCAGCTGTAGCCCAACATGCCACGACAGCGCCCGTTACATGAAAAAGTAAGTAGACAGTGTAGGGCGCAGCATACTCCATGTCACTCCTAGCGACCAAGATTGATATATCACATACTTTTTGTGGGAGTTTTACACAAAGGAGAAATATGCAGGCAGGGTCGGAATAACTGATTGTATCCGCTTATCAGTTTCTTTTTTCATGACGTGCAAAGGTACGCTGCGTTTCACGTGCTAAACAAGGTTGCGCGCTATTGGGTTTTACAGGGGTATGTGAGCCCTGAGGTTATTAGCATGCTCATCCGATTTGTAACTCGATTCCGATGTAACATCTAGTGAAAAAGCTTGACGTGTTAAGCTTTGGCGGATGAAGTGTGAGCAAACAACCAGCGAACAGCAGCAATACGGGTATGACAGCAACAAGCCAACAAGCAAGCGGAAACTATATCAGCGGAAACCGCCTTGCGTGTGAGCGATGTCGTGCCGCCATAATAGAGCGCTGCGCAGTGCGCAGGTTGAATAACGCGCGCCAGAGCATCCACGTGCCGCCGGGCATCGGAGCCGTGGCGCCATCCAGCGGCAATGCGCAGAAGTCCGTCTAAACAGTAATGGCTGGTCGCAAGGGGTGCGAGAAGCCTTGAACCTTCTAGCTTCTGTCCACCCTGTCGTCACTCCCAGAAAAAGCGATTTGACTGGGCTGTTAAGGTGGGAAGTCAACGCTTTCATGTGCTATGAAGCAGCCCAGTGTCCTAACTGGCAACGCCCTTCACCCCTCTGCAAATCGCGTAAGCTTGTAGGTTGCACAAAGTTGCATTCGCCCGACCTAGTGCTGATGAGCGGTGAGTACTCCGAAGTTAGGGTGGGTTAGGATGCCTCGATGGCAGCGCCGCCATCCAGGGTGGAGACAACCATGGAGGAATTTTTCCTTCCTCCATGGGGACAATATAGTTATAGTGCCTAGAATATACATCCGCCTTGGCTAGTGTGCCGAGGGCGCGCGCTGGCGTGTCCGCCTAAAGCCCCTCAATAAACTTTATTGAGGGGCTTTATGTCCGCCGCGGTGATGCCTTCCCGCCGCCACCGCGGGGCGGCGCTACCAATAGTAAGGTGCTATCGCTCCGCGTTCGCGGCCTCGGCAGCATAGGCGGCATATAGGTCCGGATAGCGCGCCGCGCTTTTCACTGCGAAACCTGTCTCTTGACGGTTTAAGCACACTTTGTGTCTAAAAACAGTCTTGGTGGAAGAGATTCATACCGTCCTAGTACTGTGCGGAGAAAATCATACGCTCAAATAGCGCTCGAGGAAGCGTTTAACAAATACTGTCTGGTCCATGTCTGCTGTATATCTGTTTTATTTATTCAGCTGAACCGGATAAGGTCTTAAGCAGAACACATGTTGACTTACTGATATCCAGCGAGAGAAGAAATTTGAGAAAACCACCTAAAGTTGACACGTTGGTTGCAATAGTTTATTAATCTTTGATTAAACGACGAGTCCGGGCCAGATTCAATATATTGCTATGAAATATTCCGATGACGATTTTATTTGATCTAGAGCCACTCGATTGCGATCCACGCATCCCGATTGCGGATGCAAGGTATCGTATGCATCTTCCTTCTGAGTGAGCGCTCAGTCAGCCCAGGTGGTTGTCCCGAAATATGGGAACTATATTCTCAATCGCGATCTAACCCGGAACGGATCGACGACGACTGTTATTGTCCGTGTGACACAGGTATCAGAAAATACCCTTAATATTTTACACTGTTCATTAATCCAACTTTGAATTTTATTTACTCTTCGGGTCTTTTCTTATGGTCCATGGTATATCGCGATGCCGCATTCAAGTGCTACGAACGTCAATACGTATACGGGCCTCATGCTTTCGGATAGGCTACGTCGACGTTTCTGCAATTCAGTCATCTTATTGCTAAGGTGATATATATCAGGTTAGTGACGTTTTATAGCATCACATATATGCTACAGAAAAGAAGGGCGATCTTGCTTTTTTTTTTCTTTTTTTTTTTTTAGTAGTCGATATTTATTGCCTCAGGGCATCAGTGGGTTATGAGATGAAGGATGAATAAATGATTAAATGAATGGAAAAAGGTTGGCTGATTTTATGAAGTCCAGAAGTGAGCGATGATGAGGTCCCTGCGTCCAAGTGACGTATGAGGCAGGATTGGTTGCTGAAAGGCCAGCTATGCTCAGGTGCCGGATTCGTGTTGGCTTGAGTGCTGGGCAGTCCCACAGCAAGTGGTGGATGTCGGCCTCGACATCTTCGTTGTTACAGATCGGGCATCCTGGGCGAGGATATAAGTGTTGGAAGTATGACCACGTCCTAGTTACAGCTGGTGTAAGGGCAACACCGACCCGGATCCTCCTAAGCGCAACCTCCTCTGCACGGGTGAGACCGCGGGGAAGGGATATCGCACACGGAGGGATAAGTGCACGTGTGCGGCGCCGGAGGTGCTCCTTTCTTGACAAAAGGAGGGTAGCGTCGTCGACTTCGAGAAGCCGTGGGATTGATGCGTCTTGGTTCACGAGGCGGGTTGCAAAATCAGCTTGACTTTGGGAAGGCAGCAGATCCCGTGGGACCCACTCAATGCGTATTGATTGTGGGATGCGCGCCGCAAGCTGGTGGATGTCCTGGCAAATTTTAGGGCAGCGGCTGACACGTCGGAGCAGACGTACTGCTTGAAGTGCGTCAGTGCGGATGACAATGTGGGCTGTAGGGAGCATGGTTATAGAAGTCACGGAGCAGTGTGCCTCCTGAACTGCCACAAGCTCAGCACAGAAAGATGTAAGTGGTTCCGAAAGCTGAAACGTAGTTGTCTGATTCAGGCTAGGTCTCCGTGGACAGTGGATTGCCGTTTTGGCTTCACAGCCTTGCAGGCTTCCATCTACGTACACTACTATGGAATCTTGAGGCAGGTTAGTATCTTGCTCTTCAAATCTCTGGCGTAGCAACGATGCAGAGTTGGCAGACGTCGGTCTGCGGATGTCAGTTGGCTTGTTGTCTCCTAACAGTATAAATTTCCAGGGAGGGAGAACTGGCGCAGGTGGCTGAAGAATAATGTGTGACGTTGCATACGCCCTCAGTGCTTGCGTGGAATGTGACAAAGTGGCCTTGAGTCTGCGAGCATCACGGCGCTGCTGCACCAGTTCATCGATGGTGTTGAGCTGCGCATTCTCCTGTAACGCTACGACCGGTGTGATTCGTGGAAGGCATGTTATGGTCCTCATAGCTTCTCGATTTACGGCTTCAAGGCGATTCCATTGTGCCCTTGTAAGATGCTGGAACTGGGCCTGATAAACAATACGGGGCTGAGAACCGCCCTCACTAACTGGCGTGCAAAAGACGAGCCAGCGCCACCCGTTTTAGGTGCAATTCTTCTTATTAAACTTATAGTTTGAAGTGCTTGCTTTTTTGCCTGAGAGAGCCAAGCAGTCGCTGATCCTGATTGGTGAATTGTTAAGCCCAGAATTTTCAGGCTCGAACTTTCTTGTATTGGGGTGCCTGATAGAGAGAGACGAATTGGACTTGAGGCAAGTTTACGGCGTCCCCAGCGGTTGGCGACTGACGTGTATGAAGTTTTACACACATAAAGTTGAAGGCCAATGGAGGATGCGTAATCAGAGGTTACGTCTAAGGCTGACTGAAGGGCGGCCTCTTGAGTGAGAAGATCATGGTGAGTGCTCCATACCGTGATATCATCTGCGTACTGCAAAAACTTGATTTCAGGGATATCATGTAGGCGCCACGCCAATGGGATGAAAGTAATATTGAATAACGTCGGAGACAATACTGATCCTTGGGGCACGCCACGTAGTGAAACGAATGAACCAACAGTGTCACCGCTGAGGCGTATTGCAAATTTTCTTCCGTCCAAAAATGATGCGACAAAAGTGCGTACTCTCGGAGGGAGATGAAGCATGTCAATGGCATTCGGGATTGCAGCATGACTGATGTTGTCATATGCGTTTTCAACATCCATTGCTTATATGGTACGCACATTGCGGCTGCGGGTAGATGACAGAACTGCTGATGCCAAGACAGCCAACCCGTCCTCTGTACCTATGTATGGACGAAATCCAATTTGAGCAGGGTGATAAAAACCGTGCTGTTCAAGCCACCAAGAAAGTCGTGTGGCTAGCATTTTCTCTGCGAGCTTGCAAAGCGTTGATGTTAAGGAGATTGGTCGTAAGTTGGCGAGGTCCGTTGGAGGCTTCCCAGGTTTGGGAATAGGGATCACGACAGCGGTTTTCCAGCTCTCGGGTACGACACCATCAAGCCACACTTTGTTTATGGTGTCTAGTAGTTAAGGAAGTGCAGCAGTACTGAGGTTCTTGTAAACCTCATACTGAATTTTGTCCAGGCCGGGCGCTGTTTTCCGTTTCGCATCGTCAATTGCAGCCAGCAGCTCGCACATCGAAAAGGGGCTCGCAATTCCATCTGCGTCGGCAGCAGATGGTAGTTTCCATGCGTCTGCAGGGATACCTGCCAAATTAAGGTTTACAGCTGAAGGAGGCAGTATATCGTATTTTGGGAAAAATTTTCGAGCAGCTTCTTTGGCCAAATCACCCGGCGACAGATTAGCCGCAAAGCATGCTGTTGCTGCTGCGTCAGTAGAACGACGACCATGTTCCATTGCACGAAACGTTCGCCATAGTGAGGCATTCGATGATTTATCAGAAAAGTGTTCACACCATGTATGCCACTGGCGTCGCGAGAGATCGCGTTCATATCTCCGAGCCTTTGCGGTAAGATAATTCAGTCGTGTACGTGCCTGCCCCGAAGTAGGGTCTCGCGTAGCAGCCAGCTCAGCTTGACGGCGGGCTGCCCACAAGTTAAGCAGGCCGAGATCTGGTGCCGGTCGACCTACATCAATCCAGGTAGTAGTCGTAGCGCTGTTTAGTGCTCTCTGTATACGGTCAACAAGGAGTGACGGCGAATCTGAAGACATACTGTCGAGACATGAGCGAAAGCTGTCCCAGTTTATCACAGAACATTTGCGGCGTAAAGGGCGGAGACGGGAGGGATGGAGACCGATGAGGATAGGGTGGTGATCACTTCCCCAGCAGTCCGGCTCCATGTGCCATGAGGGAGTTCCTGCGCCCAACCACCACGTCAAGTCTGGAGCATAGGCAGCACTACGTATGTGACGCACAGGCCGTGTTGCTGTCCCAGGGTGATTAAGCAGAACAAACACGGCATCAGTGAAGGCGTCCCGCACACGCCTACCACGAGGGCTTGCAGTGGGATACCCCCAATCTGGGTGAGGGGCGTTAAAGTCGCCTCCGACTAAAATTGGACACCCGGGGTATTGCCGACGAACACTTAATAACCAGCCAAGATTAATACGGGAAGAGGCGCCTCCAGCTGGTCGAATGTAATAAGAAACAAGAACAACGGTTCCTTTCAGAAATTTCGCAGCAACTGCTACTACCTCTTGGTATGATGTGCACCAGTTTTCGAGAGAAAGGCGTACATGAGGAATACTCGTTTCAACATATATCGCCGCCTTTCCCGGGCGAGAAGCAGTCTGCACGCGACGGTCGGTCATTGAAGGAGACACGCAGCCGCTGAAGCCAGGAATAGATGGCAAGGCGTTCGTTTCCTGAAGTAACATAGCCCACACCCGAAGCTTGTTAAATCGCAGTCGGGTCTTGAGCTCGGCCACCTTCGTGGAAATGCCTCTACAGTTCCACTGTAGTACACCAGGACGACCGGATTTCGCCATTTTGTGTGCTAGTCCAAGCGCTGTAGTATCACAGATGTCAGGTTGGACAACTGGTTGACCATATAGCGGAGCAGCGATGTTGCAGAGTTATCATTGGGCGTTGTGGTACTCTGGGAAGAGGCAGCAAATGGCCCTGTTGAGCGGGATGAAGGCGGTTGTGTTGGGCAATTACTAGATTTGGCGGTTACTTCTGCAGCTCGCCGACGTCGAGCAAGCATTTCGCGGTGTTGTCGGAGCTTAGAGACCTCTGCTAAGAGACGATTGATTTGCTCATCCACTACAGCCATATCTTCGTCTGGTAGATCAGTACACTGCTGTATTGGCTGTTGTCGACGGCGTTTCTTGAGCACCGTATCATTAGACTTTGTCTTAGCTGGAGGTGCATTCGAAGCGGGCTCAGGAAGCTCTGGCCACTCGTCATCATTCCACTGAAGAGCTGCAAAGCGATTGGATGTCTGAACTGGCGTCATGTCCTCTATTGGCCAACGCTTAGTGTTCCGAAGACGAGCCTTCTGCGTTGCCTTTTGCTTTGTCGGACAACTTGGAGATGTTATCTCGTGGTCGTCCGATTTGCAGAGGCCGCATCGGTACGTAACTTTTCCTTCAGCCGCACCTTCATCGGCAGTAGCAAAGGGGCAAGATTTGCGCATGTGCCCTGCCCGAAAACAGTTATAACAGTAAACCACGCTCGGTTTATACGGCCGTGGCCTTAATATGCAGCCGTAGTAGTACAGACAGGCTGGGAGTGTCGGAGGGCCTTGCAAGGTGATCATGCAGGAACGCCCCTTTCCTATGTGTCGGGCCTGTATGACTCGGTGCGTTGGGCAGTACAGCTCACGTGGAAGGGTGGTTTGATCTTCGTTTATGTCGACGTTGTAAACGACGCAACGCTGCAATTCGGAGACTTCAACCAGATACACTTGCACAGGCACTAAGATCTCACTTGTGACTGAAATATAACTAAGCGTTTGGACACGTTCCACCGCAGTAAGTGTCGGGAGCCACACAGCTATAGTGTTTGACTTCTTCCTTGTCGTGAAGCCCCGAAAACCTCTGGTTCCGAGACACGCGTCCAAGTTGGCCTGGATGATCCTGTTTGGTATATCGGTGAGGCTTTTGTTGGCTAGAGATTTAATCGCCACTTTATAAGATGACGATCCCGGTGTAGGTGCAACCTGGTTTTCGATAATTAAGCAGGAGCGCTTTCCTTGATAGCCACCACTTGCCGAGGACGAATTCGCTTGATTATCTTCTGAAGGACGCTTGTGAGGGGCACGGGTGCTCGTTGATGCGGATGGTGGAGCCGATATGTCCATTGAAGAGCTTGTCTCCTCAGGTCGCACTGTTGGATGTGCATCTCGTCGTGTTAGCTGAGTGGCCATAGCCGTGCTCTGCCCAGAGAACAGTTCACTTACGGGCTGTTGTCCATTTTGGGAAGGCTGAATGGGCGCTGGTGCTGAAGAACCGGGAGCACCAGGCTGGACCTGAGGCCGATGGTCAGGTTGAGGTGTCGACGGCAGGGCAGGAGTTGCAGCGAGCAACTCCGGCGAAGCTACCTCTGCCAGCGTGGCAGCGGCAGCACTAGGCCTAGCCTCCGTGCCGACCTGAGCTGCAATCATGCATGAGTAGCATGCGCCGGAGGTCTCGCAACCTGACACGGAGAGGACGTCTGGAGCTTCCTCGGAAATAGAAGATCCACTTCTCTGGAGACAGGACAGGTGCTTACAAGGACGGCAAGAATTTTCAGAGGAGCGATGAAGCCACCTTAGCAGGAAGACCCCTTTCTTGCTTTTTCGTAACATATATTGCACGCGCGCATGTCTTCAAAGATCGCATGCGACAATAAACACAAGCAGTCTGAATCTGACTTCAGTTTTTGTTCTTACTCTTTATTCATTTGTTTTATTAGGAAGTCACTTAATTGTTGCTTCATACATAAATGATTATTATGCGGTGTGCTTTCTTTTGTAACAGAAGGAAAGGCAAGAAACAAAAGTGGTGATTGTATCACTGATTTTTTTTTACAAAGTCTACAATATAGTAACATTTGAGCAAAAAGGCGCAGCAACAATAAACAAGTAAAAATATAGAAATGCACCGCTAAAGGTTTTGGAGAAAGGCCGCACATATGACACCGCAATAATTTTAAAGTAGTCTGATACCAATTTTTGGTGGTATTTTTTTTTCGCTTGCTAATGATGCGCTAGATATTCCTGTATAATTCTCCTCGTGGTTTCTCGCTTACCACCGCTAAGTAATTTATAATTAATTTTACTTTCTTCACCAGTTTCGGCTTCGCGGTTTCAACAGCCGAGCGGTTGTTGTACGGTCACAATTGTCTAGGTCACGCGCGGGATTAAAAAAAAAAAAAAAGCTTTAACCACAGACTCACTTATTAGCTCCTCATTTTACGCTTTCAATAGAGCCACTTGTGCTGCGCTCCATGCCAGTTTTCTCTTAGCTCTTCTCAGAGCGCGAGAAATGTTGCAGCATTTATTTGGCTAGTTGCATGCTTTTTCCTTCTTTCTGCGCATCTTGTGTAAGCCTCCGCTGGTATTTGCATTAAGCGCAGCTAACCCCTTCAGAGTTGACGGTCAAGCGACACTTTTTCTGCAAAATATATTCCCATGAATGATATGTGCTTCCTGAATCAGCTGGTTGCAGGCCACATTCGGAACAAAGACCCTCCAGTGCACTCTACCTATATAGCTCTATCTTCAGCTTTAGATATTGTTGTATTGTACGCGCTTGTTTTTTTCCGAGAATATACACTGTAGTGTCCACAGAACTGCGTTCAGGCTTCCAAAAGTTATCACTTTTTCTATGTACAAAGTGGCAAAGTTTTTTTTTTTTTTTTTTTAGGCCCGATAACGCGCGTAGGCTACAGATCCAGCAGGTGCTTCGGTTAATTTGGTCCAAGTTGCAGGTATGTAAATTGAGTCATACGGATCCCGAGGCTCAAAGCTGCACGTCTGCTGCTGCGGGCATGAGTTCTCGCTCGGCTCTTCTGCTGCCAGCTCCTTGGAAGCATTGTCAAACATCCTTGACGGTGCGTGCATGGCTGTCGTCTGCACCACTGGCATTACGGCACTGCGTTTTTGTCGTTTAGCGGCCGGTTGGTCACAGAGGTTCCTCAACTTTCTTTTCGATGTCTTCTTAGGCAGAAGATGGTTCGGATAATGGTCGAATAGCGTTGGCACGGTTTAGGGCTTAATTCGTGGTCTATCTCTAGCGAGCTCGTTGACGATGCCGTTTACTGTCACTTTGAACGTTCTCTCGATGTAGCTCTCCTCAAAATATTTTTCGCAGACAACACACGTTGAAGTCAACTTGCGGTCCTGTATTTTAATCAGCCGCTTCCACTACGCAAGCTGCGCAGGGTCCGATGGCACACCGAACATAGAAACCTAGTCCTGATTCGAGCGGTAGCCACTCCGACAGAGCGACACGAAACATGTCTTTTCCCTGCCCTGATGCTTTATTTTTAGCATCATTAGTCGTTGCAAATTTAATTTTCTCATATGAATGCAAGAAACACTACGACTAAAACAAAAGAACAGCGTAGACGCGTCCAAAGCGCTCGAACCCACTGATGGCTCGGCCAGCGCAGCTGCAACAAATCAAGGGCGCGCCGGCGGCCGACGGCGTCGACGGCACCTTTACGATGAGCAGCGCCCCTGGCGGCCAAAGTTGGAAGGCATCGCCGGCGCGGCCACCTCCTCCCATTGAGAGAGCCCTCCGCACGGCACACTAGCCAGTATATTCTAAGCACTATAATATAGTGCTTAGAAGTTTATTCTAGGCACTATAGAGACAACCTCGCCGACGCCGCCATATTGAAGCACACGGGATCCGCTGCGCTAGCATGCGTAACGGCGCCGTTCTTGATTTCGGCGCTTCAGAGTGCTTTGAGTTGAATTGTCTTTTCCATCAGTATCGCACTGCGTGGAATTTCCATCTTAATAGCCATTTTACACATCGAATTGTCGAATGCGTAATTGTACGACTTAATTTATCGGCCTCAAGTGGCCGAGCTTGTGCGGCTGTGGGATTGGAAAACCTGTTAATATTTAACAGATCCTTTCGCCAGCATGTTCTGCTTCCCTGTGTGGGTTGAAGAAATCATCGTATCATTTTTTTTTATCCGTGGTTTTGTTGACTTCCGCGCGGCAGCCGCTCGCGCCCTGCGGTTGGATTCGCTTTCGTTGCACGGGCTGTTTCTCTTTATTGAGCTCGCAGAAACTGATGTCGGTGTCTTTCCAATCTTTCGAAGTGAAAATTCGAGCTGTCTGGCCGTATATATTGCTTACAAGGAGCAATTACATCTGTTTACAGGCAGACGCTGGTATATATTAGTGATGCGTGAACTTCTGTATATGAACGTTGCGACAGTGCCTTTTTTTTTCTCAAAGTGCTACTAAGGAAAGATAAAACGCCAAACGTGATTATTAGGGTTAATTTGGAGTGATACAAAGAAATACTTTGAAGAATATTATCCAAAGTGAGGAAGAGAACGTTTTCATAAAAATGCTGCTGAACATTACCGAGCCTCGCATATTTATAAACAATGCGTAGTCTACAACAGATACGGATCCAGAAAACCCAGGAAAAATTTGAGTAACATGATGCGTGCTGACGGCATGTTTACATATGTCACATCATGATTAGGCATTTTGCTCCGCAACATAATACGCGATGCGCAAAACGTCGACAACGCCGCCTGTCGTCAATGCCGCAAAGCGTAGGCGGGCTCGGTCGGGCGCTGTTCCCGACAGCGTCGTCTATGCGCGCGCGTCCTGTTTTCGTGTTCTGTCGCGGTTTAACAGATATAACGCCGCTGTCAACCTTTAGCAATGTCCGGGAAGAATTGCTGCGTAGTTGGTTTTTCGAACACACATAAAACCTTGCTAGGAACACCTTTGTATAAGTTTCCAGTGATGCTTCACGAGAACGACGGCGGCCGTGAATCGCGGCTGTTCGACACAGAAAGCAAGCAATCGTACCGAATGACATTTGTTCAGGTTAATGTCATTTTTTCGACGCGCTGGTACACGACCAAAGCTAAGGCCATTTTCAAAGTATGGTAACTGTGATTGATATGCAAATATTGGAGTGCCTTCAATGTGTTGCGAAGATGACGGCGCTGTAAACGAAAGCAGCCTTTAAATTTACATTCATGTCTTGCATACCTTGTAACCAACCTCTTTATTAGGACTATTAACTACGAAGTTAGCGGCTGTGTCGGCGGCGTTTGTTAACGAAAGGGTTCGGAAGGTATGCACGTCTGCGTTCGACTGCGAAACGCGTACGCGTTTCGACAACGTAGTACACTTTCCGCACTAAAGCAAGTGTCAAGAGCAACACGTAAAATAGGCAGTATCTAGTGTACTCTCTGACAGCGCTTTTATAGAACCTTCGAGTATCGCATTACGGCGCAGCATACTACAGCCCCGTTGACTCCCGTATGTTTTCGTCAGATCGATCGCTTGGCGTATTAAGGCCCGTCGAAAAATGCTTGAGCTTAGCCTCATCAAGAAAGCATACGACAAATTCGCAACGCTTGCCACATCGGAGGCCGCGAGCTTACCGCAACGACGCTGTCCGCGAAGGTGGCCGACGATGGCCTTCTGGCCGTGTGCTAGGCCCTAGTCGTCGCTAAGCCTTAACGCCTAAACGGTTTCGCATAAAAGCCATAGCTGGAAGTTCTTTGGAAATAGTAAATTTTCTATTCATAAAACTGCATTACTATCAGTTCAATTGGCTCAAAAATTGTGTTACAGTAAACTGAAGGTGTAACCTCTGCGACGCCTCAGCAGCGCAGCTAGAGAACGAAATCGTATGAGCTATGTCTCACCGGCGGCAGCTCCTAAAAGCAGAAATTTGCTTGTATTGCTGTTATCACTTCTTCCAAAACCTCGTTATATAGCAGCGATCCTCAGTAAAGATAACTTTTTTTTAGATTCCTTCCTCAAATTCAGCGCGTATTATTTGAGATGAACAGAGCATGCTTCTCTTAAAGGGCCACTGTCCAGGGAAGGCTGTTTTAAGCAAAGGAGCCCAGTGTTTCGATCAGGTACCGGAGATAGTCTGTGCAAAATGCTACAGTGACACGCGCACCGCAAAGCATCGAAAATACATTTCAAAGCTCTCTCATGCTCTCCTTTGGGAAGCCAGCTTCCCCGTTTCCTGCGCTGGCCCGACGGGCCCCAGTAATGACGTACGTACCGCGAACGACGTCCATTGGTCCGTCTCGCTGACTGACGGGAGAAGGATGGGTGTCTACCGCTCGCAGCGCGCTTTTCCCTCGCCACAGCCAGACTGAATCCAGCGGCGCGCGCTCCCTCGACCGTTTTTTTTTTCGCGCTCGCGGAGAGCCACGCCCCACCTCCCGCCAAACGCGGAGGAGGAAGGGAAATTTGTATTGCGGAGGCTAGACGACCTCGGGCAGGAGAGTGAAAAACCTTTGCGAGGGAACGGAAGGAGAGAGCCATGAAAGAATCGGGTAATTGCGGTGGCTGTAATTGCGTTATTAGTTACTCTTTTGAAAAACATTTTGCGGCCTTGCGTTCTAGGGGCGAAGTCTCACAGTCACCGGGGAAGAAAATATTTTCGACCGGAGGGTGGACAGTGTGCCTTTAAGGTGGCGACAGAAATCCGCCGTGCCTGCGACTCGGCGCCGACGGACCGCGGCAGCAGGGGCGACCTGTTTCGCCTGTGCTGAGTGCAGTGGCTACGGGTTGGCTGGCAAATGGGGGCCAGTATTCTTACGATGCTATTTGGCATAGTTCACGTAGATGACTGGCTGCAAATTTATAGGAGCAGAGTAGTATATATGCCGGTGGCACTTGTCTAGTTTATTTTGGGTGTATCCTCTCACCGAGTGAGATCTGGTGTCGACATAACACATTTCCTCGTTGATCGCATTCGGATGTGTACCTAATGCCGTTTTCATCAAATGTCATATTTTCTCATGTAGCAGCAAACAAATATCATTTTGAACGAGCGTCATTCGATGCAAAAGGCATTAAATTTGCCCTGTGGCAGGCCTGAGTGATAAATACGTTTTCAGTGTTTTCTGCTTGTCATTGGACCTTCAGTGAACTCTTCTTGTTTAAACTTGATCGCCTCCGCTGGCCGGTACAATACGAATTAGATTTGTGAAACCCTTAGCCAGACAATCTTTAGCGTGCATTCACATCGCACAGCACACGGTTGCATTTTGCGTTTTGCCTCCACTGAAACGCGGGCGGTGCAGTCGACTTCGGTCCCGATAACTAGATCCTCCTCAGTAGCCTAAGCCACTGCAGCGGGTTATTGAACAGATATTTGCCAATATGCGTTTTGAAACTTGTCATGCAATTACTTTGAAGACCGAGCCAGTGTTAATTCCTATTGTCTGGCTAGATTACGAAAACATAACATGTCGCTGCACTTGCTATTTAGACTGAACTCTTGCTACAGTAACCCAATATGCGCTATTTTTCTGATGCTCAGAATGCTGGTTTGCATGCTCGCTGGCTTTTCCTGCGTTCGCACCGGTACGAAACTGCTCGCAGTTTCGACGACGCTGCCTAGTTTACTGTAGCAATATATTGCATGTAAACGAAGCAAGCGTATACCATCAAGCAAACAAAGAACATTGGTTCATAGGTCAAGGAATGAACGAATTAGCGCGGTGTTGTTATGAAAGCGGGGCTCTCAAAATGGCGTCCACTTCATACACAACCTTGTTGACGCTCGTATGCAGCAGACGATGCATATGCATGGAGGCGATGTAGTTACAGACGGCCGTGATATCGAACACATGTCCACTATTATGAAGTGCGATCCCCTTGCGCACACTGTCACCGCTGAAGTGCCCGCAAGAAGCGCACAAACGGCAGACTCTCACGCGCGCACCATGGCCACGCTTGCCGCATGAGGCCCGCCTCGGGTTCCGACGGCCGCCGCTACGCGGCTTTCAGTGGCTCCCCTAATAGGCGCTGCGCATGGCGTATAGGAAGCACGGCAATGAATGAACATCACATTTATCGTGTTGCAAATATATACCCGCAAACAAAATTTGGCTACATCGCTTGCGATTACAACGGTGCAATATACACTTATCTAAAGAAATAAGCTAGGAGCCTTGATATGAGATTCGCGAGACATCGCTACCGAAAGCATATTCACTCGACTCTAGCTATGACACTACGCTAATAGAAAAACAATGTTCGAAGCGAAATATAGGTCAAAACTGTCTTGAAACTTACATCGCCGGTATATAACTTAGTTATTTTCCGTCGTTCTCACTTCTATCTTCCCTTTCAGCTCCAGGGGAAATGAAAACAACCTAGTCCTTTACGGGTTCACCCAGCGCATATTAGCACACACAAATTCTCGTAATGCTCATTCTGTTGACCTGACAAGCTCGTAAGACACGCGGTCTAACACTCAAATAAGTAAAACCACCAGCGAGTCAGCCGCAGCCTCGAACAACGCAAGCTTAGCTGCTTGCACCACGCAACTGCGACCGCACCGATCGCCCGTCGTGATTCAACATGGCGCCGCAGCGTGAAAGAGGCGGCATTGGGCCGGTCAAAGGATGGCAGCACCCTGAACGGTAGCGCTGACATCGAGGCACCCTATCCGCGGTGAGTGCATTAGGCGGAGTCGATTCTCATATGCCTTGCTCCGGGCTTCGCATGTGTCGAAGGTAGATCACCCGAGGTCCTCTTAGACAGCCTCATTGGCAACATTGCCGTGCTATTGCAGCTACGTGCCATGCCCACATTAACTATGTTGCATTGTGTGCGTTCCATTAATTCACGCGTCGGCGTGGTCAGACATCTGACGGCATGTGCAATGTTATCACGAGAACATGAATCATCTTCAACAACTCTTGTACCATTAGGAGCCGGTTCTACCCTTAGAGGCACCGCCTCCGGATACTTCCGGCCTGCTCTGAGGCCTGCATGCTCCAGGTGCGCTTCACGCTTCTCTGTGTAGTCCGGTCAGTCCCCGAGCTGTATACTTCCAGATATCAGTAACCGGAACCCACAGTCGGCCCCCGGTACTTAATTGGCAGCTACGGTAGATTTTAAATGTTGCTGCCAGAGCCCGCAAACGTGTACGCCGTGAGCTCTGCCTGCAAGTGCACCACTCACGAAGTAAAAACTGGCCGGTGCTATCTCTCTTAAACCGATTATGATGCAAAAGCATGGGCTTTCTCTTCATCATTTTAACTTGGTGTAATCGTTGCTTTTTACACTATACTTACCTGTTGCAAACTTTCTGTAGCTATATGGTCCTGGCGCGCTGCAATTTCAGGTGTAAATGTGGCGCCATCTGGAAGCCACTGCGTCAAATAGGAGAGGATTTACTATGGCCTCCGCAATCAGGTCCGGCGCAATGGTACGCTTGATGGTGGAGGCGACGGGTTTAGCCCTATTTGAGGCACCATCTGGAAGCCGCCGCATCAAATGGCGGAGCTTTAACGACGCTTAAACCTGGTTATAACAAACGAAAGCATCCGCTGCTGTGGCTCAGTGTTAAAGATGCTCGGCTACCCGAGTATCTGGGTTCGAGACCGACCGCTTCGAATCCGCTGCGACAGTTATGTTTCAATGCGAAAATACTACAAGAGTTCATGGTCAGTCTTCGCTAGTCATAGGCTTCATTACTCTGTCGGTTGACTGGCGATTTGAAATACTGGTCGGGAAGACCCGCACGTTGGAGCCGCTGTATACCGGACTTAGTTTGAATTTCCCACATGAGGGCACGTGACTGTGACCTTGCGAATCAGCTTAGCCAATAAGAGCGACGTACGGCACAAACAAGATCGAACAAGGTTCTTGGTTGGTGGTGGTGAGTGTTGTGACGATCCCTCCCATGTGTCCCCGCCAGAGCGTTTTCTCTACGGCAGCCGAACCGGTCTGCGTGGGGGAAGAAGCGGGAAGGGAAAGAGTGAATAAACGCTCTCCCCGCGTACAGCGAGGAGGGCCAGTTTGTCTCCCGCTAGCAATGTGCACAGTCTCCTTTCTGGGCGCCTCATCCCGCGCCCTTCTCAGGGCACGTTGGTGACCCGGGCATAGATATCTTCGGGCTCGGCCCCTAACAACCCCATAACAATCCTGGCGACGAGGTAAACCTTAACGCATTGCATTACACTTTCTGCAACCATGCCTACCTACGGAGTTTTGGAGCCGTTTCACGGGGAGGGAGCAGCCTGGACCGAGTACCTGGAGCGTGTGAAGCTGTTTTTCTACGCTAACCGCGTTCCCGGGGACAAACAAAGGTCTGTGTTCCC
This sequence comes from Amblyomma maculatum, assembly GCF_055883805.1. Taxonomy (NCBI): domain Eukaryota; kingdom Metazoa; phylum Arthropoda; class Arachnida; order Ixodida; family Ixodidae; genus Amblyomma; species Amblyomma maculatum. The sequence continues at coordinate 219,430,641 of NC_139344.1, read as the reverse complement.
GACGTGCTGCGGACCCAGCACATGCTCCTTGCTGCGGAGCCTAGTGACGCCCAAGACGCCCGACCAAGTCTCCATCGACGAGATATTCAGCGTACTCTCCAGCCACTTCATTCCAAAGCCTTCCGTGGGGGTGTGCCGTTTCAAGTTCTACAGTCGCCAACGCCAGCCAGATGAGTCCGTCAACGACTACACGGCATCACTAAAAAAGCTGTCGGCGAACTGTGAGTACGGCACCTTCCTTTCTGACATGCTGCGGGACAAACTCGTTTGCGGCATTAACGATGCGCCAGTGCAGCGGCGCCTGCTTGAAGAGCCAAACCTGACGTTCGAGTCAGCAGTACAAATCCTTGTTGCGATGGAGACTGCCAAAACTGACTCAAGCATGCTGATGCAAGCGCAGGAGAGGGCCGAAGCTCAATCAGTTCACACTGCAATGCGAGCGATGAAACTGACTGTAAGCTGCTATCGCTGTGGAGAGCCACACTACGCGACAGCATGCCAGCATGCCAAATCCAGGTGCAACGCTTTCAGCAAGATAGGGCATTTAGCAAGAGTATGCCGCTCTGCGAAAACTAAAGACACGACGCCGAAGAACGTGTTGAATAAGTACGGCAAGCAAAGGCAACAAAAGCAGCCCGTGCATAATCTTGGAAGCAATGAGAATGTTTCTGCCCCCAAGCCGCAGGTCTACGAGACGTGGCAAATGAACGGCGAGCAAACAATTCCACCCTTCATTGCAGTTTTACAAGTTGCAAGCAGGTCTCTCCGAATGGAGCTGGACACGGGGGCCAGCGTTTCCGTAATGGGTGAAACTGCATTTCAAGAGCGATTTCCCGATCTCCCAGTAGAGCGTTCAGACGTGATACTGAAAAGCTACTGCGGAAGACTTACACCCGTTAGGGGCAAGGTCATCGTGCCAGTCCAATTCGGACGGAGAGAGGCTACATTGCCATTGTTTATAGCTCCTGATCCCTGTCCGACCCTTCTGGAAGAAACTGGACCAGCGCGCTACAACTTGACTTAAATGACGTCAGAGCTGTGGAATCCTTTACAAATATTGATAAGCTCCTCGCTCGATACAAAGATGTATTTTCAGAGGGACTTGGAACAATGAAAGGCGTGAAAGCGAAAATTGTTGTCAAGGCAGATGCAGTCCCCAAGTTTTTCAAGCCGCGAACAATTCCTTTCGCGCTTCAAGATAAAGTCGCGGAATAGTTGCAAAGAATGCAAAGAGAGGGAGTCATTACGCCCACAGGACGTCAGATTGAGCAGCCCCTATTGTTCCTGTGCTCAAGCAAGACGGCCGCGTGCGCATATGTGGCGATTTCAAAGTAACAATAAATTCTGCAACAGTGCTGGAAAAGTACCCCGTGCCGATAGTCGAAGACCTGTGGGCGAAGCTTTCAGGAGGCCAATAGTTCACAAGGCTAGATTAGAAAGATGCTTACCAGCAGGTAGAGCTTGATATCGACTCACAGGGGCTTGTGACAATCAACACACCTCAAGGCCTTTTTCAATACACTAGACTGCCTTTCGGAGTAGCTTCAGCGCCAGCCATTTTCCAGAGAGAAATGGAAAATTTTTTACAAGGCATGCGGCACGTCACTGTGTACTTTGACGATATCTTAGTAACGGGTCTAGACAAGGCAGATCACTTAAAGAACGTTGCCAGTGTGCTACAGCGCCTATAAGAAGCAGGTCTCAAGCTCAAGCTTGCAAAGTGTTCATTCTTAGCTCAAGAAGTTGAGTATCTTGGCCATGACATAAATGCAAATGGACTAAGGGCGACACCAAAGAAAGTAGAAGCTGTCGTTAATGCTCCGAGTTCGAAAGACATCAAGCAACTTCAAAGCTACCTCGGACTAATTAATTTTTACAGGCGTTTTCTGCCTAACCTCTCGACAGTGCTTCACCCTTTGAACCTCCTGCTTAAAAAAGAAACTGCATGGAAGTGGACAAGCGTAGAGGAACAAGCATTCAGAAAAAGTAAACAACTGTTGACCTCTGCGCATGTACTACAGCACTTTGATTCGTCAAGACAAATTGTTCTCAGTTGCGACGCCTCACCGCGCGAAATTGGAGCAGTCCTCGCATATCGAGATGAAACTGGGGAACATCCCATTGCATTTGCATCGAGAAGCCTTCTTCCAGCAGAGAAGAATTATACTCAAGTGGACAAAGAAGCCCTTGCCATGATTTTCGGTGTCACAAAATTCCATCAGTACTTATGGGGTCAAGATTTCGAAGTGATAACGGATCACAAGCCTCTTCTGGGACTCCTTAGGCAAGACAAGCCTATTCCTGATAGATCATCACCCAGAATTATACGCTGGGCAATTACTTTGTCAGCGTACAAGTACAAGCTTGTGTACCGCCCTGGCACCTGCATCAGCAACGCCGACGCGCTGAGCCGTTACCGCTTCCTACGGAGCCCGGCGCAGTGCCCAAGCCTGCTGAGATTTTCATGCTTGAAAATGTGTATCCACGACTTCTTTCGCCATCCGCCATTGCCAAAGCCACAGATCGTGATCCTGTGTTATCAAATTTACATCGTGCGCTACTTACTGGGGATGAGCTGCCAAAAGGAAGTGAGTGGGCGATATTTAAGAAGAACCGCACAGACCTTAGCGTGCACTAAAACTGCATTCTACGAGGAACACGCGTCGTCGTTCCCAAGCAACTACAAACAGAAGTTCTCGACCTACTTCATGAAACCCACCCAGGCGTGGAGAAAATGAAAGCAGTTGCAAGAAGCCATGTCTGGTGGGATGGACTCGACAGCAGCATCACAAAGAAGGTGCAACTCTGCAAAACCTGTCAAGAACATCAGAGAATGGGACGGAAAGCACAGTCGAATCCTTGGCCATTTCCGAAGAAACCATGGTCGAGACTGCATGTGGATTTCGGTGGTCCATTTCAAGGCCACTACTTCTTCGTCTTAGTAGACGCCTACTCTAAATGGGTAGAGGTGGTTCCTGTTCGTACGCCTTCAGCGGACGCCTTGGTCCGATGCCTGAGAAACATATTTGCAACTCATGGACTTCCAGACATCATTGTCTCTGACAACGGCACCGCATTCACCAGCGAGAAATACGCTGACTTCTTAAGCAAGAACGGCATTCGACGAATCCTGATCCCACCATACCACCCAGTGTCCAACGGTGCAGCGGAACGTGTTGTACAAACAATTAAGGGGAAATTGAAAAAAGCAGCTCCTGGAGACTTCCAGACCAACATTGACAGGATCCTACTTTCATACAGAACCACGCCACACGCGTTTACAGGATCCCCTCCTGCAGAGCTTCTTATGGGCAGGCAGCTGCAAACTCCCATTCAACGAGTGCATGCCGACATGAGAGCACGCATGGAATTCAAGCAGTTAGGGCAAAAGGTGCGCTCCGACAGAAACGCGCGGAGAAGCACTTTGCCTCCAGCAGGAGAGCGCGTCTTTGTTCGGAACTTCCGACCAGGCCCATCTTGGTTTTCCGGTACCGTCAATTGTCCCACAAGTTCTTCGTCTATTCAGGTCGAGCTTGAAGACGGAACGGTGTGGAATAGACACGCGGACCATGTGCGACCGCAAACGACGCCTGCCATTACCTACGACGATGAGGATCATTTTCTGGCATCAGCCGCGACAGCGGTCAACGAGCCGCCGTCTTCCCCGTATCCCTGCTCGAGAACCGAGCCGCCGACAAAAGCATCGGCGCGCCTTCAAAGGTCAAGCGGCATCCCCTCGGAACGCCAGCTTCGACGGTCTTCGCGGGTTCGGAAGCCTGTGGCTTACTACGGACTTTAGAAGACAAACAATACATTGTTGTGCGCTTGTACTGTTCTGCACGCTTCATAAGAGAGGGAGGAGTGTGACGATCCCTCCCATGTGTCCCCGCCAGAGCGTTTTCTCTACGGCAGCCGAACCGGTCTGCGTGGGGGAAGAATCAGGAAGGGAAAGAGTGAATAAACGCTCTCCCCGCGTACAGCGAGGAGGGCCAGTTTGTCTCCCGCTAGCAATGTGTACAGTTTCCTTTCTGGGCGCCTCATCCCGCGCCCTTCTCAGGGCACGTTGGTGACCCGGGCATAGACGTCTTCGGGCTCGGCCCCTAACAACCCCATAACAAGTGTATTAGTCCTTCAGCACTAACATACACAGACAACGTCTCATGAATATCTGCGCAAGGACGCTCTAAAGCCTACAAGCCGCCTTAAAGAGACGATAGCTGGGCGAGCCCTTCTCTACCGGCCGCGAAAGAGATTTTGTCCCGAGCCTACTTGACACTTAAATTATATAGTTTCCTAAGACTTAATGTACTTAATGTTCGCAGTCAAATCAAGTGGTTGAATCCATACTGGTTGTTGTGTCGGCGTGGCTGCCATGGACGCCACGTGGCCCGCCGAACGGTGGCGTGCAGGAAGAAACGGACAGCCGTACTCCACGACAGCTAAACGCAGACTGAGCTTCAATTTATGAGAGAGGGTGTCGGATGGGAGAAATAGTACGGTGGCGCCGCCACTGCGCAAACCTTGGTTTCGATTTCGAAACCAAAAGGACGATACCACATCATCCCCCCATTAAAAAAAAGACAGCAACAAAATGGGAGTGTCTCAATTGACAAAACACAACAGTATTTTTTTCCAAAAAGGTTAGGGCAACATATAGCAAAAAAAAATGAATTGGCGATTCAATCACACTCACACTCTCCTCCCCCCTGCACAAGAAAGACATTGGCACATAACACATGAAACGCCTACCGAGTAGTGGAAAGTAATTGGCGCTATCCTAAAACAGCAACTTATATACCTGCAAGCACCACAAAAGTTCAATACGAACATTGAAATAAAATAGCGAACTGTATGAGCAACTGAAAAAAAAAATGAACAGATGTACATCTTTGTACTAACAAAATGTTGCCACTTCAAACATATACACTTTAAGAAAGAGATTTAACAGGGTGCCCTCCTAAACGGGGTGATGAGTGTTAACAAGCAACTCCAAAAAAACAAGTAGAATTAACACATGGGCACGGTATAAGCACTGCACAACGAAAAAAAAGTCAACATGTAAGGCAATGCGGAAAAGTGAAAATGCATAACGTCATAAGACAAAATCCTCCAGGTGGCGCGGTTTTTGCCGCCGCCTTTTGGACCGCCAAGGCAGAAGAACTTCATTTTGACTGGGCACTTCAGCTGGAGATGATTGCTCAGCGTGAATGGGAATCGCGACCAAGGTAGGAATCTCATACGAAGGGAATTGTGCTCTCTGCTGTAACAAAGGTAAATTTTCGGGGGATGATGTGGACTGGTTACCATCATAGTTGTTTTCTGCATGTACGAGGACTAATTTGGAAGCATTGCAAATATTTCCTTCACTCAACCTAAATGCGTTACGCGATACCCTGGAGAGCACTGTGAAGGGGCCTCGGTACTTAAGACGTTTCCCTGGTGAGCGTACCCTTACCCTACTTCCAATTGGTATGCATGAAGACTTTGCTCCCCTTTTTGAATCCACGTGTTGCTTCATATACTGCTGTTGACGGAATACCCTAGCTCTCAGATTAGGACTACAAGGGGAGTTTGAAGGAGCTGGTTGAAGATCAGTTATGCCAACGAAGAAGCGAGGTTGACGGTTATGTAAAAGCCTTGCTGGAGATATCCCTGTAGTTGCTTGTGCTGTCACCCTGTAGGTACCTAAATACTCTGTGATGGCTCTCTTCAATGGGCGCTGCTCGTGCTGAGCAAGCTGAATTTGCTCCTTTAGCGTTCTGTTGAATCGTTCTATCTGCCCATTAGCTTGTGGATAATAGTTAAATGAACACAAGTGCTTGATTCCCCATTAGCTTGTGGATAATAGTTAAATGAACACAAGTGCTTGATTCCCCTTTCTGCCAGGAAGGTCTCGAAATGCTGAGATTTGAACTGTGGACCATTGTCAGTTACAATGATTTGGGGGAAACCCTCGGGGCTGAAAACTGCAGAAAGAAAAGTTATGATAGCGTCAGAAGTTACCTCGCTAGCGAAACAAACTTCAGGCCACTTAGAATAATAATCAGTTAATGTAATGGCAAATTTGCAGTCTGGTGGAGCATGGGGCAAGGGACCAACTACATCCATGCCCAACCTTTCCCAAGCAGATTCGGGAAAGGGAACCTGTTGGAGCGGAGCAAAGACCGGTTTAGCCGACTTGTCGGCGGCTTGGCAAATGTAGCAACTTCTGACCGCATTTTCGACTTGTTTGTCTAAACAAGGCCACCAATACCTCTCTCTGAGTTGTTTAGTTCTGATTTTCTTGGGTGATTTTCATGTGCGAGCTGTACGAGCCTGTTTCTTAAGGATGCTGGAATTGTAACACGTTCGTCGCGAAAGACTACACCGTCCACGTACGAGAGTTCATAAGGCACTAATTCAGGAGGTAGGGTATTCTTCATGGGCCACCCATCTTCAATGAACTTGACAACCTGCTGCAAGGAAGTGTCCGGCGAGGTACGGGGTTCGATCCCCAGTGCCGCCGGGTACCCACCGGTTTCCAATGGGTACGAGATTTCCCCCAGCCTAGTGTTCGGCTCCTCTGTGGCGAAATGCTTGGGAAAAGGGGCCTTGAACCAAAATGTTGGTTCAAAAAGTTACTCCATGCCTGTAAGTCAGCCTTACTGAGGCATGGAGTAACTAGGGAGACAATTTCCTTCTCAAACTGTCCAGCTGCAGGAATCTGAAGAGGTAACCTAGACAAGGCATCCGCTACGACATTGTCGGACCCTTTGCAGTCATCATCATCATCATCATCATCAGCCTGACTATACCCACTGCAGGGCGAAGGCCTCTCCCATATTTCTCCACTTAGCCCGGTTCTGTGCTAGCTGCATCCACTTGACCCCTGCGAAATTTTAAACCTCATCCGCTTCCCTTGGAATCCAGTTTGTTACCCTAAGCGACCATCGGTTATCCTCTCTTCGCACTACATGTCATGCCCATTTCTTCTTCTTAATTTCCACTAGAATGTCGGTAACCTGAGTTAATTCTCTGACCCACTCTGCCCGCTTCCTATCTCTTAATGTTACCCCTACTATTTTTCGTTCCATAGCCCTCTGGGTTGTCCTCAACTTAAGTAGAACTCTCTTGCCTCCACGTTTCAGCCCCATAGGTGAGTACAGGTAAGATGCAACTGTTGTATACTTTCCTCTTGAGCGATACCGGTAAGCTGCTAGTCATAATCTGCGAGTGCTTGCCAAATGCGCTCCATCCCAATCTTATTCTTCTTGTTATTTCCCTTTCATGGTCCGGATCTGCGGTTACTACCTGTCCTAAGTAGACATATTCGCCTACTACTTCCAGTACTTCGCTACCTAATGTAAATTGCTGTTCCTTTCCGAGACTGTTGAACATTACCTTAGTCTTCTGCATATTGATTTTCAAGCCTACCTTTCTACTTTTCCTGTTTAGGTCACCAATCATTATTTGCAGTTCATACCCCGAGTTGCTTAGCAAGGCAATGTCATCAGCAAATCGCAGATTACTGAGGTATTCTCCATCTACCCTTATCCCTAACTGCTCCCATTCCAAGTCTCTGAATACTTCCTCTAAACAAGCTGTGAATAGTACTGGGGAGATTGTGTCTCCTTGCCTAACACCTTTCTTTATGGGAATTTTGTTACTTTCTTTATGCAGAACTATGGTTGCTGTGCAGCCACTATATATATCTTCCAGCACTTTCACGTACGGCTCGTCTACCCCTTTGCAGTACTGTACGGTAAAATTGCAATATAAGTCGGTTTCGGAACCAAAAGGACGATACCACACAGGTCATTTGCGAGCCTCGATTATGCGGTCAATATTTCTCACGTGCGCATCGCATCAAAGCGCAGTTCTCCTTTGGCGGCAATGGGCTCACTTTTGCTTTAAAATTCTGAGACCTTCAAATCTTCAGTGATGGTTGTGTGCACAAGGCCAGAGGAACAAGCGCAGCGGCTTTCTGCATTCCTTCTTTGAGTTTAGTTTAGTTTAGTTTAGTTTAGTGGGGTTTAATGGCACATAGGCTACTAAGGCCATCATGCGCCAAGCGCGAGGTTTACTTTGTTATGCGTGTGATGGGTCTGAAAAGTTGGTTAAAAAATCTATAACTCATTTAAAAACCTTGCTTCTTTTAGGAATGCAACAACACATGATGTATTTACAAGTGAGTCATTCCTTCTTTGAATTTTGCCTGCATGGTCTCTACGCTTCAGTGGAGTCTGCTCCACAACGACCGAAAGTGTTGCCATTGAAGCAGCTTTACGGAAGCTTGGGTCTGGTCCGATTCAACCTGCTGCGATATTGACAAGTTCAAAATCCGCCCACCAGAGGTCAGAGTGCGTCTTCCCTGCTGATGCTTTGTCTGTTAGCTATCCCTATGTGCTTGGCGCATAATCTGCGCAGCAGAGGCTTCTCTATACGTTTCTAATGGGTGCCCTCATACATATGTGTCATAGGCAACGAGGATCCGGATAGCCTCGCCTTTAATGCGCTAAACTTCGTCGAGACGCGAAGAGGCTCTTCAGAGGAATTTTGCTTGGCCATTTCCGTAGCCTCTGGAGTTCACCCAACCACCCTTTGTGAGTACAAGGAACAGAAAGATGCCAAGTCAATTTACTACATCGCATTCGCACGGGCTCTGCTCGTACCCCTGCGTGGATGTATAATGGAAGCCTGGCATCACCTCCGCTGTGTTCCAAATGTGGTGTGTGCGCGGATACAGAGAATTATCTCATGTGTGGCCCAGTAGACACCGCGGAAAGGCGTATGTTCGCTTCTCTCAAGATGACAGGCGCCCCTCACAGTTCACTCCAGGACATTGTCTACCGCCAGAAAACTGGTCATGTATAAAGGGTTTCACGCCTTTCTGCAGGACACGGATCTGGACTTCAGATGGTGACAGCAACCGTTGACTACTGATTTTATAGGTATTTGTAGATCAGCAAAGTCTCAGGGATGTACCTGATTTGTGGATCTAAATTTAAGTGCCGCGACGATGGAGCCGATAGAATCCGCAAGGATAGCACCACCTGGAGATAGATAGCAACAGCTCAACTCAACTTACAAGAAGTTTTTGTTTCCAGATGTTCTGTAGACAAGAGGCAAAAAGAGGTTTTGTAGCATTGTTAGTGCTCTGCCAAAAAAAAAAAAGTCTGGTAAACGTTGCGATGAGAACATTTTAAAGGTACACTAAAAGAGAATGGTTACAGAAGTTAGGCTAAATTAGCGTCAAACATAGCAAATATGTTAATTTCCTATTGAAAAATCCTGTATCGATTGCATACCCGATTCTGTACACAGCATTATTGTCCAGGCTGAGCTGGCAGGAAACCGGGCGGAGCTCTGATTCCGAAATTTCCTGTATGGTCGGTTACCCTCGTTTCTGGAAAAAAATGCGGCGCCAGGCTGAAAAGAAAAGAAAAAAACAAGCAGACCTATAAAATAATATGACTACACTAGCGAAGTGAAAAAAAAAAAAAAAAAGATGCAAGAAAAAAATTTCGTCCAGAAGCCGGGATTCAAGTTTCGGTCCTCACGCACCATACACCGATACTGTATCCGCACCATGCACCGATACGTAACCACCTGCGCTTGTGGTTACGACGATTATATTTCTCTTAATCTAGTTTACTTTGCTCCTTCGCACTTTGTATAATTTTCTGGGGCGTTGAAGTTGTACGTGGTCGTGGTAGTTGTGCGATCACCCTTTAAACTCGCTGAATCTTTTTCCTGGCTATCACTAGGGGTCATCAATGTCCCGTATCTTTATTATGCATCGATTCCTTGCAGAAAAATCTGTGTGCATTCATGTATGTCAGAAGTCTGCGTCGGCTACGAGATGAGGTGGCTGCAAATGTCACTTTGTGCCCAGTATTTTAACTTCTTTTATATTTCCCTCAGCGCTCCGTGACACTTAACATCGTTCCTCACAAAGTAGTTATTTTTATTTACTTGCAAATTTTGTGTTTGAATGTACGTCTGTGCTTGAATATATTTTTTAAATCCTGACGTTCGTGCTCGTTCGTTACCGCGTTGTTTTTGAGCTACCAAGCTTCTAGGCGGCTCTTTTTTTTTTTTTTTTGCTAGCGTCTGCACCGCAGATGCTTTTGCATATACATTCGCAATCTTTATAACTAGGGCTACTGGAAGAGTGGCTATGCCTACATCCAAACATAAATGAATACTGCCATACTCTGGTAAAATATGTTCCCTTTTTCATGAATTTATTATATACTGTGCGTGTAACCTTTTGGTTAAATGTAATTTTTTAGCTTCTCGTTCTAAGACGCCGCGATCCCGCTTCAAAGAGCGGCTGCCTCTGCGGTTGCCTGCCTCAAGACTATTTTACATGATTTGCATTTTTCATATTCCATAATAATCCAAAATTTTCTTTTGTAAATCGATTTGAATTGGTCTTTACCTTATGGGTTTTTCGTCCTGGTTTCCTAATGCTGACGGTAGGTATTCTAGTCGATTTTCTCCGCTGTGAGTCAACAGCCTTCTTTACTAAGCGTGTTTCATTAGCAGAAAAAACTTCGCATCTTGTTGTTTTAGACCCCGATGAGGCAGCGGATAGCGGATCCGTACCCACTTACAGTAGTTCAGAATATCCGAGCGAGTCGGCCCTACGTACTCAGACATTCTGAACTACTATAAGGGGGTACGGATCCGCTATCCGCCGCCTCATCGGAATCTAAAACAACAAGAGGCAGTGTACTGGAGAAGACTGTAGACAGGAACATTCCCTGACCTGCATATCCTAAGCAAGATTTACCCGTCGCAATATCGGGACACCTGCCCATGGTGTGGTAGCAAACCTTCGTTATACCACATCACGTGGCAATGTAGAAATAACGATAGCTTTCGTAACGACCCGAGTGCGGAACAGTGGGAGAGCCGGCTTTCCAGCGGCGATCTGGATTGCCAACTAGGTCTGATCCAGCACGCTCAGCGAGCAGCGAAGCTCAGCGGAACCCTGGAATAGAGGCACCGACCCTGTGAGAAGAAGGAAGATGGACCTCTTCTGCTACTAGCACAAGACCTTCCTAGAGAAATTAACGTATTTCCTATCCTATCCTATCCTATCCTATCCTATCCTATCCTATCCTATCCTATCCTATCCTATCCTATCCTATCCTATCCTATCCTATCCTATCCTATCCTATCCTATCCTATCCTATCCTATCCTATCTGTTCGAATCCTGTATTGCACATTTTTAATATTTTTTCGTTTTACATTCATAACGTTAAAATAACTTATCAACAACTTTCTTGGGGTGTGTTCACCTTTAGGTTGCAGTATGTGAGGTTTTTGGTTCAGTGAGTGTATGCTACCTTTAGGTTGCGTCCACAGACATCTTTCAGCAAGAATCGCTGCTTTCAGTGAGTGTATGTTATTTTTAGGTAGCGTTCACAGACGTCTTTCAGCAAGACTCGCAGCTATCAGTGGGTGTATGTTACCGTTCGTTGCGTTCAGACACCTTTAAGCAACAATCGCTGTTTAACTCGCTGAGTGCGTCGTCTGCTCGAGTGCTCCTACGGGATATGGCTTGGCAATACGCGCTCGGGTTAGGACTGCTCAGACTGTGGTGCACGAGTGCACTTCCGCGGCCCTCTACATACTTCTGCGCTCGTGACGTGAATAAATAGAATGTGAGTATTGTTTTGAGGCAGGAAACGGCAGAACATTTCTCATCGCCTGCACTGGAGGGCAACCTTCCTGCTCTTCAATGCGAGGAGGTTAGGGTCTAAATGGTGATCGACAGCATTAAGTGCCAGGGACAGAAAATGGAGCCAGGGTTCGGCAAAGAGTACCGCCGTTTGTGCAGCCGCAAGGAAATTGGCTCGTCAGTGGTCACGTCAGGGGCAGAGGTTCGTTTCTGCTTGATGATACAGTGTCTAATGTCTTGTATAGTAAATATTTCTGGTAAGTGGAATTGTAAAAGCTGGAGTGATAGACAATCAGTCCTTTCCGAACTGCGGCTGGTGTCGCACGTCTTACCCCTTCACATGCAATTCCAAGTTTATTATCTTCACTTATTTCCTGTAGCAATGCAGATACCTTCACCTTCAGTATGTTTCAAAAGAGCCCTGTACTCGCGTTGTACGTACCGCTCATGTCCAGAAAGAGAAAATATTTGAGTGCTGTTATTATTCACACCATAAATTCCTGTTCAGTTAGTGAAATCATGAAAACGTCGGGGGGGGGGGGGGGGGGGGTGTTATCTAAGCACGTGCCGCTTCTGAATCCGCGCTTCAGTTCTAGTATCCTTTTTTATTTCTCTGCCTACTTTTCAGGTCTGTACCTATAATCGAGGTTATCGTAGTCGATCAGAGGGACTTTGCGTTGGCCCCATCTCCCTTTCTTTAATTAAATTTATTTGCTTCCACTCCAGCTGCATAGGATTACATTATTGGACATGGCTGTGTCAGTTTTTAAATTACGGTTCGACCCTTACTACTTGGAGCAAGTTAATTATTAGCTCGATTAAATTTTTTTCCATCCCTCTATATTCGCTTTTAGAGATATTTTCTCCCGCCTTTTCTTTTTCAGTGAAGGTCGCCACTTCTTAAATCCCTTCGATTCTGCTTTTTCTTTTAGCTTCTACATTCAGCGGGATGGCCTAACTGAGGCTGCTAATGCGTTTACAACATTGTCCTGCCTCAAAAAATTTCCCCGGCTTCTTGATTCTGTTCCTGCTTTTTTTTTTGTTATTAGCTTATCTGGCTCGGCAATTGTTTGGCCCACTGCTTCCTCCGTTAATTAATGTTCGATTTCTAAACATTTCACTTTCTTTGCGCTCACTTGCGTGTTTATGTAACTGATTCCAGCGTTAGCTTTCTTTCTTTATTAATCTTCCTAGGCCTCCATTATTATATTGTCTTTTCCGCTGCTATCTGCTCCTAAGCACAGATTTGCCTCAAAACCTTTAAGCAAGCTGTTTATTTATTCACTTATTTTTTTTTAACCCGACGGTTCAGAGTGCATTAAAGATTGGAAGGGCAATTCACATTAATGAAAACAAACGCAAGGCATTTTATACAATACTAAAAAAATAGAGGCAAATTATTATGGCTACAATTTTTTGTCACCCCCCACCCCCCCTTCTCCCAATTTTCCTCTACTTGCACAATTTTCCTCTACTTCCACTAAAATGGACGCCATCTCGTTCAAAAACTTATTCAAATGGTCGCTTTTCGCCCTTCCCCTTTCAGTTCTGCCCATTCAAAGCCGTTCTCCTGGCTAAACTTCCTTATTCCTCCACTGAGAATCGATACGGCCCCCGCAACCTCTCGGTTTCGTTTTCGCACCTCTGGTACTGTGCCCAGCTGACGGTACTATTACCCGCATATCGTACAAGTCTCAAGCTAATCCTTAAACTGCGTCGGCTGCGTGATCGTTCAGAGTGTCGTTTTATCACATGCACTACTGCCATTACCATTCTACGCCCTACGTCTTCTCCGACAAGTATTAACTTTTTGTTTCTTTTAGTACGGCGTTCGTTGCCCTCTTGGTGAAAACTATTATTGTCAGCCGTCTGTCCCATTTTAACCGAATCCGTATAGTTATGGCGCATCATCTCACAGTATCTTGACATGGAGCTAGCAGCGATAAGCGCCCCCTTTTGACTTCCTCTGTCTGCATGTTGTCTTCTCTCACAGGGTTTTGTCCTATCCGTTGCTTCCGACAGTGAACTCCTCTGTAGACCTTACGTTCTCTCCTTCCTCATTACCGCTTCCAAAAATTTTGATACGACCAGCAAATAGCAGTCCTGCTCGAAGCGCCCTGATTAACATCCCTTTCTCACTGGCTGCGCCAGTGCACGCCCCATCTACGTGACCTGCGCTGTCACGCTCGGAATTATTGTTTTCAGTGGCGGTTCTGGCCATTTTTTCTGCATTCGAGCAAGCCATTGCAAGTGGTTTCTTCTTTATGAAGTCTGTCTGCTCGGTCAGAGGCGCAATTTAGCAAGTCTACGATGAAAGCTCACCGGAGCAGGCCCGACATGGCTTCATGAGTCGCATCCCGGGTGTCGTGATCGTCGACGCTCGTCAATGGATTGCTCCAAAGCGATCCCGATCACATTCAGGATAATTCCAAAGCGTATCAATATGGCTCTTATTGCCGCGAACTGTTTAACTGTTTATTTGTTCCTATTCGATAGCCGCTGGCATGCGGCCTTATCATTGCGATTCTGGCGCGTTTATCAATTCTGCACCCGTGTCTGTTCATGCTCATTGTAGCGACGACGCGTCATCCATTTCCTTGTCGCGAACGATGCGCCGAGATTTGTCTCGAAGATTCCGATCAGTCGCGTATGTTTCTACAATGTTCCAGGTTGTGCTAGTAGCAGTTTGCAACGTTATCTAGATTGTTCTGAGCAGCCTTTAAATTGAGCGTTGACGAGTGCGACAGGCATTCTTAGTTCAACGATCGACGAGCGCGTTTGTTGCTATCGCAACCACCAAGTTGCTTAGATATTTTGCGGGTGCAAGTCAGCCCAATAAAGAGTTTCTTCCCTGCACCCCAAGACTATTCATTTTTGCCATCGTCCTTGTCACCACCACGTGACATCTGGTGGAGGTGCTGCCCTTGATCTTTCAAGCGAGGATGCCAGCCTTATTCCTGTCGCCCTGGGGGACCAGCCAACAGGTCACTGAGCCAGCCGCCGACTTCAAGGGCTACAACCCGAACACGGTCTGCTGCCTAACACCGTTCGACACCGGAAGGCATCAACTTTGAAAATGATCCAGTCAACAGCAACGGTTGTCTTCGTGCAGCCCCGGGAGCCTGACATCTTTCAAGGACTTCCCACTGAAGATGCGGAGGGAGGACTGGATGCACCTATTCGACCGTGTGGAAGAATTCAACGGCTGGAACGACGGATCGAAGGTAAGGCAAGTCTATTTTGCTCTTCAAGGATCTGCCCGTATATGGTTCGAAAATCACGAGGCTGCTTTGAAGGATTGGGAGATGTTCAAGAAAGACTTTTTGACTGCCTTTGCAAGTGTCGATCGGAAGGAAAGAGCCAAGGCTATCCTTCAATCAAGATTTCAACTCCCAAATGAGCCGGTCCTGGTTTACGCTGAGGATATGAAGCGCCTGTTTCGCCGCGCGGACCCTAACATGACCGAAGGTGAGAGAGTGAAATTTTTAATTCGAGGCGTTAAGGAGTCGTTTTTTGAAGGACTTGTCCCGAACACGCCGAAAACTGTGGATGAATTTGAAAGTGAAGCGTCGACAATCGAGAGGACGATGGACAGCCGGATGCGCCACTATGATCGACCACAGCAACCGGTCAGCGCAAGCCACTACAGCAGCGCATCTACGAGCGGAGAAAGCCTTCGGGACCTCAAACGGGAGATCGTGCGAGAAGAGCTCCGCCGATTGCTGCCATCATCCCCACAACCCCATGTGGCGACGCTCCACAACGCCGTCCGTGAAGAAGTACAGAAGGCGCTGGGCGTTCCTCAAGCCACAGCTCCGACGGCTCCAGCGCAAGAAACGATACCGATGAACTACGCTGCTGCACTACGTCGTCCTGCGCTCAGACGTGACTTTCCAAGCCCTCGCAGCTACCGTTTTGTTCCTGAAAGCCGGCCCTTGGCCCCCGCCCGCCAAGCCTACCAACAATCCCCAAGCCCCAGGAAATGCGACGCCTGGAGGGCTGCGAACGACAGGCCATTATGCTTCCACTGCGGTGAGGCTGGGAACATTCTACGCCACTGCCCGTACCGACGAATCGGCCTCTGCGGATTTGCAGTCGACGCCCCACGACCCCACCCCGGTGAACGACCTCAAGAAATCGAAAACTACCTGCGTAGCGGTGAGTTGGCGCCTCCAACTCGTCGGTAAAGGTCCCCATCGCCGTACAGAGCCCGCGTTTCGTCGCCAGGCCTCAGCTACGATGACAGTGTGCGAGGAAGGTATCCAAGTCTCCGTAGGGGAAACCAAAGTAGCAACCTTTGGAGGTGAGGTTGCTATACGGACGGCGAACTAACGAATATCCTCCGCTGCCGCCGACGAGTAACAACGATGCCGCTATGACGCCAACATTACTTGCGAAGACGCCCTCGACACGCCCCGACTTCAAGGTGGCACCGCCACTACGCCCGACGTCAACATCGAAAACGACATGACCAAACTTCAAGCTACCACTGCCACCTAGCGAAGTGACGATGGTGTGCCCCGGCCGCGACCTCAGCACGAAACGAAGCAGAGATCGAACACCGAAGCCAACGTGCAATACAAGGACGCGAACAAGCGACCTTGAGGTTGCTGTCGACGGACGCATGGTTACCGTCCTAGTGGACACCGGAGCCGACTACTCTGTCATCAGCGGAGCTTTCGCCACCCAGGTCAAGAAAGTGACGACCACTTGGGAAGGCCCGCTAATGGTGGTAACCTTATTACGCCGTAGGGGCGATGCACAACAAGGGTTATGATAAATGGACGTACCTACCCTACCAGCTTCATCGACCTACAGCAGTGTTCCCGCGACGTGATTCTGGGCATGCACTTCCTAAATGATCATAGAGCAATCATCGACTTCCGATCCAAGCTCATCAAGATCTCGACGGAGAAAGCCATACCTGCTACGAGAATTTCGACGCATCACGTTGCTCTCAACGTCCTCGACGGTCAATTGACCACACCGCTCCGATCAAGCGTCATTGTCCCTGTGGGTACAAAAGAAGTAGAACACGCGGAAGGGGTTGTCGAAGGAAACACTTAGCTGTAACTGGATAGAGGACTTGGAGTCGCAAGAGGCGTCGCCCTTTTCACTCATGGGCATGCTGAAGTGCTCGTCATGAACTTCACCGAAGAATACCGGCACCTGAACAAGGGCATGAAGATTGCTTTCCGAGACGAGCTAGCGGACACCAGAAATATCTTCGCCCTCCCAAGCCAAACTGGAGACAATGCACCCAACCGAGCAAAGCAGCCCACGATCGACATCAACGCAGCTTTACCCCAAGACAGAAAAGACCGGATTCGAACTCTGCTTGAAAGCTACAGCGAGTGTTTTTCTTCAGCGTCGAAGTTACGGCAAACTCCGTTAGCAAAGCACCGCATCATCACAGAAGAACACGCTCGACCGCTACGTCAAAGCCCCTACCATGTATCGCCCCAAGATCACCAGGCCATACGTGATCAAGTTGAAGAAATGCTTCGTGATGACGTGATCCAGCCATCGATGAGCCCCTGGGTGCCACTAGTCGTTCTGGTGAAGAAGAAAGACGGAACACTCCGCTTCTGCGTCGATTACCGCAGTCTAAACAGCATAACGAAGAAAGATGTTTACCCTCTTCCACGCATCGACGACACTCTCGACCGGCTCTGCAATGCAAGGTACTTCTCATCGATGGACCTGAAGAGCGGATATTGGCAAATTCAGGTCGATGAAAAAGATCGCGAGAAGACCGCATTCATTACACCGGACGGCCTTTTCGAGTTCGAGGTGATGCCATTTGGCCTCTGCTCTGCACCAGCGATGTCTCAACGAGTAATGGACACTGTGCTGGCGGGCTTGAAGTGGCAGATTTGTCTGGTATACATACATGATTTGGTTGTCTTCTCCTCTAGCTTTGATGAGCACTTAAAAAGGCTTCGGACAGTGCTAGAAGCTATCAGGTCACCAGGGCTTCCTTTGAAAGCAGAGAAATGCCACTTTGCCTTTCCTGGGTCATATCGTTAGCAAGGATGGTATTCGCCCTGACCTTGAGAAAACGGCTGCGATTGCGCACTTTCCACCGCCCGCCGACAAGAAAGCCGTGCGCAGGTTCCTTGGGCTGTGCGCCTATTATCGACGATTTGTCAGGACTTTTAGCGCATCATCGAACCGTTGACGCAGCTCACAAAGGCTGACGTACCTTTTAAATGGGAAGCGCCACAAGAAGAAGCTTTCGACGAACTTAGGCGCCGCCTGCAGTGCCCTCCGGTACTTGGCCACTTTGATGAAAACGCCGAGACCGAAATTCATACTGACGCAAGCATTGTGGGCCTAGGGGCCGTTCTCGTCCAGAAGAGTACCGGGCAGGAGAAAATAATCGCCTACGCTAGCAGGTCCCTCACAAAAGCCGAAGTAAATTACTCAATGACCGAGAAGGAGTGCCTCGCGATCATCTGGGCCACTTCTAAGGCTCGTCCATACCTATACGGTCGACAATTCAAGGTGGTAAGCGACCACCACGCGCTCTGCTGGCCGGCTAATTTGGAAGACCCCTCCGGCCGCCTTGCCCGATGGAGCCTAAGACTTCAAGAATTTGACGTGAATGTAGTCTATATGTCGGGACGCAAGCATTCCGACGCAGACTGCTTATCCCGAGCTCCCATAGATGCTCCCCCGAAGGGCGATGACGACCACGTCTTTCTGGGGCCAGTAAGCGCCAGCAGTTTTGCACAACAACAGTGATCAGATCCTCAGCTTAAAGACCTAGCTGATTACTTGGAAGGCAAGACCGCTTCCCCTCCTGCTGTGTTTAGGCGTCAGTTGTCGTCGTTGTGCTAGGAGCAATTTGCAACGTTATCTAGATTGTTCTGAGCAGCCTTTAACTTGAGCGTTGACGAGTGCGACGGGCATTCGTAGTTCGACGATCAACGAGCATGTTTTTTGCTATCGCAGCCGCCGAGCTGCTTAGGTCGTTTGTGGGCTCATCATCATCATCATCATCATCATCATCATCATCATCATCATCATCATCATCATCATCATCATCATCAGCCTGATTATACCCGCTGCAGGGCGAAGGCCTCTCCCATATTTCTCCACTTAACCCGGTTCTGTGCTAGCTGCATCCACTTGACCCCTGCGAACTTCTTAATCTCATCCGCCCACCTAACTTTCTGCCGCCCCCTGCTACGCTTTCCTTCCCTTGGAATCCAGTTTGTTACCCTCAGCGACCATTGGTTATCCTCTCTTCGTACTACATGTCCTGCCCATGTCCATTTCTTCTTAATTTCTACTAGAATGTCGGTAACTTGAGTTATTTCTCTGACCCACTCTGCACGCTTTCTATCTCTTAATGTTACCCCTACCATTTTTCGTTCCATAGCCCTCTGGGTTGTCCTCAACTTAAGTAGAACTCTCTTGGTTAGCCTCCAAGTTTCAGCCCATAGGTGAGTACAGGCAAGATGCAACTGTTGTATACTTTCCTCTTGAGCGATACCGGTAAGCTGCTAGTCATAATCTGCGAGTGCTTGCCAAATGCGCTCCATCCCAATCGTATTCTTCTTGTTATTTCCTTTTCGTGGTCCGGATCTGCGGTTACTACCTGTCCTAAGTAGACATATTCGCCTACTACTTCCAGTATTTCGCTACCTAATGTAAACTGCTGTTCCTTCCCGAGGCTGTTGAACATTACCTTAGTCTTCTGCATATTGATTTTCAAGCCTACCTTTCTACTTTTCCTGTCTAGGTCATCAATCATTATTTGCAGTTCATCCCCCGAGTTGCTTAGCAAGGCAATGTCATCAGCAAATCACAGATTACTGAGGTATTCTCCGTCTACCTTTATCCCTAACTGCTCCCATTCCAAGTCTCTGAATACTTCCTCTAAACAAACTGTGAATAGTACTGGGGAGATTGTGTCTCCTTGCCTAACACCTTTCTTTATGGGAATTTTGTTACTTTCTTTATGCAGAACTATGGTTGCTGTGCAGCCGCTATATATATCTTCCAGCACTTTCACGTATGGCTCGTCTACCCCCTGATTTCGCAATGCCTGCATCACCGCCGAGGTTTCAACTGAGTCAAATGCTTTTTCGTAATCAATGAATGCTATGTATAAGGGCTGGTTATATTCCGAGCATTTTTCTATCACCTGATTGATGGTATGGATATGATCGATGGTAGAGTACCGTTTCCGAAACCCTGCTTGATCCTTTGCTTGATTGCAGTCTAAGGTTGTCCTGATTCTATTAGCGATTACCTTAGTAAATACCTTATACGTAACAGATAGTAAGCTGATTGGTCTGTAATTTTTAAGGTCCTTGTGGGCTCAAGTCAGGCCAATAAAGAGTTTCTTCAGGGCAATCACTGACCTTTCATTAGTGCCATCAACCTTGTCATCACCACGTGACATCTGGTAGAGGTGCTGCCTTTGATCTTTCAAACGAAGACCTCAGCCTTGTTCCTGTCGCCTTGGAAGACCAGCCTACAGGTCACCGAGCCAGCCGCCGACTCCGAGGCCTACAATCCGAACACGGTCTGCTGCCTGATCCCGTTCGACTCCAGAAGGCATGAATTTTGGAAATGGCCTAGTCAACAGCACCAGTCGTCTTCGTGCCCAGGGAGCCCCCCATCTTCCAAGGATTGCCCAGTGAAGATGCGGAAGACTGGATGGACCTTTTCGACCGTGTTGCATAATTCAACGGCTGGAACGACGCCGCGAAATTAAGGCAAGTCTACTTTGTTCTTCAAGGACATGCCCGAGTTTGGTTCGAAAATCATGAGGCAACTATGAAGGATTGGGAAACTTTCAAGAAAGCGTTTTTGACTGCCTTTTCTAGCGTCGTCCGAAAGGAAAGAGCGCAGGCCCTCCTTCAGTCAAGACTTCAACTCTCTAACGAGCCTCTCCTGGCGTTCGTTAAGGAGATGAAGCGCCTCTTTCGCCGCGCCGACTCTAACATGACCTTAGGTGAGAGAGTCAAATTTTTAATGCGAGGCGTTAAAGGATCGCTTTTTGCAGGTCTTGTCCGAAATCAGCCATAAACCATGGCAGACTTTGAAACGGAAGCGTCTACCATCGAGAAGACGTTGGACACCCGGATACGCCACTACGAGCGACCACTTCAACCGGACTACTCAAGCCACTACCCCTGCGCATCTGCAGGCGGAGGGAATCTGCGGGATCTCATCCGGGAGATCATGCGAGAGGAACTCTACCGATTGCTGCCATCATCACAACAACCCCAGTTGGCGACGCTCGCGGACGTCGTACGTCAAGAAGTTCAACAGGCACTGGGCGTTCCTCAAGCGACGACTCCAACGGCTTCAATGCATGAATCAGCAGCGATGAACTATGCTGCTGCATTACGTCGTCCTGCATCCCGACGCGACCTCCCAAGCCCTCGTCGCTACCATCCTGCCCTCGAAAGCCACCCCTTGGCCCCCGCCCGCCAAGTCTATCAACGATCTCCAAGCCCCAGGAAATGCGACGCCTGGAGGACATCTAACAGCCGACCGCTCTGCTTCCATTGTGGTGAGGCAGGACACATCCTCCGTCCCTGCCCGTACATGCGGATTGGTCTCCGTGGGTTCGCTGTCGACACCCCACGACCCCGTCCTGGCGAACGACCACAGGAAATCAACTACTTCCTTCGCAGCGGAGAGCACTCATCGCCAAGGCGTCTGCCCGATCCCTATCGCCGTACAGTGCCCGATTTGCGTCGCCGGGCCGTGCACGGTTACGTGCAAAGACGGTCTACTAGCCCCCGTAGGGGAAACTAAAGGCAGCAACCTTTGGAGGTGAGGTTGCTCAAGGGTGAAAAGACGAACATCCTTCGCCGCTGACGACCACTAACAACGACGCAGCCATTTCACCGCCGCTCCACACGAAGACATCGACAACACGACCAGAGTGCAAGCCGACACCGCCGCCCAGCGAAGTAACAACGGTATGCCCCGGCCATGACCTGAAGAAACGACGGAGCCGAGATCGGACATCAAAGCCCAAGTGCAATGCGAGGACGCGAACAAGTGACCTTGAAGTTGATATCGACGGTCGCAGAGTCACTGCCCTAGTAGACACCGGAGCTGACTATTCATTGATCAGTGGACCGCTAGCCTCCCAGCACTGGAAAGTTACGACCGCTTGGGATGGCCCGCTGATTCGCACAGCAGGTGGCAACCTGATTACTTAATCAGGACGATGTACTGCAAGAATAACCGTAAATGGGCGTACTTACACCACCAGCTTAGTGCTCCCGCGACGTGATTTTAGGCATGGACTTCTTAAATGAACATATATATATATAGGGCTATTATCGACCTGCGATCCAAGCTCATCAAGCTCTCTGCAGACAAAGCCATGCCTACTACGACGACTTCGACGCAGCACGCCGCTCTAAGCGTCCTCGATGGAGAATGGACCGTGCCGCCCCGATCAAGCGTCGCAGTCTGCGTAGGTAGCACAAACATCGAAATCGCTGAAGGCATCGTCGAAGGAAATATCCAATTGCTCTTGGAACGAGGTGTCGGCATCGCAAGAGGCATTGCTAAATTCCGGACAGGTCAAGCTCAGGTGCTGGTAACAAACTTCACCGAGG
This sequence comes from Amblyomma maculatum, assembly GCF_055883805.1. Taxonomy (NCBI): domain Eukaryota; kingdom Metazoa; phylum Arthropoda; class Arachnida; order Ixodida; family Ixodidae; genus Amblyomma; species Amblyomma maculatum. Next base: position 219,408,368 of record NC_139344.1, on the reverse strand, counting down.
AATACCGGCATATCAACAAGGGCACGACGATCGCTTTTAGCGGACCTCAAAGATGTATTCGCCCTCCACGACGAACCCCTAGAAGACTCGCCGGACCGATTCCGTCAGCACACAGTTGACATCAACCCGGCATTGACCCACAGCAAGAAAGACCAGATTCTGTCTTCTTCGAAGCTACAGGGAGTGCTTCTCGTCCTCATCGAAGGTACGGCAAACACCACTGGCCAAGCACCGCATTATAACGAACGAACACGCCCGACCTCTGCGCCAAAGCCCCTATCGTGTATCGCTGCTAGAACGCCAGGCAATACGCGATCAAGTTGAGGAAATGCTGCGTGATGACGTAATCCAACCATCGAAGAGCCCCTGGGCGGCACCAGTCGTTTTGGTGAAGAAGAAAGACGACACACTTCGCTTCTGCGTTGATTATCGCCTCTTGAATAGCATAACTAAGAAGGATGTCTACCCGCTTCCTCGCATCGACGACACTCTCGACCGGCTCTGCAATGCAAGGTACTTCTCATCGATGGACCTGAAGAGCGGATATTGGCAAATTGAAGTCGACGAAAGAGATCGCGAGAAGACCGCATTCATCACACCGGACTGCCTTTTTGAGTTCCGAGAAGTTGACAGCAAGATTTCAACGCTTCTCGGTGCCTTTCTCTGAGAGGGCCTACATTCTAAGTCCAAATCCCTCGCGCTAGTCACTGAAAACAATGTACTAACCGTTGCGACATCACTACAGGTTGCACATCTCACAAAGGATAGAAACATTATTGGTCGAGCCACTCTATTGAATATCTATTGGTCGGGATGCGTACAAACTGGTCGATAGATGCTCTTCTGAAGAAACGAATCTCGGTTCTGTAGCTTCTCGACACATCATTGATCACTACTTCATTTAGACGGCCCACATCTCGGATCTAGACTACCTCTAAGCTGCCTAGTCACCTGAAAGCTGCTTACCAATGACATTGCCTAAACAGTGCGCCTATTAACGATCCAAGGTGCCGTTAAAGATACGCCAACAGTCAGCACTGAAGCAACTGTAGTAGCTCCATCGAAATAGTGTCGCATATTGTTGGCTTGCCTGGCATACACCTACGAAAGTGCGTACCGTGAATATTGTATGGAGTTGTCAACCCAAATTTTGGACGATAGACTGTGTATTAGGCCTAGTAGCCTACATTACACAGCAGAGACGTGGAATGGCCTTTTAGGTGATGTCGGCTCATTACGCACTTTAGACTTCTTGTCTCCCATTACACATTCCTGTTGCAGTGACTTTTGTCAACCCAATTAAATAACGTAGCACTTCATTATCTTCTAGCGTTAGTCGTACACAACAGGGTATACAGCGCTACATAAACAAACACAACAAAGAGGACACCACGGGCGCTTACTCCATCCAGCTGTTTAATCACGTAAAAGCAGCTCACATACATAGCCTTCTCGGCTGGTGCTTGCGCGTACAAGACATCAGGAGAACAGCACCACTCTATCAAAGCAGGCGTGAGAAAGGTTTGTTCAGCCCCATAAAGAAAGACTGACATGTCACTGACGCGTGATTCCGTTCTCTCAACTGTAGGGTCCTCTGAGCAGCGTCACCTGGCGACAGATAGCAGAAATATTGTAAAAATGAATAAGAGCGCATTTCAAAACCAGTTGCACTCGTGGCCTCAGTGGCGCAAAGGAGACAGTCTGTTGTCCAGGGAACGAATAAGCCTCTTTCATGTAACCAGGTTTTAACAGGTAATGTGTTGGAATGTAGCTTAAAGAAGAACGTTTTAACTGAAGGCCTAACTGGAATCTTTTTCACACGCTTTAAGACATCCTGTCCGGGGCCTCCACGGTGTGGTGCACGGTAAATCGGCAACGGTATCATCACATCCAGAAGATCTTTGTACAGCTTCTTCCTACAAACTTTGCTCAAGTATTCCATTGAAAAACGCGCATGCAACATTCTGAAAGACAAGACAACTTCGCGCATGTACCCTTTTAAAGCGCCAATCATATTCTCACCAGAACAGACAACGTATTCTGGAAGCATTTTACACAGTCGTACTTGCATGACCGTCCTCAAGAATTTGTCGTTTTGATCACGAAGGAAAAAAAAAAAAAAACGCGAGACAACCTGTCGCAAAAAGAGATGCACAAGGCCCAAGCCCCCCGCCTTAACAGGAAGAAAGAAATTGGTTCTGCTGCACTTTTCCCATGTTGATGCCCACATGAAAACGGCAAAGACACGATGAATTTTTTGAATGCTAACACGCGTCGCCGAAAGCACATTCATTACGTACCATATATTTGCCACAAGGAAAACATTGCACACATAAGCGCGTGAGAATATTGACAACGGCTTACCCTGCCATGAATCAGCTTTCTCTCTCGCCCTCTCTGCTTGGCCAGCCCAGAAAGGGGTGGCATCTTGGTACGATTCAAGCGGAACGCCTAAATACTGGGTCGGCAATTTTGACCATTGCAAACAAGAAAAGTATTCAGGCGTAACATCCCAGTCTCCATGCCAGAAACCGGCACTTTTTTCCCAATTTACTTAGCATCCTGTCTGTCGGCAGACTTTTTCAACAAGGACAGTAACTTCTTGAATGCTTTCTCTGCTTGAACAGAATACAGCGATGTCATCTGCATATGCCAGCATTTTGACCTGTGTTGACTGTAGCATAAAACCAGTTATACGTTCATTGTTTATGATAGACGGGCAGAGAGGCTCGAGGTAGGCCGCAAACAGCAGGGGTGACAGGGGGCAGCCTTGCCTCACTGACGACAGCACACGAATGCTGTCAGTGAGCTCTCCATTCACAATTATCCGTGTCGTGCAGTTTGCATACACCATTCGAATACCTTCCTCAATCACTCGCCCTATGTTTGAGTGTGCCAATACTTCGAACAAGGCATCGTGGGAAACGCGATCGAATGCTTTGGCGAGATCCAGCTGTATCATTGCCACTCGAGATCCAATCGCGTCACAACACTCCAAAACAGTTCGTACCACGTGCACATTAGTTGCGATGCTTCGACCTTTAATGCCGCACGTCTGGTGTGGCCCAACAAGACTCGGTACTACACTTTGAAGCCTTTTCGCCAGCACTTTCATGTATATTTTGTAATCCACGTTGGCGTGGCTTATCGGCCGATAAGAACCCACCAACAGGCGTTTTCCTGGCTCATCATACTTCGGAATCAAAACAATGTGCGAGGTAGAAAACGAAGGTGGAACCTGCTTACGCTCGTATGACTCGTCTAGCACTTTAAGCAAAAGCTGGGCTTTGTAATCTTTAAATGCTTTGTAGAAAGCAGCGCCAAGCCCGTCAGGCCCTGGCGACTTTCCCATTGGAAGCTCGTCTATCGCACTTTCTATTTCTGTCAAACTTATGGGTCGTTCTAGACGCGTTTTAACATCATCATCGAGTTTTGGTATTTGGCGCAAAAATTCTGCCTGAAAGCCATTTTTGACTTCGCGTTTACGGTCAAGCAATTCATTGTAGTGTTCTATAAAGGCATTTTTGATTGTAGCAGGGTAACTAGTTACCGCACCTCGGTTTTCAATTTGCCGTATTTCCTTTTGATACGCGTGCCGTTTCTCATCTGACAGCGCTCGTTTAGTTGGCGTCTCCCCCGCCCAAAATTTTTCAGACCTTGCTCTTATCACTGCTGCCTTATACTTTTCAGTGTCAATGTTTTCAAGTTGTCGTTTCAAGGCTTTTATTTTTTTTAAGTCGATATTTATTGCCTCAGGGCATCAGTAGGTTATGAGATGAAGGATGAATAAATGATTAAATGAATGGAAAAAGGTTGGCTGATTTTATGAAGCCCAGAAGTGAGCGATGATGAGGTCCCTGCGTCTAAGTGACGTATGAGGCAGGATTGGTTGCTGAAAGGCCAGCTATGCTCAGGTGCCGGATTCGTGTTGGCTTGAGTGCTGGGCAGTCCCACAGCAAGTGGTGGATGTCGGCCTCGACATCTTCGTTGTTACAGATCGGGCATCCTGGGCGAGGATATAAGTGTTGGAAGTATGACCACGTCCTAGTTACAGCTGGTGTAAGGGCAACACCGACCCGGATCCTCCTAAGCGCAACCTCCTCTGCACGGGTGAGACCGCGGGGAAGGGATATCGCACACGGAGGGATAAGTGCACGTGTGCGGCGCCGGAGGTGCTCCTTTCTTGACAAAAGGAGGGTAGCGTCGTCGACTTCGAGAAGCCGGGGGATTGATGCGTCTTGGTTGACGAGGCGGGTTGCAAAATCAGCTTGACTTTGGGAAGGCAGCAGATCCCGTGGGACCCACTCAATGCGTATTGATTGTGGGATGCGCGCCGCAAGCTGGTGGATGTCCTGGCAAATTTTAGGGCAGCGGCTGACACGTCGGAGCAGACGTACTGCTTGAAGTGCGTCAGTGCGGATGACAATGTGGGCTGTAGGGAGCATGGTTATAGAAGTCACGGAGCAGAGTGCCTCCTGAACTGCCACAAGCTCAGCGCAGAAAGATGTAAGTGGTTCCGAAAGCTGAAACGTAGTTGTCTGATTCAGGCTAGGTCTCCGTGGACAGTAGATTGCCGTTTTGGCTTCACAGCCTTGCAGGCTTCCATCTACGTACACTACTATGGAATCTTGAGGCAGGTTAGTATCTTGCTCTTCAAATCTTTGGCGTAGCAACGATGCAGAGTTGGCAGACGTCGATCTGCGGATGTCGGTTGGCTTGTTGTCTCCTAACTGTATAAATTTCCAGGGAGGGAGAACTGGCGCAGGTGGCTGAAGAATAATGTGGGACGTTGCATACGCCCTCAGTGCTTGCGTGGAATGTGACAAAGTGGCCTTGAGTCTGCGAGCATCACGGCGCTGCTGCACCTATTCATCGATGGTGTTGAGCTGCGCATTCTCCTGTAACGCTACGACCGGTGTGATTCGTGGAAGGCATGTTATGGTCCTCATAGCCTCTCGATTTACGGCTTCAAGGCGATCCCATTGTGCACTTGTAAGATGCTGGAACTGTGCCTGGTAAACAATACGGGGCTGCAGAACCGCCCTCACTAACTGGCGTGCAACAGACGAGCCAGCGCCACCCGTTTTAGGTGCAATTCTTCTTATTAAACTTATAGTTTGAAGTGCTTGCTTTTTTGCATGAGAGAGCCAAGCAGTCGCTGATCCTGATTGGTGAATTGTTAAACCCAGAATTTTCAGGCTCGAACTTTCTTGTATTGGCGTGCCTGATAGAGAGAGACGAATTGGATTTGAGGCAAGTTTACGGCGTCCCCAGCGGTTGGCGACTGACGTGTATGAAGTTTTACACACAGAAAGTTGAAGGCCAATGGAGGATGCATAATCAGAGGTTACGTCTAATGCTGACTGAAGGGCGGCCTCTTGAGTGAGAAGATCATGGTGAGTGCTCCATACCGTGATATCATCTGCGTACTGCAAAAACTTGATTTCAGGGATATCATGTAAGCGCCACGCCAATGGGATGAAAGTAATATTGAATAACGTCGGAGACAATACTGATCCCTGGGGCACGCCACGTAGTGAAACGAATGAACCAACAGTGTCACCGCTGAGGCGTATTGCAAATTTTCTTCCGTCCAAAAATGATGCGACAAAAGTGCGTACTCTCGGAGGGAGATGAAGCATGTCAATGGCATTCAGTATTGCAGCATGACTGATGTTGTCATATGCCTTTGCAACATCCATTGCTAATATGGTACGTACATTGCGACTGTGGGTAGATGACAGAACTGCTGATGCCAAGACAGCCAACCCGTCCTCTGTACCTATGTATGGACGAAATCCAATTTGAGCAGGGTGATAAAAACCGTGCTGTTCAAGCCACCAAGAAAGTCGTGTGGCTAGAATTTTCTCTGCGAGCTTGCAAAGCGTTGATGTTAAGGAGATTGGTCGTAAGTTGGCGAGGTCCGTTGGAGGCTTCCCAGGTTTGGGAATAGGGATCACGACAGCGGTTTTGCAGCTCTCGGGTACGACACCATCAAGCCACACTTTGTTTATGGTGTCTAGTAGTTGAGGAAGTGCAGCAATACTGAGGTTCTTGTAAACCTCATACTGAATTTTGTCCAGGCCGGGCGCTGTTTTCCGTTTCGCATCGTCAATTGCAGCCAGCAGCTCGCACATCGAAAAGGGGCTCGCAATTCCATCTGCGTCGGCAGCAGATGGTAGTTTCCATGCGTCTGCAGGGATACCTGCCAAATTAAGGTTTACAGCTGAAGGAGGCAGTATATCGTATTTTGGGAAAAATTTTCGAGCAGCTTCTTTGGCCAAATCACCCGGCGACAGATTAGCCGCAAAGCATGCTGTTGCTGCTGCGTCAGTAGAACGACGACCATGCTCCATTGCACGAAACGTTCGCCATAGTGAGGCATTCGATGATTTATCAGAAAATTGCTCACACCATGCATGCCACTGGCGTCGCGAGAGATCGCGTTCATATCTCCGAGCCTTCGCGGTAAGATAATTCAGTTGTGTACGTGCCTGCCCCGAAGTAGGGTCTCGCGTAGCAGCCAGCTCAGCTTGACGGCGGGCTGCCCACAAGTTAAGCAGGCCGAGATCTGGTGCCGGTCGACCTACATCAATCCAGGTAGTAGTCGTAGCGCTGTTTAGTGCTGTCTGTATACGGTCAACAAGGAGTGACGGCGAATCTGAAGACATACTGTCGAGAGATGAGCGAAAGCTGTCCCAGTTTATCACAGAACATTTGCGGCGTAAAGGGCGGAGACGGGAGGGATGGAGACCGATGAGGATAGGGTGGTGATCACTTCCTCAGCAGTCCGGCTCCATGTGCCATGAGGGAGTTCCTGCGCCCAACCACCACGTCAAGTCTGGAGCATAGGCAGCACTACGTATGTGACGCACAGGCCGTGTTGCTGTCCCAGGGTGATTAAGCAAAACAGGGCATCAGTGAAGGCGTCCCGCACACGCCTACCACGAGGGCTTGCAGTCGGATAACCCCAATCTGGGTGAGGGGCGTTAAAGTCGCCTCCGACTAAAATTGGACACCCGGGATATTGCCGACGAACACTTAATAACCAGCCAAGATTAATACGGGAAGAGGCGCCTCCAGCTGGTCGAACGTATTAAGAAACAAGAACAACGGTTCCTTTCAGAAATTTCGCAGCAACTGCTACTACCTCTTGGTATGATGTGCACCAGTTTTCGAGAGAAAGGCGTACATGAGGAATACGCGTTTCAACATATATCGCCGCCTTTCCCGGGGGAGAAGCAGTCTGCACGCGACGGTCGGTCATTGAAGGAGACACGTAGCCGCTGAAGCCAGGAATAGATGGTAAGGCGTTCGTTTCCTGAAGTAACATAGCCCACACCCGAAGCTTGTTAAATCGCAGTCGGGTCTTGAGCTCGGCCACCTTCGTGGAAATACCTCTACAGTTACACTGTAGTACACCAGGACGACCGGATTTCGCCATTTTTGTGCTAGTCCAAGCGCTGTAGTATCACAGATGTCAGGTTGGACAACTGGTTGACCATATAGCGGAGCAGCGATGTTGCAGAGTTATCATTGGGCGTTGTGGTACTCTGGGAAGAGGCAGCAAATGGCCCTGTTGCGCGGGATGAAGGCGGCGGTGCTGGGCAATTACTAGATTTGGCGGTTACTTCTGCAGCTCGCCGACGTCGAGCAAGCATTTCGCGGTGTTGTCGGAGCTTAGAGACCTCTGCTAAGAGACGATTGATTTGCTCATCCACTACAGCCATATCGCCGTCTGGTAGATCAGTACGCTGCTGTATTGGCTGTTGTCGACGGCGTTTCTTGAGCCCCGTATCATTAGACTTTGTCTTAGCTGGAGGTGCATTCGAAGCGGGCTCAGGAAGCTCTGGCCACTCGTCATCATCCCACTGAAGAGCTGCAAAGCGATTGGATGTCTGCACCGGTGTCATGGCCTCTATTGGCCAACGCTTAGTGTTCCGAAGACGAGCCTTCTGCGCTGCCTTTTGCTTTGTCGGACAACTTGGAGATGTTATCTCGTGGTCATCCGATTTGCAGAGGCCGCATCGGTACGTAACTTTTCCTTCAGACGCACCTTCATCGGCAGTAGCAAAGGGGCAAGATTTGCGCATGTGCCCTGCCCGAAAACAGTTATAACAGTAAACGACACTCGGTTTATACGGCCGTGGCCTTAATATGCAGCCGTAGTAGTACAGACAGGCTGGGAGTGTCGGAGGGCCTTGCAAGGTGATCATGCGGGAACGCCCCTTTCCTATGTGTCGGGCCTGTATGACTCGGTGCGTTGGGCAGTACAGCTCACGTTGAAGGGTGGTTTGATCTTCGTTTATGTCGACGTTGTAAACGACACAACGCTGCAAGTCGGAGCCTTCAACTAGATACACTTGCACAGGCACTGAGATCTCACTTGTGACTGAAATATAACTAAGCGTTTGGACACGTTCCACCGCAGTAAGTGTCGGGAGCCACACAGCTATAGTGTTTGACTTCTTCCTTGCCGTGAAGCCCCGAAAACCTCTGGTTCCGAGACACGCGTCCAAGTTGGCCTGGATGATCCTGTTTGGTATATCGGTCAGGCTTTTGTTGGCTAGAGATTTAATCGCCACTTTATAAGATGCCGATCCCGGTGTAGATGCAACCTGGTTTTCGATAGTTAAACAGGAGCGCTTTCCTTGATAGCCACCACTTGCCGAGGACGAATTCGGTTGATTATCTTCCGAAGGACGCTTGTGAGGGGCACGGGTACTCGTTGATACGGATGGTGGAGCCGATAGGTTCATTGGAGAGCTTGTCTCCTCAGGTCGCACTGTTGGATGTGCATCTCGTCGTGTTAGCTGAGTGGCCATAGCCGTGCTCTGCCCAGAGAACAGTTCACTTACGGGCTGTTGTCCATTTTGGGAAGGCTGAATGGGCGCTGGTGCTGAAGAACCGGGCGCACCAAGCTGGACCTGAGGCCGATGGTCAGGTCGAGGTGTCGACGGCAGGGCAGGAGTTGCAGCGAGCAACACCGGCGAAGCTACCTCTGCCAGCGTGGCAGCGGCAGCACTAGGCCTAGCCTCCGTGCCGACCTGAGCTGCAATCACGCATGAGTAGCATGCGCCGGAGGTCTCGCAACCTGACGCGTAGAGGACGTCTGGAGCTTCCTCGGAAATAGAAGGTCCACTTCTCTGGAGACAGGGCAGGTGCTTACAAGGACGGCAAGAATTTTCAGAGGAGCGATGGAGCCACCTTAGCATTATTTCTTGTGCATATCTTCCCGGCTGGATGCTATCCATGCTAAGCAAAAACTCAAGCTCCTCGTGCATTTCTTTCTCTTTTCTTTTTTCGTCATATCGAATTGCGCTTGCAGTTTTGATAGCTAAAAGCTTTACTCTCTGCTTTAGCTCCTCCCACTCAACTATATAGCTTTCGGCCTGCGTCGAAAGTAATTTATTGAGTTATTTCGTTGTCTCTCTTACAAAACTGTCGTCCTCTAAAAGCTTCACGTTAAATTTCCACAGGTGCCAGTTAAACCGTGACCTCCGCTGTTTCCTGCCAAATATTCCAATTACTAAGCAATGGTCACTGAAGTTTACGGGCTTAACGTCATACTCTGTGCACAATGAAGCCAGTTCAACAGAGACATAAATTCGATCTAGTCTGGCGTGGCTATCCCTTTGAAAATGCGTGTATTTAGGGTGTGCGTCGTAAGAGAACAAATAGCCAACATCTTCGAGATTACATTCATTAATTAAAGAGTGAAGCAGCTGAGCACTCTTATCCCTCATTGGCAAATTTTTTGCGCGGTCGTGAGCGAAACAAACACCGTTGAAGTCTCCTATCAATATTACTACCTTGTCGCACCTAACATGCATTTCGAGACTTTCGAAAAATGTTTTGCGCTCGCTCACCGCGTTCGGAGCATAAACACAGACAACACGATAACTATAATTCGAAAACGAAAAGTCAACAACAAGAAGGCGACCGCATTAGGAAGCCACAACGGAAGCAGACTGTCTCCTTTGCAAAAAACCAGAGACAATCGAGCACGTCTTTCTGGATTGCTGGAACCCAGTCTTTCACTGGGATGTTCTCCAAAGAACACTAAAGAAAGACCTTCCGTTAGATCCGTATGGCATACGGTTCCTTCCAGTCGAGAGTGAGGGTATTCCTTTGGATTTAGTCATGGTCTTGGGCCTCCACAGCCTGTGGAAAACAAGGATGCAAGTGCAACATGCAGATATCAACACGCGTTCTGTACGCGAGAACTTTATCGAGAGTGTGCTGCTCTTTAGAGAAACGTACCGGGTGCTTTCTGATCCACCTGACTGGATCAGTGTGCTCGATGAACTGGCTGTCCTCAAGAAATTTTAAACCTTTCGTGACAGCCGAAGTCTGGTTGTTGCGAGTTTTACCATTATTGTGGATCCTTTTTGAATGGATGTGAACTCAAAACAGGCAAAAAAGAAAAAAAAAGCCTCAGTGGCGCAATGGATTAACATTACTTACCTGAGCATTTAGCGAATGAAATATATGTTCGAATCCTGTGGTTGTAACTTTTTTCTGAATTTGTTTTTTGAATTGCAACATTAAAATAAGCTACCAATATCTTTCCTAAGGAGTGTTCCCCTATAGGTTGCGTCATGTCATGTTTGTAATTCTTAATAGCCACAAAACCAGCCGCGAACTCAGCCACTAAACAACACCATGACAACGCTAACACAGTTTAATTATTTTCAACCTAACCATTTCCTGCCTTTAGTGCGTGTATGTTACCTTTAGGTTGCGTTCAGACACACCTCTCGGTAAATATCGCCGTTTAACCCGCTGAGAGGCAACTAGTGACGAGATAGAAGTTGCGGGACACTACCGTTGAGGAGACGGAATTACGCGTCACTGACACAGTTCGAACCTGTTTTGATATATAATGCTTCTAGAGTTTCATGAGCCGTCCGATGTCTGCCGCGGAACCGTGGTGCACAGCTGGTGCAAGCCCTAGAGTGCAAAACAAGTCGCTCGCCCTTACTGTATTTTTCACTGTATTTTGCATCATCATCATCGTCAGCCTTAGTATACCCACTGCAGGGCGAAGGCCTCTCCCACATTTCTCCACTTAACCCGGTTCTGTGCTAGCTGCATCCACTTGACCCCTGCGAACTTCTTAATCTCATCCGCCCACCTAACTTTCTGCCGTCCCCTGCTACGCTTTCCTTCCCTTGGAATCCAGTTTGTTACCCTCAGCGACCATCGGTTATCCTCTCTTCGCACATGTCCTGCCCATGTCCATTTCTTCTTAATTTCTACCAGTTATCTGACCAACTCTGCACGCTTTCTATCTCTTAGTGTTACCCCTACCATTTTTCGTTCCATTTTTCGTATTTTGCATATTACCTAATTAAGTCATTCACGCAACGTCCCGACTGTCCAGCATATATGATTTTCATCGAGACAATGGAATTTCATAGACGACGCTGGTGGCGCACTTAGCGAACCGCTGTCAATGCCGCTTGTGACAGCCGACCTTTTGGTTTTGCACGTTATCCGAAGGCTTAGCTGGACCAGCTTGCAGGGAAGGGGAGAGGGGGGGGGGAGACAGAAAATACCAGCGGTACATTAATCCGGTTTGCCACGTTTCTCAGGCCGGGAGTAACGTTGGCGTATGAAACTCCAAAAGGCCTTTCTTTTTTCGCCATTTCATTCCTGCTCATTTCATCTTCAGAAGTGCTACCGCCACTGGCATTAAGACCGACTCACGGAAGCCAGCTTCAGTTAGCCGCACGTTAGTCGTATATGCATATCTGCCTGGATTGGTTGGCTTTTCGCTTTATACGTCTATTTTACCACTCCGTGCACGTCTGTATGATCTCTGCAAATGTTTTTCTCCACGCAGAGCAGCACAACAATATTGTTAAATTCCGCTTAAGTTCTCTGGTTTTCATTAAATGCTCCATGCGCTGGGAGTGCGCATACTGCAACCTGTACCCGCGCCACACTTCTTTATGTTGTGTACTGCATAATGTGGCCCTTATAGGATGGTCCCTGCAGAAAGTACAGTAGCATGAAAGCTCCACATAGGTCCCATGTAAAAAAAAAATTGCTCTTGTGATTGGTCAAAATTCGAGTGCTCACGGATAGTGGCGGCACCCGCAATCATTCAACTAAACTATTTCTAAGTTGCAGACGCAGTTTGTTGACAAATCCAAACCTACATGACGAATAAGACTAGTTAAAAAGCAGTAGCAATATATATATATATATATATATATATATATATATATATATATATATATATATATATATATATATATATATATATATATATATATATATATTAGCCTTTACAGCCATAAGATCAGAGGGAAAAGAAAGCTTGGAAGCGATTTTCTGAATTCAATTACGGCAATACTAGATAGCTTTTCCTGCCCGCTTCTAGTAGTGCCACAACCCATAAGCACCCGAAAAATGCTTCCGAGGTTTCGAACTGCTGTGATCGAAAAACTCTGGGTATGCCATCACTCGCACCCATATCCACTCTGGAGGGCATTGTGGATAAGCGCAAAAGCACAATAGAAACACTATAGACCAGTTTGGAGAGAAGAGCGCTGTTTTCGTAGTAAGCTACAGCTCTTCGTTGAACAGCGCATCAACGTCGGGCCCCCAGAGCTCGACTAGCTCCTTCCGCAGTGCGGCGGCGCGCTCCCGGGTGCGTGTCGCGAGGTCCGGCAGGCTGTCCAGGATCTCCAAGCGGAGCACCGCGGCCAGGACACGAAACCGGTCTCCCTGGTGCAGCGATGTGCAGGACGTCTGCAGTGGCGGGTGCAGTGACAGCCTACAACAGATAAAAGTCGGTGGCAGGCTAGTCCCTGCCGCAAGCGGCGGTAACCTACGTGTTCTAGCCCCACCAGGGCCAGGATCAACCACCCTTCACCCCATCCTCCCCACAGACGGTTCTTCCATCGTGTGAACTGGCCTAACGCGCTTCTAATTGAAATTTAAAATTAGTTGACAGAAAAGGAAAGGCGTTGTATCTGTCGCACCTCCGTGCACTCCGGTACCGTGCCGTAGGAAAAAGGAGGAAAGTGAGAGTAAAAGTGGGACGAGAGCAAAAGGTGCCATAGCGGCAGGCTACGGAGTAATTTCGACCACCAGGGGGATTTTTGACGTCCATCGCAGGCCACAGGGGCGCCTTTCCTTTTCGCCTACATGGAAACGCAGCAGCCGCCGTGGCGGGTTAAAAATGGGCCCTTCGGTTCGGTAGCCGGGCAGCTCAGCCGTTGAGCCACTGCGGCAAGGTCGCTGCTTCTGATATAGGCTCTTCTCAGCAAGCGTCTCTTTGTTGCCGCGTATGCATCTGCGACGATCTGCATTTCACTGCTGACCTCGTCAGAGCTGCTTAAACCCAGCAGTGCGCCTGATGAGAGGAGAGGTAGGAAGCATCTTGCGGAAAGCGATCACAATTCTGCAAAAGACTGCTCACCCCTGAAGACAACGTCATGACATGACTGATGAAGGTGACAAGAGAGTCACGGACCGAAACTGCCTTCCCAAGGCCACACAATTGGATGCGATGGCTTCAAGAAAAACTTACGATAACGACTGAGAGCGCTGCCTTGTTGGCAGAGTCGAGGTTTATTTTGCCAGTTTGGTTTAGACGAAATCTATTACGCGATGGATCCGCTCTAGCTTATACTACTGCATCATATTACGGGGCAGCACATGCAAGGGTAATGTAGAAAAAATGCCGGTATAATCGTGGTACACCTAGATTATTCACCTGGAGGAACGCATGCGTGCTGGCCCATGTTCTGTTCGCATGAACAAGGTACCGATTGTGAGGAAGCTTAGTTTTGCTCAAGCAAAAGTCATGCGAAAAAGACGTAACACGCATAGTTTATACTGGTTACTTCGACTTGTTGTGCAAAGTTTTAATCAATAATATATACACTAACGATTGCGGTTGAGGTGGGTTATTAATAATAACCATAGCTCATAGCGTCTTAGCAACACACGTGTCAGTTGACAAGCGGGATATGCAAAAGAGAGAAAAAAAAAATGGTCGTTCAAACATGAGGGCTTGATTGGCGCAGTATACGGCTACATTCTGGACATAAGGCGCATAGTGGTACTTGGTTTGGTTTGTGGGGTTTAACGTCCCAAAGCAACTTAAGCTATGAGAGACGCCGTAGTGGAGGACTCCGGAAATTTCGACCACCTGGGGTTCTTTACGAGCACTGACACCGCACAGCAGACGGGCGCCTTGCTTTTCGCCTCCATCGAAAAGCGGCCGCCGATGCCGGAGTTCGATCCTGCGCCCTTGGGAACAGTAGTCGAGCGCCGTAACTACTGCGCCACCCCGGCGGGATCCTGGTGGTAATATTAAGACAATTCAAACAAAATGACGGACGCATTGGCTGCGCCAGATGGCGCTACTATTCCCATAGGTCATTAAGACTTCTTTTTGGGCGAGTTGGTACATTTTTGTAAAACTTTGAAAGAGCGCAAACACACACGACCACTAAAGACAAGAGACGAGACACAAGCGCCATAGGTGACCGCTTGTAGCAATTCATGGCGCCGGGCTGGAAGGTTTCCTAGACTAACAATCTTGTACCTTCGCAATGTCGTTATTGGAAGGAGTTAATTAAAAAGCTTATTCAAGGATAAGCACTTTTTCAACACGGATTATTCTGAAGTACTGCTTCCTACAACACACGAAAATTGCTTAAATCCCCTGATAGCAACTGTGCGTGACCTCGGGAGGGCCAACTGAGGTGCACGAATCCGTGATGGTTAGTAGGAGGTGAAATGTAGCCGTTTAAGGTATTCTTGCAATAAAACTACATGTTCTGCAAAATAAATGTATTCGACTGATAGCAAGCGAGTCTAAATATAAATATGGACTCCCTTTTTACAAACTTTAAAGGTGTTGCCAACTACGAACATATTTCAGCAGGCCTGAAGAATCACCTGCATTTAAAAATAAAATGGCATGGCACAAACGTTGTTACCAGATAGAGACGACCAGACAGCCGGTATGCGTTATGACATAAAAATATGTGGAACAGTAGGCTAGAACACCGTACGCGTAGAAGTAATTTGTTCATTATCAACTATGGTTGGTCGTAAACATCACTCTAGAAAGTTTTAATTCTAGTATAATCTGAAATATGTAACTCCTTTAAAAGGCAAATGACGGGATATACTTTGAAAGGCAGCAAATTGGTATCAAAATGTCTTCTAAACTATGCCGCGACAGCGTTGTGCATTTTGTCGACACTTGGAAGGAAACCTGAAAGAAAGAAAGAAAGAAAGAAAGAAAGAAAGAAAGAAAGAAAGAAAGAAAGAAAGAAAGAAAGAAAGAAAGAAAGAAAGGAAGAAAGAAAGAAAGAAAGGAAGAAAGAAAGAAAGAAAGAAAGAAAGAAAGAAAGAAAGAAAGAAAGAAAGAAAGAAAGAAAGAAAGAAAGAAAGAAAGAAAGAAAGAAAGAAAGAAAGAAAGAGGAAAGGCCACAAAAATGGCTGAGGTTTATCCCAGTTAAACCCATAGTTAGATGAAGCGAACGCGTCATCTTGCTTGGTTTTGCTTTGTTAGGCTTAGTTTACGCATGGGTAGACTTGACATTGCAACGATTAAATTGCCAAGGCTATGGACTCGAGGACACCTCAACTACAGGAGGGAACACGTGATGCTCTACTTGCCGTAAAAGGTGAAGGCGAAGTGGTGTTACGCCAGAGGTGGTACGCCAGAGGTGGCAACAGGTTCAAGCTACTTTGCCACACTGCGACCTCAGACTTGAAGGTCAAGCAGCCTGCCAGGATAACATTGGCTGGTACACGAGGTAGCGAAGATTTTGCTTCAAAACGAGTTGGCTGAGATTGCATATAACTGGCGTTCATTTGCAGTTGTGTTGCAGAGTCATAACATGATTACTTGTAGAGCTCCCTGATGTTCCCGCGGGCGTTTTGCAATATGTAAGAACGTGCGTAATTGCATCCTTGATTGTAGATGATTTGTTGTAGATGTCCCGATTTGCTTATATTACTTCTGTTTCTTTGGTATTATTCGAGATTGCCCCGTGTTTGGCTTTCCATTGTTATGGTGTAATTCTCTGACAAAAGTATATCAAAACATTTTCATCCTAATTCTAACTTCCTAAATTTTGGGTGGTTTTTCCAAAGTTCTCTGAAACACCAAGTATAAAAAAATTAAGAGGACGCCTAAGCTTCGCTTTAACAGTAGATCCAAAAGATCTTTTATCAACTGCTCTATCGTTCTGCAAATTTAGACTTGCTTTAATTCTTGTTTAATGTATTTACAATCTTAAAATTATTACTGGAACATAAGTACATATTCTAAACGTATGTCAGTAAGTCATATACACTCGAACGCCTTTATAGGCGCCCCTCTATCATACTTAGTACCAATGACCGTATGTGTAATATCTGTTGCATGCCCGGGTGACATGCTGAGCGCTTCGATTCGAGAAAATGGCGGCAAGTTTATAATAATATATTTCTTATATTTTATGTAATTAAACATTATAGGAATCTCCTCGTACATTTCAGCTAATTCGTTTCGGCCCTCCCTAATTCGTTGACTTCATTTTAGTGTCGCGGATGAGCAAAGAGGAAAAATAAACACAAAGGAAGAACACCTGAATACAACGAAAGACGAACGCGGCTACAGTCAATCATAGCTAACTATGGAGATAAAGGAATTATTAAATTATATGAGAACCGTAGAAGGATGCAATGATCGTGGCGCCAATTTATGAGAGCCAGGTGGTGTGCTTAAAATCCGGTACGCAACAGGGACTTGAAATTAACCATGGAACGATGAGAAGATTAGGTCACACATCAAGTGAAACAGTGTAGGGGTATCCGCTAGTCGCCGTTTGAGGCATGAGGAGCACACAGGAGGATAACTTGTGAGGAAGGACTGAAAAAGTGATGCGGCAGGCAGCCATAGTCTTCAGGCATTTAGCGCAGAAATGCAGACACACGATAGAAGAAAATCGCTACAAACCTGTCTACGGCAGGTAACGCAAGCAGCAACCGGGAAAGAGCTCTCGCAAACATAAAGTACAGCCCGCAAAAAAAAAAACAAACAACAACAACAACAACAACAACAACAAAACGGCTAAGTTCAGGCAAAAGATGGGAACGAATCGCTGCATGACTACATTGCTCGAAAGAACGATAGCCGCTCGGAAACTGTTGATTCATGTGGCTGAAATAGGCAATATGGAAGCCGGTGGAAGTTCATATTTGCTTAGCATAAACCAACGCTGTAAAAACATCAAATATATTCTGGTAGACTGTACGACTACATATCAAAGAATATATAGCTATTGTTCCAGTACCTTGGGTCTTTGGAATAGTGAAAGAAAAATTACCACACAAGCAGTAGCACGAAACAGAGGACTTCTGTGAGTGTAAAAGAGGAGGAAAGTGCAGGAAGGGTCACGAAATAAAAGTAACCTAGATTGAAAAAAAAAAAAAAAAAATCTCGAACGAGAAAAAGCCAACCGGCTTCAGATGAAAATATTAAATATAGATAAAACGGTCTAGTCAATTTACGAGTATATAGCGCTGGTGACCTTAATTCGAAGGGTGTTCCGATGTTTATCTAACCGGTTCTCGAACTATCTGAACAAGTGTGACCAGAAAATGACACATTAGGCGCGTCTTCACCGCACAAGTTCGCGTACCCGGCTGAATGAGGGGTGTGGCTGGGCCGTCGGTGGTGGCGGAGATGGCGAGGTAGGCACGCTGGGAAACACGGTTTCGAATATGCCGGTCCTGGACGTGGCAGCCATGGCTCGCGGCGTGTCTCGGAGCGCCTCGAACAGCGTGTCCCTCACGCGGGCTAGCGCCTCATGAACTCTGCGCTTCCTCTCGGCTCGCGACAACCGCGGGTTTTCGTAGGAACTGGTTACGAGTTGCGATGGGCTCCTCTGAGACCTGCGCACAGTACGATAAGTGTTGCAGGATGATGGCGCTACATTACGTACGTACGTACGTACGTACGTACGTGCGTACGTGCGTGCGTACATACATACATACATACATACATACATACATACATACATACATACATACATACATACATACATACATACATACATACATACATACACACACACACACACACACACACACACACACACACACACACACACACACACACACACACACACACACACATACATACATACATACATACATACATACATACATACATACATACATACATACATACATACATACATACATACATACATACATACATACATACATACATACATACATACATACATACATACATACATACATACATACATACATACATACATACATACATACACAGATGAATGGACATACAGCCGCTGCAATTTTTGCGTTTCTAACCCGGCATCGAGTTATGAAACGTCGACAGCAGCAAGCGCCGAAAATAGAAAAATACCGCTAGCGACCATAGGGTTACAATGTTACAATGCGTGCCCTTGACGGATCTATGCATATCAGACATTACAAACGAACATAGTACCTCATGACCCTAGCTGCCTGTATGGCCAACTATTGATGGGGACCATCGGTCGTACGATATCTGTAGGATTAAATGTTTATAAGGCGACAACATTAGAAGCCTCTCAGCCACACAAACTAAGCGTCCATTGTATGCGGTGGGTGGGTGTGTAATGTTGTGGCTCTGCATTCATGACCTAAACAAATAACGTCATGCTTATAGCAACGGCCACGCAGACGGCAGGAATTTTTAGTTGCGCTGTGGAACTATTTCAGTGCCTGCAGAAACAGGTTGCATGTTGTCGTGACGCTGGGGCTACGTCGACCCGGCCTTCACTTGGTAGCGTGCAGAGACTCGGGTTGAAGAAGGACTGAATCTTCGAAGTTGGTAAAATATATACAAGCAGGTTTAATGGCACTTTGAGAAAACTTATTTACAATATTATTTACACGAAAAAGAAGGGTACATCAGCAAAATGACAAGCGTTAAGAGTTCATAGCGAGAAGCGACTGGATGAGCCGTTTACCCAGGGCCCAGAGCGACATTTCGTGCTCTGCAGCGTCCTTAAAACCCCCCTATGTCCAGCCCCTCTCTGAAGATGTTGACCAACCAAATCCAGGGCACGCCCCTCAGGTATCGGCATCCAATCGAACACATCACTGCACTGATGGTCTGAAGCACTGACTGGTCCGGCATTCATTCGTTGGGCGTGATCACTTGTTGGCGGGAAAAGCTTGGGAACGGCGAGGAGAGGAGGTACATTTCTATTCTTCAGCAAAGAAACCACAGGCTGGTTCTGACAAGGGGTTTTACTTCTCAGAAACCCGAGTGCACGTGGCGCCGCATAGGGCTCCCAACATGGTCCCTTTTCGACAATTGCAAATCTTTCCTGCATTCCCGGGAAATCACTTAATGGCCGTATGAGTCATGCTCCTTTCTTGTCCTGCACGTCAGCGGACATGTCACTCTGTCGTCTCCTTTGGATAGGAGGCATTCATCACTGGAGGATAGCACTTCTCGACTGGAAGGGTGAACAAAAGAAAGAAAGCACTTCCTGCTATTTCCCGCAGGGGGACGTTTCTTTGTGTTTTTCCAGACGTTCTCTTGACAGGGTCAATTTGGCATTTGCAGGTTGTCCACAAAGCAAAACATGCTTACAAAACAGGATTCCTGGAACAGGCTCACTTAGAGCCATTGGACCATCACCACATATTCACAAAACTTATCCATGCCCACAGGCGAACAATAGAGCGCGCAAATGCGGATGCTTGGTCGTAACAGCCTCCTCCCCCGCCAGAAGAGACTCGGAGGGCAGCAGTCCCAGCTGCTGCATGAAGAGACGACTTAATGGCCTGCACGTGAACGCTTGAAGCTCGCTGTTGCTTGTCGCGTTGTCTTGATTGTTGTAGGCCAAATTGCTCGAGCTGTCTGAAACTCAACCACATGTCGAAGCAAGCACTCGGCTCCCGTCTGAAGAGACCAGGTTAAAAGAAAACTGCCATTGTTGTTCGAGAAAAGCCCACTCTCAAGACGTTCAGGACCCACGTATTCCTAGAAAACCAAACGTGCTGCTTTACATAGTCACACATATACAAGCGCACGAAAAAAAAAAAAACCTGATTATCAATTTGGATACATGGTGAGGAACATCTCGGACCGCTTAGAAAGAGCGGCTAAGCGCGTCCGCATTCCCATTTAACTTCCCCTTTTTGTATCTTATTTCAAAATTGTACTGCTGTAAAATCAAGCTCCACCTAAGAAGGCGACTGTTCTTCGATGTCGCAGTTTGCAGCCAAGCTAGGGGACAATGGTCCGTCTCTACGGTGAATTTGGCCCCTCCAAGATAGCACTGCAATTTTTGAATGGCCCATACAATGCAAGCGCACTCTTTCTCTGACGCGCAATAAGCCCTCTCTCTAGAACTCAGTTTTCTGCTCAAGTAGAGCACGGGGTGCTCATTACCGTCGTCATCTCTCTGGCAGAGAACAGCACCTAACCCTCGATCACTGGCATCACACTGGACCGTGAATTCTCGGCCATAGTCTGGAGCTCGCAATACCGGACGGCTAATCAGCACAGCCTTCAGGTTTACGAAGGAGGCTTCCTTTTGTTCGTCCCAGACTACATTTGTCGGTTCTGTCTTGCGGAGAGCGTCGGTCAGAGGGCTAGCCAAAGCTGAATAGTTAGGGATGTAGTGATTGTAGTACCCAGTCAGACCCAGGAATGCTCGAATTTCCGTCTTCGTGCTCGGCCGCGGGTAGTCTGCTACCGCAGAAATCTTAATCTCGCTGGGTTTCCTGAAACCTTGACCTACATTGTGACCCAAGTAGTCCACGGTCGCCCTTGCCAGGCAACATTTCTCGGCCTTTACGGTTAGTCCAGCTTGACGCAAAAGGCTCAGTACAGCTCTTAGATGTACCATATGGTCCGCCCATGAGTCGGAAAAAACCGCAATGTCGTCTAAATAAGGCACCGCGAATGTTTCACACCCCTTTAAAACCCTATCCATGAGTCGGGAAAAACAAAATGGAGCATTTTTGAGCCCGAAACTCATCATTGTTGGCTGGTAGCTGCCCGTCGGAGTGACGAAAGCCGCGTATCTGCTGGCGCGTTCAGTGAGCGGTACTTGCCAGTAACCTCGAGTAAGGTCCAGCGTAGTCACATATGCCGCTCTACTGACCTGTTCTACTCTCTCCTCAATATTCGAAATAGGATACACTTGATCCCTGGTGAGAGAATTTAGCTTTCGGTAGTCTACCACAGGCCTAGGGTCTTTACCTGGAGCTTCTACTAAGATCATAGGCGAAGCATAATCGCTTTCCGAGGGTTTTATTACTCCCAATTCCAGCATGCGAGTTACTTCCCTATCCAGAATTTCTCTTTGCCTTGGAGAAAATCGGTAGCACCTTGATCGCACTGGCACGTCTGAAGTCAGCTCAATATCGTGCTCAGTCAAATCAGTTCTGCCTGGCCTGTCCACGAAGCAGGCCTCAAACTCTGTTATTATCTCGCCCAGATCGGACAGCTGGGATTTCTTTAGTTCTCCTCTCTGCTCCGTCTTTTTGAGAAGCTCCTGAGCGTTGCTTCCTTTTCCGCTGAGGCAAATCAAGTTGTCCCCCATCTCCTCAGGAAGGTTTAACGTTAGATTTACCATGGTTTCCCTCTGCTCATAAGGCTTCATAAGATTGCAATGATAAATGCGCACTGCTTTACGCCTATCGGGGATTTTCACTGCGTAGTTAGTGTCAGAAAGCTCTGCAACGACTTTAGCAGGTCCTTCCCACTGTACTTCGAGCTTATTCTTGGGATCATTGGCTTTCTCTATAGCTAAGTCCTCTCGGGTTCCACTTAAAAGTCTCGTGAGATTACTAGAGACTGGCGGCAAGAGGTTACTCTCAAGAACGTCCTCATTCCGCGTCTCATCAAGCTCACTTTCAAGTTGACTTATCTGAGATGCCTCGCTCTCAAAGTTTTCTGACCCGCTATCTTCCGCATCGACCACTGTCTTAACTGCCGTTTCCTCCGCTGTGGAATTTTCTGGTATGAGCAGTGTAGCTAGTTCTCGCGCCTTTGAACGTGTTAAGGCCTGCACATCTCTGTCTCCGAAAATCAGAAGGCAAGCTTTGACCTTCTCGTAGTTGTCCGCGTCCTCCTTGTTTAGCCGCGCGACAACCTCCGCTGCCTCGCAGGGCAGAACCGTCAATAATCTCTGAGACCACGTGTCTCGCTGGAAGGACAGTTCTTCGCAAGTTCGCTCAAAGTTACCCAGATACAGACCGATATCCCCTGATATCACATATGGCTGCATGTACTTTGACATCTTGAAATCTGCCTCCTTGTTGAGACGAGGTACCGCTAGCTGGGGACAATCGCCCGACCTCTTGCTCAACTCTAGTTCTAATTTCCGGAGCTCAATTTCTAGCTCCAGCTTTTTTGCTTCTCTTTCAATTTCACGCTCTTTCTGCTGTCTGAGCTGTTCCTTTTTTTGACCGATGAGGTTCCATGCTTCACTGAGCTCCTCATCATCGGTTCCTAGATCAGTGATTGCCTTTATAATCAAGGGTTTTCGTGCCAAACCACTTGTATCAATTCCCAATTCCTCACACAATAGCAACAGGTCCGGTTTCTGCAGCTTTTGTAGGTCCATGATCGCTCCGAGTGTCGGCTACTTCCAAAACAACAGTGCAAACTACCAAACCTAAAGGCGTTTCAACACTTTTTACCAGTTCTAAAATCTAACCCTGTTCTAGAACCTGGTCCACATCAGAAGAAAAGCCAAGCACTCACCCACACATGCGATCGATGTTCCGAGCTGCTTTCTTGTTGGCCGATTGTTGCTCCTGCTTGTTGCTTGAGATGCCACCTCCGATCACTAGATGTTGTGGCTTGCAGATTCTGATCCACCTCCAATCACCAGATGTTGTGGCTTGTAGATTCATATCCCACCGCTGCCACCAGTTGTCGTGACGCTGGGGCTACGTCGACCCGGCCTTCACTTGGTAGCGTGCAGAGACTCGGGTTGAAGAAGGACTGAATCTTCGAAGTTGGTAAAATATATACAAGCAGGTTTAATGGCACTTTGAGAAAACTTATTTACAATATTATTTACACGAAAAAGAAGGGTACATCAGCAAAATGACAAGCGTTAAGAGTTCATAGCGAGAAGCGACTGGATGAGCCGTTTACCCAGGGCCCAGAGCGACATTTCGTGCTCTGCAGCGTCCTTAAAACCCCCCTATGTCCAGCCCCTCTCTGAAGATGTTGACCAACCAAATCCAGGGCACGCCCCTCAGGTATCGGCATCCAATCGAACACATCACTGCACTGATGGTCTGAAGCACTGACTGGTCCGGCATTCATTCGTTGGGCGTGATCACTTGTTGGCGGGAAAAGCTTGGGAACGGCGAGGAGAGGAGGTACATTTCTATTCTTCAGCAAAGAAACCACAGGCTGGTTCTGACAAGGGGTTTTACTTCTCAGAAACCCGAGTGCACGTGGCGCCGCATAGGGCTCCCAACATGGTCCCTTTTCGACAATTGCAAATCTTTCCTGCATTCCCGGGAAATCACTTAATGGCCGTATGAGTCATGCTCCTTTCTTGTCCTGCACGTCAGCGGACATGTCACTCTGTCGTCTCCTTTGGATAGGAGGCATTCATCACTGGAGGATAGCACTTCTCGACTGGAAGGGTGAACAAAAGAAAGAAAGCACTTCCTGCTATTTCCCGCAGGGGGACGTTTCTTTGTGTTTTTCCAGACGTTCTCTTGACAGGGTCAATTTGGCATTTGCAGGTTGTCCACAAAGCAAAACATGCTTACAAAACAGGATTCCTGGAACAGGCTCACTTAGAGCCATTGGACCATCACCACATATTCACAAAACTTATCCATGCCCACAGGCGAACAATAGAGCGCGCAAATGCGGATGCTTGGTCGTAACAATGTACACTGATGCATACCCAAGACCAGGCACGACATCAACACGCCACTAACACCGTGTTTGACTGTCAATACGTGAAGTTTCTACATGTAACTATATTGCCTCTAACTGTTTAAGCCTTTGTTCCTGTTCGACAGCCGCTGGCATGCGGCGCGGCCTTATCGTTGTTATTCTGGCGCACTTATCAATTCTGTATCCCGTGTTTGTTCATACTCGTTGTCGCGATACGACGCGTTATCATTTTCTTTGTCGCGAATGATGCGCCGAGATCTGTCTCAAAGATTCCGATCACTCGCGTATGTTTCTACAATGTTCCAAGTTGTGCGACTAGCAGTTTGCGACGTTATCTAGATTGTTCTGAGCAGCCTTTAAATAGAGCGTTGACGAGTGCGACGGGCATTCTTTGTTCGACGATCGACGAGCACGATTCTTGCTATCGCCGCCGCCGAGCTGCTTAGTTCTTTTGCGGGCGCAAGTCAGCCCAATAAAGAGTTAATTTCAGTACCATCAAGCCTGTGTCTTCGTTTGGTGTCTACGGCCTTGTTACCACTACGTGACAATATTAAGGCGAAATCCTTACTTTGCTCATGACGAAAAGATCGTTTGGGCGAGCTCTGTCTGCAACATCTGTCCACAAGATTCCGTGGGCTATCAGCGGTGTTCTGTCTAACATTTAGGGGGCAAACAAACAAACAAAAAAAACTCACCGCCGGCAATCGAACTCCTAGCCCTCCGACCACCAGCCAAGTGCGTTAACTGACTACGCCACGCCTTACTGTCACACACATCTCAGTTCTCTCTGTAGTTCCTGCCGTATAAATGGCAACGCAGTGGCGCAACGACGACCACTTCAACCCAGTCTCCAGGATGAAGCGTGGCGCACGCCCTCTGCCATAAAGACGAGAAAGCGCCATCGCCGCCAAGTGGAGCTACTCCCTTCGAATCCAGCACGGGCGAAGTCGCTGTACTGCACTACGTGGTCGGCGGGGCTCTGTCAGCACTACAGTATAGAACCAGCCTTAAAGGCTTGCTTCCCCTTGTCACTCTTAAGGGGCCTTAAGTGTCTCAAGAAATGCTTTCGTCCTTGCAGTAAGCACATAGATGTTAAACGCAATAAGAACAGTTCTGCCCTTACAAAAATGCATGTTGGGTGTTCTGTGGAATACTGCGCTACTTGATAGACAGAGACTAATGGAAGACGACACACGAATGAAGCGCTCCATTCGCTTCATTCGTGTGTCGTCTTCCATTTGTCTCTGTCTATCAAGTAGAGCAGTATTCCACAGAATGATCAACCAACTGGCCCCCGTGTTTGCATTGTTGGATGTTGGGTGTCTATAGAAATTCGGATCAGATGTGTCAATATACGCTGTTGAAACTCTATCGATAATCATCGACATTTTTGAAGGTGCCGTGTTGACCCCATGTTGAGCTCTTTTGGAATAGTGGCCCATGTGTTTCTTAAAGAGCGCTTTTCGAATTCGCACCACTGAAATTCTGTTGATTTTAGGCTCAAATGCTTCACAAATTCTGCAAGTGACGCTTTTTGATTTTCTGCTACCTTTCCACTACTGAACAACAGAAAATAGTACACGACCATCGGTTTGCCAGGAGCAGACACGAGGTGATTTTCATTAATGCAAAAGTAGTACAGTACATCTCCTAGCTGTGATAAGTCACCACATTCTATGTTCTGCCCGACCAATCAACAATCCTGTCTGATCAGTGCTGGTTAATGATAAGCATAGTGAGGCTTAAAAGAACAAAACAGATCTTGATTTTTTAAGCCCCGTTATACTTACTCACTCATTAACCTACACTGGACTAAATTGTTGATTGGTCGCGCAGGACATAGAATGTGTTGACTGACCGCAGCAAGGATATGTGCTGTGCTACTTTTGCATTAATGTAAAGCACCCCGTGCCTGCTCCTGGCTAACCGTTGATCACGCAGCATTTTCTGTTAATCCGCAGCGGAAAGGGAACACAGAATAAAAAATGCGCGTTAATGAGAAAGAAAAAATATGCGTCTTTGGTGAACCCATAACATGAGCTGGGTTGTTTATTTGCTTTATTTCAATTCATGTGCAAGGTATGACGCCAGGCTGTTCTTTGCATAAAACGCTGATACGTCAGGGAACTCCTCGCATGTGATGCTGAAATAAACAATATAAATCATAATTAAGTTGCGGTATATACTAACCTAAAAATCTAGCAAAGGCATTTGTGCGCTGCTCCACGTCATAGCTCAAGACATTTCTTGTCTAAAATGAGTTGTCACTGTCTTTCACTGCTTAGACGGCATCGACCGCTACCTCCACAGCTCGGCAGCACTACCACATCGTTCATTTCTCCCTGATAAACAATATATGCTGCCGTCAAAGATCCCATTGTGAATATAAATAGCAAAGCGCAGGTCACAAGCATTACTATCCAGAAACCTTGAAGCAAAATTACCAACTATAGGCACTAAAATGAGTGGAAACAAAAACAAACACTGCAAAAATGGTGGAGCTGCACAGATTCAATAATCCACAATGTGTGACAGAGGCATATTATGATCTCGATAATGTGTCCTTCTCAGGGCGAGTAGCGTATCGAAAGAGTACAGCACTGTGCCGAACATTCTGTCAAAAACGGTCACCGGTTAAAAAAAAAAGAAAGAAAATGTCGCCACCCCAACTGGCGTTCCATCGGCCCCAGCGTCCGCGTAGAGACAAGCCTCGTTCGCTCTCTCTCTCCCCCTCTTTTTTTTTCCGACGAGGCCGGTTTTCCTGCTAGAAATATTTACATGCGTGCTTCACCTTGTAGCACACACTGTACAAGACGGGCACAAACACGAATAGGAAAAAGTAAAACACTCACCAAAGTGCAGACGCTCCCTCCGCCCGCGCCGGCTTTTCGCCTAGAATCCAAAACGCCTGCGACTGTTGAACTTCTTAAACACGTCCTCCTTGCGCAGAAGCTGCCGCCCAAGAGCGGATTCCTCCGAAGACTTAAATGCGTACGTTCGCGCTCCAATTTGAACAAAACGATCTTCGTGATAATAATCACCAGCGAAAAACCTACATACGGTGCTTCGCTCAGAGTGCAAGATGCGACCACGGTGGCGGGAAAACGCCAACTGAACTGGCACATCGCCGCACTCAGCGTACCCGCGTCTGCGTGCAAAGAAAACGGGGCGCAGAAGAACAGCTTCGGTGAGAAGGGGGAGCCGCCGCCTCCGCTGCGCGACTCCAGCTATGCTGCAGCCAAGGTCATCTCCGTGAAGACAAATCACGGAGAAGGCAGAGAGCAGAGACCCAGCGGGAGCAACCCCTCCCCCCTCCCCTTTTCCCCTCCAGCCGACAGGAAGTAACTCTCGACCCCTCCGGACATGCTGGCGCCGTTCGCGGGCACGGGGGGAGCAAGGCAGTGGCCGAATGCTTCTTTGAAAAGAAGAGTCGCCGATAGAAGACGCGTGCAATCCTGTTTTTTTTTTCTTTTTTTTCATACGCGAATGTTTTTGAGATGCGTGTTAACTCTATAGTATGCGTGGGATCAATCCGTGATTATTAGAACCCCTGAATGATTAAAGTGACTTCATTTGAGCATGGTGTCCACTTTAAGAAAGGAAGGAAAAGAAAAAAATAACAGTAAAATTCTCCAAAGACATACAGTGGTGGAGGATTCCAGTACACTCTGCACCTCATTTTGCGGCAAAAGCTACGGGCAAAAATACCTAGGCTTGGGCAGAATGTCAGACCCTGAAGCATATATATAGTGAACTTTGCAACTGGTTTAAAAAAGCTCTGTCCTGCCCTACATGGTAGGTTCAATCTAGGATCCTATTTGTTAGTATGATGACTCACTGAACTTGTTTTATGATAAATATAAAATATGTCCTACCACTAAAGTTACCTTCTGCGACATACAGAAGCTGATCCATTACGGATTCTGATTGACATTCAACGATGTATTTGTATTATTAGTGGAGGCTTTGCCATCGTGAAGTTTTTAGGGCATATTTTCACTGTGTTGCGAAGCTTGAGCTAAGTGTGCACCGTTAATATGTACTTTTATATAACATGAACGAGCACGCAACTGCATGCTGCTCTTATATTTCCCTTTGCAGAATGTGGCCAATAGTTGATTACAAGTGAGACCAAAAATTCAGAACGAAATTGTCACATCATGTTCTTATCATTGGTGCCTAAAACTACTTAAAAACATGGGTCAGCATGAACAGTACACGCTAATTGTCCGTGAACGTTGAAAACTGACAACAAAAAGCACATAGAAAAAATAGCACAAAAAGTCTATTGGGTAGAACACAATGAAAATTCTGTTGGCCCTGTAAAGATTGCACTCAGCTGGGGTTGAATGTCTATCGAAATTCAGTAAATTCAAAAGGCTGTCAATAGTCCAACAATAGAGTTTCAAAACTCATTTTTGTAAGGGATGTTGCCTTGATTCGTAAACGAACACATACAAAATAGTGAACACAGCGGTCTTCCATGCGGTACCTGTTTCCCCTTTTGAGTGTGAATTTTTCTGATATTATGTATAAAGTATGTCACAAATTTTGCCGAAATTTTACTCAAGTACAGTTATGTCGACGTAGCGCCAGTCTTCCTACTCCGGTGATCAGGTACCGTCCTGAGTGTACGCGGTGGAATTTCAATCGCTGAATGCTTTTTCTCACTGTTTCTTCAATTCAGACTGCGTCCGTTGTTATCAACACACTGTGGCGTATCTGTACGGTTCCATCTGTATCCTTTAAGTATGCAGAAACGTGACAAAGAAACCACTCTGGATGCTAGAGCTCCAGCCATTCAACCTCAGCCCTGATATTAAAGCATCCCAGATCGGCTAACCTAGCTGACTGCTGTGAGCTCGATCCTTCACGGAACGCCATGTACGAGCCAATTTTAAAAATTCGGATTGTAATCTATGAGTCCTGTTGGCAGCCCCTACTTACGTAGCTGTAAGGCAGAGGTTAAGTTCTACTTTCCGCATCCAATTCAACACGGAGAAATTTCGGATCGGGGTAATTCTTAACTCGATTAAATTAAAGCTCCCGCTCTTAAGAGAATTCGGCGTTGACTTGTCAGCTTTGTGAAAAAAATATATCACAGACATGGCTTTAGCGCATGGTAGCTAGCTGTCAGAGCATACAGTCGCACAGTGGCTGGTCGCAGAGTCGTGTGAGGTCAAAAGATCACATGATGTGGTCTAACTGGCAGGCGGGACTAACCCGGCTTCGTCTTTGAGATGGGAGGGTTAGCTTAAAATACAGCCCTCCAAAGCCCTTGGATCCAAAGTTATAAACGCTGCCTTTAGGCCTTGCTGGGCTGCTTCGTTAAAATGGTGCTTTATATTTGTGCCGGGTGATCTTTCATCTTTCATATAATGTGGTAGTACCTTACAACTCTATGCTAATGACTGTGTGTGGGATACTAGTGGCACAAATTAAGCGAGTAAACCAGTGTATGTACCGGAACGAGAAACCGCAAGATAAGCCGGAAAATAGGAGCCGTTTAACGCGCTCGCGTCACGCACTTAATGACGAAACTTAACTGTCCCCCCCCCCCCCCCCCCAATGTTTTTCCATAGTAATCATTTTCTCCGGAGCTCTCGGAATAAGATAAGCCAAACATGTCGGAAATTACCGGAATGCTAGTCAGTGTCTTCGTCGCAATTAAAGTCGTCTCCTTTTGTGGATAAGACAACTTTCTAGATTCCTTCTTCAGAAGTCAGAGAACGAGGGATAATCTCCCTTGGCCTTATGACCTAAAGTGAGTCTGTGCGCTAACAAATACAAGCCTTATAAAGTAGCTTTAGCGAGTGGAAGTTGCTTCCTTATCTATGATGACTACAAATATATGAACGATGTTTTCTCTGCAATGTAGCGTGGAAAAATGTCGTAGGGAGTCATGCCAGGGTTTTATTCTAACAAATGGTTTCGTTTGGTTTGTGTGGTTTAACGTCCCAAACCGACTCAGGCTACGAGAGATGCCGTAGTGGCGGACTCCGGAAATTTTACCGCCTGGGGTTCTTTAATGTGCACTGACAATGCACAGCACACGGGAGCCTTGTTTTTCGCCTCCATCGAAAAGGGGGCGCCGAGGCCGGGATTCGATCCCGCATCCTTGGGAACAGTAGTCGAGCGCCTTACCCACAGTGCGACCACGGCGGAATTTTCTCTAACAAATGCTCTTAAACATAAGCCATGTTAAATCTGAACTTATGTGCAGTCCGATGCACAAGAAATTTCAGCTTTCAACGTTCATAGTGTGCGCCCTACAATCCGGAAAATATGGCACTCAGTTTGAGGGCAGCATAGACATTAAATGAAGATTTTCACTTGTGTGGCAACGCTACCGTCTGCTGCATTCTCCGATTTGTGGGTGCCAGTGTAGGCCGCAGCCTAATAAGAAAATATTAAATCACCTCCAGAAGATCCATAGCGACTCGGCCAGAATCGCTATGGATCTTCTGGAGGTCAGGGGACACGGGTCTTTAGTTCGGCAAACTGGCACCACGCGGCGTACCACCGTGAACTCCTCCTTTCCCTTTTCTTCTGCTCTTCCCTCTCTCGCCTAAGGGAGGGCACGAGTACCGGCCAGAGCTGCGGGGCTCAGCGGTGGGGCTTTTT
The DNA here is from genome assembly GCF_055883805.1 of Amblyomma maculatum. NCBI lineage: Eukaryota > Metazoa > Arthropoda > Arachnida > Ixodida > Ixodidae > Amblyomma > Amblyomma maculatum. The sequence goes on along the minus strand of NC_139344.1, from coordinate 219,377,809 downwards.
TACGTCGCTTTGCAAACGGGATTGTGGGAGACTGCACCACGCACTTATTTTTTTTTTTCGCGCCCCCCCCCCCCCCTTTTTTTTTTGGCGCTCGACCACCGACCACCACCACCACAGGGGGTGGGGATGTGTGGGCACGGGGAGACGAAGCTCACGCGCGGGCACCAGTCCCTCGCTTTCTCGCCACTAGCAACGTCGCGTGGTTGCTCGCCGCAGTAGCCTCCACTGTCCGAGCGGAGCAGCGAGGAGTCGAGTCGGCAAGAAAGCTGGCACAACGACAATCGCGTCAGCGCTGCACTGGCGCGTTGTGTGTACAGTCCCAGCCATAATAATATGGAGCATGCCTCGGCGATAAAAACTCTCGCCACGCGTAATCTAGTGAATATTCGGAGGTATACAATTGCATATATTAGTACATGCCGCCGATGCATACACGGGAAAATTGCGTTTCAAAAGGAATAAAAAAATCATACCAATTACGGCTCCGAAAAGTATTCACATTAAATTACAATTACTTTCGATATGTAATTCATTTAGTCTCAGATTACTTTACCAGTTATACATAAAAAACCAAAACGAAAACTAAGTGAACGAAACTGCAACCGCTCTCCAGATCGCATTTATTACCACTTTATTTAAGAAAAGACCAGTAGAGGCTTTTAAAACGTGCGTGAGGTGTGGAAAACCGCAGTAAGGTATTTTCTGTAACGGCAACAAGCCGCCGAATCCATACTGCGCCGCAGTATTAAATATGCAATGCCAATTCAATAATGACGCTCGATGTCCCAAGAATTCGTCTAATTTCTACTTCTAGCTTGAAATTTAGAGCTCACTGTTTCGAATTCCACAGCTTGCATACGTTTTTCTTCTTCTTTATAATACGTTTTCCAATGACGATGCATTATTTATTTCGAATTGATGAACTTACCCCCCACCCACACACACACACACACACACACACACACACACACACACACACACACACACACACACACACACACACACACACACACACACACACACACACACACACACACACACACACACACACACACACACACACACACACACACACACACACACACACACACACACACACACACACACACACACACACACACACACACACACACACACACACACACACACGCACACACACACACACACACACACACACACACACACACACACACACACACACACACACACACACTTGCGATGCCGAAATCTAAATATCTAAAGTCAGTGAGACTGCGGAGACGTCTCCGGCGAGGGAAAATACACCAATCAGGTACAGCAGGACTGAAGATAGAAGAAAGCACTCCTGTCAGGCAAAAAAGGCGCCAAAACTACGCCCGAGGTTATTTAAGAGGGCCTGACTCCTTTGTCCGCTTATTCCTGCATGTGATAGTCTGCCGTTCTGTGCCGTTGTTTCTGCACCATATGGGGAGCTCGAGCCACAACATTTGAAACTCTCAAGGATATTGCTACATTGTCCGACATAAGCTGCATCTGTATAAACCGTGAGCATATTTATATTCAAATTACGTCAACTTTTACTGACTGATATTCCTTGCTAACCGACGAGAAGTTTGCCTTCCTTTTTTTTCTTAAAGCATTACTTCTTTTATGTGTCCTGTCTGTTGTGAAATGTTTATAGCTACATTCATATTATAGCGACATCTGTAGTGGACTGTTTAGGTTCTATATGTAACAGCAATACATTGTAATGACGCGGTGATTCTGACACAAATTTTGTTTCCAATTGTTGCGTAGGACAGTGTGTATTAAAATATTTTATGTTCGCACTATATTGCCCTTTTCAAAACGAACTGCGTTTTTTTTAGTAGAGCTAGCTGCTAGCGTAACAGGGGCGACGCGGTTGACTGCGACGGCATGGACAGAGACCTATTCCACTGCTTCGAGTGCCTCCTCTAAAGGGTATACAGAACAAAATGTAACTTTCAGAGCTTGAAATGTTTGTAAATCATAATTATGCGCGTTTTATTTACAATAAATAATCTATATGTGCACTCATTTTAAACATGTTTGTTTTATTTGCATGAAAAAGTTTAAAAGTTGAGCGTCAAGAACTTTAATTTTTACAAATTTGATTGTGCGCTAGGTTTCGCTCCGTTTGCAAACGGCGGCCACGTCGGAAAATGTTTTTCCGCTAAAACAAGGCCAGGATAATATTCATCACAGTAATACAACAGACCATAATTTTTTAAAAAGAAATCGAAGATGGTCGAGTGCAATGTCTGGATGCGTTGCCTTGGAATGACCCCGTAGACTCTACAATCCGCATTGCGCGCTGAGCCTTGCGGAGGGACCTCATTAAAGACGCCGTAACTATTAGTGCAATGAAATTACGCAATAAGTTTTTAGTGATTATGAAAGTTAATGTAGAGGATAATATGTGGACTAATTTTAAGAAATACAAAGTATTTTCATTGTCCGAATTTTCCATTGCGCAGCGTTTGTTGAAGTTAGCCCGATCATAACGCTTAATCGGAAACGTAGATAGGAGCACTGGCAGTTTGATAGATCAGTTAACATGAAACATAATGCGCATTTCTGTTGCTTTGTAGTAACCTTTTTTTTTTAGGTACGCAAAATAGCAAAAAAAAAAGTCGTTTCCTTGGGTTGACGTTTCGTTAAACATTTCGCTATAAAAAACAAAAATAAAAACAATTGAGCGGAAATAAAAACATTTTTATATGTAGTCAAACGATTTTATTTACATAACTCAAACGATTTTATTTACATAACTTTAACATTTTATGTCATTCATGAAAACTTAGCCAAACAGCAGAGCTAGACCTCGTGGCCATTAATTATACCCGGTACTTATAGAAAACAAAAATGGATTAAAACTAGTTGCAGATATTTTGTTATTTAAACATCAGGAAACATCACAAAATTTCGACAAGCCACGCTTTGATCCATCTGATGTGGAATCACCCAACCATCTCTTCTGCGTAACTGCCCACTGCAGGCGCCGTGTTTCATATGCGAGGCGACATCAGGTTGCACATAAAACGGCCCCAGGAAGCTGCATGATTAAATCTATGCCAGATCGACGCAAACCATTTTAATCAGCATATGTTAGGGTACCTATAACCGGGAGTCATTTTCGATATCTATCCGCGTTACAACGCTATACAGTTTCAAAGTCTGAAATAGAGAGAAATTTTGGTGCCTTGCCATAGGAAGGAAGCAATGCATAATATTCAGACGCGCTGCGAAGCTCGTGTAATAAGAGCACAGAGCTGAAACTTCGGCACAATCTTCGGTTAACTCTATATTATATAAATCCCGGAATCATTTTGCGTACGTGCTTTTGTTTCCGTTTTACGTATTTTTTGTACCCGTTCCCATTAAGTAACGCGCTCTGTCGCCGCCACCTGCCGGTAGATGGCGTGAGCAGTACATGTCCCAAAAAGCGGGGCATGAAAGAAACTGCTTTGCGCACAGCGAATGGTTGGGAGGGTGCAAACAACGCTGGGAGCAGAACTAAGAATACGCTCAGAAGCAGAACATCACGCAGCATCATCGGTCGCCGGATGCGTTCACTTTTACCCTCGAATATGGTGAGGTTAAAGCTATCCCTGATTGCAGAGTACCCATTTTTTATAGTAATTTTGAACATACTATTCCAACTTAAGAGGCGGAAGTTGAAGAAAAAAAACGCATTCATGAGAGATATTACATCAAAACCTGTTTTCCAAAAAAAAAAAAAAATGTTACCATTTTTCCTATGCCTTAGAGTTTGGAATGTATAAATGCTGGGCAATATTGAACATTAAGAAACTTACTCGCTGATGTCCTCCGTGCTGCTCTCCGCTTCAGCTTTGCAGGCCTTAGCTGTGAACAGTAAATGAATAGCAATTACATTGAGGCAATGAAAAAAATGAATGAATGAATGAATGAATGAATTGATTGCTCAGAGAATAGAAAAATCAAAGCATGAAAGATTAAAGATGTGCATCAGTAAAATTAACATTAATACTATGCGTACGGTCCTTAAAAAAATGGATCATAAGTCGTTTCCTCAATAAAGCCCGAACATTGCCGATACCAATTACTCTAATCAAATTAACTATGTTCAAGAGAGGAATTCAATCGCCTGAAAGCTTGTTAGTGAACAGATTTGAAGGTGGATTCAACGTTCAAACCCCTTCAGGGATCACTGCCTTGTCGGGGCGGCAGGGCTTGCGAAACTCGATGAAGTCGTGATCTCTGTTATGTGGGGCCACCCTAGGTAGACAGATCACGGCAGAGAGGTCTGACAAAATGTGATTTACTCTAGAAGGTAATGGCTACCAACTCCAGTATTTCCTGCCAAGAAAACCCTATGGCCAGTCAAAATATCATTAATGACATGGCACTGGAAGATGTGCCCCCCAGGTTGGAAGGCATCCCACATGTTATTGGGGATGAACAAAGGACGATTCCTAGTAGCTCCAGGACGAATGAAGCGGCTGGGCTAAAGCCAAAAGGACGCTCAGTTGTGGATGGGTCGGGAAGTGACCGGATAGTCCGATGTTGCAAGGAGATATATAACATAGCAACATGGAATGTACGATCTATGACGCAAGGTAAACTGGATGTCGTCAAGCGAGAAATGGACAGATTGAACATTGATATCTTGGGTATCAGCGAGCTCAAGTGGACCGGAATGGGAGAATTTAATTCCGGTGACCATTATGTATTTTATTGTGGGCACGAATCCAAGAGAAGGAATGGGGTCGCTCTCATAGTAAACGGAACAATGGGCAAAGCAGTGCTAGGGTACAACCAATGAAACGACCGAATGATTTCACTTCGGATCCAAGGTCACCCTTTCAACATAACAGTTATCCAAGTCTATGCACCAACCACTACTGCTTAAGAAACTGACGTTGCAAGATTTTATGCGGACCTGCAATGCCTTTTAGACCGCACTCCATCATCAGACGTCCTTTTTCTCATAGGAGACTGGAATGCTAAGGTGGGGAGTGAAGAAATATCCAGAATTACAGGCAAGTTCGGCCTTGGTGAGCCAAATAAAGCTGGGCAGAGGCTAGTAGAGTTTTGTCAAGAAAACAACCTAGCCATAGCGAATACTCATTTTCAAAAGCACAAGAGGCGCCTGTACACATGGACTTCACCGGACGGTGTGTACAGGAATCAGATCGATTATATTCTTTGCCAGCAGAGATGGAGATCTAGCGCTATACAAGCAGTAAAAACAAGGCCTGGGGCCGGTTGTGGCATTGATCATCAGCTTCTTGTTGCCAAATTTAAGCTTCGATTGAGGAAAACACAGAAAACTAGACGGCCTTTCAGGTATGATCTGGATCAAATTCCATCAGAATATGCTGTGGAAGTGAGGAATCGATTTCAAGAATTAGATCTAGAAGACAGAGAGCCTGAAGAAATGTGGACTGATGTTCGTGATATAATACAAGAAGTTGCTACTAAGGTAGTTCCAAAGCAAAAGAAATGCAAGAAAGCAAATTGGTTATCTGAAGAGGCTTTGCAAATAGCTGAGGAAAGGAGGATGGCAAAAGTTATGGGGGAACGAGAATAATACAAGGTTCTCAATGGGGATTTTCAGAAAATAGCAAGGAGACATAAGAATGCCTTCCTGAACATACAGTGCCAAGCAGTTGAGGACAACAGCTAATTAAATAACACAAGAGCTCTGTATAAGATAATCAAAGATATCAAAAGAAGCTTCTGTGCTAAGCTGGGCATGATAAAGGACAAACGAGGCAAGGACCTCACTGAAGCCTCAGAGATAAAGAAGAGGTGGCAGGAATACACAGAAGAACTGTACAAGAAGGACCCGGACATGCAAACCCAACATAAGACGGTTGTGATTACTGATTTCGAGCCGGGCATCCAGAACAGTGAAGTTGAATGGGCCTTAGCCAGCCTTGCTAAGAACAAAGCTGCGGAATTGATGGCATTCTAGCTGAGTTGCTTCAAAACCTCAACCATGACGCTGTTAACATTCTGCATACATTATGTCAGAAGATTTGGACAACCCTGCAGTTGCAGCAGGATTGGAGGAGGTCAGTTTAAATCCCCATTCCAAAGAAAGGCAGTGCCAAATATTGTTCCAACTACCGCACGATCGCGCTTATTTCACATGCTAGCAAGGTGATGTTGAGAATCCTCCAAGGAAGGCTGCAGCAGTATGTGGATCGGGAGCTTCCGGACGTGCAAGCTGGGTTTCGCAAGGTCAGAGGAACAAGAGACCAGATTGCCAACCTTCGCTGGATCATGGAAAAGCAAGAGAGTTCCAAAAACCTATCTACTTCTGCTTTATTGATTATGCGAAAGCGTTTGACTGCGTAGATCACAACAGATTGTGGCAAGCTGTCCAAGAGATGGGAGTTACAATTCACCTCATCTCTCCTCAGGAACATGTTTGAAGGGCAAGAGGCCACAGTCAGAACTGGGCATGGTCTTACTGATTGGTTTCCGATCGAAAAAGGAGTGAGACAAGGCTGCATACTGTCGCCCTGCCAATTTAACCTATATGCAGAGTGCATCATGAGGAAGGCCGGTCTGGACGAGTCTTCAGCTGGAGTGAAGATTGCTGAAAAACGTATCAACAACCTTAGATATGCAGATGATACCACTTTAATGGCAGAAAGTGAAGTGGAACTCAACAGACTTCTGATGCGCGTACAAGAAGAGAGTGAGAGGTTTGGGCTTAAACTGAATATTAAAAAGACAAAGATCATGGCGTCTTGCCCTATCAAGTCCTGGAGCATCAAGGAACAAGAAGTGGAAGCTGTGACAGATTTTATCTTCTTGGGCTCCAAGATTACCCCGGAAGGAGACTGCAGCCATGAAATTAGGAGACGCCTATTTCTGGAAAGAGAGCCATGGTTAGCCTTGACCGCCTAGTACATAGCAGTGACATTAGTCTGCCAACCAAGATCCGTATAACTCGTGCTATGGTCTTTCCAGTTGTGATGCATGGATGCGAGAGTTGGACTGTGAAGAAGGCTAACCGCCGAAGAATTGACGCGTTTGAATTGTGGTGCTGGCGGAGATCAAATCAGTCGATATTGTCGACCATAAACCCTGACTGCTCATTGGAGAGTCAAATTCTAAAGTTAAAGTTCAGCTACTCTGGTCATCTGATGAGAAGAGAGGAGTCGCTGGAGTAAGATTTGATGTTGGGAAAGGTTGAGGGTCACCGGAGAAGGGGTAGGCAGCGAACGCAGTGGTTACATGGCATCCTCGAAGCGCTGCATATGAAGTTATGTGATGTTAGGAAGACAGTGAGAGACCGGAAAGCGTGGCGTAACATGGTTCATAAGGTCACGAAGAGTCGAACACGACTGAACGACTGAACTGATCAACGTACAAAAACGAACTCATGGTATGAGGGACTTCATAGACGAATACATCAGAAACTTTTCGGCGCTTCAGTTTCTTTAAAGTGCAATGATATAGCACAGTACATGGCCGCCTTGCATTTCTGCTACCTCAAAATGCGGCCGTCGCGGCCGGGATCGAACCTGGGTCGCCCGGTTCAGTAGTCGAGGGCCACAACCATGGATCCCCCGCTACATAGTGAAGCAAGTTTATGAAGGAGGAAGTAACATGGCACGATCAGGAAATTTGCTCCTGGGGGAACCAACTCCAAGAATGTCTCATGTAAAGGTACCGAGAAGTAAATGACTGATCGAAAGACAAAAGAAAAAGCAAAGTCGTCGCAATAATATTTCTGTTGCGCCTCACCATACCAAAAACTTTGAGTTGAGGATTCAGTCAGGGTGATTATCTAATTCCTAGTATCCGTTACCAGAAGTGATATTGTGTGAAAATTGTTCTGTCTTCAGTGGAGTCTCCAGGAGGTTTTTTCACAGTGATATGATTGAATCTTTGTAATGCTATGCACCAAATCAGATTACGTATAGATGAAATTTGATGCCCAACTTGAAGCGTTAATTCAGGTCAGCGGATGTAACAGAGCTATAAGAAGATGAGAAATGTGACCCAGATTTAAAATAAAGACATTCAAGGCACTACGTTCGAGGTCACCTTAGCCACCTGTTCGCTCTACTAGATTTCGTGACTTGGCCACGAGAGTGCCCCACATGAAACGATTGCAGACTGATGTGAAACTACTAGAAGCAGCTACTTAAGAGGGCCATCACAACCTATACAGTCTACGGATAATGCCTTTCCGGAATCTGTACTGTACGCCGACTAGCTCCATCACTGTGAGCGATTAAGTTACGTTCTGTGATGGTGTCATAGCGATTTTTTTTTAATACTGAGATAAGAATTCGCCAGTGCAAGAAAACGTGGCCATGAGCAACAAGTCTGTACCATGGAGTCACGTGCCGACGATCGCTTGGTCCATTGAATGCGTACCCGAATAGTCTCAGATCATTGAAAATTAGCGCTAGGCTTGAGCTTTATATATATATATATATATATATATATATATATATATATATATATATATATATATATATATATATTGTAGTGTGGTAATCTTCATCGATATAACCACTGACATGCGTCGCGTGATGCCGCTCTCAAGGACGAAGAAGTTGTTCGCTGCCTTGCTCTTTCGCCACGCCTGACGCTTCGCTGCGAGTCTCCCCTGAGCGGCTGGAATCACCTGGGTTCACCGAATAAACACACCCCTACAATTGGTGCAGGTGCTGCTGGGTACGTTCCCATCCACCCTGGAACTTAGAAGCCGCACGTTGACCACTGCTTCCACCATGCCAGACGAGACCACCTCGACATCGGCGCCCCTACCAACCACGGTACTGTGTTCTGGCGTTCTACGGCAGCGTGATCCATGCCTCTTCAGTGGCACGGCTGAACAAGACGTCGACGACTGGTTGTCGGCGTATGAACGTGTCAGCAGTTATAACAGATGGGACGACACTATTAAGCTAGGTAACGTAATCTTTTACCTGACCGACGTGGCGAACCTCTGGTTTCGCAACCATGAGGCAGACCTGCCATCTTGGTCTGCATTTAAGAAGAATTTTTCGGAAGTGTTTGGCCGTCCTGCAGTTCGCAAACTCCGAGCAGAACAACGCTTGCGTGAGCGCACACAGCATGCCGACGAGTCATTCACAAGTTATATAGAGGACATCGTTGACCTGTGCAAACGTGTCGACCCAGTAATGTCCGAAGCGGCTAAGATCGGACACATCTTGAAAGGTATCTCCGAGGACGCGTGTCAGATGCTCTGGCTGAAAAATCCTGCCTCCGTCAGTGAAGTGATTAAACTTTGCCAGAGCTACGACGAGCTTCGAAAGCAGCGCGCTTCTACCCGGCGGTCCGGTTTTAGAGACGACACCATTTCTACACTAGCACTGGGTGGTTCTACTTCATCTGAGGACAGCCCTTTGATTCAACAGATAAAAGCCTTCGTTCGCGAAGAGGTCGCCCGCCAGCTATCCCTGGTCCCTCAATTACAAGACACTGGTCGCCTTGTTCCTGACATGGCTCCGTCTTTGGCCCCTACCATACGGCGTGCCGTGCAAGACCATATCGCTGATGTCCTTTCGCCCAGTTCCGTGCTCTCGCCCAGCCCAGTGCTTCCGACCAGCCCCGTGCCACCGCAAGTAACGGCACCACTAACGTACGCCCAAGTTGCGGCCAGACCGCTAATGCCAACCGCACCTGTTTCCTACCAGGCCGCCCCTTCCAACCATCCTTCACCATCGCCTGGGTCGGCGTTCCATGTCCGTATTCCAAGGGTACGCCAACGCCCTACGAACCCTTGGCGCACCGCAGACAACCGGCCAATTTGCTACTCTTGTGGGCTGCCGGGCCATGTAGCCCGTCTTTGCCGCCAACGCCTTCCACCTTCTTGCCCTGACCCCTGGAACTACACGTACGACGCCGACCAGCCCTCGCCGAGAACTCAACCCGGTTCCGAGTTCGTTCCTCGGGACAATCAAACGTATACCTCTCGCCGATCATCTTCCCCTCGTCGCCGTTCACCATCACCGCTTCCCCGACGTTCTACCGGCGCTGTTGAGGGAAACTAACAGTCGCAGTTCCCGGGGCAAGAACTGCGCTTGGTTCGAACTCTTCAAGTCCTCCGTCTTCTCCCGCAAACGTAATACAAGTGTTCGTCGACGGTGTCGCAATACTCGCTCTTGTTGACACGGGCGCTGCCGTATCCGTCATCAGTGAATCTCTTTGCCGTCGTCTTCGCAAGGTGACCACCGCACTACCCGACTTTTCGCTTCGCACCGCTTCATCCCAGCGCATTCATCCCTCAGCAGCGTGCACGGCCCGTGTTCTCATCGAAGACGTCTTATACACCATCGAGTTTATTGTACTGGCTCACTGCTCACACGACATCATCCTGGGCTACGATTTCCTTTCCGCTCATCATGCCGTTATTGACTGCGCCCGCGCGGAAGTTTCCTTTTTACCTCTTTGTGATACCGTCTTGTGTGACGTCCCTACCCGGCCTGCAAAACTCCTCGTCGCCAGTGACACAGACATTCCTCCATTTTCTGCTGCCCTCATTCCACTCTCCTGTGAAAGCGTTATTAGTTCGACTGTCTTCTTCACACCTTCCGACGCCGCTTCACGCCATCCCTGCCTCCTGCTTCCATTTGCTGTCCTCAAGTTCGAAGATGGCCTTAGTGCAATGTACGTCTCAAATCCATTTTCGTGCCCGTCCGTCCTGCTACGCGGCGAGTGTCTCGGTCGTATTGAAGAACTTGATCCCGAGCTTGTAAATACTCTTCCTGCAACGCCTACTCCATTAGACGTTAATGTGCTCAGCTCTTGCGATACAGTGACCGCTTCGACACCACCCGATGTTCTTCAACAAGCTATTGACGCAGATCTCCCACCCGCACAACGCGATCAACTCGCTGCTCTTCTACAGAACTTCACTTCTGCCTTCGACCTTCCTCACACTGCTCTGGGTCGCACGTCTGTCGTTACGCACGCAATCGACACTGGTACAAACGCACCTTTACGACAGCGTCCTTATCGCGTGTCGGCCTCTGAGCGCCAAGTCATTGCTGACAACGTGGACGACATGCTTCGCCGGGGCATCATACAGCCATCTAACAGTCCATGGGCTTCTCCGGTTGTTTTGGTCACCAAGAAAGATGGTTCCATCCGGTTTTGCGTCGATTACCGTAGGCTTAACAAAATCACGCGCAAAGATGTCTATCCTTTGCCGCGAATCGACGACGCCTTGGACTGTTTACAGAGAGCCGAGTATTTCTCCTCTTCGGATTTGCGCTCCGGCTACTGGCAAGTACCGATGGCTGATAATGACCGCTCGAAAACTGCCTTTATAACACCGGATGGATTATACGAGTTCAACGTTATGCCCTTTGGCCTCTGCAATGCCCCGGCTACTTTCGAGCGCCTGATGGACACTGTTCTTCGTGGACTCAAGTGGCAGACCTGTCTTTGTTATCTGGACGACATCGTAGTTTTTTCTGCCGACTTTTCTTCTCACCTTCTCCGCCTAAAGGATGTCCTCACGTGTCTCGCCGGCGCTGGGCTTCAGTTGAATTTGAAGAAGTGCCACTTTGCCGCCCGAAAACTCGCAATTTTAGGCCACGTAGTTTCTAAGGACGGCATTCTTCCCGACCCCACCAAACTTCGCGCAGTTGCAGAGTTCCCGAAGCCAACCTCCCTGAAGCAGCTTCGGAGCTTTATCGGCCTCTGCTCCTACTTTCGACGTTTCATCTTGAACTTCGCCTCTATCATCGCTCCTCTCACCCAGCTCCTTGCCGGCAGCTCCGACCTTTCCGCCTGGACTCCAGCCTGCGATAAAGCCTTCGACACTTTACGCCGCCTTTTGGTTTCGCCGCCCATTCTACGCCACTTTGATCCGGCTGCGCCTACGGAGATCCACACTGATGCCAGCGGTATTGGGCTTGGTGCCGTCCTTACCCAACGTAAGCCTGGTTACAGCGAGTATGTTGTGGCATACGCCAGCCGAACATTGACAAAGGCAGAATCTAATTATTCAGTCACAGAAAGGGAATGTTTGGCCATTATTTGGGCTATCGGAAAATTTCGTCCTTATGTGTATGGTCGACCGTTTTACGTTGTGACCGATCACCACGCTTTGTGCTGGCTTGCCTCTCTGAAAGACCCATCCGGTCGCCTTGCTCGCTGGGCTCTTCGTCTCCAGGAGTTTGACATTCATGTCATTTATCGATCAGGCCTAAAGCATACGGACGCGGATGCTCTTTCCCGCTCGCCATTGCCTAGAGATAATTCGTCTGACCACGTCTGTGCCTACGATTTGTCGACTCTTACAACTATCGACATGGCTACCGAGCAGCGGAATGACCCCTGGATCAATGCACTTTTGGATTTTCTCTCAAGTCCTACTCCCGGTCATTCATCCAAAGCGCTCGTCCGCCAAGCCCACCACTTCTCCATTCGTGACGGTCTTCTCTATCGCCGCAATTATTTGCTTGATGGACGGAAGTGGCTTCTAGTCATCCCGCGTCATCTCCGTGCCGACATTTGTGCTGCGTACCATGGTGACCCACAATGTGCTCACGGTGGCGTATTGAAAACCTACACGCGCCTACGTCTGCGATTTTACTGGCGTGGAATGTACCGCTTCATAAGACATTTCGTGCGCGCTTGCGAATCTTGTCAACGCCGAAAAACGCCTCAGAAGTCCTCTGTTTCGTTGCAGCCGTTACCCTGCCCTGCTCGTCCGTTTGACCGCGTTGGCATAGATCTCTATGGCCCTCTTCCGACTACTCCTGCTGGAAACCGGTGGATTATTGTGGCAGTAGACCATCTGACTCGCTACACTGAAACATCACCGTTACCCTCTGCCTCTGCAAGAGACGTTGCTTTGTTCATTCTCAACAACTTGATTCTTCGCCACGGGACTCCGAAGGAACTGCTCAGTGACCGCGGACGCGTTTTCTTGTGCGACGCTCTCGAGGCCCTACTGAAAGAATGTCGCATCATTCATCGCACCGCTACTTCTTACCACCCTCAGACGAATGGCCTGACAGAACGCTTCAACCGTACTCTGAGTGACATGCTGGCCATGTACGTCAACGACGCTCATTCCAACTGGGACCACGTTCTTCCCTTCGTAACCTACGCGTACAACACTGCGATACAGACCACCACCGGATTTTCTCCCTTTTTTCTTCTTTACGGGCGCGAGCCAACCTGCACAATGGACGCGCTTTTTCCCTACCGCCCTGATGTTTCTGAATCGACGCCACTCTCGGACGCCGCCCAGTACGCAGAAGAATGCCGTCAGCTCGCTCGTTCGCTTACAAAGGAAAATCAGTGGCAACAAAAACACCATCGTGACACTGGTGAGGCGCCTTCATATGCGCCCAACTCCCTGGTGTGGCTCTGGGTTCCTGCCACAACCGCCGGCCTGTCAAAGAAGCTTCTTGCTTGGTATCACGGTCCATACCGAGTCCTTCAAAAAACATCTCCTGTGAACTACGTAGTTGAGCCGGTTACGCCATCTGCGGACTTGCGTCGCCGTGGACGCGAAATAGTTCATGTGGACCGAATCAAGCCCTACTACGATCCGTCTGTCCTTTCGGCACCATGAGTCGCCAGGATGGCTCCTTCTCTGCCCGGGGGGAAACTGTAGTGTGGTAATCTTCATCGATATAACCACTGACATGCGTCGCGTGATGCCGCTCTCAAGGACGAAGAAGTTGTTCGCTGCCTTGCTCTTTCGCCACGCCTGACGCTTCGCTGCGAGTCTCCCCTGAGCGGCTGGAATCACCTGGGTTCACCGAATAAACACACCCCTACAATATATATATATATATATATATATATATATATATATATATATATATATATATATATATATATATATATATATAGATAGATAGATAGATAGATAGATAGATAGATAGATAGATAGATAGATAGATAGATAGATAGATAGATAGATAGATAGATATTGTAGTGTGGTAGTCTTCATCGTTATTGCCACTGACATGCATGGTGTGCTGGCGCTCTCGAGGACGAAGAAGTTGGTCGTTGTCTTCGTGATTCGGTATGCCTGACGCTCCGCTGCGAATTCATCCTGAGCAGCTGAATCCCTCTGCGTGGACTGAATAAACAAACCCCCTACAATTGGTGGAGGTGCTGGGTACGTTCCCGTCCACCCTGGAACTAAGAAGCCGCACATTGCTATCTGCGTCCACCATGCCGGATGATACCGCCTCGACATCGCCACCCCTCCCAACCACGGTCCTCTGTTCTAGAGCTCTACGGCAGCGTGACCCATGCCCCTTCAGTGGCACGGCCGATCAAGACGACGATTGGTTGTCGACGTACGAGCGTGTCAGTAGCTACAACAGATGGGACGACATTACCAAACTAAGTAACGTAATCTTTTATCTGACTGACGTGGCGAATCTCTGGTTTCGCAACCACGAGCTAGACCTGCCATCTTGGTCTGCATTTAAGAAGAATTTTTCGGAAGTGTTCGGCCGCCCTGCAGTTCGCAAGCTTCGAGCAGAACAACGCTTGCGCGAGCGCACTCAGCAGGCCGAAGAGTCGTTCACCAGTTATATAGAAGACATTGTTGACCTCTGCAAGCGTGTCGACCCCCTAATGTCCGAAGCGGATAGGATCAAAAACATCCTAAAGGGCATCTCTCAGGACGCGTGCGAGATGCTGTGGGTGAAAAGTCCTGCCAAGGTCAGTGACGTGATCAAACGTCGCCAGAGCTATGACGAGCTTCGTAAAAAGCGCGCTTCTACCCGACGGTCCAGTGGTAGAGACGATGCCATCTCTGCACTAGCGCTGGGCGGTTCTACTCCATCAGAGGACAGCCCTTTGCTTCAACAAATCAAAGCGTTCGTTCGAGAAGAGGTCGCCCGCCAGCTATCACTGATCCCTCAGTTACAGGATACTGGCCGCCTTGTTCCTGACATGGCTCCGTCTTTGGCCGCTACCATACGGCGTGCCGTGCAAGATCAGATCGCTGATGTTCTTCAGCCCAGCTCCATGCTCCCGCCCAGCCCTGTGCTGCCGCCCAGCCCCGTGCCGGCGCAAGTAACGGCACCACTGACTTACGCCCAAGTTGTGGCCAGGCCGCTAATGCCATCAGATTCTCTTTTCTACCAGGCCACTCCTTCCAACCTTCTATCGCCTTTGCATGGGTCTGCATTCCATGTCCCTATTCCAAGGGTACGCCAACGCCCTACGAACCCTTGGCGAACCGCCGACAACCGGCCAATTTGCTACTCTTGCGGGCTGCCGGGCCATGTCGCACGCCTCTGCCGCCGACCCCTTCCACCTTCTCGAGCTGACCTCTGGAAGTACTCCTACGATACGGACCAGCCCTCGCCGAGAACTCCGCCCGGTTCCGACTTTGTATCTCGCGGCAATCAAACGTATACCACTCGCCGATCACCTTCCCCTCGTCGCCGTTCCCTGTCCCCACTTCGACGTTCTACCGGCACTGTTGAGGGAAACTAACAGTCGCAGATCCCGGGGCAAGAACTGCGCTTGGTTCGAACTCTTCAAGTCCTCGGTGTTCTCCCACTAACGTAATACAAGTGTTTGTCGACGGCGTCACAATACTCGCTCTTGTCGACACGGGCGCTGCCGTATCCGTCATCATTGAAGCTCTTTGCCATCGTCTTCGTAAGGTGACCACCGCGCTTTCCGACTTTTCGCTTCGATCCGCCTCCTCACAGCGCATTCATCCATCAGCGGCGTGCACGGCCCGTGTTCTCATCGAAGACGTCTTATACACCACCGAGTTTATTGTACTGTCTCGCTGCTCACACGACTGGCTGCTCTTCCTGGGCTACGATTTCCTTTCCACTCATGCCGTTATTGACAGCGCCCGCGCGGAAGTTTCCTTTTTACCTCTTTGCGATACCGTCTTGTGTGACGTCCCTACCCGGCCTGCAAAACTCCTCGTCGCCAATGACACAGACATTCCTCCATTTTCTGCTGCCCTCGTTCCACTCTCCTTTGAAAGCGCTATTAGTTCGACTGTCTTATTCACACCTTCCGACGCAGCTTCACGCCATCCTTGACTCCTGCTTCTATTTGCTGTCCTCAAGTTCGAAGAAGGCCTTAGTGCAATGTACGTCTCAAATCCATTTTCGTGCCCGTCCGTCCTGCTACGCGGCGAGTGTCTCGGGCGTATTGAAGAACTTGATCCCGCGCTTGTAAATACTCTTCCTGCCGCGCCTACTTCATTACCTCTTGCGATATAGCGACTTCTTCAACAAGCTATTGACGCAGATCTTCCACCCGCACAACGCGATCAGCTCGCTGCCCTTCTGCAGAACTTCTCTTCTACCTTCGACCTTCCTCACACTGCTCTGGGTCGCACGTCTGTCGTTACGCACACAATCGACACTGGTACAAACGCACCTTTACGACAGCGTCCTTATCGCGTGTTAGCCTCTGAGCGCCAAGTCATTGCTGATAACGTGGACGACATGCTTCACCGGGGCGTCATACAGCCATCTAACAGTCCATGGGTTTCACCGGTTGTTTTGGTCACAAAGAAAGATGGTTCCCTCCGGTTTTGCGTCTATTACCGTAGACTAAACAAGATCACGCGCAAAGATGTCTATCCTCTGCCGCGAATCGACGACGCCTTGGACTGTTTACAGGGAGCCGAGTATTTCTCCTCATTGGATTTGCGATCTGGCTACTGGCAGGTACCGATGGCTGATGATGACTGCTCGAAAACTGCCTTTAAAACACCGGATGGCTTATACGAGTCCAACGTTATGCCCTTTGGCCTTTGCGATGCCCCAGCTACTTTCGAGCGCCTGATGGACACTGTTCTTCGTGGACTCAAGTGGCAGACCTGTCTTTGTTATCTGGATGACATCGTAGTTTTTTCTACCGACTTTTCTTCACACCTTCTCCGTCTAAAGCATGTTCTCACGTGTCTCGCCAACGCTGGGCTTGAGTTGAATTTGAAGAAGTGCCATTTTGCCGCTCGAAAACTCACAATTCTAGGCCACGTAGTCTCTAAGGACGGCATTATTCCTGATCCCACCAACCTCCCTGAAGCAGCTCCGGAGCTTTATCGGCCTCTGCTCCTACTTTCGACGCTTCATCTCGAACTTCGCCTCTATCATCGCTCCTCTGATCCAGCTCCTTACCGGCAGCTCCGACCTTTCCTCCTGGACTCCAGCCTGCGACAAAGCCTTTAACACTTTACGCCGCCTTTTGGTTTCGCCTCCCATTCTACGCCACTTTGATCTGACTGCGCCTACGGAGATCCACACTGACGCCAGCGGTATTGGACTTGGTGCCGTCCTTACCCAACGTAAGCCTGGTTTCAACGAGTATGTTGTGGCATACCCCAGCCGAACATTGACGAAAGCAGTTTCTAATTATTCAGTCACAGAAAGGGAATATTTGGCCATTATTTGGGCCATCGGGAAATTTCATCCCTATGTGTATGGCCGACCGTTTTATGTTGTGAGCGATCACCATGCTTTGTGCTGGCTCGCCTCTCTGAAAGACCCATGTGGTCGCCTTGCTCGCTGGGCTCTCCGTCTCCAGGAGTATAACATGTCATTTATCGGTCAGGTCTGAAGCATACGGACGCGGATGCTCTTTCCCGCTCGCCATTGCCAAGTGATACCTCGTCTGACCACGTCTGTGCTTACGATTTGTCTACTCTTGCCACTATCGACATGGCTACCGAACAGCGGAATGACTCCTGGATCAGGGCACTTTTGGATTTTCTCTCATGTCCTACTCTCGGTCATTCATCCAAAGCGTTCGTCCGGCAAGCCCACCACTTCTCCATTCGTGACGGTCTTCTCTATCGCCGCAATGATTTGCTTGATGGACGGAAGTGGCTTCTAGTCATCCCGCGTCATCTCCGCGCCGAAATTTGCGCTGCGTACCATGAAGACCCACAGTGTGCTCACGGTGGCGTATTGAAAACCTACACGCACCTACATCTGCTATTTTACTGGCATGAAATGTACCGCTTTGTACGACATTTCGTGCGCGCTTTCGAATCTTGTCAACGCCGAAAAACTCCTCAGAAGTCCCCTGTTTTGTTGCAGCCGTTACGCTGTCCTGCTCGTCCGTTTGACCGCGTTGGTATAGATCTCTATGGCCCTCTTCCTACTACTGCCACTGGAAACCGGTGGATTATCGTGGCAGTAGACCATCTTACTCGCTACACTGGAACATCACCGTTACCCTCTGCCTCAGCAAGAGATCTTGTTTTGTTCCTTCTCCACAACTTGATTCTTCGCCACAGGACTCCGAACAAGCTGCTCAGTAACCGCGGACGCGTGTTCTTGTCCGACGCTCTTGAGGCCCTACTGAAAGAATGCCGCATCATTCATCGCACCGCTACTTCTTACCACCCTCAGATGAATGGTGTGACAGAACGTTTAAACCGTACTCTGAGTGACATGCTGGCCATGTACGTTAACGACGCTCATTCCAACTGGGACCAGGTTCTTCCTTTCGTAACCTACACGTATAACACTGCGATACAGACTACCACTGGATTCTCTCCCTTCTTTCTTCTTTACGGGCGCGAGCCAACCTACACAATGGACGCGCTTTTGCCCTACCGCCCTTATGTTTCTGAGTCAACGCCACTCTCGGACGCCGCCCAGTACGCAGAAGAATTCCGCCAGCTAGCTCGCTCGCTTACAAAGGAAAACCAGTGGCAACAAAAACACCATCGTGACAATGGCGAGGTTCCTTCTTGTACACCCAAATCCTTGGTGTGGCTCTGGGTTCCTGCCACAACCACCGGCCTTTCAAAGAAGCTTCTTGCTCGGTATAACGGTTCATACCGAGTCCTTCAAAAAACATCTCCTGTCAACTACGTAGTGGAGCCCGTTACGACCTCTGCGGACTTGCGTCGCCGTGGACACGAAATAGTTCATGTGGACCGAATCAAGCCATACTACGATACGTCTGTCCTATCGGCTCCATGAGTCGCCAGGATGGCTCCTCCTCTGCCCGGGGGGAAACTGTAGTGTGGTAATCTTCATCGTTATTGCCACTGACATGCATCGCGTGCTGGCGCTCTCGAGGACGAAGAAGTTGGTCGTTGTCTTCGTGATTCGGTACGCCTGACGCTCCACTGCGAATTGTAGAGGGATTTATTTTATTTAAGAGTGATTTATTGGCAGTTATTCAGAGGACTGGAGACTGCGACCGGTGACACAAGGCAATCCTAGAGCGAGGCACAATATCGTCCGAACAAGACGGTCCGAGCGCTCAGTGCGCGCGCCAGCTGATCGGCGTCTTCATCGTCGTTAGCTTCGGCGCTGTATCATCTTCTTCCTTACAATTGCCCCGGCGGAAAGAGGGAGCCATCCTGGCGACTTAGGGCGAGGGTATGACAAGGGGGTTGTAGTATGGCTTAAGTCGACTGACATGAACAACTTCTCGCCCGCGGCTACGGTGGTCTGAAGAAGGCTTTGCCGGCTCCACGACGTAGTTAACTGGTGATGTACGCTCTAATACACGATAAGGGCCATTATACTTTGCAGAGAATTTGGATCAGCCGGAACACAGAGCCAATACGAGGGTGTAGGTAGGAAAGTCAGCAGCGGGCTTGCCGTGACCGCACTCATGTCGGCGAAGGTCTTGAATGTCCGACATGATTGAGCGCGCCAGCTGACGGCACTGCTCAGCATTACGGGCAACAGCGGAAAGAGAAGTGTACTCTGAACTGTCGGGGTGGTAAGGAATTATGGTGTCCAGTAGACAGGAAGGCTTACGACCGTATAGGAGAAAGGATGGGGAAAATCCAGCCGTTGCCTGAGACGCTGTGTTATAGGTATAGGTGATGTATGGAGGCACCTGATCCCAATTAGACGCGTCAGAAGAAACGTACAAGGCGAGCATGTCACCAAGCGTTCGGTTAAACCTTTATGTGAGGCCGTTGGTTTGAGGATGGTAAGCTGTGGTGGTTCGATGTATTGTTTGGCAAGCTTCCAACAGCTCGCTGACCCCTTGAGATAGGAAGACGCGGCCAAGGTCACTGAGAAGTTCACGAGGAGCCCCGTGACGTAGATCGAAGTGACGCAGGATGAAGGAGGCGACCTCACAAGTACTAGTCGTAGGCAGGGCTGCAGTCTCCGCGTAGCGAGTGAGGTGATCCATGGCGACTATTATCCACCGGTTGCCTGATGTCGAAGATGGAAGGGGATCATAGAGGTCGATGCCGACACGATCAAAGGGTCGCGCTGGACAATGCAATAGCTGTAACGGGCCGGCGGAGGGGCGCGGAGACGACTTCCGCTGCTGACAAGCAGTACAGGACCGAATATAGCGGCGGACAAAGTTGTACATCCCCCGTCAGTAGTACCGCTGGCGAAGACGCTCGTATGTCTTCAACAGGCCAGCATGTGCGCTTTGCGGGTCGGCGTGATGATGGGCACAAATTTCTGTGCGAAGATGGCGGGGAATGACCGAGAGCCATTTGCGACCATCCGGGCGAAAGCTT
The DNA here is from genome assembly GCF_055883805.1 of Amblyomma maculatum. Lineage (NCBI taxonomy): Eukaryota > Metazoa > Arthropoda > Arachnida > Ixodida > Ixodidae > Amblyomma > Amblyomma maculatum. The sequence goes on along the minus strand of NC_139344.1, from coordinate 219,357,348 downwards.
TTGCGATACAGCAGACCACCCCGGATCGTAAAATGGGAAGCTTGGCGAAGAAGGGCTCGCGGGAATGAACACGTTGAGGACGCGGTGAGGACGTCTAGGAGCGAAGATACTCAGGGATCCCGGCGTTGTTCAAAAGGCAGGTCGTCGAACGGCGCTGTATCATCTTCTTCCTTACAATATATATATATGTATGTAAAAAAAGATTTCTGCGCTTTGTTCGACGTCTGTTAACTAGTGAATGGGTTCCTTATTAGGCGCTCAGCAGAATGGGACCTCTAAATCGCAGCAGAAATACAGTATGCTTTTTTTAACTAATATAAATCCAGCAGTAGTGCATTCCATATAACTGGACACTCAATATATCAGGTGATGTCTACCATTAACCGGCGCCAGCTGAAAAGTGGGTAAATAACCAAGACTGAATGCTGTCGACCGCAATTTCTTGATTTTGCTCGTTACAACCGGGTGCGGAACCTAATATTATTGTTCAATAATACATAATGCACTCTATTTAATAGACATGCGTTGCACAAGTTTAATATTGATCTTCTTGGAGAGCTTTTGGTGAGGTATGGGTAAACTTTGTGAAAAATTGCGTGCGCTGATGAAAGTTCAGCAGTGAAGGTTCCAGATTATTTCTGACCACCTGGAGTTTTTACCACAATGCGTTTCCAGCCCGGTTAATGAAAAGCCATCCCCAGCTCGCATATATGAAAACTAATAAGGTAGCTGCAAAAAAGGCAGATCGGAGTTTTTACACCGCAAAAAGGTGAGCATTTCTCTGGACTGGATTTAATCTGGATTGGATGTGGATTTAATCAGCCATAACTGACTACAGTAAGGACAACATTTTTGCAGCTTGCATTGCTTGCATTAGAATTGACTGGAACCATCACAGGAAGTTTGAAAAGATGAAATGCAAACCGACTACTTAGAGATTAGGGGAGAATTGAAAAATATTCTTGCACTGGTCGATAAGATGCCTACGTCGTACCACCAAATTCAATAGCTGAATTACAGACACACACCCAAACAGGCAGAATTACACGCACACCCTCGCAGACATACGCACAGACATACGCACGCACGGTACTACTTGACTCACTGCAGACGTTGTGACACTAACGCTGTTTGAGATAATTTGGCATCGCACCGCAAGCGACGGTGTTAATAGAGAGCGATATCTCGCCAGTGGTACAACGTTTGAAATCCCAACCGCCTTCGATGTGGAGGCCCGACAAGGCCATTGATGCAGGCAGAATAAGAAATAGCCAAAAGGGCATAGTACAAGGGTACGTTAAGCTCGCTAAGGCAAATTAATCATGGTGCTTGCCTTACGCGACTTATTCTGCAGCATGAGTTGCTTAATTATTAGAACAACACTTTCCAACAGGCATTAAATATTGTACGAAGGAAGTCTGACATAACGGTCCCCCCCCCCCCCCCCCAGCCCCCAAGCTACCCTCTCACGAAATACATTCCTTAACGAAATATTTCCAGTGGCAGTTTCCAGTTATGCATGGTGTGCGCGTGGTAATTCAAGTGAACAATAAAGCTCCGGCTACACGGAGAGACCACCGGCTGCAGCCGAGACCCGGAAAATACCTGACGGCTCCACGCGTTGTTACGGCGATGCCGCCGGAATTTGTCATCGTTCTATTATTTGGCACTTGAAGAATTTGGCGCAGTTCCACATTTGGACCGACATTTCGCAACTATTGTTTTATTTCTAACTGATTCTTACATAAGTACTAACACTAGTGCTCTTATTATTCATTCTCTATACTGACCTCTTTACGAGCAGTGAATATCCCGTAATGGGAAGCACATGTTGAAGCGATGTTTCTACCGGCCACAGAAACTAAGCTCTAAGGAGGCCGTGAGACATGGTAATTTCACACTCGCATTGGAGGTAATTCCGGCCAGCAAAATGCGGATGCTGAGGTTTTAATCGATGTCCTCCGAAGTGTCCCCTTGATAGGTACTAACGTTCGCGCAGTTCGTGGGCATCATTACAGAAGTATAGGATATCTAAATTTGCAATATTATATAACTCGGCGTAAAAGGCACGCTTCTTCTTGTCTTCTATATGCACACTAATGTGCTACTCACCATGTCGATGAGTAACGGTGAATGCTACTCACCACCATTTCCCGTCCCAGATTGTTGAAGAGGATTCATGAAGGTGCCATTGGGAACGCTCGCTGCAAGCTCGTTCATGCGTGTTCGGCTGAACAACCACTGGTTGGACGCCTGAGGCTGGTCTGCGACTGTCCCAACAGCCCGCAAGCTGCACCTCTGGTTGTCATCTCTGGGCATGCAATCAGTCTGCGCAGAGAAAAAATGGCAGACAGGCAGGCGATAAAAGAACAAATATTGAGATGTACAGAAGAAACGGTAAGTACAGCTGCTCCATTCGTGAACAAAAGTCACAGAAACAAATTTATGGACCACTGGAGTAGCACGTTTGTGTATACCTGCGTCGCTCTGTCGGTAGTGGTCGCCCGAGCACACGGGCACAGGACGGTGACGTGCAGGTGTATATCATCGAACCTGTGGCAGCTGCACGAGGTGGCAGACACGACTGGTAGGGGCTGCTTCCAGCCTAGCTCACCGGACGCTCTAGGGCAGCAATCCTGAGCAGCCTGAGGGCTCTCTACAGTTGGTGGTTCCCTTTTGATCGCCGCAACTGCGGCCAGTAACTCCTGCTTGAACTCTTCACTGAACTGGATGGGGCCAGCAGCGGCCTTCCGAGCTCGGTTCATGGCGCGATGACTCTGGGGCGATTGAGTATTTGCGAGTTGACCTCGGTGGAGATGGCCGAGCTACGTACTGCAGCTTTATCCGAGGTTGGACAGCATAACCGTTTCTTCTCCGGACACTAGAACAGTGGGAAGTAGTATTGTCAGCGCCATTGCTTAAAACACTGGGAACGATACCGTCGAAGTAATCGTGTTACCGCTAACTGGCGACGGCACGCCTGTCAGAGACCTAGTCGGCGACAGGTTTAATGCGCAAATAATTGCCTCAGCAAGACCTAACATCGACCGCAGTGAACATTTAATATGACCACCACAAATCACAATTGCGAGGACAATCAAGCTGCGTCTTTAAGGGTATGAAGCGATAGCGTAGGCTACCACCCGACATAAAAAAGCCTCGTTACAACTAAGCCGTATGAATGCGCACGCGTGGCCTAAAACTAATGTGACCGATGCGGGGTGCAAGCCTCCAGGCAAGTTGATTTTGATATCACACTTCCATACGAAAATAGGGGCCCGAAATGGCAGCTGCTACATCAAGTGTAACGCCAAGCAACCCGACGTCCAGTCAGTGCGCGACCATCAGTTAGATGGCAGGCCATATCAGCTGCCATCTACCACTTGGCAGCTAGCGCCATGCTTGTGATTTCTCCCTCGCGATGTCGACGCCGACAACGACCGATTTTCTTGTGAACGGTACCTTTTGATGCTACCGCGTTAATGCGCGCTGATTATGATCGCATAAGTATATGAAGGCGAAAGCTGGCTCGCGCAGTGACTCCCAATTCCTTGACTTCGTCCTGTGGTGCGCCCCCCCCCCCCGCAATCTTTAGCTGGATTCTCTGTGCTCTTTCTGCTCTTGTGACAGCACCTTCCCTCTCCTGCTCCTCCTCTGACGGAACCCAAACCAGCGTGAGAAAGCTGCGTCCGCTAGGTCACACGTTGTCGTGAGATCATTACGGCTTACAAATGGCGGTAAATATGTTGGTTCCAATCCTTATCGTATAACTAAACTAGCTGATTCATACCACTTGAGCAGCGAAATGGTATCACATCACCGGGAATCTGCACGAAGAACAATTGCGTTGCAACTCTAATACGCAAGAAATCAAATATGGCGCCACCAGGTGGTCAGTTAGCGATTCTTTGCGAAGAAAAGTCGCATATGAGGCGACAAGGAAAATGAGGTTTGGTCTGGTATGTGCGGTTTAACGTCCCAAAGCGACTCAGGCTATGAGAGACGCGGTAGTGGAGGGCTCCGAAAGTTTCGACCACCTGGGGTTCTTTAACGTGCACTCACATCGGACAGTACACGGGTGCCTTGCTTTTCGCCTCCATCGAAAAGCGGCCGCCGGGGCCAGGATTCGATCCTGCATCCTTGGGAGAGGGAAGGAGGACCTGCAGCTGGATATGGCGTTGTCCCACTCGTTGTTTCAGTGGCTCGTAAAACTTCTGACATCAAGTTGCATTGTCAACTGTGACGCGAGCTAGCCACGACGGATGTGGCGCGAGCAATTAGGCACGACGGGATATCCGGTATTTTTTGCTCACATTACGACGTACTATATCCTCAACCACTTTATAGCTAGCCTTCACAACTAATTTTTCGCTTTTGACGCCCCGTCTCGTCGCGATAGTTTTGGTACCGCATCCTCTGGTGACATGTTGTGCGTTGCATGTGACATAAGCGTTTGCTTTGATAAGGAACCAGGACGCCTCCAAATAACCTGGGAGTTTCGGAGATATTAGGTGGACACCTCGCTCATGCCGTGGATAACCGGAGTCACTGGCAGACCTGCGCCATGGAACGGCTTAACGGGGGATATATCAGCGGACGTTATGGTTGCTTCGGCCTTTTTTGAAGTGGTCTCTGCCCATTTATTAACAGAGGACAGCGCACCTCCGTTTGGCAGCCATAACGATACCAAGGCATTCATGGTGGCGATGGTCAGGAGATCACGTGAGCTGTGGGGATGCTTTATGATAAATCTAGCATTGTTATGCAACTGGGTTTAATATACGTGTGCGGGAGGAACGTGGTAATACATACCTATATATATGGGCTCGAACCAATGACCGAGTGAGAGTGGAGCGAGCATCTTGCTCTCTAAACGCTCTCAGGTGGCGCCCACACACGCTGTTAACTGTGTGCAAGACGCTGTGGTAAGCCTATGACTATCGAAAACAAATTCAAGCCTAAGCGGTGCTAGAATGGAGGAGTATCACTAAAGTTTACCTTCAGCTTGAAACACAGCCGAAAAGCAAAATGATGAAAAGTAGATTGTTTTAGTTCGGTTTTGCTTTATGAGATTTTACTTTCTAAAACGACACAGGCTATGAGAGACGCCGTATTGGAGGGCGCTGTGGAAAATTCGACCTGCGATTACTGGTTGTACACGCGTTCCATGGCACGAGTGCTGAGTTAGTTAATGCGAGAAGCCTTAAACTGTCCCTTGGCAGCTACGAACTACCTCCGCTTGCTAACTAGTGCAGATTCCGATCTGCAGTCTACTCGAATCAAATCGCGCTGTGGCGAGCATCTATTCGACCTCGGTAGTTAAGAAAGAACAGCTGTCTCAAAGCTTCCTGCGACTAGATTTCGCAGCGGTGAATGCACGCACATCCGTGACCTGCCCGCTTACTGACCCAGAATGTACAGCCTGCAGGGAGTTCTCGTTGTTGACCTGCAACAGATCAACGCTCTACTTGGCCCTCCGAAAACGCCACAAATGGCTTCGGAAGACAACAAACGAGAATTGTGAACTTACATTCTTGCGTTGAGCGCCCGCCACAAAGAACAAGCGAACAGGGGCGACAAGTCGCTGTGTGCGGGTCGGCAGCTGCGCTCGGCCCTTGTGTGCTCGTGCCGCACGAGCTCGGCATTAAAGAAAGAAGGCGCAAACGTTTCAAGGGAACGTGCGACCGTTCTACCCATATTTCGCGTTTATTAATTTTTCAAGTAGTTTGAGAAGAAAGGCAAGATACTCAAGCAAAACGACAAATAACATCGAGCCGATATTTATAGCTACGTCTCAATCACAATTCTTTCTGATGTGATTTGCGCAAGTGCTATATACTTGTTATCATTATCATTGAAGAAATTGTATAAGGATGTGTTAAATTTAAACGCGAGTCAGCGCTCGTGTGTACGTCTTCTTCCTTTGTCCCGTGTTTTTCTGCGCTTCGCCCTTCCAATATGAATCAATACCAACTCGTCCAATTGTCTATCCTTCTTCAATGCAGATCTACGCCTGGAACGAACCGTAACAACGTCGGTATGATATTTCTCGTCCAGGAAGCGGGTGTGTAAAGCATATGTCGTCATTTATGTTGCTTACGCCTTTTACTGCAAATTTCATTCTTCCTAAGTTCCGGCAACCAATCCACTTTTCTATATTTGCGGTCTGCGCGGCGTGAAAACAAGTTCAAATAGAAAGGGGCGATCACGATGACGGTAAAACGTTTATTTTTAGAAGACAGGCAATTTATTATAGATCCAAGAAGAGTAACCAATGGCAGCATTTCTTCCAGATGGTGGAATATAGACTGTACAGTACTTACAAACTCGATTAACATAGTTATAAGCCTGTGAGAGGAATACAGAACAATGTTTTTGGTTAAATTTGCTTGCAGAGTATCGTTTGTTGCAGGCTCTATTATTAAAATGATCAGGCCCATGGAATTGTGATTGGGGCATAGCTATGAATATCGGCTCGATGTTATTTGCCGTTTTGCTTGAGTATCTTGCCTTTCTTCTGAAACTGCTGGAAAAATTAATAAATGTGAAATATGGGCCAAATGGTCGCACGTTCCCTTGAAACGTTTGCGCCTTCTTTCTTTAATGCCGAGCTCGTGCGGCACGAGCACACAAGGGCCGCGCGCAGCTGCCGACCTGCACACTGCGACTTGTCGCCTCTGTTCCCTTGTTCTTTATGGCTGGTGCTCAACGCAAGAATGTAAGTTCACAATTCTCGTTTGTTGTCTTCCGAAGCCATTTCTGGCGTTTTCGGAGGGCGATGTAGAGCGTTGATCTGTTGCAGGTCAACAACGCGCACTCCCTGCAGGCTGTACATTCTGGGTCAGTAAGCGGGCAGGTCACGGATGTGCGTGCATTTACCGCTGCGAAATCTAGTCGCAGGAAGCTTTGAGACAGCTGTTCTTTCATAACTACCGAGGACGAATAGATGCTCGTCACAGCGCGATTTGATTCGAGTAGACTGCAGATCGGAATCTGCACTAGTTAGCAAGCGGAGGTAGTTCGAAGCTGCCAAGAGACAGTTCAAGGCTTCTCGCATTAACTAATTCAGCACTCGTGCCATGGAACGCGTGTACAACCAGTAATCGCAGGTCGAATTCTCCAGAGCGCCCTCCACTGCGGCGTCTCTCATAGCCTATGTCGTTTTAGAAAGTAAAATCTCATAAACCAAAACCAAACTAAAACAATCCATTTTTCATCATTTTGCTGTTCGACTGTGGTTCAAGCTGAAGGTAAACTTTAGTGATACTCCTCCGTTCTAGCACCGCTTAGGCTTGAATTTGTTTTCGATGGTCATAAGCTTACCACAGCGTCTTGAACACAGTTAACAGCGCGTGCGGGCGCAACCTGAGAGCGTTTAGAGAGCAAGATGCTCGCTCCACTCTCACTCGGTCATTGGTTCGAGTCCATATATATAGGTATGTATTACCACGTTCCTCCCCGCACATGTATGTTAAGCCCAGTTGTATAACAATTTCCAGATTTATCATAAAGCATCCCCAAAGCTCACGCGATCCCCCGACCATCGCCACCATGAATGTCTTGGTATCGTTATGACTGCCATATACGGAGGTGCGCTGTCCTCAGTTAATAAATGGGCAGAGACCACTTAAAAAAAAAAAAAGGCCGAAGCAAGGATAACGTCCGTTGATATATCCCCCGTTAAACCGTTCCATGGCGCAGGTCTGCCAGTGACTCCAGTTGTCCACGGCATAAGTGAGGTTGTTCACCTAATATCTCCGAAACTCGCCGGTTATTTGGTGGCGTCCTGGTTTCTTTTCAAAGCAAACGCTTATGTCAAATGCAACGCACAACATGTCACCAGAAGATGCGGTATCAAAACTAGCGTGACGGGACGGGGCGTAATAAGTGAAAAATTAGTTGTGGAGGTTAGCTATAAAGTGGGTGAGGGTATAGTACGTCGTAATGTGAGTAAAAATAAATACCGGATATCCCGTCGTGCCTAATTGCTCGCGCCACATCCGTCTTGGCTAGCTCGCGTCACTGTTGATAATGCAACTTGACGTCAGAAGTTTTACGAGCCACTGAAGCAACGAGTGGGACAACGCCATATCCAGCTGCAGGTCCTCCTTCCCTCTCCCAAGGATGCAGGATCAAATCCTGGCCCCGGCGGCCGCTTTTAGATGGAGCCGAAAAGCAAGGCGCCCGTGTACTGTGCGATGTCAGTGCACGTTAAAGAACCCCAGGTGGTCGAAACTTCCGTAGCCCTCGACTACCGCGTCTCTCATAGCCTGAGTCGCTTTGGGACGTTAAACCGCACAAACCAGACCAAACCTCATTTTCCTTGTCGCCTCGGATGCGACTTTTCTTCGCAAAGAATCGCTAACTGGCCACCTTGTGGCGCCATATTTGATCTCTTGCGTATCGGAGTTGCAACGCAATTGTTCTTCGTGCAGATTCCCGGTGATGTTATACCATTTCTCTGCGCAAGTGGTATTAATCAGCTAGTTTAGTTAAACGATAAGGATTAGAACCAACATATTTACAGCCATATGTAAGCCGTAATGATCTCACTACAACGTGTGACCTAGCGGACGCAGCTTTCTCACTCTGGTCTGGGTTCCGTCAGAGGAGAAGCAGGAGAGGGATGGTGCTGTCACAAGAGCAGAAAGAGCACATAGAGCTTCCAGCTAAAGGTTGCGTGGTGGCGCGCACCACAGGACGAAGTCAAGGAGTTGGGAGTCGCTGCGCGAGCGAGCTTTCGCCTTCATATACTTATGCGATCATAAACAACGCGGTAGCATCAAAAGGTACCGTTCACAATAAAATCTGTCGTTGTCGGCGTCGACATCGCGAGGGAGAAATCACAAGCATGGCGCTAGCTGCCAAGTGGTAGATGGCAGCTGATATGGCCTGCCATCTAACTGATGGTCGCGCACTGACTGGACGTCGGGTTGCTTGGCGTTACACTTGATGTAGGAGCTGCCATTTCGGGCCCCTATTTTCGTATGGAAGTGTGATATCAAAATCAACCTGCCAGGCCCCTTGCATTCCGCGTCAGTCACGTTAGTTTTAGGCCACGCATGCGCATTCATACGGCTTAGTTGTAGCGAGGCTTTTTTATGTCGGGTTGTAGCCTACGCTATCGGTTCATACCCTTAAAGACTCAGCTTGATTGTCCTTGCAATTGTGATCTGTGCTGGTCATATTAAATGTTCACTGCGGTCGATGTTAGGTCTTGTTGAGGCATTTATTTGCGCATTAAACTTGTCGCCGACTAGGTCTGCGACAGGAGTGCTGTCGCCAGTTAGCGGTAACACGATTACTACGACGGCATCGTGCCCAGTGTTTTAAGCAATAGCGCTGACTCCACTACTTCCTACTGTTCTAGTGTCCAGAGAAGAAACGGTTCGGCTGTCCAACCTCGGCTAAAGCTGCAGTACCTAGCTCGGCCATCTCCGCCGAGGTCCACTCGCAAGTACTCAATCGCGCCAGAGTGATCGCGCCTTGAGCCGGCCTCCGAAGGCCGCTGCTGGCCCCACCCAGTTAAGGGAAGAGTTCAAGCAGGAGTTACTGACCGCACTTGCGGCGATCAAAAGGGAACCAGCAACTGAAGACAGCCCTCAGGCTGCGCAGGATTGCTGCCCTGGAGCGTCCGGTGAGCTAGGCCGCAGGCAGCCCCTATCGGTCGTGTCTGCCACCTCCTGTCGATGCCACAAGTTCGATGATATACACCTGCACGTCACCGTCCTGTTCCCGTGCTCTTGGGCGACCACCACCGACAGAGCGACTCAGGAACACAAACGTGCTTCTCCAGTGGCGCATAAATTTGTTTCGGTGACGTTTGAGCACGAGTGGAGCAGCGCTCTTACCGTTTCTTCTGTACATCTCAATTTTTGTTCTGAATCGCCTCCTTGTCTGTCGTTTTTTCCCTGCGCAGACTGATGACATACCCAGAGATGACAACCAGAGGTGCAGCTCGCGGGTTGTTAGGACAGTCCAACTTCCAATGGCACCTCCACCATCCTCTTCAACAATCCGGGACTAAAAACGGTGGTAAGTAGCATTCACCGTTACTCATCGACATGGTGACTAGCACATAAGGGTGCATAGAAGAAGATATGAAGAGTGCCTTTTACACTGAGTTAGAAAATATAGCAAGTTTAGATATCGTATACTTCTTTAATGATGCCCGCGAATAGCGCGCACGTTAGCACCTATCAAAGGGACACTTCGGAGTACATCGACTAAAACCGCAGCATCCGCAATTTGCTGGACGGAATTGCCTCCAATTGGAGTGGGAAATTGCCATATCTCACGGCCTCCTTGGAGGTTAGTTTCTGTGGCCGGTAGAAACGTCGCTACAACATCTGCTTCCCATTACGGGATACCTATACCACCCGTAAAGAAGTCAGTATAAAGCAACAATAATAATAGCACTAGTGTCAGTATATATGTAAGAATCGGCTAGAAATAAAACACACACACACACACACATATATATATATATATATATATATATATATATATATATATATATATATATATATATATATATATATATATATATATATATATATATATATATATGAAGTTATGTGATGTTAGGAAGATAGTGAGAGACCGGAAAGAGTGGCGTGGTATGATGGTCCATAGGGTCACGAAGAGTCGGACATAGCTTAGCGCTAATTTTCAATGATCTGAGACTATTCGGGTACGCATGTAATGGACTAAGCTATCGTCGGCACGTGACTCCATTGTTCAGACTTATTGCTCATGGCCACGTTTTCTTGCACTGGCGAATTCTTATCTCAGTATTAAAAAAAAATCGCTATGACACCATCACAGAACGTAACTTAATCGCTCACAGTGATGGAGCTAGTCGGCGTACAGTACAGATTCCGGAAAGGCATTATCCGTAGACTGTATAGGTTGTGATGGCCCTCTTAAGTAGCTGCTTCTAGTAGTTTCACATCAGTCTGCAATCGTTTCATGTGGGGCACTCTCGTGGCCAAGTCACGAAATCTAGTAGAGCGAACAGGTGGCTAAGGTGACCTCGAACGTAGTTCCTTGAATGTCTTTGTTTTAAATCTGGGTCACATTTCTCATCTTCTTATAGCTCTGTTACATCCGCTGACCTGAATTAACGCTTCAAGTTGGGCATCAAATTTCATCTATACGTAATCTGATTTGGTGCATAGCATTACAAAGATTCAATCATATCACTGTGAAAAAACCTCCTGGAGACTCCACTGAAGACAGAACAATTTTCACACAATATCACTTCTGGTAACGGATACTAGGAATTAGATAATCACCCTGACTGAATCCTCAACTCAAAGTTTTTGGTATGGTGAGGCGCAATATTGATATTATTGCGACGACTTTGCTTTTCTTTTTGTCTTTCGATCAGTCATTTACTTCTCGGTACCTTTAAATTAGACATTCTTGGAGGTGGTTCCCGCAGGGGCAAATATCCTGATCGTGCCATGTTACTTCCTGCTACATAAACTTCTTTCGCTACGTAACGGGGGATCCATGGTTGTGGCTCTCGACTACTGAACCGGGGGACCCGGGGTCGATCCCAGCCTCTACGGCCGCTTTTTGAGGCAGCAGAAATGCACGGCGGCCATGTACTGTGCGATATCATTGCACTTTAAAGAAACTGAAGCGCCGAAAAGTTTCTGATGTATTCGTGTATAAAGTACCTCATACCCTGAGTTTGTTTTTGTACGTTGAATCCATCTTCAAATCTGTTTACTAACAGGCTTTGAGGCGATTGAATTCCTCTCTGGAACACAGATTTTATTGATTCGAATAACTGGTATCCGCAATGTTCGGGCGTTTTTGAGAAAACGCCTTATGATCCATTTTTTACGACCGTACGCATAGTATTATTGTTAATCTTACTGATGCAAGTCTTTAATCTTTCATGCTTTGATTTTTCTATTCTCTGAGCAATCAATTCATTCATTCTTTTATTCATTCATTCATTTCTTTCATTGCCTTAATTGCTATTCCTTTATTGTTCACAGCTAAGGCCTGCAAAGCTGAAGCGGAGAGCAGCACGGAGGACATGAGCGAGTAAGTTCCTTAATGTTCAATATTGCCCAGGATTTATTCCAAACTCAAAGGCATAGGTAAAATGTTAAGGAAATTTATTTTTCTGTTTCTTTTTTCGGAAAACAGCTTTTGATGTAATGTTTCTCATGAATGCGGTTTTTTTTCTTCACCTTCCGCCTCTTAAGTTGGAACTGTATATTCACAATTACTATAAAAAATGAGTATTCTGAAATCAGGGATAGCTTTAATCACCGATACGGTAATCCTGCACGTTGCAGCTGCGTGTTGTTCTGCTTCTGAGCGTATTCTTAGTTCTGCTCCTAGCGTTGTTTGCTGCCTCACAAGCATTCGCTGTGTGCAAAGCAGTTTCCTTTCGGCCAGAATCGCTATGGATTTTCTGGAAGTGATTTAATATTTTCTGATTAAGCTACGGCCTACACTGGCACCCACAAATCGGAGAATGTAGCAAACGGTAGTGTTGCCACACAAGTGAGAATCTTCATTTAATGTCTACGCTGCCCTCATAAACTAAGTGCCATATTTTCCGGATTGTAGGGCGCGCACTGTGAATGTTGAAAGCTGGAATTTCTTGTGCGTCGGACTGCATATAAGTTCAGATTTAACATGACTTATTTTTAAGAGCATTTGTTAGAGAAAATTCCGCCGTGGTGGCACAGTGGGTAAGGCGCTCGACTACTGCTCCTACAGATGCGGGATCGAATCCCAGCCTCGGCGGCCGCTTTTCCATGGAGGCGAAATGCAAGGCGCCCGTGTGCTGTGCATTGTCAGTCCACATTAAATAACCCAGGCGGTCTAAATTTCGAGAGTCCTCCACTACGGCATCTCTCATAGCCTGAATCGCTATGAGACATTAAACTCCACAAACCAAACCATTTGTTAGGAAAAAACCCTAGCATGACTTACGACATTTTTCCACGCTACATCACAGAGAAAATATAGTCCATATATTTGTAGCCATCATAGATAAGGAAGCAACTTCCACTCGCTAAAGCTACTTTATAAGGCTTGTATTTGATAGCGCAGAGACTAACTTTAGGTCATATGGCCAAGGGAGATTATCCCTCGTTCTTTGACTTCTGAAGAAGGAATCTAGAAAATTGTCTTATTCACAAAAGGAGCCGACTTTAAAGGCGACGAAGACACTGACGAGCATTCCGGTACTTTCCGACATGCTTGACTTATCTTATTCCGACAGCTGCGGAGAAAATTATTGCTATGGAAAAACATTGGTAGGGGGGGGGGGGGGGGGGACGATTAAGTTTCGTCTTTAAGTGCGTGACCCGGAACAGTTAAACGGCTCCTATTTTCCGGCCTATCATGCGGTTTCTCGTTCCGGTACATGCACTCGTTTACTCGCTTAATTTGTGGCACTAGTATCCCACACACTCATTAGCATAGAGTTGTAAGGTACCACATTATATGAAAGATGGAAGATCACCCGGCACAAATATAAAGCACCATCTTAACAAAGCAGCCCTGCAAGGCCTAAAGGCAGCGTTTAAAACTTTGGATGCAAGGGCATTGGAGGGCTGTATTTTTAGCTAACCCTCCCATCTCAAAGACGAAGCCGGGATAGTCCCGCCTGCCAGTTAGACCTTGTCATGTGATCTTTTGACCTCACACAACTCGGCGACCATCCGCTGTACGATCTGCCAGCTAGCTAGCATGCGCTAAAGCCATGTCTGTGATATATTTTTTTCACAAAGCTGACAATGCCAACGCCGATTTCTCTGAAGAACGGGAAATTTAATTCAATCGAGTTAAAAATTATCCCGGTCCGAAGTTTCTCCGTGTTGAATTGGATGCAGAAAGTAGAACGGAAAATGCATTGAATATATGTACTGCATTTAAACTGTTTTCAACTTTACATCTGCCTTACAGTCTGGTGGTACCTACGAAATAAAAGTCTGCAAGCAAAAAGATTTTTGTCAAGCCATGCCGCTGGCAGTACAGTGCGACGCGCCGCAGGTGCAGCGGGCGAGAGCTCTGCAAGTGCTCGGGTGAGAGCGGGAAAGCGACTGTGCAAGGAGAACGCGCGCTCGGCGCGGCCCCATATTCTCTGTTTTTCTGCCATAGATGGCGCTCTCCATCAGAAGCAGTTAAAGTTACTACATAGGCTTTGCCTCAGCTAGTGTTTACAGGAGCACTATTAGCAGGAAGATAGCCGAGTTGGGACCGGACTGTTTCCCGGAAAGGCAATAATTCACGTGCTACCGATAACGATAGACGAACTGTCGGAGAAATCTGCGTTGACTAATTTCAGATTAAAATGCAGTCGTCAATGTAATTGATTACGCTGAATAGGGAGTAGAAGAAAAAGAAACAACCTGCCACAGGTGGGATATGAACTCACAATCTCCGAATTTGGCGTCCGGTGCCCTACTACTGAGATGCGAAGTCGGCTGTTCATTCTTCTATTAAGAATTTGCGATGCGTGTAACGCATTCTGAGTAGTGTTTGCCAGCGCCACCCTCGTCCATAGCGGCAGACGCGGAGCGTAGCGCGAGTGTAACGTGGAAGGGGAAATAACGAGGAGGGTGACATCTGTGCGACTACCATTTTGCGCTACCTATTTGGAAGGTTCGAGGCCTTTACGGGGTCAATCACCAAACAAATGTAGGGGATGCTTATTACGGCGGAAACTTGGATGGGTTGGAAAGCATTCGAAATCATATTTCCTAGCGCTAATTAAGACACAGCACGCTGCAAAGAACGGGGAAAGCCTTAAAGCGGTGAACAAGAAATTGGGCGTAGGCAAAAATCAGATGTTTGCGCTAATGGACAAGGCAGGCAATGTCATCACAAATATAGACAAGATAGTCAAAGTAGCCGATGAGTTCTATACTGATCCCTACAGTAACCAAAATAGTCAAGACAATAATGAGATTGGCAGTAGGGAAAAGCAGTTAGACTTTCCGCCAGTGACGGAGGACAGGCAATGTCATCACAAATATAGACAAGATAGTCAAAGTAGCTGATGAGTTCTATACTGATCCCTACAGTAACCAAAATAGTCAAGACAATAATGAGATTGGCAGTAGGGAAAAGCAGTTAGACTTTCCGCCAGTGACGGAGGACGAGGTTAAGAAAGCGTTAGAAACTATGAAAAGGGGGAAAGCAGTTGGAGAAGATAAGGTAACTGCAGATTTGTGGAAGGACGAGGGGGGGGAGAGGGGGGGGGATATCGGGCTAAGAAAACTGGCCTCCCTGTATACGCAAATCCGGGTGTCATCGATGGTATCGGAATCGTGGAAGAACGCAAACATTATCCTAATTCATGAAAAGGGATGAGCTAAGGACCTGAAAAATTACATATCAATTAGCTCCCTTTCGATGCCCGCTCCGCTGTTTCCATTTTAGCGTCCTCTTTAAGGAAAAGTACACGTGCCCTCATTCCCCCGTGTACATTCCCACTCCCTCGTAACTTAACGAGATTGGAGGAGGTTTCCCTTAGAAGGATAAGAGCTGGGGCGGCCCTTACCCCGTCGGTAAAATGCCGATGGGAATCGCAAGCTGAAATCGGACCAACCACATGCCCAAAGTGTTCCACACCAGCTGCAGAAGTGGATGTTCGCCACCTGCTATGGACTTGTGCAGGGACAAGGGAATCAAGGACAAAGATTCTGCGCGAAGTGGGTCTAACCACAACAAGGGAAGATGACTTCTAAATCTCTCACCGACAACGCTAAGAGCGGGAGCCTGCTCCGGTTCCTCACGGAAAACCATTTACATGAGTTTATATAATATGCCTTATGGCAAGTTTGCGTACAAAAAAAAAATAAGCTTACTGTCTTTTACGTATATTTATATATATATATTGTGGGCGATTCCTCTGCCCGAGGGATGCGCACGACAAACACACAGTGGGCCGTATAACAAACATATTTAATCTCACAGGGATCTTGTCGTCCGGGTGGCTGCGGGTCGTTTCCGTGGAGAGCCGGGAGGGAAGCGGGAGCGACGAGCCAGGGACCAGGAAGCGCCAGGGACCAAGAAGAGCGCGACGGCGGCGCGTGCCTTCTTTTATAGCCCCCTCGCGCGGGACCGGTTATCCCCGCGCGAGAGGGAAACAGGCACGCGCGCAGGGAGCATTGGGAAGTGGCGCGGCCTTCGAATGCGCGGCGCGCCACGAGCCCTACATCTTCCCCCCCCTCAGCGTCCGACCCGGGCTCCGCCAACAGCCGGGCCATGTCCATGTCCGAGCCCGGGTCAGCGTAAAATATGAAAGCTTGTCGCCTGGCTCTGGCGGGATGCCATCTCAGCTGGTCCGTGGGACGGGAGAAGCAGCAGGCATGGCGGGACTGTTCCGGCTGGTCCCTCTCCGGCAGCGGCCACATCCTCGGGGTCACAGCGCAGCTGGGCTTGGCCCTGGATACGCCTGGCAGCGGCCCTGAGCTGCTGCTCTACATCGTTGACCCCTTTCCACGTGGCGCCGTGCTGGATGTACATTGCAGCAGGCGTTTTCGCCCCGGGCACACCTGGCTTCCTGAGGCCCGTACTCCAGGCCTGGGCAGCGGGCTCCACTCCAGACGCGTTGAAGACGGCCAGCATGGCCGCGCTGGTCACAATAATGGGCCACAAACTAGGGGGGTACCCCCTGTTTAAGTGGCCCCTCCTTGAACCAAGCGCTGGGTGCGGTTTCCCGCCCCAGCGACGGTGGTTCATCTGGCTGCTGCAAAATCTTATCAGAATGCATTCTGAAAGAAGCAAAGACGTTAGACAAAGTAGTGCACTACCTTGGCCTTAGGTTATAGCGTCGGTTGCGAACCGGGTTGCTACCTGCATCGTTTTGAGCTTCCCCCGCTTCGCAGTTATCGTCCTTGCGAAGGTGGTAAGCTTTCAAGTCTGCGACGTGCACCGGACCAGCGGTTTCACCGCTCGCCAACAACCGCAGCTGGTAGGTGAGTGGCGTAGTCCGTGCCGTAACTTCGAACGGTCCAACCCACTTGTGCGCTAGCGACGCGGCGAAACCACGCGCTGCGTTACTAAGCGGGTGCGTTCTTTTCAGTACCAAGTCGCCCGTGTTGAAAACGACGTGACGACGACCTTTGTTGTACTGATCCGCTTGCTCCATGCGCGCGACATCGAGGTTTTCACGAGCCGCGCGCTGCGCTGCCTCAAGGCGCTCGCGGAGCTTTGCCGCGTACTGTGTAAGCGGAGGGGGCGCGGGCCCCGCCGCCTCAAGTAGGGCGTTCTCTAGCGGAAAAGCGATCTCTTTCCCAAAATTCAAGTAAGCAGGTGTCATACCTACCGACCTGTTCACGGTTGTTCTAGTGGCGAAAGCCAGTTCGGACAGCCGTGCGTCCCAATCTCTGTGCTGCTCGGTCGTCGCGACCAGCATACTCTTAACATTCCGATTCACTCTCTCGGTTATGTTGCTCTGAGCGTGGTAGGGACTCGTTTTCCTGTGGCGGATTTGAAGCGCCCGACAGGAATCAGCAAAGACTTTGCTTGTGAAATACGAAGCATTGTCTGTAATGAGGTCGGAAGGGAAACCGAAACGAGTGAATGTCTCCAACAGTTTCTCCCAAATCCGTTCTGACACAAGCTTCCTAAGGGGGAAAACCTCAACCCACTTGGAATAGTGGTCCGTTATTACCAGGATATATTGGTGTCCGCGCGCGGAGCGAGGGAGGGGTCCCATGATATCGCACGCGACCACTTGCCACGGATAGTTGCTAACTACCGGCTTCATCATGCCAGCGGGTTTCCCCGCCCGAGGCTTGGCTACCTGGCAAACAGGACATGTACGGGCGTAACCCAGCACATCCTTTCTCATACCTGGCCAGGTCGCGACACGGCATAACTTATCGTAAGTCTTACTGCCGCTGCCATGGCCTGCCAGCGCTGAGTCATGGAAGTACTGGAGGAATCGTTTCCGCAACTTCCTCGGGACCACGACTCGGAAGGGGGATGCAATCGCCTCTTCCTCGTCAAGTTGGGGGATGTAGCGGAGCAGTAAGCCATCCTCGCCCAGCAGATACGCGTCGTACTTGCCCTCAGCGTTCCCGGTGCAAGCTGCACTACTCGCAAGCTCTGTCAGCACCCGCTGGCATAGACCATCTGCTTTCTGGGCCTCAATTAGCTCTTCCCTACTGACCGCTACGCCCCAAGACAGATTTCTCTCTGCCTCACTTCTTGGCAGGCGAGTAGTCGCCGCCACCAGCTGCTGAGCCTTCTCTCTCTCGCAGCACCGCGCGGCAACTCTGTCCGCCTCCTTCCTCTCTTTAACTACGCAGGGCGCGACACTCGCGTCCGCCCTCTCCTCCTCTCCACTAGCGGCGACGCCGCTATCAGCAAAGCTGGTTTGCGCCTCTTCTGCGCTTCTGCCAGCCTTCAACGGTGCGCGCGATAACGCATCGGCCACCTTATTCATGCTGCCCCGGCGGTACTCAATGGCGTACGCGTAACGTTGCAACGTCAGCGCCCATCTCGCGAGTCTGCCTGCGGGGTTTTTCAGCCTCTTTAACCACGAAAGTGCCTGGTGATCTGTCTGCACGGTGAAAACCGCTCCGTCTAGGTACATGTCGAACTTTGACAATGCGAACATTATCGCCAGGCATTCCTTTTCGGTCACGGAGTAATTCCGCTCCGCCGATGTGAGCGTGCGGCTAGCGAACGCGACAGGGCGCAGCTTGCCCTCGTGTTCCTGCAACAAAACAGCTCCTACACCGGCATCACTAGCGTCTGTCTGCAAGACAAACGGCTGGTTCAGGTCGGGGAGGCGCAAACTAGCGGTGTTCGCTATCGCGCGAGCCAAGGCAACAAAAGCGTCGTTCTGTTCCTTGCCCCAGACCCACTTCGAGCCTTTTCGCAACAGCTGGTTCAACGGCCTAGCGAGCTCTGAACAACTAGGGATGAATTGTCTGTAGAAGGCAACCATTCCCAAAAACCTCTGCAAGCTTTTCACGTCCGTCGGGCAGGGGTAGTTCAGAATTGCCTGCAGTTTGTCATCGTTCGGTCTCAAAGTGCCATCATCAACCACAAATCCCAAGAGGTTCACTCTCTTTGATGCCAACTGCACTTTCTTTGGGTTGATCGTTATACCCGCACGTCTCATTCTATCAAGAACGGAATTCAGGTGAATGAGATGCTCTTCGAACGACTGTGAGAATATCACGACGTCGTCGAGGTACGCCATCGCGTAGTTGAACCTTGCATCGCCCAGCACGATGTCCATCAATCGCATGAACGTGCTCGGTGCATTAGACAAACCAAACGGGAGTCGAGTAAATTCGAAGAGCCCGCGGTGACAGGTGAATGCGGTTTTCTGAATGTCACCTTCCGCCACCTCAATCTGCAGGTACCCTCTGCTTGCATCCAGGACTGTGAAGAACCTTGCGTTCCCTAACGCGTACATCACAGCCTCGATCGACTGGAAAGGGTACGCAACCGTAGGCGTCAGTGAGTTGAGCTTTCGATAATCAACACACAGCCTGACCGAACCATCTTTCTTTGGCGCTAGAACCACTGGGGACGCCCAGGGACTTTGTGAGGGTCTCACCGCGCCAGTATCTATCATCTCGTCAAGGGCGCTGTCGAGAAGTTGTCTCTTATGCGCGCTTAACGGCCGCGGGTTACATCTGAAAGGGCGCGCATCACCCGTTTCGATCTCGTGCTGAAGCAAGTCGGTCCTGCCTGGTTTCTCTGTGAAACAATCCGAAAACGGGAGTAAAGTTTCTACGAGCCTTCGGCGCTGACTACCGGTTCCCGAGAAGGACGCGATAATTGCTTCTAATGGGCTACCATTCAGTGTCGCGGGGGAGCCCTCTGCGACAAAAGCGTGAACGCTCGCTCGCTCAGCGACGCATTCCTGCTTGGGTGCGCTAACAAAGGGAATGAGGGGGGTAAAGGGGCTGTAGCGATAGCCGTTCTCCCCCATGTCAAGCACAATGCCTTCGCTCGAAAGAAAATCTCTTCCCAGAATAACTGGTATGGCTAAGCCGGGCAGATAGACGAAGCGATGCCTCCGCTTCCTGCCGTCAAAACGCAGGACCAGACGCACCGCTCCTTCTGCTTTTGTTGTCCCTGCTGCTAAGCTCAAAGTGGTTTCTGCTGGCCTTACACGGATGTTACATCTACGGCAGGCTTCGAAAACATCATCACCGACCAATGACAGAGTTGAGCCCGTGTCAACGAGTGCCGAGTAGCTTTGACCAACTAACCGCACTAGCATAAAAGGGCTCGAGCGCGACAACATTCCTTGCGCTCTACAGGCGAGGGGGACAAAAGCCTCAGCGCCCGGTGACGCGGCGTGGGAGTACATTTCCCATTTTCCGCCGTGGCTACCACGAAATTCTCCCGCCGACGGCGACAGGCTGGTGTTACCAATTATGGCCGCCGGCGGTCCGCGTTTCCCTGCATACGCCTTGCTTGACACTCTCGTGCCACGTGGCCCGGCTGGTTGCAATTCCAGCAAAGCCGGTCGTTCACCTGCCGCGCGGACGGGGGATGCCGCGTTCCACGAAGCTGTTGGGGACGTCTTTCCCCTCTCTCCGCGCCTGTGCGTACGTCGCTGGCGAGCCCAGCTCGACGCCGCTGCTCGAACGCGTACGGGTCAAGAGCGCGAGGAATATCGGAGCCTTCCGCTGGCCTTTCCTGCCCTACCGTCATTACGTCTGCGCCCCTGGCGCGCGGCGCGGAGTCATGGCCTCCGGCCCAGGCGCATTGCGGCTCTAGCGATTCGGCTGGCCTGGGGGGTGGCTGGTAGCGCAATTCAGCGAGTAAATCCGCCTGTACTACCTTCGCTTCCTGTGCTAGGGCCTCGAGGTTTGCAAAACCACGTCCCCGCAAATACGGCTTGAAGCGCGGATGGCATTGCCTCATCACGCGCGCGACCTGTTCAAGATCGGTTGCCGTGGGATCTGCCCTCTTGTAGAGCTCCTGCATTGCGCGTACATACTCGAGGAGGCTCTCCTCTGGGTGCTGTGTGCGCAACGCTAGCTCCTCAAGCATCCGGCGTTCGTAATCGGGCGGCAAGAACTCGGCGCGGAAGCGATCTGTGAAGTCTGCCATCGACTGGAAGGCCGGCTGGCAGCGTCTCCACCGCGCCGCGCTCTCAACAAGTGCCACGGGGATTACCTGCGCTAGCACCACGTCGTCTGGGGAACCCAGTGCCGTCTGATAATCCTCGAGTTCTTGCAGGAACTCGTGGACTGACTTTACGTCCGTATAACCGGAGAAGGAGGGAACCTCTACATTTATCCGCGGACGCGAGACTGCCGCCGCAGCTGTGGCTTGGTTGGCGCTAGCCACCGAACCGAGCTGAAGGGCGAACACCGACAACACCTCGTTCATCTGCCTCATCAAGGCGGCCGCATCGGTAACCTGCACAGACTCTACCGCGTCCTTTACCTCACTTCCGGACGCACTGGCGTCCGAAGCGGCGGCCCTATCTGGCACGTCTTTTCTCGGAGGCATTGCACTCAACAACTAAGGCCGGCCGGGAGTCTACACGCGCACGACTACCACCTAGCCCGCATCAAGAGGCTAGTCACAAGGCTAAACACTTCATAAAACTAACATATGCACAAAAAAAAATTAAAACACAAACCGCCCGATACTAACAAACACACACATAACCCAAAACAAAATTAAAACACTGTACAAACACTACTATACTACACTCCGTGTCATCTGTACACACGATAGCCCTAAACTAAAAATGGCGTCGCGCCTAACATACAAAGGACCGGCCCGTCGTGTTGCCGTGCGCTGCCACGTTGGCAGAAAAATCGTCCACATGGGTGCTAATTCAGCCCCAGTTGGGTGCCAGTTGTGGGCGATTCCTCTGCCCGAGGGATGCGCACGACAAACACACAGTGGGCCGTATAACAAACATATTTAATCTCACAGGGATCTTGTCGTCCGGGTGGCTGCGGGTCGTTTCCGTGGAGAGCCGGGAGGGAAGCGGGAGCGACGAGCCAGGGACCAGGAAGCGCCAGGGACCAAGAAGAGCGCGACGGCGGCGCGTGCCTTCTTTTATAGCCCCCTCGCGCGGGACCGGTTATCCCCGCGCGAGAGGGAAACAGGCACGCGCGCAGGGAGCATTGGGAAGTGGCGCGGCCTTCGAATGCGCGGCGCGCCACGAGCCCTACAATATATATATATATATATATATATATATATATATATATATATATATATATATATATATATATATATATATATGTATATATAAGGTATTTACTAAGATAATCGCTATAAGAATCAGGACAACCTTAGACCCCGATCAAGCACGAGATCAAGCAGTTTTTCGGAAAGGATACTCTACCAACGATCATATCCATACCATCAACCAGGTGATAGAAAAATGTTCAAAATATAACCAGCCTCTATACATAGCATTCATTGATTACAAAAAAGCATTTGACTCAGTAGAAACCACGGTGGTCATGCAGACATAGCGAAATCAGTGTGTAGACGAGCCGTATGTGAAAATACTGGAATATATATATACATATATATAGTGGCTGCACAAAAACCATAGTGCTGCATAAAGAAAGTAACAAAATTCCTATAAAGAAAGATGTTAGGCAAGGAGACACGATCTCCCCAATACTATTCACAGCGTGCTTAGAGGAAGTATTCAGAGACTGGAATGGGAGCAGTTAGGGATAAGGGTATAGATGGAGAATACCTCAGTAATCTACGATTCAAGTAGCTTGAACTTGGGCGAGATGGTGCATAGTTGTTGGTAAGAGGAACAAGCGCAGAAAAGACACACCAGGAATGAAGAAAATGATGAGACAGGCGCTGTGTCTCATTTCTTTTATTTGCAGCCACGCCAGCAAATCTATACGAAGGTGATGACATGAAGTAACAGAAGCGACATCAAACCCACCGGCGGTTCACAAAACACGTTCAAGATACTCGACATCTGCCCTCAATAGTTTTACCGATGTATCGTTGACACATTCTCACCATCTATTCCTTATATGAAAGGCTTTTAACAGTTAACGTGCCGTCTTGCTGCGGCCCCTCTTTTTTAAGATGTCGCGCGCACCCTTTTAGTGCCTCCACCCCTTATCGCCCTCAAACGGCTGAATGAGACTATAAGATACTGGGGAGGGACCGTGGCAAGACGGCAGAAGAGGAGCCTTTCATATAAGGAAGAGAGGGCGAGAGTGTGTCAGCGATACATCGGTAAAGCTATTGAGGTTTGAGGTCGAATATCTTGAACGGTTTTTTTTTTTTTTTTGCGTGTGTGCGTGAACCACCGTCCCTTCACGGATCACTGCCTTGTCGTGATGGAGGGACTTCCGACGCTCGGTGAAGTCGTGAGCTCTGCTGTGTAGGGCCACCCAAGATAGACAGGTCACGGCAGGGAGTTCTGACAAAATGTGATTCACTGGAGAAGGTAATGGCAACCCACTCCAGTATTTCCTGCCAAGAAAACCCTATGACCAGTCACAATAGCATTAATGATATGGCGCCGGAAGATGAGCCCCCCAGGTTGGAAGGCGTCCCACATGTTACTGGGGATGAACAAAGGGCGCTTCCTAGTAGCTCCAGGACGAATGAAGCGGCTGGGCTAAAGCCAAAAGGACGCTCAGTTGTGGATGTGTCGGGAAGCGACCGGAAAGTCCGATGTTGCAAGGAGGTATATCACATAGCAACATGGAATGTAAGATCTATGACGCAAGGTAAACTGGATGTCGTCAAGCGAGAAATGAACCGATTGAACATTGATATCTTGGGTATCAGCGAGCTCATGTGGACCGGAATGGGAGTATTTAATTTCGGCGACCATTTGTCTTTTATTGTGGGCACGAATCCAGGAGAAGGAATGGGGTCGCTCTCATAGTAGGCACAAGAAGGGGCAAAGCAGTGCTAGGGTGCAAAACCAAAAACGACCGAATGATTTCACTTCGGATCCAAGGTCATCCTTTCAACATAACAGTTATCCATGTTTATGCACCAACCACTACTGCTGAAGAAGCTGACGTTGAGCGATTTTATGCTGACCTGCAATGCCTTTTAGACCGCGCACTCCATCATCAGACGTCCCTTTTTTCATAGGAGACTGGAATGATAAGGTGGGAAGTGAAGAAACATCCGGAATTACAGGCAAGTTCGACCTTGATGAGCCAAATGAAGCTGGGCAGAGGCTAGTAGAGTTTTGTCAAGAAAACAACATGACCATAGCGAATACTTATTTTCAACAGCACAGGAGGCGCCTGTACACATGGACTTCACCGGACGGTTTGTACAGGAATCAGATTGATTATATTCTTTGTCGCCAGAGATGGAGAAACGCTATACAAGCTGTAAAAACAAGGCATGGGGCTGATTGTGGCACCGATTATCAGCTTCTTGTTGCCAAATTTAGGCTTCGATTGAGGAAAACGCAGAAAACTAGAAGGCCTTTCAGGTATGATCTGGATCAAATTCCACCAGAATATGCTGTGGAAGTGAGGAATCGATTTCAAGAATTAGATCTAGAAGACAGAGAGCCTGAAGAGATGTGGACTGATGTTCGTGATATAATACAAGAAGTTGCTACTAAGGTAGTTACAAAGCAAAAGAAATGCAAGAAAGCAAAATGGTTATCTGAAGGGGCTTTGCAAATAGCCGAAGAAAGGAGGATGGCAAAAGTTATGGGGGAAAGAGAAAGATACAAGGTTCTCAATGCGGATTTTCAGAAAATAGCAAGACGAGATAAGGATGCCTTCCTGAACATACAGAGCCAAGCAGTTGAGGACAACAGACAATTGAGGAACACAAGAGCTCTGTATAAGACAATCAAAGATATCAAAGGAAGCTTCTGTGCTAAGACGGGCGTGATAAAGGAAAAACGAGGCAGGGACCTCACTGAAGCCTCAGAGATAAAGAAGAGGTGGCAGGAATACATAGAACTGTACAAGAAGGATCCGGATGTGCAAATCCAACATAAGATGGTAGTATTACTCATCTCGCGCCAGGCATCCTGAAGAGGGAAGTTGAATGGGCCTTAGCCAGACTTGCTAAGAACAAAGCTAGCGGAATTGATGGCATTCCAGCTGAGTTGCTTCAAAATCTCAACCATGACGACGCTGTTAACATTCTGTATACATTATTTCAGCAAATTTGGACAATCCTGCAGTGGCCACAGGATTAGAGGAGGTCAGTTTACATCCCCATTCCAAAGAAAGTCAGTGCCAAAGATTGTTCCTACTACCGCACGATCGCGCTTATTTCGCACGCTAGCAAGGTGATGTTGAAAATCCTCCAAGGTAGGCTGCAGCAGTATGTGGATCGGTAGCTTCCGGACTCGCAAGCTGGGTTTCGCAAGGGCAGAGGAACTAGAGACCAGATTGCCAACCTTCGCTGGATCATGGAAAAAGCAAGAGAGTTCCAGAAACCCATCTACTTTTGCTTTATTGATTATGCGAAAGCGTTTGACTGCGTAGATCACAGCAGATTGTGGCAAGCTCTCCAAGAGATGGGAGTTCCAATTCACCTCATCTCTCTCCTCAGGAACCTGTATGAAGGGCAAGAGGCCACAGTCAGAACTGGGCATGGTCTTACTGATTGGTTTACGATTGAGAAAGGAGTGAGACAAGGCTGCATACTGTCGCCATGCCTGTTTAACCTATATACTGAATGCATCATGCTGAAGTGAAGATTGCTGGAGTGAAGATTGCTGAGAAATGTATCAACAACCTTAGATATGCAGATGATACCACTTTAATGGCAGAAAGTGAAGTGGAACTCGAGGGACTTCTGATGCGCGTACAAGAAGAGAGTAAGAAGTTTGGACTTAAACTGAACATTAAAAAGACAAAGATCATGGCGTCTTGCCCTATCAAGTCCTGGAGCATCAAGGGACAAGAAGTAGAAGCGGTGACAGATTTTGTCTTCTTGGGCTCCAAGATTACCCCGGAAGGAGACTGCAGCCATGAAATTAGGAGACGCCTGCTTCTGGGAATGAGAGCCATGGCTAGCCTTGACCACACTGCCAACCAAGATCCGTATAACTCGTGCTATGGTCTTTCCAGCTGTGATATATGGATGCGAGAGTTTGACTGTGAAGAAGGCTGACCGCCGAAGAATCGACGCGTTTGAATTGTGGTGCTGGCGGGGACTCTTGAGAGTTCCTTAGGCGGCCAAAAGATCAAATCAGTCGATATTGTCGACCATAAACCCTGACTGCTTAATGGAGAGTCAAATTCTAAAGTTAAAGCTCAGCTACTTTGGTCATCTGATGAGAAGAGAGGAGTCGCTGGAGAAAGATTTGATGTTGGGAAAGGTTGAGGGTCATCGAAGAAGGGGTAGGCAGCGAACGCGATGGTTAGATGGCATCCTCGAGGCGCTGCAGATGCAGTTATGTGATGTTAGGAAGATTGTGAAAGACCGGAAAGCGTGGCGTGATATGGTCCATAGGATCACGAAGAGTCGGACACGACTGAACGACTGAACTCAACTGAACTGAACCGCCGGTGCGTTTGATGTCGCTTCTGTTACTGCGCATGTTTTCCCCTTCGTATTTATTTGCTGGCATGACTGCAAATAAAACAGATGAGAGTCAGCGCCTGTCCCGTTATTTTCTTCCTTCCGTGTGTGTCTTTTCTCCGCTTGTTCCCTTTACCAACAATCTGCGATTCGCTGTGACATTGCCTTGCTAAGTAACTCAGGGGATGAACTGCAAAGAATGACTGAAGGCTTAGACATGAAAAGCAGAAAGATAGGCTTCAAAATCAACATGAAGTAGAACAAGGTAATATTCAACAGCCTTCAGAAGGAACATCAGTTTACGTTAGGTATTCAAAGCACTGGTTGCGGGCGAATATGTCTACTTAGGACATGTAGTAACCGCAGATCCGCACCGTGGAGAATAAGATTAGGATGGAGATAATTTGGTAAGTACTTGCAGACTATGACTAGCAGCTTACCAGTATCGCTCAAGAGGAAAGTATACAAGAGTTGCATCTTAAACCCGGTTCATACTGCGGGAACACAACAGCGGCATGGACAAAACACGTTGGACCGTCAAGCCGGAAACTTGTTCACCAAGAAATTTGGTCCCAAACAGCTTATCACACTGCTCAAACAGCTGAGAAACAAGGCAGGTTGCCGGGGTGCTACCTCGGTATGACAGACTTGGGCAACGAAAACTAAACGCAGACAGCGGCCGTCAGCAGCGTTTGGCTTGTTCGCTAGCCGAGCGAAAATCCCGGCGACAACACACCACCACAGCATGCAATTAACGGTGATTGATCGTTTTTAATGGTTTTCGTCCCTGCAAACAGCACTCGGAAAAAAGGTCCCTTTCATCGCTTTGTTGTATGCCGCGGTAAGGCGTCCTGCAAGAAGTCGGGAAGGGTGCCGTATTCCAAACAGATGTGGCGAGGCCACGTTGGTTCCCCTCCTCTTCCGTGAGCAGGAGTCGACCGCGAAAGAGAAAGCGGAAGCGGTATGGGACCATATGAACGGCTACGCCTGAGGGGCAGCGGAGTAGTATTGCCGAAGTTGTTTAATTCAGTGTGGTAAGGAGTTCGCCAAGTGTCCTCGCAGAAGCTTTTTTTCCGTGTAGTAGGAAGACAGATACGTATTCCATGATAGTTCGTGTCGAAGCGGTGTGACAGGGTCGCCAACACTACATGAATACGATGTCTCCGCGGATAGAGTCGACCCATTATTTCCGCGTGCAGTGTGATCCGGGCCAAAAGAACCCAATCTGGCCGAAACTTCTGGAGTCGTCCTCTAATGCGTCCCCATCACCTTGATCGCTTTGGGACGTAAACTACACAAAACAAGCCAAACATCATTTGTGCATTCTTCAGGGGCGCTGATATAGTAGAAACCGACACTAATAGGAGCCTTCTACAAGTCAATACTACTTGCTCATCTCTGTGTGCTCGCGCTTTCACATTCGACCTTTTTTTGTCGTCTTCATGTCGCCACGTTCATCCTTAAGAGGAAGGCGCTGGGAGCTAGGCTCGACGTCGCGATGTTCAACGGAACTCGCGAACGTGTACACTCGCACAACACTGGTATCATCGGAGAGACACCGTAAGTTTCTGTTGGCATCTTTGAGTGCGAAACATGCTGCCGAAACCGCCGACTCACTAAACGATCACAGCGCCCCCCAACCAGCACTTTCTGCTATAAAATGGCGGAAGGTTTTTTGGAACGCAGCTGCCCGCCCCACCTTTTTTATGACGAAGAGTAAGGTGACAGGCGCCGAGGCCATCCATTTTCCGTGGACAGGAGCGCTTCTGCAGTGACGTCGCGGGGGAGGTCCGACCATTCCGAGGTAACACCTCCCCGTGCCGCTGTCTCACTGGAACTATGCAGTCAAGAAGACCCAATACATAGCTGCCCATGGCTTCATGGCTAAAGATACCTGCACCGGTCGGGAGCTGTGCGACCTTTGCGAGGAGCTCCAGTTGCGCCCATTTCAGTTGCACCACAGCGCATCCAGCACATGGACGAGTGTGTAAAGCGCTATATGAGATATATTGAGCTTCCTGTGTTCAGCAGTGGGACTCAGGAAGCTGATGGGGAATATGTTTCGAAGTCGTAATGAACAAAGAGAATCCCTCAGACCGCCGTTGTATAATCCTGGAGAACTGCATGCGCGTCTTCTGCCCCAAGTGCAACAGGAAGGGACATATGCTTTAAAGCTTTCCTGCAAAGAGCTCGTGAAGGCTTCTGTTCTGTTTCGGACGTTTCGAACTTTATTAGCCCAAACAGCGTCTGGATAGACTTGATGACTTAAAGGGAAAATTTAGTGGCTGCATACAAGAGTGCCCTAAGTAGAAAGCCCTGCTGATACCTTCACGGAGGGCGGGGTATCTGCCCATTTGGGGAGTTTTGTTTCTATCTGCATTCGTCGGCAGACGGACACTAGTCGGTCGTGTAGCTAACAGCAACTTGGAGTCCACATGTTTTTGTAATAACATGTACTACCACTTTATTATGTGTATTATGTCGCTCTGCCTTTGTTGCTTTTTTGCTCATAATTTTGCTGAGTGCTGTCGTATTTTTCTGGATTCAAAAGGCTGTCAGTCTCTGCATGTCCCCATGTCTTTTAGGTACTTAAATAAACTGCACGTCACACCTTTTGGATTTACTCCATTTTTCGTTCTTAGTTCCGAAAGTGAAGAAATTCCACTGAAGTCAAAGGAGCAAAGCAAGGGTAGTCAACCGGGATTGCGCTGGGCCTAGTGTCTCTTAAGAGACTTGCACTCCGGATATTAAGGATCGTCCAGCTCCTTTTTGGGAGTTTCGAATGGTGATCAGCGTAAATACTTGCAGTAAATTTAGCAA
This sequence comes from Amblyomma maculatum, assembly GCF_055883805.1. Lineage (NCBI taxonomy): Eukaryota > Metazoa > Arthropoda > Arachnida > Ixodida > Ixodidae > Amblyomma > Amblyomma maculatum. The sequence goes on along the minus strand of NC_139344.1, from coordinate 219,328,032 downwards.
CCGTCGTTCCGCCCAACCAGGGGTTGGCGCGAACTGGTTCGTTCTCCAGGCAGGAACCCGTTGCACCACCAGCGGTGCTGCTCCGTCAGGGACGGGTATCTTAACACAAGACTGAAGGGCCTTGACTGATGAACTTGATTATGAGCTTTATGTAGTACATCTATTTAGATATGTACACTTTTACAAGATGCAAAGACATATGGCAACAACTGGAACCTGTTGCTCGGTCTTCCCGGGAGAGACCCCCAAATTCGGCAGAGCCGATGGTGCAGAGCACCTACATAAGACCCGATCCAACCAAGAACCCTCAACGAACCTTCGGCAACTTCAGTTTACATCTCGGGTTCACACCCCTTGGCCCGAGCTATCCAATCACTGGCCACAAGCGGCTTGATTGGGTCAAGAAAATTCACCCTCGCCTCGTGCCCGGTCACCGCTGTGCGCAGCGCTGCTCCAGCACTGGAACAGTACCGGCAGGCGACTCATGAAGCTTCTTTTTTTTTAGTTTAGGGGAAGTTGGGGACCCTGTGAACACTCGCGAAAATGTTCGTTCCCACGCATCTGGCACGCACCTGTCTGACCATCCGCGGACGACGCCTGTCTCCTTCGCTTCTACACAGGGGTGATTATAGGCTTCGACACGGGCGTGATTAAGAGACGCTGGCGACGCTTTGCGGCGCATTCCTTCGAACGAGAAAGGGAGCGGCTCCCGCTTCCCATTCAGGGTTTCGAAGGGGATTAACTAAGCAATGCCCCGCCGTCTGAGCACCAGGCGCCGGCTTACCTTCAGTCGCGTCAGCTTCTGTCGTCTTCGCTGACCGACACCCGCTACCGTCACGGGAGTGATTAAGGGCCGTTGCCGTCGCTTCCTGACCCTTCTCCGAACGGCGACACGGAGGAGCATACACGTCCCATTCTGGGAATCGAGGGGGTATTAACCCGACAATGCCCCTCTGCTTGGGCGCTAGGCCGCGCGCGAACTGAAGATCACTTACAGGCCCTCCCCAAGATTTTACAAGGGGCCCAAATGGCACCTTTAAAATTAAAATCATCAAGGGATCGGCCTAAGCACGACACCCCATGGATCGCGGGACACATAGTAACAGCACACGAAAAATTGGCCCCAACAATCCAAAACAAAAACAAGATGCGCACACTCAAATGCACAATGTTGCATGAGCGGCTCGCTCATTGATTGAAGTCTGATTTCGCGTATTGTGTTCAGTTCACGCACAAGCACGTCCAGCTCGCGAACACACCACACACACATGACCGGAGCGTTCATTTTCACTCATCTGAGAGCGACGTGAGCTCCCTCAGTCGCACCAACAGCCCCTGTGTGCGTTTAGCCACCGTGCTAATCTGAATAGACATACTTAATGCTTTGCGATTACTCGCTAGGCCGCCGCCACAACGGGGTGAACACTGGATGGTTTGTGCCCTCCCGGATCGAAAACACATGGGCCCACCATTGGTTCTAACAAAGAATCACACAGTTGACCCGAGGAGGGGTCCTCCCCGTTGTTCGGCGAGAATGAGTCAAGTGGCGCGCATGTAGCACAACCCTTGCACCTCCTGTTCGTACTAGTGCTGCTGGATTTTATCCATTTGCGCCTTGCATTATGAATAGCGCTGTTCCGCAATCCGGCCTTTTCTGTGCGAGCAGTACACCCGTCTCCTGGCATTCTGTCTGGTTTAGAGCATGAAGCCCCTTTTCTGACGGAACAACCCTTCAGATTGCCGCGCACTGCTTTACCTTCGCCTCCCGGCTCGATTGCATCACCTGAGTATGGGCTTAGCTTGTAGTTGCCTGATGACTGGCGTTTGTGTGGTAGCACTCTCCTGTTCATGCTAGCGCCACGTGCGTCGAAACGCACATTTTGACGCCCTTTCTGAGGTTCGTTCTGCTGACGTGTGCAGCTCAGGTCCAAATATGATGCACTAGTGCCCTCGCGTCCGGCCTCTACCATCACACCGCTAACCTGAACCATTGGATAGACAGGGTGAGCAATATCTGTCTCAAATACACTAGCGGTGTATTCCACTGGGATGTTTTCTTTTCGCTCCCCTGACAAACTGGAGGCCTCAACCGTGTCCTCGGCAAAAGAGCATACAGGCATGTTACTGCCGTCCTGACTGTTTTCAGCTTCCCCAGTCTCAATGGCCTTCTGTTCCTCGTGACTGGGTAGCTCGTTTTCGCCGCCAGCCTCTAGGGGTGGCGCTAAACGTTTACAGGATTTGCACATTACAGGTACCTTGCCTTTGCTATATTTCGCTTCTGCGGAGTCCGCCTCTAAATCTTGCGCCAATTCGGCGCCCGCCACACCAGCGTTACTTAGGACGTCTCCGGATTCCGCGACACTGTGCTCAAAGGCTCCTGCTACTGGGCAGTTGTTACTGCCTCCCGACGCGCTGCTTACACCTGAGTGAGCTATGTTCTGTGGCGCATTTCTCTGTCCCAGCAGAACGTTGTTTTCCAGCGTCGGCAATCTATCCTCGGAACGTTTCGTCCGTGCTACTTCGCTGACTACTTTTAACTGTTTGAGCATAGCTACCTTCACCTGTAGCTCTTGGCGTTCTGCTACTGTTTTCTTGAGTTCTAACTCTAAGTCCTGAGGCGTTTCCTCGTAGAGAAGCGCCTTCCCTCCATTCACTTTGGGAGATGCTGAGCCAAAAGGTCATTTAAGGGCGCCTTCTCTGTTTCCAGCTGGCTTGCCATATCGCCTAGGATATCATTACCCTGCCGGCTCGAACACACACAGAGGCGCGAACAATGCGAATGAAGAAACTCACGGTTTCGATGTGTCGGTCCACATTGTTGACTCCATGATGTTGGCGTCCGCCTCCACCTTCACCGCACTTTGAGCTGCCGCACGCCGCTGATCCTGTGTTCGTTGTCGCCGCTTTGTTGTGGCTCGCCGGAGACTGGTGAGCCTTTCTTCCCGGAGCGTTGCTTTTCCTGCAGCCTCGCGTTGCTGGTCCACTGCCGTGGTCCTTGCAACTGCCTCTGCTTCCGATGACTAAAACTTGCTTGCTGTCACCTTCCGTCTTCTCCACTGACTTTGTCTCTACTTGACCCGTAGAGACATCCTGTCGGACTGCGCCAGTAAATTTAGCAACCGTCGTTCCGCCCAACCAGGGGTTGGCGCGAACTGGTTCGTTCTCCAGGCAGGGACCCGTTGCACCACCAGCGGTGCTGCTCCGTCAGGGACGGGTATCTTAACACAAGACTGAAGGGACTTGACTGATGAACTTGATTATGAGTTTTATGTAGTACATCTATTTACATATGTACACTTTTACAAGATTGCAAAGACATGGCAACAACTGGAACCTGTTGGTCGGTCTTCCCGGGAGAGACTCCCAAATTCGGCAGAGCCGATGGTGCAGAGCACCTACCTAAGACCCGATCCAACCAAGAACCCCCAACGAACCTTCGGCAACTTCAGTTTACACCTCGGGTTCACACCCCTTGGCCCGAGCTATCCAATCACCGGCCACAAGCGGCTTGATTGGGCCAAGAAAATTCACCCTCGCCCCGTGCCCGGTCACCGCTGTCCGCAGCGCTGCTCCCGCACTGGAACAGTACCGGGAGGCGACTCATGGAGCTTCTTTTTTTTTTTAGTTTAGGGGAAGTTGGGGACCCTGTGAGCACTCGCGAAAATGTTCGTTCCCACGCATCTGACACGCACCTGTCTTACCATCCGCGGACGACGCCTGTCTCCTTCGCTTCTACACAGGGGTGATTATAGGCTTCGACACGGGCGTGAATAAGAGATGCTGCTGACGCTTTGCGGCGCATTCCTTCGAACGAGAAAGGGAGCGGCTCCCGCTTCCCATTCAAGGACTCGAAGGGGATTAACTAAGCAATGCCCCGCCGTCTGAGCGCCAGGCGCCGGCTTACTCTTCAGCCGCGTCAGCTTCTGTCGTCTTCGCTGACCGACACCCGCTACCGTCAAGGGAGTGATTAAGGGCCGTTGCCGTCGCTTCCTGACCCTTCTCCGAACGGCGACACGGAGGAGCACACACGTCCCATTCCGGGAATCGAGGGGGTATTAACCCGACAATGCCCCTCTGCTTGGGCGCTAGGCCGCGCGCGAACTGAAGATCCCTTACACTTGCATAGTTTTGTGTGCCACAAACCCGACCACATCTCAGAAGGGAGCAAACGTCGACGCGAGAAACCGAACTGATTTTTGGTGTGTAGCGCTTTCGTAGTTCCGTGTTTTGCCACTAGGAGTGCATAGAGTGAACATTCCAGAGTCAGTACGTCAGCCGAGTGGCGTCGCTGAAGGTCAGATGTACAGATCGGCAGGGAGGGACAACTGTTTTCTGTGAGTGTCGGTTTTGGAATAGCTGATTTTTGCGAGCAGCGTGAGGCGGTGAAATACTGCTTTCTGCTCGAAAAAAATAGAAGAGAAACTCTTGAAACGTTAAAAAACGCGTAGAAGGATGATGCTATGGGGAAACCTCAAATATTTGAGTTGTTTCCCCGTTTCAGAATTGGTGAAATGTCAATTGATGACCAACCACGTTCTGGTCATCCTTCAACGGCCCTAACACATGAAAAGATGAAAACAATTCGTGCAATCAATAATCAGTTCAGTTCGGTCGTTCAGTCGCGTCCGACTCTTCTCCACCCTATGGACCATATCACGCCACGCTTTCCGGTCTCTCACTATCTTCCTAACATCACATAACTTCATGTGCAGCGCCTCGAGAATGCCATCTAACCATCGCGTTCGCTGCCTACTCCTTCTCCGATGACCCTCAGCCTTTCACAACATCAAATCTTTCTCCAGCGACTCCTGTCTTCTCATCAGATGACCAAAGTAGCTGAGCTTTAACTTTAGAATTTGACCCTCCAATGAGCAGTCAGGGATTATGGTCGACAATATCGATTGATTTGATCTTCTGACCGTCCAAGCAACTCTCAAGAGTCTCCGCCAGAACCACAATTCAAACGCGTCAATTCTTCGGCGGTTAGCCTTCGTCACAGTCCAACTCTCGCATCCATACATCACTACTGGAAAGACCATAGCACGAGTTATACTGGTCTTTGCTGGCAGTCTAATGTCTCTGGTCTTTACTAGGCGGTCAAGGCTAGCCGTGGGTCTCTTTCCCAAATATTTGACCATATATGGTATGACCCCTGTTGCTGACCCCCCATACGCACCGAACCTTGCCCCGTGTGACTTTTTTTGTTTCCCAGAATGAGAAAAATGCATGAAAGGAAAGCGTTTTGGTGATATTGCGGAGGCAAAGAAAAAACGACGCAGGCGCTGTCAGGCACTACAAAAGATGAATTTAAAAGATTTTTTTTTAGTTTAATGAAAGATTAGACAAGTGTATTAGTACAAGTGGAGAGTACTTTGAAGGAAATTGGAAGTTTGGGCTTAAAATGTGAATAAATAGGTTCAAAAGGAAATAAGTTCCGTTTCTTTTGGGTACCCCCCTCGTATTGTGTTCATAAACATCGACATCCCTGTAAGTCCCCTCTCTCCGTGACAGCAAGCCTTTAATACAACTGTGCATTTAGTTTGGATTATGGGGTTTAACGTCCCAAAGTGGCTAAGGCTATGAGAGACACTGTAGTAGAGTGCTTCGGAATTTCGAGGAAATTTTGACCACGTGGGGATAACGCGCACTGACGGGTCCGCCACAAATAGTCTCGCCCGTCTCGCCCGACGAGTCACAAATCCAGTTTGTATAAAAAATACCGGTTTATTCCGAGTCAACAAAAAGCACTTCGGAACGATACATCAGAAGACACTAGAGTGAGGTATACATTCGAGGCTTGCGGCAGCGCTATGCCAAGGTTACTAATACACGGCGCAGCAAGGCAAAACCAACTAGGGCGCGAATAGGGGGATACGGCACGGCAAAATTGCTCCTTGCGGCACCAGAGACATTGCTTCGCGCGTGGCAACAACTCACGCAAACAGCCTAACCCTCCTCTGCAGGCACTGCTTCCGTCTTCATCCGTGTTCACCCAAGATGCATCGTGCCGCTTGCTGACAACATGACAGCGTCCCAGCTGCGCTGTCTTGGAATACCCCCGTTCTTGGCTTTCCGCGGTCCTTATCAAGGCTCGCTATCAAGCCGAGCACATGTCACGCCGTGTGATAAAGCACATGCGCAGTTGCGCTACCTCCGTGCGCACCAAGACGGATTGGAAGGATCGCGCGTAGTTGAAAAGGCCAATTAAGAGGGGCGCGGGAGCCCCACAGTCTATATATAGTTCTACCAAGCATGTTACCAAAGTTTCACTGAATACCATAAGATGATTGTAATGAGGAAATTGCATGGCATATCATTAATGCGTTCGATAACCATCATTAGATGAAGGAAACTGAAATTGCCTGCGAGGCTACGGTGGACATTATTTAATTTCTCCTGATGCGCACATGAAGCGCCGACATCAGTGTACTCCTGAGAATGTTAGTTTCAAAAGGGATAGTGTATATGCTTGCGCAGGCGCATTTGAAAGATGGGCTCTCTGAATACGACTGTAGTTGCGCAAACTTGCGGGCTACGGCAGAGGTGTCATGGCCTCATGAGCACGGGGCAGTATATATATAATGCAGCGGGCTGAAGCCAGACCGCTGGCGCTCAGGTCGGGAGCATTTAGATTGATTTTTTTTTTTTTTTTGCGATCAGATAAACTGCCCAACTTCGTATTCTGCGTGCTTTAAGTTAATGTGCGTAAGCAAAGCGTTCCTGTGCGACAACGGCAAGTTGAAGGCATTGCCTGAGCAAATAAAAAAAAAAGAAAAGGAAAAAGAAACCGGGCAGGCAAAAGAATTTTGCTGTCAGTGAAATCATAGCTCTCAGATAAATGTCTCAGTGTTTGCTGATATCGTACGACTCGTCTCCGGTCTCTAACGGAGCCCAGATGGACAAACATTTCAGCACCTTTATCGAAGCGGTCAATGAGGGATCAGTTTTCGTTGCTTCGCGAAATAACGCCATATGTTCTCACACATCATGGTCCAACGTTTCTGTTTTTATGGCAATTTCCAATGTGTGCTCTATTGCATCACAAATGTGTACAGGGTTTTCACACTTGGCCGCGTTCGTCCTCAGTTCGAGCGGCAGCATGTTTGTGCTTCTGGCCGCCTGCACACACGACTTTTGAAGCACATTGTTTCGCCTCACTTGCGTTTATGGCATAATGCATCACGTCGATGAAAAATCGTAATTTGGTTTAAAGGAAAGGAAAGGCGCTGTATCTGACTGTCACACTTCACGGTGAGCACCTGAACCACGTCGTAATAGAGGAAGGTGGGAGTGAAAGAGGAAAGAGAGAAAGAAGTGCTATAGTATAGTGCCTAGAATATACTGACAATATATTCTAGGCACTATAGCTATAGTCGTCGCTGCCGCGTGATTCCGTTCTCTCAACGGTAGGGTTTAAGGCTCCTCTATTTTTTAAAGGTAGCGACACGTCTTGATCCAGCCGCCCCTCCCTCCGATAGGCCGGTTGGCTGCACGTGACCTCTTCGCCGCCAAGCTCCGCCCAAAGGGTCCAGCGGTGCTCGCTGCGCCGCTGAAATGCACTGCGATCTGCGCTTGTCAGCGTGATATTAGCCGATTAGTTAAGCAAAAAGTGCTTCACTCACCTCTATTGCATTTTTATGAGTGCACGTGCAGTGCTTAATGCTGAAGCTAAAGCAAGAATTACATCTCTGAACTCAAATTTTGAAGTGCACGCGTGACATGCGGCTGCGTCGGGCTGCTGTGCTTTCGGCGCGAAAAAGTCATTTTCCATTCCTCGCGATGACGATAATACCAACAGAAGGAAGCTGTGGCCTCATGAGATGGGCGTAAGATTTCCATGGCCACAGAAAACACCCGACTATGCGAAATGACTTCTGTCTGCTCAAAAAGCCGTTCGCTTGCCCGGGATGACCTTTTTTTGGGCATATGCTATTTCATCAGCAAAATATCAAGGACGCTATGACTGTGTAGCCATTACTCGTACTGTGGATGTCTATTGAAAACTCACTGCCGTTTCGCGCCCCCTTAATTTCCCCGAACAGATCAGAACTGCAATATAACGTGTGGAATCAATGGTGTCAAAATGCTCAGAATGAAAAGACAATGCTTGATAATGCTTGTGAAAATTTATTCCGAACAAGTGATCAGTTAATTGATATAAATGGAAAATGAAACATTGGAAAAAGAGGAGGGTGCAAATGTGTCAAAATAATCGAAATGGAAAGTCAGTTTTTGCTTATGCTTAATATCGATGTATAAAAGTAAAAAAAAAAAAAAAACATTGTACAATAAAGAGTGTAAAAACACGTGTGTGTGTGTGAAACGCTACTGAGCTATCCTTTTAACGGAGGAGTCTCGCAGCGTTGCACCTAATGCAAACAAGTTCCGCTGAACGCGCACAGGGACTCGTCAAGTTTCAAGAGGCGGCACCCAAGCTTACTGGTGACCTTATTGCCTGGCAGCCTTATAAGGAAGACAATATAAAGCAAATAAGAATAGAAAAGTGAGTTAACATTATCCGTGAGCTTTGTATCGCATGCATACCCGATTTTTTTTTTTTTTGTAGTTGTTGGAAGATATACATGCGTTGGCAATGCACAGCTGCAGAGAAACTGACTTTTTCCCCGCCGGGTTGGTGCAGTGGTAAGACGCCTGACTACTGTCCGGAGTTCCCGGGTTCGAACCCGACCACGGCGGCTGCGTTTCGATGGAGGCGAAACGAAGTGGCGTCCGTGTGATGTGTGATGTCAGCTCACGTTAAAGATCCCCAGGTGGTCGAAATTACTCTGTAGCCCTCCACTACGGCTCCTCTTTCTCTCTTTCCACTTTCACTCCCACCTTCATCCCTTCCCTTACTGTGCGGTTCAGGTGTCCACATAGCAAGTGTGACAGATACTGCGCCTTTCCCTTCCTATGAACCAATCATTATTATTATTCTCCAAAATAAAGCTATTGAGATACTGTGTAAATGAAATAAACTTGAGCCAAAAAAGTATGTAAAACGGAGTATACCCAACGGTTACAAACGCAATGACGCCCATATTGCATTAGAGCTCTACGCGCAACGACGTTCCCAAAAGTTGCAGAAAACTCGCAGTCTACTTATTTTTTTAGTAAGGAACCGAGCCCAATACGTTTACTGAAATATTGTTTCTACTTCAAGTTCGCTACTTATTTCAAAGCATAATTATTGAACAGTTTCCTAACCACTGTACTGAGGCGAACGTTTCCGAAGAATGAGCTGGCACGTTTAACACACACGTTGTTTTTTTTTTTCTTTTTTTTTTTACGTTTATGCGGCACACGCATGTTTACGTTATTATTCCTGTCTTTTGAAGCTTTTTGATCAGGATAGGACATTAATTGTGTGCACCGAGCACGACTTCATGAGTACGCGGTATTGACGAAGGACTGCGGCGCGTCGTCTGCTAGCGCTGCCCCATGGACCCCTCGAGAGGGCGCTCGTGTAGTTGTCGCTACCTTTAAAAAAATGGAGGAGCAGGGTCCTCTGAGCAGCGTCACCTTGCGACAGATAGTGGAAATATTCTAAAAATGAATAAAAGCATATATAAAGCCTGCCGTACTCGTTGCCTCAGTGGCGCGATGGATTAAGTTACTTACCTGAGCACTTGGCGATTAAAATGTCTGTTCGAATCCTGTGTTTGTAAATTTTTTCGAAATTTGTTTTTAAATTGCAACATTAAAATAAGCTACTAATATCTTTCTGGAGGGTGTTCCCCTTTAGGTTGCATCATGTGATGTTTTTAATCCTTAATACCCACAAAACCTGCCGTGAACACAGCCGCAAGACAACAGAATGACAACGCTTACACTATTTAATAATTTTCAACGTAATCATTTCCTGCCTTTAGTGAGTGTATGTTACCTTTAGGTTGCGTTCAGACACATCTCTCAGTAACAATCGCCGTTTAACCCGCTCAGAGGCAACCAGTGACGAGAAAGAAGTTGCGGGACCCTACCGTTGAGAAGACGGAATTACGCGTCGCTGCCGGATTTTAGACCCTTTTAGTTGGGCGTACGCAGTGACGTTGCGTACGCCGTGACGATGCGGGTAAATGCGCATGCACAGATTCGTAAGTATCTTTGCGTGTCCTACATAGCGCACGCAAGCTACAAATCCCGCCTTACGCCCGTCGCCACCTGCGTTACGGGATGCGTTGACAACATGGCGGCGCGTTGGTTACCCGCCTCGGAACGAATGTATCTCGATGCTGCTTTCATAACTCGCTTTAAATCGAGGCGTTCACTTTTATTGCGCTAACTTCAACCCAGACAAGGGATAAACGATAAATATTCCTTGATTTCTAGATAACTTGGCAATTTTCAAGCCGGTAAGCCTATAGCGGTAAGATGCACTTGTAATATCGTCATAGAAACCAGATGCATTCTCATGTTTCGTCGGCTTTTTCACTTTTTTTTTTTCAGTTTGTGTACATTGTCTTTTTGCAATAAAAAGGCCGGTAATACGGCTATTTTTCCCATCAGTAATAGGTGGTGTCAAATTTGAACGAGCCGCAAAGCACGATGGTTATTCCGACTTCCGGGTCTATCGGCGAGACGCGCGTCTGCTACGCTGTACTTGAAGCTTCATCGACAAGCTTAAATTCGACTCTTCATGCGTTTTATAAGCGTGAATGAAGTCGTCGAGAAGGTCATAATGATCTCCACACATATTATCACCCTATTTAACGTTTCGTATTTGAAGAAAACGAGTGAATAATCGTTGCAAGTGAACGTGTGCCGCCTGTTCGCGCTGAAGTTTAGCATGCATCATTCATTTGGCCAAAGTTCGTTTGTCTTTGACGTTATCATGCACTCGCTACACATATCTCTAAAATACACTAGGGTAAACATTTTAGAGATATTTCGCTGGCATATCAGGTTAATTAAACTGCCGGCAGCCACAGTTTATTGTGTTACGTATAGGAGCGGACTGTCGTGAATGTATACCTGCAACGGCAAAGAGCTGAAAGCATGCAAATCCCAGGAGGACTTTCCCCGCTTTTTTTGGCTTCTGTTACAAAATTTTCTTGTACTATGCTTCATTGCCCGGGAGAGTCAGAACAGCTAGGGTTTCTTGTCTTGCGGTTTACTGTAGCCGCCTGCAAGCACGGCCGGTATGCTGCCTTTTAATTGCTCATCTAAAATTGTGACATGCGGTTCTAACAATGTATTGTGCTCGTTCTTCCGAACACCTAGATTTACTTACCAGTGCTTTGAAACCTTAGAAGTGCGCACAATTTTCGCTATTTTAAGCTATATGCCCTTGACAGCTCAATTGATATTTTCACATGTGTTAGAGTTGTTTTTATACTGTAGGAGGTAGAATTCCAACGAACTGGTTTGGTTTGGTTTGTGGGGTTTAACGTCCCAAAGCGACTCAGGCTATGAGAGACGCCGTAGTGGAGGACTCCGGAAATTTCGACCACCTGAGGTTCTTTAACGTACACTGACATCGCACAGCACACGGGCGCCTTGCTTTTCGCCTCCATCGAAAAGCTGCCGCCGAGGCCGGGATTCGATCCCGCGTCCTTGGGAACAGTAGTCGAGGACCGTAACCACTGCGCCACCCCGGCGGGGTAATTCCAACGAACTGTATCATGGTCAGCATTATACTGTCAATGAATGAAAACCTTAGCAGTATCATGAAATAAATATATTTCTCAAGCAGTTGATATTTACTTGAGTTCTATTACGAAAATGCAACTGCATGACGTATGAGTTGCATATTTAGCACTTCTGTATTCATTCTGCGTGAATTCGTTATACTCAAACGTGTATGCATCCAATACTACACGGCCAGAAAAACCTCTACTAATGCGTGTTGAGGGCCTGGCTCAGCTAGTGACGTAGCTATTCCGGCAGTCAGAGAGACATATCCACTTGCCGAGGCTGCAGGGCTTGGGAGAAAACCTCACTCATAAACAAAAATAACCAAGGTACATTTTACGCCATTCACGTACAACTTTGGAAGCTCTACCTGTTCGAAATTTCCATGCCTGATTTCCCAATACTGACTGTTGCATTATGTCGGTAAAAAAAAAATGGAAGTACTAAAACAAAAGCTTTGTTTTAATGGCATCTCTTGAAACCTCCAGGAGTTTCATAATGTGAGACCATTGTTTCTCGAAGTTGGGAAGAGCCTGTAACTATTTTACTGTTATGTACTTTGTACTTGAGGTCTGGTTGGACAGAAAAGCTAGATTGTGTACGTTCAGATGTTTCCAGTCGGCACATAGGCTGTTAGTGCACACATACTGAAATGTGAAAATTTATAACTTTTGCACTCCATGCAATGTGTTCAAGTTAAAGGAGTCAAGTACGAAAAGCCAGGCATAAAGTATACTTGTTTTGCGGTTCTTCATAATAAAAACATCAATTGAAAGCAAGATCTCAACGCTTAGCACAGCTTTGCTATAGACACTGAGAGGAACAGTCAGGCACAAGAAGATAGCGAAAAGTGAAAGCGACTAGTCATTATTATACAACCATGAAAGAGCAAAGATTCTTGGAAATGGGAAACCTTTCTCGTACTGTAACTACACCTCATATTACTTTCTCAAGCTGAATTTTTACAGCACATTTTTGCAGCATGTGATTAATGACCTCCAAACAATGCCGCGAGTGAGGAATAGTAATTGTGAGAAAATGCCTAGTACAGGTGACAGAAATGAGCTTCAACACACCTGTGGGCGAGTAATAGCAAGCTATAAGAAAATGCGTAGCCCAGAGCACACAAATCTTGCTTCAGCAAGATTCATACTTCTTATCTTTACGGACATAACAGCTGCTAGCTAGGCCAGCTTCTGCCTACTTTTCAGAATTTTGCACTTCTCGAGATAGCCAATGGCCACCAGCCCTTTGTTTTCCTTCTGAAGGTCACGCTGGAGACCTCTCGAATGAAAACACACAAACTTCATATATGCAGCTCCTTGCATTGCATCACTAGTAACAACGAGAAGACACGTCAATGGGTTCCGAAGTTGCGGAGTGGAAGGCGAGTTGACAACGACACCGAGAAGCCCAGATCTCGGGTGATCGCTGTAATCGTCTTAGCTAAACGAGCGACAAAGAGAAAGTAAGGGAGCTGCGGCATATATATATATATATTGTGTTTCATCTAAGATTTTACCTATTTTTTAAAAATAGGAAATTTAAGTTTTAGTGTCGATTCTTCTTTTACCTGTTGCATTAGGAGTAGAGAAAAATTAGGAACCTTAAAGGGTACCAGTTAGCTAAATAATTAACTAAGATTACCTAATTAAATTCTTATTTATACCAGCTAGGAGGTGCTTTCAAATTTCAACAGTGAGCTACCGGCGTGAGAACGCCAAATAGTATTTTAAACGACAAGAAACGCGGATTTCACTGGCAATTCTGGCCGCTTTCGACGCACGAAAACGAAACCTAGTGGTCGAGGCGCGCACTTATGCACGCCCATGAGTGACGCAGCCGTGACGTCACCGAGAGAAACCAGCCGTCTGGAGGCCGCCGCTGCCGCCCGCGAAATACGCGCCTATATATCCTATATATATATATATATATATATATATATATATATATATATATATATATATATATATATATATATATATATATATATATATATATATATATACACGCTGAGCGGATTTTACTCCTTCATGCATAGAAGCTGTCGAGATATTTTCTACACATATATACGCTCAGTTATCCACATAGAAGGCCTTGCGGCACTGTAAAGGCTCCATACTGTTCTCTTGTGGTTGGAACGCGCAATTTTACTGTCTGCTCATTCAATTCATCGATGAACCGAATATCGTCGATTATGTCCAGGCCTCATGCAGTTACTAAGGTGCGTCTCCAGAACACGCTTTGCGAGGGGTAAGGAGCAGATGTGTACGTCGCAGTAACTGTTTCAGCCAGTTAGTTGGACTCATCTAGAGCAAGTTCGCATGTTGCTGCAGATTTTTGAAGCGATAGGTTCACTACGCGAAGTAAAGTCAATGCCACCGTCTGCTTTCGATTACCTTCAAACAGCTTCAAGGTCAAGTTGGAAATTAATTAATTGGTTCACAGGAAGGGAAAGGCGCAGTATCTGTCACATATGTTTTTGTAGACACCTGAACCGCACCGTAATGAAAGGGAGGAAGGTGGGAGTGTGCTGGACGCGTCTTCGTTTCTCCCCCATCGAATCGCAGCCGCCCGCGGTCGGGATCGAACACTTTAGTCACAATCATTTCTTGTAGCTATGGTCACGCCAAAGGTCAACGATCAACTGACGTGGAAGGTAGCTTAACGCGTGAGCAGCTTCGTGGTGAGACACATGGTCGCTGACGTCAATCCCGAGCATATATACTAGAGGCACGCCACGCGCCTTGGCCTGAGCCGCGCCATATGGACTCGGAGGAAGAGCAACTGAGCAGCCGTGGTCGATACGATCGTGACGATCCGGAGGATAGTGCGTTGCGAGCTGAACGTTGGCAAAGGAGAAGACAATGGCCTAAAGCTAAAAGAGTGGTGTTGTATCGCGGGCGCCTATGCAAAGGGTGCGGAAGACAGGACACACCGAGCGGAGAGCCTCAAGCTCAAGTAACGGAGAACAAAACAAAGAGAGTGTTTATTTTAGTAGCGACCTCATATAACCTACGCCACATGGTATTTAGCACACTAAGTGAGTCCTATAGGTTGCCAACATGCAACGTAGGAAAGCTAAACACTCAAAACCCAATCATCCCCTTCGCAATAAATTAGCTGTGATTTAGCTCTGGTTAATCCTGGATGGAAGCGAGGCCCTTTTTGCCTGCTACATTATTCTATCACTGCCTATCAGTGTAAGGTGCTACATTATTGGCGACACTTGAGCTCATCCTTTAGGGTATGACGCGAGAGCGTAAGCTACCAGCTCACATATAAAGTCCCGCTTTAATCGAAGCCGTATGGACGTGCCTGCGTGTTCTAGGGTTAACGTGAATACAAAGGGTTCTGGCAGGCTGATTCTGATATCACCCTCCCATATGAAAGGAGCGACCCGAGTTGGCTGCTCCTGCCCGGGGCATAGGGGTGACGTGAATTCAAATGTCATGGCAGACTGGTTCCAATGCCACCCTCCCACATGAAAGGAGCGGCCAGAGTTTGTGCTCTTTCAGGCGCCCACCGACACTGACGCTGAAGGCTCGAGCTGGCTACATGTAGTGAAGCTTCCGCTTAAAAAAAAAATTGTGTGCCACTTTGGACCATTAAAGTGCGATAAGGCGAAAGCCACCGGCGCCGCAGTCGCTGCTCCTGCATCCCCATGCTTCAGTTCTCGCTTCACACTATGTTTAATCAAAACTAAACCACATCAATATTTTTTTTTTCGGGGTGATATGGCACGCATCGAAAAGGAGTTCTGGATTAATTTCGGCACGTCAGTTTTGTTTTCTCCCAAAGATATTGCTGCATGGCGCCGTTTTGTTTTTCGTTTAACCTTCATGGGGCGCCATTAAAACAGTGCTGTGAGGTAGGATTCGAAACTGTGAGGCATATTGGGCACTATCCGCAGAGTAATACCGTTTACAGCAAGTCTTATCGCGCTTAGTAGTAGATGTGAAGTTTGTCACTGCGGCTGTGATAGCAGGAGAAACAAAGATGAGGGTGCACTCTTTTGCCTAGAAAAAAACAACTGCGCATTCCACAATACATTGCTCGAATACACTTCCACGAATGAGTTTAACATTGCGCCTGGGTATAAAGCATGAGAACAGTAGTGTGCGCGCTGTAATGCGAATGTTTTCAGGTCCATTGCAGCGTACTGTTTATTAGGCACCGAGTCCATATTTTTTAAACACGAAGCAATATCAAGCTCCTTCACGTACGCGCGTTGTTGTTGTGGCTGTGGGAAGAAGGAAAAGAAAATACACGGGCCTGCTACTGGCTCTGCAGCTGAGCCACTTCCGCTGCCTCGTGCAGACAGAAGAGAAAATAGAGAAGAAAGAAAAGGAAGGGGGAGAGAAAGACGCGCACCGCAACAACAGCTGTCGTCCACCACCGAAGCGGTGGCGGGTGCAATGACGGCCTACAACAGATAAAAAATCGAAGGAAGGCTAGCCCCCCTTCGTGTACGCGTATACGCTCCACGTAATGCTAATATTGAGGCCGAGAAAAGTGGAAATTTGAACCTGGCCCGCAATGGACTCGAGAGCATCCTGCATGCGGCGGCTAAAGCTACGTATTCACATTGCAGACGTTTTTTACACCAGGAAGCAATATCAAACCCTTTTATGGACGCATATATGACCAGTGTATTAAGAAATTCGCTGGAGCAGCGATGAAACTTCAGTAGCAAAAACGAAGTTTTCGCCGTTAGCAGCTATACGCTGATGTTGCAGTTCGCAAGTTTTGGCAGCGCAATACCGCTTTATGAAGTAAAATGGCAAGGCAACGTGAAAAAGTCCATTCTTCCGTCAGTTAAACCAGATTTCAGCCACCATGTGAAAAGCACTGGTATGCTAGTCTGCGTTTCCAAGAGAGATGGCAAGAGGACGATGCAGAAGAAAATGAAATAAAAGACAGAAAATACTTCTAAAATATGGTGATTCGGGAGGAAGGTACGATTTTGAAATTAGTGGAAATGCCTCAACTGCGCCAGACAGATTACAATTAGAAGTTCAGCTCAAGGTGAATTCATCCTCGCCAGACCGTGCATACTTGATACAATCGATCCCCGATATACCGAACTCGCAGCTAGGGGATCGCGAAATAGTTTGATATGTCGATAATTCGTTATACAAAACATGCAAAGGGATGAGATCATCTGTAACACACAAGCGTTAATATGGTGTACCTAAGCTAGCGGCATGCTATACCTGCAGCGTTGGGCTGCACGCCGGCGTACTAGCAGAGCTCGCCTCGGGTGTGGCTAGTTTTCCGGACTAGGTGGCACTGGCCAGAAGGTGGCGGGGACCGCCGCTTGCGAATTACGGGAGGATGAGTCATATCCCGATCCGATGAAAGGAATTCCGAGGGGTGGTGTGCCGAAGCTCTGTTGAAGGGGTGCGTAGGCATTCGTGGTGGGTGCATTCTGGTAATGTGCATAGTCGTCCTGTAAAGGTTGATGGCCCATGTCAAGGAGGTCGACGGCGTTTGCAAAACCTTGAAATGTGTCCAGGATTCCCACAGCGGAAAGAAATAAGAGGTGGGCGATCAAGAGACCTTTCCCGGTATAGTATTCATGGTTGCCGGGACCCATTGGGAAGTGATCACGCTGTGCGTTCTCTTCATGAATGGGCGGTGGCCACTCGCAATAGCATTGATCCCGATGCTACCTTCCAACGTTGGGCATGATTACATGACGGTGCAGGCAAGGCAAGGACCAAATGCCCGCATAGCTTGGATGGCAAAACTGAGAAACAATTTGCACGGCGCTGCTACACAATACGATAGCAGTAATGAAGGCGACGGTGGCGGACTGCAATGGCTGCACAGTCATGGCTGCCACAGTACGAATTAAAAATAGCACATATAGACTAAAGAATGTACCATTACGCTGGAAACGTGTAAGAACAAGGCCTCGAAAATATCCCATATCATTATCACTGACTCGCAAACAGCCGGCCGCAGTTACGCACAAGGACTATAGTCTCTAAAAGCCCTCATACAAGCCGCCTTTTGCGTACACCTCGCATGCGTGTCTCCCTGGAAGAGTCGCTTTCATGGTTTGGTGAGGGTTTTTCACGTTTAACATCCCAAAGCAACTCAGTCCAAGAAAAACACTATCGTAGAGCTTGAAACATTTCAGTCATCTTGGCTTTTATAACATGCACTGTCATCGTATAGTACGCTGGCATCTGCCCGATCCATTACCCTATATGGGCGTCATTTAAAGGTTGTCCCAGCACAGAACACTCGGAGACATACTCTTAATCTATTTCACAGAACATGCTAATCACCTCAGAGAAATCTTCGTCGAGAGCAGGGGACCCTGCTGGTGCTAACGGCCTCACGGGTGAGACTTACCTCATATTGGGCTCAAACATGCCTTTTATCCCGCATTTTACGTTCCACAATTCTACATGCTATTTCCCTGCCTTCCTCAGTGCAGCCAAAACCTCACCCTTCCCCATTCCAGTGGGAAGCTGCTATGTCTAGGACGCCTTGTACGACTCGAAGTGCCTTAGTCCGGGCCTGTAGGATAAATCCGGGAAATGGGACCCTGAACTAAGCATGCAAAACCTGTGAAGGCATAGCCACCCTAAATCACATGCTCTGGGCTTGCCTAGCGCTAAACAGGATACATGGAAATAAAGAGTCATGGGAATCCTTCCTTCATAGCCAGGAAGAACAAGCCCAAAAAAAGTCCTCCGTCAAGCCCAGGCCGCCGCCGAAAGCTGATTCTGGCCGACGTCTAGAGGGGAGATAGACGGTGAAAGGGAAGCTGCGTCTCACCCGATCATCCATAATCTCGGACGGGTGTCAATAAACTGCTTTCTCTCTCTCTCTCTCTCTCTCTCTGCCCAAAAAGTGGCACGATCATCCAGCAATTCATAGGTAATCGGCTCACTAGCAAGAAAGGCAGTGAGACAGCGGCACGACGAAGGGCAAGTCTCACTAAACTTGGTGAGAGGATCGGTGGTGAATCCTTCAATGTAGGCGGGCAGGTACGACTGACTACCGTCTATTCGACTATGCTTTTCTCCGCAGCTTCTTGTAAGATGTTGCTGTGAGTAAAAAGTGCTACAAGAGAGAAATAATTTTGGAAGAAGCGATTCACAGGTTTGGCATCCTCCATAAATGTCACCTGCAGCACTAAGACAACATTTCTCAGTGCTGACACATTGAAGACAGCAACTAACGATGCTGTAGCCTTTTACAATAATGGTAACTCTGCAAGAAAAGCTGTTCTAGAGGCCCTTTTAATTGTTCCCGGTGTGTTTTGTAATATTGCCCTCGACAGAATGGACAAAGAGTGTGTTGACAGGGCAGAATTCTATGACTCTGCCGAGAGCAAGGAAAGAGGACGGATAAAAAAGAACACTAAGAAGGGTTTTGGAGACACCTGCAAGAAGGTCAACAGGGAAATGTATTCTCCTGGGGTATTTTGAGCATCATTGAGCAGCATGAAAACATAAAACTTCCTTTTTCTCGAATCGCGTTTTTTTTTTATGAATTCGCCAAATTCAATGTACCTTTCTCAGAAAGCATTCATTTAATTTCAGTGCAAATTTGCACGCAGGTACTACAACAAGTCGTAAATATGCTGAACTAAAACAATCACAGGTGATATCAATTATGACGCTGGGAAAAAATACACTGAGAGACCCCCCCCCCCCCCCCCTTGTGGCTCTGTGCATGCAGTGATATTATATTTTGGGAATAAACTCCAAACGAATATGATATCTCTTTAGTTCAGATATAACCAACGGATATCTAGAATAACACTGCCTAATATTATCACATTCATCTGTGTGGTTATAGAGAAAAGGTACATTGAATAATCAAGCGCACCTCACATTTGGCGGCTGTCCCAAAGGAAAGGTAAATAATCTAAACCTAAAATATCTCTTGTTGTACGCAGGGACAATTTTTATGAGCAAGTAAAATTTGATGCAAATATGTGCACCGGTTTTTAAAGTAATACGTTAAAAGTAACATGTGCAATTTACCGCACCATACTTCCTTAAATATAACTGTGCTCCTAACACCTGCTCATGCCCAAGGCCATAGGAGATCCCTGCATACTGCATTTCAGGGGCTCCCTGCATACTGCGGGATCGATAGAAATAAGCAGGCAGACGCTGAAGCAGAGTGCCCTCAGCAGTACCCTACAAACGGATGTGTCATTTTCAATACCAGATGCAACGACAACTGCATCAATAGTGCGGCGGCAGATTACTGGGCTCAGCCAGACGTACGAAACATCCGTCTAAAAAGGCAAGACCCATAGGTGTTATTTATTGTTCCGCGTGGAATTCCGTACCATCGTGTGCTTGTTCTATAGACTGTGCTCAAACATAGTCTTCACGCACAGGTATTTATATTTAATTAGGCAGACGAAATCCCCAGAATGTTCCACCTGTGTTATCACGGAGGCTGTGCAGCATGTTTCATTGGCATGTCTAGTATATGCATGCGAAAAGATAACACTTTGGCTCTTCTTTGACGCGTTTGGACTCTGAGGGCTCACTACTGGGTGCTTGGCCAGAGAAGTGAGAAACTATGCTGGAAATGTAGGCTTTTTGCCGCTTCTTGAGTGACACGGGACTCGACATGGTCACTATCCTCTTTATTCTCCTCTTCGCCTTGCCCAGTACTGCAAGATATTCAACTTTCTGGTTGATCTCTATTCATTTCCATGCGATAATTCCAGCTACTGCAAAAGCGGTTATTTATGCCCAACCTACCCGTATCAAAAGTGAGCTCCACGCAGACGTTGTTCGGCTTGGCTAGACGCCCGTACAGACCAGCGTCAAGCGAAGGTCGCCACCATAACCAAAAGAATCCAACCTCAAATAAATTTTGCCAAACCCTGTCCGGCCTAACACTAAACATTTACTCTCGTTACGTCTATTTAATGAGTGATAAGAGCACTATTGAAGCAATTAACTCCGCGCACAGGACAGGGCAACGCCGTGCAACTAAAGATTCTGAGGCAAAATCGAAGCTTCCGCCAAACACCAGCCAAGCCAAATAAGAAATACTTGCTTCCTGATATCCCCATGGTGTATGGGATGAAGTGCTATTTAAAGGATCCCAGAAAGTGGGGTTCAGAAAGCGGCCATCAGATATGTTATTCGGGTAGAGTGCATGGCACAGAGCATGCATGCCGCGTGCAAGTCCACATAAGCGGGTCGATAATATCGTAGTCATCTTTAAAACTTTCCAGATTTACGCCAGACAATAACTAGGGGTGCAGTTTGTTCTCGAGTTCTCACATATTGCATAGCCTAGCGCATGTGATGTCAGCAGTGGAGACTGCTGCGGAGTGAAAACAGAGGTCCGATCCACGCCATCGAATCTGACATGCATGTTGCTCGACCGGCATGATAGGAGACCGCGGTATGGTGGCTGGGGACGCTTTCGTGTACGGAGCGTGGCACCGCGGTTTGTACTTGTTCTCTTTGTCTCTCGAGCATTTAATATATGAGCCGAGAGGAAAAACGCGAATGCTATTTTCAATCTCCCACACTAGATGGATAGGCTACTGAATTTCTATCAGTATCATTGGCTTTTCCCGGGCATCTATGAGCCCATTTCTAGTTCCCCGCCACATTTGCCACATTTCTCCCCTCGGGGGATATTGAGTTGGCGAGGAAAGCATCAACATCATCATCATGTTTATTTCGGAAATTCCATGGTCCCCCTGAAAGAACATTTAACCCAATCCGTTCAATTTTTCCGATGTTTGGATGACGGAAATGTCCTAGGCATTCAAGAAAAAAAATCAGAGGCAGCGCCATTGACAAGGAGATCACGAACTATCAGGCCAATCCTGTCCAACCACGTAGGTGATTTCTCAGTTCTAGGCGCTCGTGGCTGGATCGGCTCGAGCATCCGTTGGAGACGCCACCGGGCAGCATCGGTCCCTGCTGGCTTACCTTGATCCAGTACCGACTCTCCTGTGTAGCTGAGATCCTTCGTCTGCGAGAATCAGCAGCCCTGTGCTTCCGCGTCCGAGTTCCCGAACGCCAGCGGAGGCATCACTGAAAGGTATGTTTTCATTGTCCTCTCATGACGATAAGCCAGCGACATCATGCTACCTTTGGGAGGCGGTGCATTCACAGACCCACAGGACTTTCGGTACTAACGCTGACGAGCATACCGCTCAGTAAAGGAAAAGAATTTGGTGGGAATAGCTGGGAATGTTTTCACGCCCTTTGCAATCGCATATTCTGAGGGAGGTGCGTGCAGTTGAAGCCATTCGCTTAGCCGGGCTTCATGAGTGCGGAACGCTAAGAACGTTCAGATCTCGCAAAATTCTTGCGCAGAGGGATGAGCGCATAAGCATCTGTGCGCTCATCAACTTCAAATACGCCCATTTTTTAAGTTTCATCCCTATCGCGCACGTCGCTTTCGGAATTGGACAAGCATCCTCTAGCAGGGGAGTCAAACGTGCTATATCCATTCGATAACCGCGGTAGGTCGAGGCACGTCGTATAATACCTGCGTTACACGGCTCACGATTTTATTACTGAATTGTAATTTCTGCACAAGTTTCCTGCTTAGAATGCGCCTAAATAAGCAGCCCACTCAGCCAGGACTATCCATTTGAGGCACGCACGTTTGTTTTCAACGCTTAGTCGTCATTTTTTCGTGAAACCTTCGGGTCATTTGACTGCTAGACTTTGCAGATTCGGACTACAACCTTTCGTGTAATTTGAGAACATATGGCGGTTCGAAGCGCCCCCGACTCTACGATGCGGTGCGTCCGCTGACAGCCATCTTGGTAATTGTCGGCTCAACATATACTGCGATCCTCGACTCCGCTTTAACTGCAGTGCCGTTGAGTTCTCATCTTCAGTTGGCGCTTCCGTGAAATACCTAGAACTGCCATTGAATTCAACTGACTGTTAAAACGCCCGTCTAACAAGCTTATAAGGCACTAATCGCTTGTCTTCTGAATTTGAGGGGCGCCTCACAATTTGTGTTCATAGACGCGAGTCGCCAGGAATTATTTTTTTCTCACCCTTTCTGTTCGAGTTATTCTTATATAGACCGCACTAGCGACGGACTAATGTTGATTGGTTTATTGGAAAGGAAAGGCGCTGTATCTGTCACACTTCTTGGTGGGCACCTAAACCGCGTCATATTGGAAGGTGGAAGGTGGGAGTGAAAGAAGAGAGATAGAGGGCTCCAGAATAATTTAGACTATCTGTGAGTCTTAAACATGTAGTGAAGTCACAAACCACACGGTCTCCTTTGCGTTTCGCGTAGATCGAAACACTGCCGCCACGATCGGGTTCTAATGCAGGTTCAGTGCCTTAAAGGCCCACAGAAACGGTCACCACAAGGCCACTGATAAACGTGTTCAATGCGTAGAACGAATCCTTTTGAGCATTAACCCAAAGTATAACTCCTTGAAACAAAGCCAGCGATTTATTATTAATTTTTAAAAACAGCGTTGTTTGAAATTCGCGGGCAGAGAGGTTGTCGCTTGGCGGTGTCGTTTGGAACTATTTCCTTAATCTGTGACGTCACGGGTGAGTTGACTGGCAAGCCTTGCTAGAAGCTGCCATTCGCTGCGGCCACTGCAGCCATGACGTCACGGACACACTTCCGGTAGCTGCGAAAGTCGTCTGCTCGTGCGCTGCGCGAACTAGCGCGAACGCCTCAGGCGCCTCAGGCGTGTGCGGGCTGTTTTTACCATGGTTTTTACACAGCTCGCCGCCCTTCTCGGTTAGGCGGCCTTTGCCCATCAAGTACAACAACCGAAGCGACACAGTGATAAGCACCGCACGATGGCAGCGCCTCCTCGACCGCCGTAAACACTGCCGCTGTGGCCCCTCCTCCCGCATACCGTACGCGAACGACGCGGCGGATCGTTAGCGCCGATGTCCGAAATAAAGCGTGCTAAAATTTGTTGGCGTCTGGAATACTGAGCCGAATATCAAGTATGAAGCCCTCAGTCAGGCAGGTCCCTTGCTCTGCCCCTCTGGCATCCTGCGACGAAGCTCGACCACACTTGGCATTTTCTGATTATTATGAATTTATTTACATGTTGCGCGCCTATCATACGTATCACTCGGAGCGCGGCCTCTCCGCACGACACTCCGGTTCAGTCCCTTCTGTCGTCCTCTCTCGTCGTTGCGTCCACCGTGCTCCCTCCGATCCTTCTCTCCCTCCGAGAGTCCTCCTCGCCACGTCCACGGCTGTCTTCGCGTCCCAAGCTCCCAACACCTCGGAGGTTCGAACGCTTCCCAGAAGCCGGCGACCGTCGCAGGCTCCCGCTCCCAGCCGCGGGCAGCGGCCAGCTCGGATGACACGGGCAGTGCGGGAGCCCATAAATTTCTCCTCCTTGCAGTCCTCCCGGCGCCGATTCTCCGGTCCCCACTGCCGCGTCGCTGCTCTGCTTTCGGGAATGTGTTTAGTCCGCCAACGCTTCGCGGGGTGCACGGCATACACAAATACACAAAAACCGATCGTTCGTTCTCCCGGTGCTTGGAGGAACACACAGCGTACATGACACCCCCATCGCCACTGTGATGCATGACTTCTATTAATGCAGCACACTTCAGCACCGGTCGCGCGGCACTCAAACAGGGTAGATGTCTTGTGACTCCATATTCAGAGCACCATGGCACCCCAAACAAGGCGGACACGCAAAAACCAAATAACAGAAAAAGGCGACCAAGGGGCATTCGTTCTCCCCTTCGCCGCCTACCCTCAACAACGGCCTTGTCGTCACCAGCCTTGGTGCTGACTGTTACATTCCCAGCTGCGTCTATGCTCTCCTCTCTGTTGTCGCTCTCCCGGCTTAGTGCGGTCACTCCTACTGACGCTACAGTTGCACCTTCTAACCGTTCCGGGTGTATATCATCACCAGAGATCGCATCAACCTTGGATGCCTGCTTACCTGTCACTGCACAGATACTTGGCGCAGTATCTAACATGTCAGAATCAGTTTTCTTCACTTCACCCTTTTCTACCGCGCCGTGGCCAACCGCTCCGACCTGCTTCCGTACATCTCTCAGCATAGAGTCGTCCATGCCAGCGCTGCGAAGAACGTCATTTTCAGTAGCACCGCGTGGCTTACTGGTCGCAGTAATAACGCCGGTCGCCGCCACGACTCCGCACAATTCATCACCGCTGCTGCCCGCTGGCTTGGTCTGATGCGCTGTCTCTGCGGTCTCTCCCAACAACTGCGCGTGCGTGCCCGGGCTGATAAGTGCATCTATCCCTGGGGCTAATCTGTCTGTCAAAGCACACAAAACTTCTGTGCCAGCCGCGGCTACACTGACGTCTTTAGGGGTAGCCAACAGTTTCAACTGCACATATGCCAATTCTGCCAGTACTTGCTCCCCAAACGCACCAGTTAATTTTATGTTTGAACCGGTAAGCGACACATGGTCTCCCAGAATTGATCGTCTGATAACACTGACCTCCGCTCCTGAATCCAAGTGCCCCACGAATTTGGCCTTTCCACAACCGAGTGCGATCGTTTTGAGGGCGCGGAACGGGTGTTTTCCACTATTTACGTTTGCATTCCGGAATTTAGTTCCCGCGATACGCGCCACCAAACCTCGCCTGTGCTGACCGCCGTTTCGGACACTCGCGGGCAAGATGATCAGGACGGCCACACCCGTAGCACAGCCTACGTGCCCTGGCATATGGAGCCGATCGTCCGGCATCGTCATAGCGCGTCCTAGCCGAGTCAGTTGTTTTTCTCTCTCTCCTTACCGGGCTCGCTGTACCACCCACCGATTCTCCTGTGCTCCTATTAGGGTCTTTAGCGATCTGGCTTTCATCAAATTGTTCCGCGAGGTTGGCCACTTCATCCGGGCGCATTGCCTTCCCTGTAGTCTCATTTTGAACAACAAAGGCCCGGGCATCGGGACTTAACATCTCCTTCAATTTGTCTACCACTACGAGCTCTTGCAGCTCTTCCAGGGAAGTAACGTTATAACTGTTGCAATAATAGGCAAAATAATTTTGCAGTCGCGTTGCGAACTGGTCCCATGATTCATTTGAACCCTTTTTTGAGTAGTTAAAAAGTCGCCTGTATTCAGCTGACGACAGCCTGAGCCCTTTGAGAATCGCTTCTTTGAGCGCTGCGTAATCCCTGCGCTTCTCCGCCGAGAGCCGACCGAGCAGTCCCCTAGCCTTTTCGTTCAGTCTGGGCAGTACTAAGCCCGCTCTCCATTCATTTGGGACGCTGTAGGCATCCAGCGTTGCTTCAATGTCATCAAACCAGCCTGGGACAAGCGCCTCTTCCGCTGGCATGTCTAACAGCACTCCCTTCAGCATGTTTGTGTATTTTAGCTTCCTATCTTCCTCCGCGCTCAGAGGCGCCATCAGCGCAGCACCGGCACTGCCGTTGTTAGACAGTCTTGCGTGCTCTAATTTTGTTTCCGCAATTTTTAATTTCATTTGTAACAATGCCATCTGGTCAGCGACGGAAACTACTGACCCTTCGCTGACGCTTCGCACCTCGGCAGTCGACACCAGCTCCATCTGCCTCTCCCCCTCTTCGCTTCGGGCCCCTACTTCGGCCTCGCGACTCCGCAAGTTATATCCCGTGGTTGCCATAATGCCCTCAAAACAGGAGCCAACAAGACACCCACCTGTCCAGACTTGCGCTGCAGGAGAAGACTGCAAATTCGTCGACGCCCCCGGTGCGTGCTCAGCTGTGGGCCCACATCCTCCGTCCGGTCCCGCTTGACGTCGGAGATCCTGTCGACTGCGCCAGTCAGGCAGGTCCCTTGCTCTGCCCCTCTGGCATCCTGCGACGAAGCTCGACCACACTTGGCATTTTCTGATTATTATGAATTTATTTACATGTTGCGCGCATATCATACGTATCACTCGGAGCGCGGCCTCTCCGCACGACACTCCGGTTCAGTCCCTTCTGTCGTCCTCTCTCGTCGTTGCGTCCACCGTGCTCCCTCCGATCCTTCTCTCCCTCCGAGAGTCCTCCTCGCCACGTCCACGGCTGTCTTCGCGTCCCAAGCTCCCAACACCTCGGAGGTTCGAACGCTTCCCAGAAGCCGGCGACCGTCGCAGGCTCCCGCTCCCAGCCGCGGGCAGCGGCCAGCTCGGATGACACGGGCAGTGCGGGAGCCCATAAATTTCTCCTCCTTGCAGTCCTCCCGGCGCCGATTCTCCGGTCCCCACTGCCGCGTCGCTGCTCTGCTTTCGGGAATGTGTTTAGTCCGCCAACGCTTCGCGGGGCGCACGGCATACACAAATACACAAAAACCGATCGTTCGTTCTCCCGGTGCTTGGAGGAACACACAGCGTACATGACACCCTCGTAAGGATCGCTGACCAGCAGCTAACTGCTGGTAAGAGCGATTGCCGTGATTCAAGCAAGTTGCTGCTCAAGCCAGCCGCCGCTGGTGCGTTTCGGCTCATCCAATCTGCTCGTACTAGCTCTGCGATTAATGCGTCGCCAGAGTTAAGTTATTCCTATGATTCATTTACTATGGCAGGATAGGATTCACAATAAGACAGTTTCATAAGTAGACGATTTACGACAGCGTTGATCAATTCCAAAGCGCCGACCGCCGCGGTTTCGAAGCGAAACAATTTAGGCCCAGCGACGACTAGGGTCAGTCACACACGGCGCCGTCGTTCGCCGCGCTCGTGCGCCCCGCCCCCGCGGTGATTGTATAACGTACCTCAGCCTACCCGCGGCATCCCGTGCTGCAAGCGTTGCAAACTCGTGTACTTTCATAGCTAAGGCCGCGCATTTTTTGACGTTCTGGTCAGCAACAAGCCGTTCAAACGATACTGCAGGCAGGACAAGGCTTCAGTACGCAGTCGCTGCACTGTCGGCCGTAATCGAAGACGTCGGGCGGCATTTTTGGGCGGAGCTTTGAACTTGCTTGTATTCTTTATTTTTTTTTATTACTCCCTTCGGCGTACGAGTTGAGAGGGAAAATTGGAAGGGTCATTTTTAATCGCAGATATCTCTGGTGGTGCAGAAGCTACATCGAAACTTTTTGCGGGAGAATGATGGGTGGTTCATCTATCAGTATTATGGCGTTGTTTACTCTTCTTGGTGACAATTTCTGCGGATCTTTAACCACTCAGCCACCGCTGCTGGTTGAGCGATGGACCTCCATGCATATAGACACTGGCTAACAATCGGAGTTTCTTGCTTATTGCGGCAACACTTGCACGGAAGTACGGTCAATTATATCTGGAAGCAAGTTGGACAAGAGACCTTTCCACAGCGAGCATGGGTACCTCCTTACCTTATATTGTAGTTTGAGAGCATTACCTCTTTATTTTATCATTTTATTGCGCCCACGGCGGGTGTGCTATACACAGGGGGCACACAAACTGCGCAGGGAACACTTCGCAGTTGCTCACGAGTAACCAATAGCTTTCAAATATCTGCCGATGGGAAAACTATACGAAGGCTGTGACGCTGGCGGTTCCAGGCTCCCACACTTCATCCCGGAAATAAGGCGTTCGTCGACTTTATGGGCTTTAGGACAAATCAGGAACCTGAAAGACCTTATTAGGATGGTGATGACGTTGATTTAGCGAATACGCGCAACGTGCGCACGCGGAAGGACGACGAAAAATAAGATGGCTTGCTTTCAAGAAGTTTCCTGTTCTTTTTTCTTGCACGATGCACTCACCACTGATAGGCAACTTTTACGCACATATGCCAACTGCGCGAATGAGCTGTGCGAAGATCCATCTTTAGAAGTATCCAAATGCACGAATTGCGCCATGTACATGACTGCGACATTCGCTGATGCTTATCCAACGTTGTCATGGGAGGACAGGCGGAGTCAGCGCTCTACCGAGACAAAGATCGCGATCTTTGTGACCCGCTCGTGGTGCAGCTGCGTTGTATTCCTCGAGTTAAGTGGCGTTGGTCACGCGAGCCGCTGCATGGCAAAGGGCAGCGACACACCACACTGGAATATGCGACTGAGCAGTTGCGGCGTTCACCTACTGTGCGCGGGCACAATCAGCAGAGAGGAAATGCGAAAAACGCTCTTGTACTCTTCGTTTTCAGTGCCCGTTAAGAAACCGTAGGTGATGTAAGTTAACTCGGTGTCCCCTACTATGAGGTCTATCGCTTCTTTCGCGCCCTCCTTCATCTTACACAATTTGGCGTCTTGAGAAAAGGAAAGGCAAAGTTGCGGTAGGGGTGCGGAAAGTGGCTGAAAGGAGAGACAACACAGTTGAAGTCCTCAGGTGGCTACCTTTCCCTTGAGGTTCTTCAACATGCGCTAACACAGCATGACATCATATCATCATTTTTGTTTTGGTCTCCATCGAAACTTGACCTCTACTGCAGAGATTTTATCCCGCATCCTCAGGATCAGCAGACGAACGGCATTAAGCATTCAGCAACGATGGGGGTCTCAACTCCCTCAGGTCGTTGAGAACTGTCCTCGGACCTCATACACGTGGTGTGGGCGTTCCCTTCCAATCTTGCCCTTACAGCCAACCCAAACACCACCGGCTGGAATGGGAGCCGACCCTACACTCCTGCTTGACCTGCAAGTCTAAAACACGATGGTCAAAAGAGCAATGGCTGCAGCGGCAGGCATTGGGGCCCCGTACTAGAGCTCCAATAGTGTTTGCGTAGGGAGGGGCATAAGACTGACTCCAGAGTAACCTCCATGTAAGGGGCAAAAAACTTATTTTCCACCGCCACCGTCGCGTGACGACCAACCGTGCAGGGCTTTCGCCAGAGTTCCGGCATATTGCAGTCTCCCGCATGTGATGTCAGCAGTGGAGGCTACCGCTAAATGCAAAAGAGGGGTCTGCTGCGCAGCAGCAAAGTCAGGGAGCTCGTTCGGCACGCTAGGAGACAGCGTCCTGGTGGCTGGTGGCGCTTTCGCGTGCGGAACGCTGTACCGCTGTTTGTAATCGTTATATTTGTCCCTCGGCAGTGTAATGAGTCGAGAGGAAAAACGCGGAGGCCATTTGCAACCTCCCACATTACGTACGGTAGATCGATGGGTTACTGAACCTCTATCAGTATCAATGACTTTTCCTGGCTTCAGTGAGCCCCTTTGCAGTGCCCCTTCAGGAAGCCCTCATACGATGATAGCGCCACATTTCTCATTGCATAATATTGAGACGCTTCACGGGTCATGCGAAGGAAGTATCAGGCACCTGAACGAATTTTAGCCCAATCTCTTCCGTTTCTCCTCGTTTTAATTTTAAATGCTTAGTACGAATTGTTCCGAGACAATCAACACAAAAGAAATAGGGGCTTCCCCATTTGCAAGGAGATCATGCACTACATGGCTAATCCTGTCCAACCACGTTGGTGATTCCTCATTTCCAGACGCTCCTGGCTGGAACGGCTCGAAGATCCGTTGGGTACGCTGCTCGACAGACTCTCCTTGTCGGATGCCGCGGGCCAGTATCAGCGCTCCGGAGTAGTCTAGGCCCTTGGTCTGCCAGGATCAGCGGCCCTGTGCTGCAAAAAAACGAGTTCGGGACCGCAAGTGGAGGATTCATTGAAATGTATGTTTACATTGCGCTCCCGTGGCAATAGGCCAGCACCATCATGTCGCCTCTGGGATTTGGTGCATTGATAGACGTACTGAACTATTCCATACTAACGCTAACGTTGCAATATAGCGTTCAGCGAACAAAGGAAAGGGTTTCCGTTGGAAGCGTGGCGGATTTTTTCGCGCCCTTTGCAATCGCATATTTCAAAGCGCGTGCGTACAGCTTAAGCCACGTGCTAAGCTGGGGTTCATGAGTGAGAGATGCTAGGAACCTAGCTAGGAAGAGCTAAATTCATAAATAACCGACAACTGATCCCCTGCGTCACAGCTAATGTGTTGGCCCTGGTGCACACTGCATTGTGCACACCTTCCAAGGTTACGCTCAACATCGCGACCTGCATATGGGGGCATCCCACCTGTTTCTTTTCTGTGACCATGCCGATTGGATGCTCGCGCTAACGTTTTTCTCACATTTTCGCGCTTAACCAACTTGGTATCGCTTGCCGCCTTCCTTCGGACTGGGGTCACACTTTCCCATCTTCCAGTTTTCTCTCCGCTGGGCACTTGCACGGGATCCGCTATCTTGTCAACACGGCGACTCGGCTGGTCAACTAGTTGCTTTGCATCTACCACACCTCTCTGTAGAGAACGATTAGGAGCTCTTTCCTTTTTCGCAGCGTTTGAAGGTGGTAACCTGCCGACGGTTTGAAGCAGAGCGGGTCTCAGCTGAACAGGGGTCGGATCGCGCTTACCTCTAGCTTCGGAGTGTGTCCTGCAATTTTGGCTCTCGGGTTTTACTTTAGTGCCCCAATTGAGCAGTATTCCTTATTGAGTAGCCGTTCCTCCCCTCATCTGATTGATTACGACTAATTTCTTGTCTCCCTGTTTCCTGGCGCTCTAATTTCTCGCCTTTTTCGTCCTCCGAGGTTACAGCTCTGCCTTTCTGGAATGCCCTAGTTCAGCGTCCAGCCTTTCCATTTCTTTCCGGTGCTGCGCTAACTTTGCTTCCCACTCTTGTTGCTTCTTTGCTGCTTCCCTGCGATCTAGCTCCTCTTCTTCGGCTTCTAGCCGGCGTTCTTCCTCTTCCTTTATCCTACGGTCTGATTTGAGGAGTTCCCAAGTAAAGCTTAATAACTCTTCATCCCCAGTTTCCAAGAGAGCTTTACAAATATCAGATTTCTCCATCTGATCATGAACTTCCGCACCCATCTCCTCGCACATCGCTAGCAAATCCGCCTCCGGCCAACTCAAAAGATCCATGGTTGCTGCTCTGAGTTTTGACTTTGCTGACACACTGTTGTCGTGAGGTTATCACACGCGCCTCAACTAACAACTTCCCTTGATTCCCAGCAGTTCAAATTAATTAACCCAAAATTTGAAGCCTGGCGAATCTCAAGCAAAAGTCCAAGCACTCACCTGCAGAAGCAGTACCAGGTCGCATGGTCGACCCAACTGCTGCCATCTAGGTATTAGAGGTGGGACTCGGGTACCGCTGGGCGGATCCTCGGCCGCATCGACGCCCGCTCCGCCTCAGAAAGAAGTGCCGCTGAGCGAAGGAGTTGGGAGTAGAAGGACGAAAACTTGGTTTATTTACATTGTTAGCAGTAGGAAAGAACTCCAGAGTAGAGCTGATGATGCCCGCACACACACATAGTTTTAAAGGGTCCGTGTTCCCCAGGTTCCCTAGGTGAAGGGCGGGCTTGTCGTCGAGGGAGTGTCCTTATCACTCTAATGTCAATCAAATTTACACACTTTCACTCTCACAGACCCTCCCCCTGGAAACCTTTCACTTGGTGGGGAAGGAGGAAGCCGCTGTGGCGGTGTAGAGGGCAGCACACGAGGAGCTCGCTGTCTACCGGCGTCGCATAGTCTGGGACACACTTGTGTCGAACGAGCTACCGCGCGCCGTCGGCAAGACGAATCGGAGAAGCGTTTACTCCCGGCGCCTCATTGTCTGGGCACAAACGTCAGCGTCGCAAGGGCCGCCGCGCGCTGTCAGCCAGACGAAGGGGATGACCGCGTGGCCGCCTTGAGGGTACTGACCCATGTGGGCGACGCCAGGATCCACTTGAATCTGTGTTTCCCGATGGCCTGACTTTGACCACTGTCGCCGTCCGGCCGATTCACCCAGCGTTCCTTTCCGGATTTATTTTGGGATGGCCCTTCAGAGTCGAGTCTTGCTGTCGCCGTCATTGACCCCTCCACCTCTTTATATCAGGAATTCTTGTCTCGATGGTTGAAAGCGGCAGCTCTCGGGCCAACCCGTTGTCGCCATCCTTAACAGTAGCGGCGCAGAAAATAATGTTGTCTTCGGAAACTATCTTGACAACAGCGAAGTCATAATTTTCAGAAGAGTTTCGCATTTCTATGCGTGTGCACGCCGAGACATCTGAGCTATGAGCGATATTTTTACGATTACTGCTTCTCACTGAATTTACATCACCCACCTCTAGATTTGGCTGTCCGATATCGACGAGACGCTGAGCTCTGTCATCACCCGCTACGTCGCCACCCCGGCAACACTCAAGAAGCTGCATCTGACCGTATTGTTTCGCAGCCAATTTAGCGAAATATAACTTGGCAAGGAGCGCTGGTGGGGAATGTGTGACACTCTCCGTATAGGAATGCAAGCATACAGGAGCTATGCGTCGGGGCCAGCGACATGAATGATGAAGCGGTGTAGATTCTAGCAGACGTCGTTATGTCCAGCCAGGCGATCTTGTTGATTCACGTGACCACCGATGATTCTAACATTGCCTTAGCTTTGGTCGACGCTTGCGCTTCAACATATGAGACCACTTCAACCTGGTCAACGTGACCATAAACGGTTGCGAGCTGAGCGCAGAGCAGCTGCTCATTGACGTTTCCGTCATTCATGACGATACACGCCTAAACGCGGGCGTATTAGCCAGGGTTTCTGAATTTGTGAGTGGTACCATAAATTACAAGTAGGTGCGCAAAGAGCAATTTGTGTAATACCACAATTAGGCGGATAGCGACGTTTCTTTCTATGTTGCTCTGGCGACCGCGGTGCGATGAGGGATGATAAAGTACTAGTGACACAGTTTTTGCGCTGGCACCACCTGTGATATGCACTCGTTTTGGTTGCTGAGCTTATAGAACCTGTGGAAATATCTTTACTATTTATCCTGAAGCGTTTATTGCGAAAAGTGAATTCCTGTAAAGCGTTTAAACTTTCCACAACGATGAATTCGTTCCTTGTCCAGAAAGCAAAATCATCAAAAGACCTTTTGCGTAACGTTTTAAAAATATTCTGTCGTATCCTTTAGCATAAAAAATTGGCAGTGGCTTAGCTCGGATATGCCATGATATACGTAGTGTTAGACCGCGGTCAAGCCTGGGTCAATTTACCGTTGCCACCAGTTGTTGGATGTGGTTCGACGCCCCATCGGTAGCGATGGCCTACGGCTCCGTGGCTCGGCGGAAGACATCAGCGGTCCCGGAAAAGACGAGGCGTCGACTAACAAAAACAAAGTTTAATACAGCATCACGTAGGAACGGGCAGAGGCGCATGCCCGGAGAGAAAACTGACGCTCGTAGAGCTGGTGTCTGGCGTCGTCTTTGCGACGTCTCTCTGAAGTGCCTCCTGCAGCGGAAACAGCCGCTGCTTTTTATACTCTCGGCAGTTGAAGAATTCATGTCAGAGCGCGACAGGGTCTCCTCCACCTCCTGTTGGCAGGCGAGGGCGACGCTGTACCCCACGAGCGCCGGGCTTGGACAGCGTTTCCACACACATGTGCTCACACACATTACGGCACGTGTACAAAAGGATAAAAATGCAGCTAAGAAGTTCTGGCAACATCTGAATTCCCTTAGTAATAAGACTATCCTAGAGCAGAGGTCTATTGTTACAGATCAAGGTATCCGGCTAGAAGGGGAAAAGGCAATAGAACATATACGGCTAATGATGTCAGAAAAGTTTAAAGAACAAAATGTCATAGGTGTCTTAGTAGAGGAGGATAGACCGGTTAGTGCAATTGTTTCAATTGGACAAAGAGAATGGGAAAGGGCTGAGAAGAGAGTACCAAGTAGCACATCAGCAGGCCCGGATGGTATATTCTTATTATGTTATTCAAGACATTGGGCCAAAAGTCTAAGGAAACGTTAAGAGAGGTGGTGAGCAAAGTGTTAATGGACGGCAAAGTTCCTGATGAATAGACTAAGTAGGATGAGCATTATATAAAAGGGAAAGGGGGACAAAGCTGACAGAAGCAACTACCGTCCCATAACAGTAACATCAGTGGTCTACAGGTTGGTGATGCAGATTATAAAGGACAGACTGCAGGCATGGGTAGAGAGCAAGGGGGTGCTGGGAGAGATGCAGAATGGTTTCCGGAAACAAAGGAGGTTAGAGGACAATCTGTTCTCATTGACACAGTGTATTGAGGTAGCAGAAAAGGAACACAGACCCCTATGGCTAGCTTTTCTGGCTATCAAAGGAGCCTATGAGAGTGTACTTCAAGAAGACTTATGGAGTATTCCGGATGTGTTAGGCGTGGAAAGTGGAGTAACCAATATTTTAAAATATATTTATAAGGATAACCATGTGCTAATTAATTGGGAAAAAAAGGTGTCGAAGCCAGTAGAGGTAAAGAGGGGGCTTAGACAAGGACGCCCCTTGTCACCTTTGTTGTTCATGCTGCACCTGCAAGGATTAGAGGCTAAACTAGAGGGGAGTGGACTCAGCTTCAACCTTTCCTTATTCAAGCAAGGAGAATGTATCCAACAGTCATTACCAGGACTAATATATGCAGATGATATAGTACTGATTGCTGACAACAGGGTAGATTTGCAGGAGTTGATAGATATCTGTGGTACAGAGGGAGATAAGTTAGGTCTGCAGTTTAGCAAGAAAAAATCGGCAGGCATGATTTTGATGATAATGAGGCTGGCGAACATAGGATACAGGAGGACATGCTGGAAGTAGTGAATAAATACAAGTATCTTGGGATGTGGATAAATAATGGAGCTGAATATCTAACGGAACATGAAAAATATTTGGCAGCTAAGGGAAGGAGAAGCGCAGCCGTCATTAAAAACAGGGCACGGTGGAATTACATTAGGTATGAAGTGGTGCGAGGAATTTGGAAAGGGGTGATGGTTCCTAGTCTAACTTTTGCCAATTCAGTCCTGTGTATGATATCAGAGGTCGGAGCACGGTTGGAAATTAAGCAGCGCGGGGTGGGTAGGCTTGCTTTGGGAGCTCATGGGAATACGCCAAACCAGGGTGTGCAGGCTGACCTGGGATGGTCTTTTGAGAGCAGGGAAGCTGGCAGCAAGATAGCGTTTGAGCAACGATTGAGAAAAATGGGAGGAAAGCGGTGGGCTAGGAAAGTCTTCAGCAACCTCTACATGAGGAATGTTGACACAAGATGGAGAAGGCGGACAAGAAAATTGACAAGCAAATATTTGGACAGGAGTAGGAGGACCAGCCAGGAATTATCAATTAAGTAAAAGGTTAAATAAACAGAGAGGGGTCGGTGGAAAACAGGGATGGAGACCAAATCAGCATTGGAAATGTACAGAATTTTCAAGCAGGAAATAGCCAAAGAAAACATTTACGATAATTCTAGGGGCAGCTCATTGTTGTTCGAGGCTAGGACAGGAGTATTGCGGACTAAGACGTACCGAGTTAAGTACCAAGAGATAGACACGCTGTGCAAGGTGTGTGGGGAGGATGAGGAAACGGCTGAACACTTAATCATTTCTTGTAAAGGGCTCCGTCCTATAGTTTTTTTTATTTATTTATTGATACCTCGAAGGCCCCATTTAAGGGGTATTACATGAGGCCCCATTTAAGGGGTATTACAAGGCAATGGGGCAGATTTAGCCAAAGCATTGGTGTTTAAAGATGATGAAGGAAAAATAGACTTTAAAAGGGTAGAAATAACCAAACGAAGACTAGCTGATTGGTGGCTGAAAGCAAGGCAAGAATAGATCCTAACTATATTACTACTCACGGCTAGGCGGCCTGTGGCGCCGCCGCCTGATTCAAAGGATTCAGCCGTATCCATCCATCCATCCATCCATCCATCCATCCATCCATCCATCCATCCATCCATCCATCCATCCATCCATCCATCCATCCATCCATCCATCCATCCATCCATCCATCCATCCATCCATCCATCCATCCATAAGTGCACATGTCGGCCTGCTAGCAAACAGCTGATTCCCCGAGAAGGTGCTGCTTTTTTTAGCGTCGTCTGAAATCGAAGTACCGTTCGGGTGCCGTGAGCATGCTGAACATCTAATAGAACGTAGGCGAAGTTCAGAACCTGCAGCGATAAAATTTCATGGACCGCTTCACACGGAAATGGACAAAGACAACTTGCGGAAGTGTTTTCGGTCGGCGCCTACTAGTATCGATGAGAAAAGTGCTGAAAGTGCAATGCGCAGGCTGTGTGGTTCTATTTGTTTCTCTTTAGGAAATGCAAGACGACTGTGAAGCATGTAGTGTAGGTCAAAATGAAGTTCTTTGTTTGAATGATCATCTGTTTGTATATAGCTGGATAGTTTAGGAAAGAACATGATCATGAGAATGCTTCCATCCCTGCCGGGACTGAACCCGAAGCCTTCATTCACTGCAGTGCCACCGTGACAGGGCTTTCGATGTAGCTTTCATTGTAGTGTGCTCTGCATTTATTTTTCTTTGTTCTCCATGACTGGGTTGCATTGCTTTTGAGCGATACGTACTGTCTGCCCACACACCATTTGCTTGATGCATATGTGATGTTTTTCTGCGTACGCTACAATCACTGTGAGCACTAAAACTCGCAATATTATGCATTCAATTTGTCAGCTTTACACTGTTTAGCATTAAGCAAATGCTTTCTATGCGTCCTAACAGTATGTGCAGGCCTGTAGTCCTGGAAGGTTCACTAATGGAGACTACCTTATGCAGACATTGTACATAGCACTACTTGTGTCATGTTTCTGCACTGTTAAGAGCCATACTTTGTTTCCTGCTTCTGAAATGTGCCATACCTATGACAACTACTATGCAAGCCTGTAATCCTTAAGCAACTATTATTTTGTGTCTTGCCTCTGTGTCGCAGTTTTATGCACAATACTTTCATTTCTTGTTTCTGAAGTGTGTCAGACCTGCGATGAGTACAGTGCCAGCTTACAGGCTCTAAAAAATTATTCGTGTATGTCTTCTCTGTGTAGCACAATCGTGCAGCACGTGCAAATAACTGCCTGTGCTAATGCAGGCAGTTGGTTTCGCTGCTGCATATTCAAGCGTGTGAAGCGCTGCAGGAAAATAAAGGGGCACAGTTGATACACGTGCTTCTAAAAAACTTCTGTGAGACTTTCCCATTCCGATAGGCATCACAATTGCTGCCTCGTTGTGAAACACTTTAATTATGTACTCAAACACAGGCACACACACAAACACCAACATGCACGGTTGCAAGCAACAGTGAATGGGGTTGGGGGGGGGGGGGGGTACGAAGACAAATTTGACTTGACAGATGAGGTTCGAGAAGATTCATCATTATCACAAAGGTTTCTGGCACAGACATGAAACGAGAAGGCGCTGCACTTGGCTGCCTGCGATGAGTTGGTCAGCTACGTGTGGTATATCATAGCCGATTGTTGTGCTGGCATTGACGCCGCAGCTGTTGCCGCACCATGGGCAGCTGTGCCAGCCAGCTCTGGTGGCAGGTTCTGTGGAACAGGCTAACATGATTCTGTATGGCTTTTCCCTAGAGGTATGCATGGCAATAGTGATCCCACTTCCAAGTAGCCGGTACACAGATGTGACCCTTTCTTGTCCAAGCCAGCAGCACCCTCCTCGTCTGCAGGCAGGAAGACATCCAAAGAAGTTATGCAACACGGCACATGTTACACGCTCTGGCTGGTAGAGGAGCGTCTAGTATTTTTGCAAGCACTGGAAGCGGCTCTTCAGCACGCCTACGCAGTTATCCACCATTAACCTTGTGGAGGTGTATGCCTTGTTCTATAGCTGTTATGGAGAGTCCGGACCGGGATGCCATGACACTGGCAGCCATGTTTCCAACAGGTGCCCCTTTCACCAGCATAACCGAAAATGGCACGCTGTTAAGCACATTCTTCGTCGTTGTCGACCTCAACAGCCTCATAAACTTTAACAGCCTTGCTGACACAATGGAAGAGTCGCATCAAGTAGCTCATTGCCAGGTCTTGCTGACGATGACATTCATGGGAGTGCAGACAATGAATGATTGAAAGTTTCAGCAACATTGCTGTAAGGACAGCCTTGCACTTCATATCGGTATAAATGGTGCCCCATTCCTACTCAATACAGGCATCAAACACACGCATTCCCATATTCGTTTCTTACGTAGGCATTTCAAAAATGTACGACGTGTCTTACGTTTCAGCTTTTATAAAAGCCCAAGAACGGCAATACATGTGAGGCATGTGGAGCCTACCGTAACTTATCTTGCAAAGAGCAGCACGGCTCACTGTCGTGAATTCGACGCCTCGCAGAAGGCCTTCCTCGGCCTGTGTGCAGCCGAGAAGGCCGCCAGAAGAAAGCATCATGCCAAGATACCACGTAGGGAGGTTCATGGCCCAAATCATGTCGGCATCTCATATCTGAAAACAGGGACATCACAAGGCTACTCGTAGACGCCCGATGGGCCGTCGACAAGCCCGACGACGCCCGGTATGCTGCCGTGACTAAGGAAGCCTTTCTTCGCCGCCGCCTTGCTGCATGCCGCAAACGCTTTCGAAGTGTCGGCTGCGCGAGGCCGATGTTCGCCTCGTTGCCAGTAGCGGTTTGGAAGCCACTAGGAGCTCGGAAAAAGCGCAGTGCACACATTATCTGCCGCCACACAGACAGCGCACTCGGCCGCACACACCTATCTCAGTTCGTCGCGTCGCACAGTCACTGTCCTATATCCTTCTCGAGTAGCAACATGCGTCGAAACATCTCGCCCGGCACGTCAAACAGTCTTCGTACACCGTCCTTTGCCGACGATCGCGTCGGGGCGCCGCCGCTACCGCCTCACGAGAACGCCGGCCGCCGCATAGACCGCCGCCATTTTTCCTTTGTGAGCGCGCTCACAAACGAGTTGTGAGCGGCTCGCGTCGCTCACATCCCCCGCTCACAATTGGCCGTAGTCGACGTCACCACTTCAAGTGTGTTCATGACGTAAACAGCAGACGTCGATGATGTAAAGGACGGCCACTCCCACCGTTTTGCCGCTGGCCAATAGGAAGATTGTGAGTGTGAGTGTGATTGTGAGTGTGAGCCGTCTGTAATACGGCCCCAGGTCTCTCTCTGCTTCAGTCGACTCGCTCGGCGCTCTTCGTGCGTGGAACTGTTTGCGCGGCAGATTCGAAGTGGTTCGCTAGTGGTGTGCGGGCTGCT
This sequence comes from Amblyomma maculatum, assembly GCF_055883805.1. Classification (NCBI taxonomy): domain Eukaryota; kingdom Metazoa; phylum Arthropoda; class Arachnida; order Ixodida; family Ixodidae; genus Amblyomma; species Amblyomma maculatum. The sequence goes on along the minus strand of NC_139344.1, from coordinate 219,288,522 downwards.
GGAGGTTTGTCCTCCAGGGTGTCCAGCAGCTGGGAATTGTCAGGGAAATTTCACGCACCGGGAAAAATCAGGGAGACGTCAGGAAAACCATCAAATATTTCGTCAAGTCATGGAAAATGGCACGATATATCCTGCAGTCCATTTTTATTTTAAGCTGGCGCACAGCAAGTATGTTATTCATGCAGTTTCTTTTTTTTTTTTTTTTTTTTGTGTGTGTGTGTGTGTGTGTGTGTGTGTGTGTGTGTGTGTGTGTGTGTGTGTGTGTGTGTGTGTGTGTGTGTGTGTGTGTGTGTGTGTGTGTGTGTGTGTGTGTGTGTGTGTGTGTGTGTGTGTGTGTGTGTGTGTGTGTGTGTGTGTGTGTGTGTGTGTGTGTGTGTGAGCTAAGCACACGGCCGCGCCGCAAGGCGGGGCGCGATATATTTGACGCCAGCACATGGCTGAGCTGCCACAATAGAAGAACCAATACGCAAGTGAGTTGGGTACTCAATAAAATATGCGGAAGCGCTGCGTGAGAGTAGTACGCGAAGAGCGCTAACCGCATGAGGCGATAATTGGTGGCGACATGCTACGCGACGCCGTCGCGCGATGGGCTGAGGGCCGCCAAAGCATTGCCGCTCGTCGCTGTCGCTCAGTTCCTGGGTTTTTAGGAAATTTCGCGTGTCGCCCGGAAGCAGCTCGCGAGGTAGCCAATCGCAGAGGGCTTTGGGATGCTCTACTTCTGTTCTGTTCTGTTTTTTTTTTTTTTTTATTTTTTTATGCGCGTGAAGTTTGTTTTCCTAGTCTGGAAGCGAAGAAACTGGTACCTGCACGCGCTCACTTTTTCTGACCCGTGTATATATGAGTGCATCGAGACAATTCGGTAAAAGCTTGGAAGGGTAGTAAAAGAAAAAAAAAGGCTAGTGTGGCTATAGATATTGTTAATTTTCGAAAGTCGGCATCGCAGTGTAGTTGCTCTGTGACCCTTTAACATGCGAGGCATTACAAAAACTTTCATCAGTGTTTTATTGTACTTCATGCTGTTTAGTGTTAGAAATTGGATACAGCGTGATTGCACTCCCCTTGACCGAATGACGAGGTGGCGGTAACAGAGCAACGCTGAAAACGCGCCTCTCTGTCGCTGAGCCCCGTCGCTCCGTGCGTTATGTACCAGCGACAAACAGGCGCTGGCGGCGGCGTCGCGCCATAGAGAAACATACGTTTCTCTATGGTCGCGCGACAAATCGCTAGAGGTTGTCGCCTCATGCGGTTACCGCTGTACGCGACAAAATGCAGTAAAGCGCGAAAGCGATCGGCAAGCTGAGCTACAGCTGAGGTCCGTTGTGACACTCAAGCGGTTGACCGCTAACGTTTTCGCGATCTCGCCGCAGGTTCCGCGTTTTGTGTGCGCGATAAAATTGCTTAACACATACATGTCCACAATCACGAACTCAGTACCGGCATCGCATTCCGCGCTAACGCCGAGGTGACACCCGAGTTGAGCCGCAGATTTTCCTGGCTGAACGGCAGTGCGCCGGCTCCGCCGTAGTAGTACGTGGCGGCGGCGTCGACTCAGTGTACCGTGATCTGGGAGGCAATTCGCGCTGTAATTTGAACCCGCGGTGTCGTCATCATGTAGCGTGGTTGATGTTCCTTAAAAATCTAACAAGTCTGGCAGCGGCTGTAGCTAGGGTCCCGACGGCACGCTTGTGGCCAGTGACGTATGGTTTTTGTTCCAAGCCCGTTTCTTATGGCTTCCGAAGGCTCGCTTGCGTGCACGGTTACAATCTGTTTTCCGACATCTTGATCGCAAGGAAAAACTCTGCACAAAGCATCGACAAACACGAGCGCAAACGGAGACGCGCATGAAGCTGCGGCTACGGCGGCGAAAGCAAAGCAGCAAGAAAAAAAAAAAATGACGCGCCGATCACGCCAGCCAATGGCAGACGCGGAACAAAGCGCGCCGCATGATAGCTAATCAGTCCAAAAACGGCCTTCGGAAAACCGGCGCGCAGTCAGTCCGCTTGAGTGAAGCCTATCTGAGGTAGCGTAAGTTGCGCACAAAGAAAACAGCTTTAAAACAAGCCCAAGATGGCGGCGATCTGCCGGCTGCAACGGCCGCGGCACGCGCGGGAATTTCGAACAAAATTCCTCTTTTCGGGAGGCATTTCGTGGATGCCGTGACGTTTTGAAAGCCGCCTTTATCGCATTTCCTGACCGAATTCAGCGTTAATAGTTTGAGTGCAGGTGCTCAAAAGGATAAACATTCCGAAAATGAGTTTGTCTCAAAGTCGATTTTTGAACATTTTCGACCGTTCTATGACTGCGCCTAATTAACTCTATGGCTGTTGTCTCGAGGTAGAGAGAAGCGCGTTTTCCCTCTAGACTGGCTGTGACCTAGGGTGTCTCGCATCGAGGCACCCTATATTCACTTGAATTTTGGCCAATCAAAACCGCCTTTTTTGATACATGGGGCCTATAGGAAATTTCGCAAAGAGCTCTCTGGCATCAATGCACTTTTAATTTTCAGTAAACGTGCGTCGTTTTTACTCGCCATTAACACTAACAACTACCTTTCACTATTGTATATTGCAGAATTGATTAGTAAATACTTTTTTGTTGGGAATTCAAGAGATGGGCATAAGAGATGGGCATTCGACCTCAACAACCTCGAACTCAGAAAATATTTGTCGACCTCACTCAACCTCAACCTTATAAATTGAGGTTGAGGTCCCCCAGGTGACCTCACCTCACTTTTCATGTGGTCATTGCCGACCTCACTCAACCTCACCTCAAACTCAAAATGTGAGGTTGAGGTCGAGCGCTCGACCTCAAAAAAAAAAAAAAAAAGAATCATTAAAATAAACCGTACCCTAAAGCAAATATACATTTCTTGGTAATCCTGAGATACATAGGCAAGCAAGAATTTTGTTGTATGAAGGCTGTGTTTTACTCTTAATTTTATACAACAATTAATATCCCGGATAAAAGCAGAAAAACTCAGGAGACTACATGTCCAAATCTGCACTAAAGTGGCAGTCATCTGCCCCTCCTCGCCTACCTTTTTGTGGTCAGTTTCATTCTAAGGCCTACATGGGTACCACGTTACTACGCATAGGCCCATAATGCAATACAAAGAGTGTATCCCATCTGACCCACGTGAATAAGATTAGTATTAGAAATAAAACAAGCCAGTCCTTATTATATACTCAAAAAGACAAATGCTGTTGACCCTAGTGACGATGACAACAATGACGATATGCTCTTTTTCTTAATTCTAAAAAAAAATGGTGATTGCCAAGCTTTTTTTATAATACACTGTACATTGTCTTGCGACCGAATACATTAAATTAGAAAAAAATAGGAATACAGTAGTGCCTCGTTAGTATGGACGCTTTGATTTCCGACCAAAACTGTCCATAAAGCGAGTCATCCAAATAACGAGTCATGAATAAAAACAAAAAGTATATATTTGAGAAAAAATATAAATAATGGCTACTGTTTTCATTAATTTGTAATTAAAAACAGCCGAGCTGTCGATGCTACCCCCTTCTCCATAAATCCGTCGACCCGAAACGTCATGTTTGTTCTTAAACTTTAGCAGCCATCCTCATGAGTAGCTGAAGTCAGTAATGCCTAGACAGAGCGTAGAATAATATTTCTCAGTAAACATCACCCTGTTTTACAGAACACAAATTCCGTAAGTCATCACAGGTAAAACCTATCAAGACGGAGGAGAAGGAACGGTACGTACCCATAACGTTGCCGAGGCAGCGAGCCTTCTCTTGAAGCATTTCGTCGCTCACGACAGCACCATTCGCGCACACATTCCCGAACCACATTAACAAGGCTGACTCCATTTCTTCGAACTGTGCTGGGCGCTGTCGGACTGTGGCTTAAGCTGTTATGCCGACGTTGAGCCATTTATCGGAGTCCTGTAGTATAGATGCTACCGTCGAACTGGCGAGGCTGAGGCATAGTTGAACTTGGGTCCAGTCCCTCACGGCTTGGATTGGCTGCGATGGCTTTTGCCGCTTGTATTCACAGATTTCCCGCTTCGCGCCTACGTTCAGCTCCATTCTTTTGCGTTTAACTCCCGCCATGCCAAAAGTCAGACTAAAGTTGAGGGTTACAGGCTCCTGATTCTTTGCACTCTTTTTGCCTAGTTAACTTCCCTGACTTTCCGTTCTTCTGATTCTCCCTTTTTTGCCTTGTACTGTTTCTGTAAGGAAGCGAGGGATTCAAGTTGGCAGGCTACTATACAGAGGGCTATCGAACAGCCCTTTCCTGTGCCGTTTTTATGTGTTTCTATGAAACAAACACTGCAAGCTGAAGTATAGTTAAGAACGACGGCTAGCCGACTACGAAGAGCTCAGACCTTGTCAAGGCCGCATCGTTGACTCAAGACGAAGCCGACATGCGGACCGGACCGCCTGGGGCGCAATATGTGGCAGATGTGGCAGTTCGGCAGCGCAACAGTGACGAAAACCAGGAGCACGAGAAGGAAGGGCGTCCAGGACGGGACGCCCAGTCCTGGTTGCGTGCTCGTCGCCTTTCTTTTGTCGCTCTACTTCGTAAGTGTGTCTTAACCCTGACCGAAAAGCGTTAACGGCTTCATGGAACACAAATTGTGTTTTAGGATAGAAAAACTTCAGTTCCCACCCCCAACTTTGGCGCTTGTCTTTCTTCCTATTATTTATATCTTATGATTTTACCGGCGCCTCTGTTCACGTTCAGCAGAATTTATTGCGACCACATGTTGCTATTTTCCTGACTGCAGCCTTTCGTTGCGGCGCCACCGCTGCACCCAGAAATCTCCCTGTTCCCTTCTTCCCTCCTTGCTGGGTCTTTCTTAGTTAGCTGACCCTCGGTTAGCTGTGTACGATCCCTGCCTTCCGCCCTCCTTTTCTCCTCCTCCTCTTTTCCTTTCCGCTCTTGACCCCCCCCCCCCCCCCTCCCCCTCCTAAAACGACGACACGCCCGCTTTGGTTCTTTCCAACTCCACAGGACTCGTTCAAGCATCCGGCCGTATCGGCTGTCGCATAGGTTCCCGGCCTGCGCACCCTTTAACTTGCGTTCAGACTCTCCTGCTTTTTTCTAACGATGTCCATATTAACGAGACAAAAATACAAAGGCCGAGTTGGCTGTGTGCATTCTTCCCCTGTCCATTGTTCGCACAGCAAGTTTCCATATTAACGAGGCAAAAATACATTGAAAACGTTTCGTTTCCAGAAAAACTGTCCATAATTCGGGTCGTCCATATTAACGGGGGTCGTATTAACGGGGCACGAATTTTCCATAACAGCCACTCATGAAACGACTTGTGACGACTAAATCTCCAACAAAACAAACAAAAGAGGAAAAGATAGCAACACACCAAATAATCATAAAACTCGGCCAACGCCGTGTAAACAAGTGTACCTTCAGAAAATTTCGAGGAGGAATGCTGTTTATGTTATGAGGTCACAACCGGCCACTCCTAAGTCTATATTTCTGTGATCCCGTGGCGTATTGCAAGAATTGGCGAAATTGCTTCTTCGAACATCCCGCTTACATTAAAAAATTACAGGGGTCGGAACTGCTAGGAAAGAGGGTTAAAAGTGAACCACTTTGCTGTCGCGAACATCGGCTCGTCCGTCAAATTTCGCCGGAGCAAAATGTCCAACTCCCACGCACCTAAAAAAAAAAACTATATAAATATTTTTATGTCCGAACAGAATACTGAATACTATTTCGCCGACAAGTCCGAGACGAGCTTCTTAATTCACTTGTTTTCCTTTAAAGGCCGAGCTAATAAATTGCACGGTGGTGTCTCCGAAGCTGCTTCGCAACATGCAGCGTAGGTGCAACCAGAGAAATCATTTCCCCGTTAGTGTCGTATAGTTACAGCCCATAAAAGTGAAATAAAGAGAACAACAACAGAAAGGAGGCGAGCAAACAGCCCGGAGGGACCGCGCTCCCTGCTGTGTACGCGCTCCTCCCTTCGCCGTCAGTCTCCAGGCATCTGGTTTTGCTCATGCGGTGAATGCCGAACTGTCACCAATACACACCAAAGGCAGTGGCGTATGTGTGTCAGCTCCGCTTTCAGAGACTACATCGCGCTTTCCAATACTTGCAAAAAAAAAAAAAAAAAGTAAAGATAAAAACTAAATGACCGCTCCGGTAAGTGGAAAGGAGGGTTGTGCTATGGGCCTCTGAAAAGATGCCAAATAAAGAGCCAAATGTAAGGGAAGAAGCCTGTTCGGCAGTGTACGAACCTAAATGACATACAAGAAAATATATATAAAGAGATACCATGCATGTTGACGAAAGTAATAACAAATGTCGCACACTAAGCGTGGCGTGGCATGGTCCATAGGGTCACGAAGAGTCGGACACGACTGAACGACTGAACTGAACTGAACTGAAAAACAAGAGAACAGCGCTTCCCAGAGCGTATTTAAGGTTTGAGACATCGACTTAGTACTGCATTCCTCAGTGCTAGCATGTAATTGGTTTCATTCACGTATATCTAAATTGACTTTTAAAGAAAAAACGAATGTCTCAAAATATTATTCCGACATCTGACCACAAAAATTTTCATCCGTCTCGAGCAGACGGCAGCACAAAAGAGACACGCTCAGTTCGCCACACCTATTCGTCCGTCTAGACACCAAAATGTCGAGCCGGAAACCATCTCAATACTTTTTAGCTCATAAAAACATCTAGGAGGACGCTTTTCTCTTTTTTTTTTTTCTGCGCCTAAATAAGAGATTTCAAAAGAGACCTGGTATTATGAAGTTGAGAATCTCTTACTCTCCTCCTTCCTCCTGCATTGCTTGATTTCACTAAGATTTGAAAGAGAAACAAAAGGCCTTAGCTTTGCAAAAAAAAAAAAAAAATTTAATGGGCTTTACTGTATACAAGCCCCATATATATATTTTTTTGTCTCTTCTAGCTAGACAAATGGTTAACATGCGCAGGCAGCTGTGCCGTCGGTTTCATCCTCTTGCATGTGTTACCGCTATATTGGTTATATAAGGAGCGCTACCACCTTCATCCCATTGCAGTTGATCGGGGCCACCCTTTAATCTGTTAGAAAGAACAAGCAGCACAAGACCAAAGAGAGGTTATTCTGAAGAATATAAGAATATAAATTTACAGGACCGGAATATAAAACGATGACGTACATACAATTCGAAAGCGAGGACCTCGATAAAATGCTCAGACGGTATTGTGCCGGTTTTCCTGATTTGTTCATGTTTTCCTTTTTTTTTATCTGTCAGTATCACGTTCTCTAGCAATTTCGCTGCACCATTTTCTTTTAGGTTTCCGTGTAATGTACAGCGGGGTCCTTTATCGTATGTAAGGCAGCAGCCGTGACGTTAGCGCCTGGAAACGGGCATGCACACGACAAACAGTTCTGCTCCGCGCCGTCTGCGCAAAGACAATTTGCTTCGCTTTTTAGTTTGCTTGTTTGTTTGCGGCATCCTACAAAAGCACCGCGGGTCACTGTGAGTTATGTGCTTTGCGCGCTCCTGGGTGTTTGAGCCGGCGGCAAAGCATCGGCACTAACAAGTCAGAGGAAACGGGGGTGGCGGGCGGAGGGCACGAGGAGTTCGTGAAGTAAAACAAACAAAAAGAATCTCCTTCCAAGAAGACCAGAGGGAAGCGTCCTCGGGCTGCGGACATTACGGTGAAATACTGAAAGCTGAGCAGGGACTGCGGCATCCGGTCTTCCGAACGGGGGGTACCCGAACACCAGGAGTCGACGGGCACACCGCGGCAGTACGCTCGAACTCCCAGTCAAAAGGGGCGCTCTTCGAAGTAAGCCGCGGCAACAGCAAAAAGCCTGGACCTCACAATGTCGACCTCACACAATGACGACCTCACTCAACCTCAAACTCACGCGTGAGGTTGAGGTTCAATTTCGTGACCTCACTCAAAACATTTCGAGCTGTCGCCGATGCCACCTCAACCTCACCTCACTCCGTGAGGTTGAGGTCATTTTGAGGTTGAGGTCGACCTCATGAGGTTGAACCCTCATGAGGTTGCCCATCTCCGGCGAATTATTCGTCTATGCTCATTTTCATTAGCAGCTACATTTTTGAGCCTCATTTTTGAGCATTTTTGAGTCAGGGAATTTTAACTGAAATAATCAGGGAAAACCTGGAAAAGTCAGGGATTTTGAAAATAGTGCTTTGCTAGACACCCTGATCTCGCTTATTTGAAAGGGAGGACAGGCAAGCGAACAAAAATCGCCGGGCAAAGCAACTAAGCTATCGACAATCACAGGACGTCCCATGCATTCATGTTTGAGGATATAAAGTCATTTTTTGTACATCCTTGAGTATTCTTATTTATTACACTTGTCCTAACGGAAGGACCCTTTGGCCTGCTTTCAGGTCATAAGGTTACGATTTGTGGCAGGGAGTGTGCATTTTTTGCTTTAATATTCTGGGCAGCGTTTAAAATTAACAAAAAAAAGTTAAAAATTTTAGTTGGATTCCACCAAAACATTTTGGAAGTTTGGCCACGCTTGCTAAGCTGGATTTACATGACAAACGGCGATTACGGCTCGATGGCTCCCGTTCCTGCGTTTCGCATCGCCGTTGCCCCTCGTAACCACCTCCGCAGCCGGGGCAGCGCGTGCTCCTGCAGACACCATTCGCCGCTGCGTGTACACCCCCCCCCCCCCCCCCCCCCTTTTCCTGCCGGGCGGCGACGGTGTTCTCCGGTTGCTGAAGCGCCGGCTCTCTGTCAGCGAATCACGGTGCGTGCTTCCCAAGCCGAAACGCAGAGCCACGCTGACTTGACTCGCTAGCGGGATCAGTCAGTCGGTATCTCTTCGCCGCGCAACGTTCCTAAGGCCCACGCGCTGCCTCTCACGACCTCCCGATAACTTAATTGCTCTCTTCGCTCCTCCAATGCCACTCCTCCTCCAATGCCACCCCTATGCGGCGGCAGCGGATCTCGGTATGTGCACCATCGAAGCCGAAACGCATACTTTAATCTATCGAAAAGCTGAAACAGCTGATGAGCTGCGCTCAACTTTCACATTGGGAAGTAACATATTCATCGGCATTTTCTTTATACTGTTCTTACTGTTCCACAGCTCAACTTATCGCATTTAAATGCCCGGTAACCGGTTTTCGACCCGATAACTCGGGTCGCCTCTGCCGGATCCATGTAAACGTTCCTCCGTGGACACCTGATTCATGCCGTAAGGGAAAGCAGATGAGAAGGAAAGAGGGGCCGTAGTGGAGGGCTACGGAATAATTTCGACCACCTAGGGATCTTCAACGCGCACTGACATTGCATAGTGCACGGACACCTCTCCGTTTCGCCTTCATCCTCATTACGTCTAATGAATGAGGGACATACACACTACTGAAATAGTCACCTCTGCGCAGAGAGCAGGGCCACGCTGCGCAGCGAAAGATTCTGAGGCAAAATCGACCTTTCCGTCTAACACTAGCCAAGCATAATAACGAATATTAGCTTTCTGGGATTTCCATGCTGGAAAGGATTAAATGCTTTTAAAGGAACCCTGAAAGGGGGATTCCGAAAGTGGCCATAAGATGTATTCTTCGGGTAGAGGATATAGTACAGAGCGTGCATGCCGCTTCCAAGTCCACAAAAGCGAATGGATAATTTCCTAGACATTTCTAAAAATTGTCACTTTCCCACTGCGCGACGACCAGTGGTGGAAGGCGTTCGCCAGGGTTCTCACATATTGCAGGGTGCCGCACGGTATGTCAGCATTGGGGACTGCTGCGGAGTGCGAACAGGAGTCCGCTGCGCCACAGCGAAAAGGGCGCGTGCTTGCCTGCCTCGATAGAAGACCGCAGTCTGGTGGCTGGTGAAGCTTTCGCGTGCGGAGCGCGATACCGCGGTTTGTAATCGTTCTCTTTGTCACTTGGGAGTTTACATGAGCTGAAAGGAAAAAGGCGGACGCCATTTTCAATTGCAGAAGGATCGACTGTTGGTATAGTTGGTACATGGCAAGAGTAGATACACGGCGCAAAATGAACAGGACCGTGTTTATTTCTTTGTTCCGTTCTGTTCATTTTGCGCCGTGTATCTACTCTTGCCATTTTCAATCTCCCACATCTACTTACGCTAGACGAACGGCTACTGAATCTCTGTCAGTATCATTGGCTTTTCCTGGCCTCAGTGAGCCCCTTTCCAGTGCCCCTTCAGGAAACCCGCATATAGGGCGATGGGGCCACACTTCCCTTTGGATAATATCGAGTAACTTCATGTGTCATGCGAAGAAAGTATCAGGCCTCTGAATGAACATTTAACCCAATCCCTTTCTCTTCTCCTCGTTTTAGGTTTTAGATGTCCAGTATGAATTAATTTTCTGATGTATGGAAAAGAAAAATATCCCAGGCAATCAAGAAAAATAAACATGGACAGCCCCATTGACAAGGAGATCGTGAACTACCGGGCCAATCCTGTCCAACCACGCATGTGATTCCTCGCTTCTAGATGCTCGTGGCTGGAACGGCTGCAGCGTCAGTTGGAGACGCCGCCGATCTGCCCTTGTTGACTTGCCTCGCCTCGACGCAATACTGGCTGTCCTGTTCGGCTGAGGTCCTTGTACTGCCAGCATCACATTCCTTACACTTCCGCGTCCGAGTTCCGGAGCACAAGCAGAAGCTTTACTGCAAGTTTTCATTGCCCTCTCGAGGCGATAAGACAGAATATATATCACGTCGCACTTAGGATGTGGAGCGTTCCAGATGCATAAGACATTTTAGTACTAACGCTAGTGGTGCAACAAGCAACACCGCGAAAAACGGAAGCGGTTTTGGTTGGATTCCTTGCGGATTTTCCCAGGCCCTTCTCAATCTCATATTTCGAGGGACGTTGGTGCAACTGAAGCCACGTACTCAGCCGGGATTCATGAGTGCGAAATACTAAGAACCTTCCGGTCTCACAAATTGTTGCGCAGAACGTTCATGGGCATCTGTTCGCTCACAGCCCTCAGCACATGCGCATCTTTAGTGTTTCATCTTCATCGCGGTCACCGCAGAATCGCTATTTCTGCACAAGTGTCCTATCTCGAATGCGCGAAACTGAGCTGCACACACAGCCAAGACTATCCTTTTGAGGCACGTTTGTTTTCACCTCTTAGTCGTCGTTCCTTTTTTTCTTTTTTTTTTTATGACGCTTCGCGTCCTTGAGTGTTTACACTCGTTTGATCAGTAAAAGTTGCCGGTTCGGAGAACAACCTTTCGTATGATTTGAGAACATATGGCACTTCCAAACGCCGCCGACTCGGCTGATGCGGTGCTTCCGCTGATAGCCATCTTGCTAGTTGACCACTGCAACATATACTGCGATCCTAGGCCGCGACTCCGCTTCAACGGAACTGCCGTTGAGTTCTCAACTTAGCTGGCGCTTCCGTGTAATAACTTTACCTGTCGTTCAGTTCAATTGAATGTCAACCGTACTCCCGTTGAAAACTGTAACAACTCCATAAGGCACTCATCGCTTGTTTTCTAAACTTGCACGGCGCCTAATAACTACCCGTATTCAAAGACCAAGTCGAGTGGCCTGAAATGATGCCATAACTTTTTTCCTCTTCCTCTGTGTGCAGCCTGAGTCATTGTTATGTAGAGCGCTCTAGCGACGGAATAATGTGTTTGATTGGTTTATGGGTAACGCAAGGCGCTTATCTGCCACAATTCTCGGTGGACACATGCACCGCGTGGTATTGGAATGCAGGAACATGGGCTTGAAAGAAGAGAGGCTTCGGAATAATGTCGGCTGTCTGTAGATCTTTAATGTTCAGTGAAATCGCAAAGCACGTTGACACCATTGCATTTCTCGTCGATCTAAACGCGGCCGCCACGGTCGGCGTCTAATGCAAGCTTAGCATCCTAGTGTCTTAGACACTTGCCACCCCTGTTGGTTGAGCGATGGGTATCAATACATAAAAAAACGTCATTTCAGTATAGCTTAATGCGGCAACAGTTCTGCGGCAGTACAACCACGTACATCTCGAAGCGAGGGGGACAAGAGAACTTTCCGCAGCGAGCATGGGCATCTCCTTACCTTAGGTTGTAGATTGAGAGCATTACGTCTTATTTACTCATTATACTGCGCCCGCTGCTATACACAGGGGGGTCTGCAAAAGAGGGGTTTGCTGCGCCGCAGCGAAGGCAGGGTGCTCGCTCGGCACGTTAGGAGACAGCTTCCTGGTGGCGCTTTCACGTGCGGAGCGCAGTACCGCGGTTTGTAATCGTTATCTTTGTCCCTCGGGAGTTTAATGAGTTGAGATGAGAAACGCGAAGGCCATTTTCAACCTCCCACATTAGGTACGGTAAATCTTGGGCTATTAAATCTCTATCAGTATCAATGGCCTGCCCTGGTCCTTCAGGAAGGCCGCAGAAGACGATAGCGCCAATTTTCCTTTGCATAATATTGAGACGCTTTATGGGTCATGCGAAGAAAGAATCGGGCCTCTGGGCGAAATTCTAGCCCAATCTCTCCCTTTTCTCCTCATTTTATATTTAGATGCTCAGTACGAATTGTTCCGATGTAGAAAAATGTCACAGATAACAAAAAAGAAATAAGTGCATCCCCATTTGCAAGATCATGAACTATATATACCTGGCTAATCCTGTAAAGCCACGTTGGGGATTCCTCTCTTCTAGACGCTCCTGGCTGGAACGGCTCGAAGATCCGTTGGACACGCCGCCGGACAGACTCATCCTTTTTGGATCACCGCGGTCCAGTATCAGCGCTCCTGTGTAGTCGAAGTCCTTGGCCTTCCAGGATCGGCTGCCCTGTAGGGCCAAATCCGAGTTCGGAACCGCAAGTGGAGGAGGCTTCATTGAAATGTATGTTTTCGTTGCCCTCTCGCAGCGATAAGCCAGCAGTATCACGTCGCCTTTGGAATGTGGTGCATTAACAGACGCACTGCACCTTTCCGTACTAAAGTTAGCATTGCAACGTACCACTCTGCGAACAAAGCAAAATGTTTTGGTTGGAAGCGTTGCAGATTTTTCCGAGGTCTTCGCAGTCTGTATCTCGAGGGACGCGGGTGCAGCTGAAGCCATGCACTCAGCCGGGCTTCACGAGTGCAAGATACTAAAAGCCTTCCGGTCTCACAAATTGTTGCGCAGAGCGTTCATGAGCATCTGTGCGCTCACAGGCTTCAGTACATGCGCGTGTTTAGTGTTTCCTCTCTATCGTGGCCACCGCTTCCGGAATCGGACAAGCGTCCTCTAGCTGAGTAGCCGAACATGCTAACCATTCAGCAACCGCGGCGTGTCGAGGAGCCTCATGCGTTGCACGGACAGTAATCGCCGGGATCGGATACTCTGTGCGCGCGGTGCGGTGTCATCGGCCGGCGGACGCTGCAACTGTGGTGGTGTGGTGTCCGTGCCCGGGGCTGGCTGCAGGATTCCGGCACCGGGGAGGGGAAAGGATTGCCGGGGCGCCAAGTGAGCGGCGAGGTGCCCCGCTGAACCACCCGTCCTTAAAAAACCCTGGATACTGCTGGAGTTCGCCGCAACCGCCTCGCCCTGGGAGCGGGCACGCGGACTACTGCCTCGGGTGCCGCCGCCGGCGTCGATTGACTTTCCGCGCTGTGGGCTGTACCGCTTCCCCTCATCGACCTCGCCCCCCTCCATCTCCTTGCTCAGGTACCCCCTGCCACAAACAGACCCGCCTCCCTCCCCTATCCTATCAATATTATTATTATTATTACTTTTTTTTCTTTATTAATAATATTCCCCTCCCCCAGGCATAGCTCCCCAACAGTGTCCCACTCATGAGGAGGCAATAGGGGGGCACACCGCCCCACTCTTCAATCCCCCCCCCCCCCCTAGAGCGCGTCCACCCCCTAAATTCAAGAATCACTCAGTATAGTGCCGTTGAGCTGACGACAGTTCTGCTTCCCAGTTTACGCAGAAGTGACTGGCAGTGGGCCCAAATCACGCAGGAAGTTTCGCGAAAATAGTTCAATCTATGAAACACGTGTCTCTCTACTTGCGGACAATTTATGACAAAAAAGGGCCTTTTTTATTAGCAGTATGTTTAAACATTATTTTCAGGCATTTTTTACGTGATTGCAATTTCTGCACAAATTTTCGTTTTCGAATGCGCTGAGCTGCACACAAGGCCAAGATTATCCACTTGAGGTACAGCCTTTGTCAAAAGTGTAGAGTCCGGGGGGTCCGCTTCTGAGCCGCACAAAGTGACTCAGCAGCAAAGTGACCCTGGGCTCTACACTTTTGACAAAGACTGTACGTTTGTCTTCACCGCTTGGTCGTAATTTTTTTTTTTTCGGTGACGCTTCGCGTTCTCAAGTGTTTACACTAATTTTGTTGGTAAAAGTTGCAGTCTTAATTTGCGAACACATGGCGGTCCGAAATGGCGCCGCCTCGGCCCGTGTAGTGCTTCCGTTGATAACCATATCTTGCTAGTTGACTGTTTCAACGTATACTGCGATCCTCCTCGACCACGCTTGAACTGAACTGCCTTTGAGTTCTTGAGTTGACGCTTCCGTGTAATAAATATATCTACCATTCAGTTCAACTGCCCGTCAACTGCACTGTCGTTGAAAACGCCCGTTTAACAAGATTATAGGGTACTTACTCATTGCTTGTTTTATGAACTTGAGCGGCGCTATAACTACTGTGTTCATAAAAGAAAGTCGCGTAGCCAGTAATGATATGCCATAATTTTTTTTCTGTTCCTTCCTGTAAGTACGATTTATTCGTGTATTGACCGAATTAGCGACTCACTAATGTTGATTGGTTTATTGGAAAGGCGCTATGTCACACGTTTCGGTGGACACCTAAATCGCGTCTTATTGAAGGCGGGAGTGAAAAAAGAGAGGGTTCTGGAATAATTTAGACCGTCTGTGGATCTTTAACGTGGACTGACAGCTCAAACCACACGGGCTCCTTTGCGTAACGATTCGATCAAAACACAGCCGCCACGGTCGAGTTCTAAAAGCGGGCTCAGTATCCGAGTGTCTTAACCACTCAGCCACTGGTGCTGGTTGAGTGATGGACCTCCTTGCATAAAAAACACGTCATTGCAGTTTCCATATCATAACGCGGCAACACTTGTGCGGAAGTACAGCCACGTATACCTCAAGCAAGGTGAAAACTAGTACTTTGCTCAGCGAGCATGTTCAGCTTCTTAACTTCGGTTGTATAGCTGTAGAGCCTTATCTCTTATTTACTCATTTTATTGCGCCCATTGCTGGTGTACCATACAAAGCGGGGACGCAAACAGCGCAGGGAACCTCGCAGTTGACCCCCGAGTAACTAATAGCGTAGTAATTTTCTTAACGGTGTTTCGTTCCCTTCGGAGTGGTTAAAAACCTCTCAAAACGTGGTGATTCGGCGATGTTGAAGCAGGAAGCGATGACGCAAAAGACGAAGAAATTCATAGTATTTACAAAAATACAAGGGCCGACTGCAAGTTACAGATGCTACGTCACACAGACAAACGAAACAACTGTAACTTAAAAAGAAAACAATCTCACACAGAGATACTGTCTACAAAACATTACTTATCGACTCAGCGTCTCAGTTAAAACCTAGGCACTTGTTGATTTACGTGCTAAGCACGGAGCCTCAACATAGACTGACTTCTCTTCGGTTCCTTCACTTTTTAAGTAATCGGTAGACAAAGAGGTAGGGGCGGTCATTTTCGGTGGCCTCCCCTTGTGTCAGGTAACCAATCAAAAAAGGACAAGCAGTGCAGGCACTGCCCTGTGGATTGAGCTCAACCTCGGACCCTGGGCCGCGCTGACAAAACAAAGCCATCCAAAATAAACTAAATTGTTACTCTCTCCAGTGAGAGGGCCCGCGCCCTCTCCCTTCAGGCTTCAGTGTCTTCTTCCGACCTTCTGAGCGCGAATGCAGTGATCAGGGGCAAAATTCCTAAATGTCCCTGTATCTGGGTTTTCAGTCAACGCTAAAAAACCGCAAATTTTGCAAGTTAATTCTGGGCCCTCTACTATGACGCCTCTCGCTTTTTGAACGCTATCCTTCATCTCGGACACTTAGGCTTCTTGAGGAAAGGAAATGCGAAGTTACGTAATTGATGTGGAGAGTTGCCGAAAGGAGAGACCGCACCGTTGAGGACCCCAGGTTACTGTCTTCCCCTTATGATTCTTCAACATGTGCCAACACAGCATGGCACCATATTATCATTTCTCTTTTTGCTGCCATTGAAACTCGACCGCCATTGCCGGGATTCGAACTCGCGTCCTCAGGATTAGCTGACGAACGGCATTAAGCATTCAGCGACCATGGGGATCTCAACTCCCTCAGATCGTTGTTGAGGCCTACACCCCCCCCCCCGCCCCCCCCCCCAAAAAAATGGATATTTATCGCCCAACCGATTCCTCGTAACCGAGTTCTGTGTTAGTGGTGTTCTATCTTACTTTTTTGGCGTGCATGTGTACTAAATACTATACCGGGCTTCGTCCTGCTGGCTATAGACTACGGGGTTCCACGAAAAGCACGTGGCCGTGTTTCGATGAAGTGAAACGCAAGGCACGTTATGTACTGTGCGATGTAGTGCATGTTAGAGGGTTAGTTATTCGGACCCTTCAACATCCCTCATAACATGAGTCACATGGAGACGTTAAGGCCTATAAGCCATAAACTATAACATAACCGCGATCGACGGAGTAGATGGGTTGAAATCATTTTTATGGGGGCCAGGTAGGGTCATGGGCATCCAAGGAGCTGATAGGCAATATGCGAAATCTGCGGTGTTTTCAGCATCGGCTTGAAGTCTGCGCCAAGTAACTATATTCATCTAGTCTTAATGATGCACAGACTTGGTGGCATGTCATATGGGTCGTCTGTGACATCACGGAGAAGGAAATAAGCAAGTTGTTTATGCTCTATAGGTACCCGAAGATGAGTATGCAGAGTATGCCGCATCAGTGCCGGTATGCTCGAATGTTCTGGCTCGGAAAAAATATTGTAGGCCCCAATAAGGCCACGGCTTCGCTAAAACGACGAATTATATCCTGCACTACAAAGCTTAGGATGACTTTGTTTAGTACAGAGATATCTTGGAATATGATGCCTGTAAAGGAGTTAAGTGAGAACGGCAGTATGCTGTCACTAGAAGAGAACCGTTTCCTGTATAGATTAGGGTTTGCCGTCACAGATAATGCACCGAAAGATACGTTCTGCGGGAGTAGAATTATGTTTCTTTTATTGAAGCCTGAACTTAGGTTACTCCTCAACTAATTTGTAGTTTGTCTGATTTGTTTGTTGTAGTTTACAAAGAAGTGACGGCTTTGGCATGCAAGAATTCGGGTACCATACCGGTTCCTGAAATCAGGCTCCCTTGTTGCAGTGCTGCCGCGTTTAGTTGCTGTGGGTGGGTCATACTGGTGTAATCAACTATGCAGTACATACTTCAGGCTATCTCCTTCCCTTTCATACTTCACCTTTCGGAGAGCCCACTAATGTTTCCTTGCTGTTATAGAGCGGGAACTCCATTACGCCGTTTAGCCAAGGTCATCGATCGGGTGGGACAATTTGTCATTGAAGCCAGGAACAAAGTAAATAGGCCGTTTAACATTAGGTTGACCAATTACCACAACGACGTTGATCTTGACCTTGACTTTGACCTTTAGCCTGGTATGACACTCCGAGGTTGTATGACTTTTACATCATCAGTCATGTGACCATGTGCGTAGTTGGTCATGGGGCCATAGATGCCGCAGGGGTGTTTAAAGAATTTAAGCCGTTGTTCGGAATGGAGAGCTCAGCGGGACCGTCTGCCACTATACTCTGTGTCATATATATATATAAATACAGCTCTCGCTTTGTATCTAGTATTAGATGAGATAGCCCTCCATTTTTCCTTCTACTTGTTGGGTGTCATGTACTTTCGTATCCCCGTTGCAGAAATCAACATCAGACTTGCCTTACTTTAACGCTACTACAATACGTAGCACCAGCTGGTGATTTATTGGTGCCATGACTACCGTCGCAGGACAATGCATATTTGAGAACCATTCGAATAACCGAAGTGGTTAACAGGGTCTGAAATGCATAAATATCCGATTAGGAGAACTGAGAAGCGATTATTTATTGCGCTCGAAAACATGAAAATTCGGCACCCAATTATGACATCGTTAGCAGTTGATCTGTTCAACGTAGTCCCTAATAATAAACGTAGAAGTCCTACCATAATTTTTTTCTGTAGCTGCTACTTCATTCGACATTGCGCCGTGTGTTCACGTGAGCTGATGTGTAAATTTTCTCCAATTCGCTGACATAGCAACTCTAACGTTCTTCGTTTACAGCAACAGAATGCAGAAGCCAAAAGGAGCGTCTCAGGACTCGACTACGTATACTTGCTGCTTGGAGCGGTCCGGGCATTCTGGACAGCTAGATGCCTCACATTGCTGCGTTGGCAAAGCTATAATTTTGCCTGTTTCCTGCACAGCAACTAGATATTCAGGCTGCCAGATTACAAGCCAGATATCTGGCCTAAATAAGCTCCTCTGGAACTCACGTTTGGAGCTGCGCAAGCTCTCCAGCACCCCGGGACACCTTTCTCTTCGGAGCATCGACGATACAAGTATTGATCTACCGAAAAGTTGCGAAATTCGAAAGTGCACCTATCTTGTTCGCCACCTCATGAAGACGCATCATTGTATAACGTATGTAAACATAAGCACAAATAGTTTCAAGGGCTCTGAAGACCTCCTCCGCGACGCTCTGCAGGAAAACTCCTCAATAAAATGCTTTTGTGTTAAATTCAGCACCTATGTGAGGCGAAGAGAGTTTGTTTGGACAATTTTGAACATGAACAATTTGCAGCAGTTAGAGTGTGATGCAGAGACGAGGTGCCCGATCGCCTTTTGGGCTGCACTCACGCAGCTTCTCCGGAAGCCAGGATCACTAAAAATACCGAAAATACCGAACCTGAAACCGATTTACGGAGACGAAAATAAGCGGCGCATCACAAACAGTGGAAGAGGAGAAGAAGAAAAAAACGTCGTGGCCAACTACTTCCTTTCTGTTCTCAATGAAAATTTATCTCTACAAGAGCTCTCCTTGAATGGATCAGTCATTGGAGAAGCATCTCCTGACCACCGCGCCAACTTTTCTAGCTATATAGCCTCGAATAAAGCACTAAAAAAGGTCAGCTTTGAAGGTCACGATGAGGTGCGCCGGGAATCACTTAAGTGAATAGTGAAAGGCTTCGTTCTAAACAAAAGCATCATAGAGGCGAGCTTTTTAAACTTTGTGGTTGATCCCGAGAGCGCAGCGCTCGTCACCGAGATCCTGACTCGCAACCAGGTTCTAAGGACGATTAAGATCTCTGTTGTATACGTCAATTTTTGGTCAAGTACAGGAGACAATGCCGCGTCTGCGGCCGCTTACAACACCTGGCTCCATGCGCTGGGAAGTAATCAGTATTTGAAAGCAATAACAATTCCGCTACGTATTTGCGATCCCGACACGTACGGCGCTCGCTTTTCGTGTGCTTGGAAAAAAAAAAAAAAAAAAAAAAAAAAAAAAAAACAGAAAAATGAAACTGACAATAACAGGACAAAGTTGCGAGCGCTATCTCTGGAAAGAAATTTCAGAAAGCCTCAAAGGTAGCGGCGCAGAAGACAATGTTGTCCTCGCAACTACTGTTGATGTGGAGTACAACAGCTAACTTCTGACTTTACCCGGAGTTTCACAATTTTATGCATTTCCTCACCGAAACATAAGAGCTGTGATGAACTGGACATTTCAGCAATTATTGTCTGTCACTCATGTTACGTCCGCCCACCTGGAGATTTTGCTGTCCGACATTGAGGAGACGCTGAGCTCTGCCGTCACCCGCTACGTCGCCACAACGACCACGCTCAAGAAGCTGCATCTAACACAATGGTTTCGCAGCCAAATTAGGGGAAGAGAATTTGGCAGCAAGCGCTGGCAGGGAATGTGTGACGCTCTCCGTAGGAATGCAAGCATACAGGAATTGTGCATCAGGGTCAGCTGCATGAAGGATGAAGCGGTGCAGATTCTGGCGGACGCCGTTAAATCCAGCCGGACGATCCGGGTGATTCACCTGACCACCACTGACTCGAACATTGGCTCAGCTTTCGTCCGACGCTTACGCTTCAACTTGGAAGATCACTTTAACCTGGTCAACGTGACCGTAGACGGTTGCGAACTGAACTCGGAGCAGCTGCTCCATGACGTTTTCGTCATCCATGACGTTACAGGACGAAACAGGGACCTAATGGCAGGGGCTTCTGAATTCATGAGTGGCACCATGATTGATAGGTAGGTACGCAAAGAGTTATTTGTGTAATAGCATAAATAGCCGGATGACGATGTTTCTCTGTTTTACCCTGGCGACCAATGGGGGAAGGAAGTTACCGATGTCGCGGTTTTTGCGCTACCACCACCGTTGACAAGCACTCGTTTTGGTGGCCGTACTCCTAGAACCTATGGGAATATATTCTCTCTCTCGTCCGAAGAGTTTAATGCGAAAAGGGACTTACACCTTTTGGCAGCGACTCCTGTAAAGCTTTTAACCCCTACTGGCAGCTTTTAAACGCTTTACGGGCGATTAGTGCGTTCCTCGTCCAGAAAGCAAAACCATCTCAAGGTCTTGCTCGCAATATATTAAGCACACTTTGTCGCATCTTCTTTAATAAAAAGATCACTTTCGAGTGTTCCGTTTCAGTATTCCCCAAGCACTAAATATAAAAGCAGTGATTAGGATACTACATGGTGTTTCGATCAGCAACCGCTTGTTTAAGGGTGGTATCCTAAACAGCACTCATGTCATACACAATGAATACAGTTCACCTAACGTAGGCGGCTTGTTCAGCCATTGCGTATATTTTTGTTTCCAAATCATCATCATCATCATCAGCCGGACTATACCCACTGCAGGGTGAAGGCCTCTCCCATATTTCTCCAATTAACCCGGTTCTGTGCTAGCTGCAACCGCTTGACCCCTGCGAACTTCTTAAACTCATCCGCCCACCTAACTTTCTGCCGCCCCCTGCTACGCTTTCCTTCCCTTGGAATCCAGTTTGTTACCCTAAGCGACCATCGCTTATCCTCTCTTCGCACTACATGTCCTGCCCATGTCCATTTCTTCTTAATTTCCGCTAGAATGTCGGTAACTTGAGTTATTTCTCTGACCCACTCTGCACGCTTCCTATCTTTTAATGTTACCCCTACTATTTTTCGTTCCATAGCCCTCTGAATTGTCCTCAACTTAAGTAGAACCCTCTTGGTTAGCCTCCACGTGTCAGCCCCATAGGTGAGTACAGGTAAGATGCAACTGTTGTCTACTTTCCTCTTGAGCGATACCGGTAAGCTGCTAGTCATAATCTGCGAGTGCTTGCCAAATGCGCTCCATCCCAATCTTATTCTTTTTATTTCCTTTTCATGGTCCGGATCTGCGGTTGCTACCTGTCCTAAGTAGACATATTCGCTTACTACTTCCAGTACTTCGCTACCTAATGCAAACTGCTGTTCCTTCCCGAGGCTGTTGAACATTACCTTAGTCTTCTGCATATTGATTTTCAAGCCTATCCTTTCTACTTTTCCTGTCTAAGTCATCAATCATTATTTGCAGTTCATCTCCCGAGTTGCTTAGCAAAGCAATGTCATCATCAAATCGCATATTACTTAGGTATTCTTCATCTACCCTTATCCCTAACTGCTCCCATTCCAAGTCTGAATACTTCCTCTAAGCAAGCTGTGAATAGTACTGGGGAGATTGTGTCTCCTTGCTTAACACCTTTCTTTATGGGAATTTTGTTACTTTCTTTATGCAGAACTATGGTTGCTGTGCAGCCACTATATATATCTTCCAGCACTTTCACGTACGGCTCGTCTACCCCCTGATTTCGCAATGCCTGCATCACCGCCGAGGTTTCAACTGAGTCAAATACTTTTTCGTAATAAATGAATGCTATGTATAAGGGCTGGTTATATTCTGAGCATTTTTCTATCACTTGATTAATGGTATGGATATGATTGATAGTAGAGTACCGTTTGCGAAAACCTGCTTGATTCTTTGCTTGATTGCAGTCTAAGGTTGTCCTGATTCTATTAGCGATTACCTTAGGAAATACCGTATACGTAACAGACACTAAGCTGATTGGTCGGTAATTTTTAAGGTCCTTAGAGTCCCCTTTCTTATGAATGAGGATAATGTTTGCATTCTTCCATGATTCCGGTACCGTCGATGACACCAGGCACTGCGTATACAGGGTGGCCAGCTTTTCTAACACGATATCCCCCCGTCCTTCAGCAAATCTGTAGTTATCTGATCTTCTCCCGCTGATTTCCCCCTTTTCATAGTTTCTAATGCTTTCTTGACCTCGTCCTTCGTCACTGGTGGAACGTCTGACTGTTTTTCCCTAAAGTCAATCTCATTACGGTCCTGACTAGTTTGGCTACTGTAGAGATCTGTATAGAACTCCTCGGCTACTTTGACTATCTTCTCCATATTCGTGATGACGTTTCCCGCCTTGTCCCCTGTCGTATACATCTGGTTTTTGCCTATGCCCAATTTCTTCTTTACCGCTTTAAGCCTTCTCTCGTTCTTTACAGCGTGCTCAATTTTATTCATGTTATACTTCCTTATATCGGCCACCTTGCGCTTATTGATTAGCTTTGATATCTCGGCCAATTCTATCTGGTCTGTTGAATTGGAAGCTTTCATACTCTGGTGTTTTTTAATCAAATCTTTAGTTTCCTTAGACAGCTTACCGGTATCCTCTATAACTATCCTACCGCCTACTTCTACAGCACACTCAGTAATGATATCTCTGAAGCTATTGTTCATTGATTCTAGGGTAATGTCCTCGTCCTCGGTTAGAGCTGAATACTTATTCTGTAGCGAGATCCTGAACTCTTCTGCCCTCCCCCCACCGCTAATCCGTTGATGGGTTTCTTTCTTACTAATCTGTCGCGTTCCTTCTTCAGATTTAGGCTAATTTGGGACCTCACCATCCTGTGGTCACTGCATCGCACTTTCCCGATTACCTCTACATCTTGCATAATGGCGGGGGTTGAACACAGTATGAAGTCAATTTCATTTTTAGTCTCCCCGTTAGGACTTTTCCATGTCCATTTCCGTTTCTTCCGTTTGTTGAAAAAGGTATTCATGATTCTTAAGTTATTGCGCTCAGCAAACTCAACTAGTAACTGCCCCCCTGCTAGTCCTAGAACCAATGCCATAGTCACCTACTGCCTGTTCTCCTGCCTGCTTTTTCCCTACCTTGGCATTAAAGTCGCCCATTAGTACAGTATACTGCGTCTTTACCTTTCGCATATTGCTGATTCTACATCTTCGCAGAAGCTTTCAACTGCCTGGTCATCATAACCACATGTAGGTGCATAGGCCTGTAGAACCTTCAGTTTATACCGCTTATTAAGCCTAATTACGATGCCTGCCACCCTCTCGTTAATACTATAGAATTCATCTTATATTACCCGTAATG
The DNA here is from genome assembly GCF_055883805.1 of Amblyomma maculatum. Lineage (NCBI taxonomy): Eukaryota > Metazoa > Arthropoda > Arachnida > Ixodida > Ixodidae > Amblyomma > Amblyomma maculatum. The sequence goes on along the minus strand of NC_139344.1, from coordinate 219,265,082 downwards.
TACTTATTGACGAGGAATCCTACTCCTAGTTGTCGCCTCTCCGGTAAGCCTCGATAACACAGTACATGCCCATCCTTCAGTACAGTATAGCCTCATTCGGCCTCCTAACCTCACTAAGCCCTATATGACATCCCATTTCATACCCTCTAGTTCCTCTAACAGCACTGCTAAACTAGCTTCACTATTTAGGGTTCTAGCGTGAAACGTTGCCAGGGTCAGTTTCCAATGGCGGCCTGTCCAGCGGAGCCAGAAGCTCTTAGCCCCCCCTTCTGCGTCACAGGTCTGACCGCCGCCGTGGTCAGTTGTTCCGCAGCCGCTGGTGACTGAGGGCCGGGGTTTTATGGAACTAATCATGAGAGGCTGCGGCCAATTACTGCACCAGGGTGGCCAACTCTTGTTCTGGTGAGGGAGTGCGTTCCCTGAGGTGTTCACCGGCATCAGGTCGCACCCCAAACCTGTTTATGCAATTCCATCAACACGCGGATCTTTTTTTTTTTTGTTGTTGTTATCCGGTGGAGAATTGCGTGGCACCGGGATTTGAACGCTGGTCCTCTTGCATGCGAGGCGGATGTTCTACCGCTACGCCACCGCTACCAAAAACCACGGTTATATTTGTTACACTGCTGAATGGCCAAATTCTTTCTTGTAAATCATACTAAGAAATATCACGAACAGAGACAGTTCACACCAGTGCTGATGGGACATTACGGTTCTACGTAAGCTTAACATAGTAGCAAGCTAGAATGCGGACATATTTACGCTCACATTAACAAACATGAAGTAAACAAAGAACATAAAGAGTCTCTACACCATTCGCACAATTGCAGCATGGGGTCAAGTAATTTCTCGATCTCGCAGCAGTTGGACTGGGATGACGAGACTATGCCAGTATAATAATCACCATATGCCAAAGCGCTTCAATAACTGAGTACGGCTTGAATAAAATGAAAGTCTGCTATCATGTGTGGAAAAATGCTTCGAGGAAAAATAGGTAGTGATAAGTTTTCCTTTTCGTCTAGGTACATCATCGTCATCAGTGGGCTGGATGCATGCATAATTAGATCAGAATCGATGGATAGCTGTTTCTTATAGCAAAGCGCACGAAACTACTGCGCAGGTTCAGCGCCCGGGCCCTTCAGCGTGTCGCCCGGCATCCCGCCCTTCTTCAGGGACTCGCTGACCAGTTGTCTGTGAGCGGTACCGAGATCGCTGCCATGGTGAACCGACAGCTGCGAGGCATCGGAACTTTGGACGACTTCATGCCTCTGGCGGGCGTCGTCAGGGAGCGGGTGCAATGCCACATCACTGAAGATGGCCGCACTCAGCTGGACACCCTGAACGAGTACTGCTGGAATGCAATAAGGTGTTACCTGGATCTCGACGACGTTCTGGACTGATCAGAATTTTTTGTGACGTGGCGGAACGATCAGTGGACCTTGTTACGAGGGCACACGTCTTATGGATTCCTCGAGGCGCGCAAGGCGCTTGCTGGCCTCACGCACCCGCGGAAAGTAGAGGTTATGAACCAGAGAAAGGCGTAATCGTGCTGGTCGCCTTTATCGCGTTGTGAAGTAAGACTGTAAAGACTGAACAACGGCGTAGGGGTTGGGGAGTGGGGTGGGGAGAGGGGGTGGGGAGGGAGGTTACAATTAACTTGTACTGTGGCCTTCGGGAGTTTCTCACGTGGCAACGAAGCCTAGAATACTGCTGGAAAGTTGAGAAGTTGGAAGGGTGCCTTGCCGTCGCCATAATTTCAGAGGGTGAGAGGAAGTCTGAGAGTGGGCGAAGTTTGTGCCAGAGGTCATCGCAAGGCAATGGCAGCTTTCTCTGTAGCAATTGAGTGATTGGTGCTGCATTGGCAGTCTATACTAGACTGAGCGCGGCCGCTGGTCGCAACGAATCCTTGACAGCGTCAGTGTATCCGACCTTCCATCGTTGGCAGACATATTAGCACTGAGCCGAGCGACTCACAGGCGTGGGTGGACGCCGGGTTGCATATTGCATGAAATGCGGGTGACTTTGAATCCATCTTTAAAGGTTTGAAGGGCTCAATGGCTCTTTTGGAAGGCATGTGGGGGGTATTCGAACTTTTAGGTAGCCTAAGGCCTTAGACCAGCGGGAGTAGTAAGGGCAAGGCGCTGTAGTTGGTTGAAGAAGTGCATCCGAATGAGCTCTTAAGCGTGATGTTTACTGCCGTACACAGTATAGTCTGTCTGACGGAGTAAAGGGGTAGTCTCAGAATAATCTTGAAAGCTTTGCAGATAAAGCCATCGAGTTTGTCCATGCCTTCCTGGGTGATGATTAGGTGAGGTGAAGAGTAATTAACGTGGCTGGCGACGCGTTTTAAGCAGCTTGTTAACAGTTTGCGATGCCGTTTGCTATGCACATTTTTAGTTTGACCAGTGCATGGTTCGGAGCTGATGGACGATGTAGTTTGCTCTCTGTCCAATAATTCGAGTAAGATAACACTTCTCTCCTAAATAGTACTAGTTCCGTGTTTTCAGCACAGCAGTAAAAACTACTGGTGGTGAGGTAATGCGGTATCACTTGGAGGGGGAGGAGGAGGGGGGGGGGTGATAACTTGTTTTTGCCATTTGAGCCAGGATTGACCATTATGTATAAGGTCCGCAGCTTATATAATTCGGTAGATGTGCCAGGCGTTTCCATGTGTTCATAGGCAAATAAAAAGGGGTGATGAAAAGACAGCCTTGAGTGCCCTTTTTCTTGGAACTGGGAAAGTCCGGACCCGTGGGACGAAGTGAAGCATCCGCATCCTCTCTCCCTAATTCTGGCTGGCGCAGCGGCCGCTCTGCAGACTCCTCATCACTGGGCGTATAAACTCATTTTTCTAACAGTTGTAGCGAATCATACCCCACAATCATTTATGGGTAGTGCACAGAGGCTCCAAATTATTGTAGCAAAGCAATCAGGTATCTGATGGAAGCCGGCCACTCCCAAGACTGCTTCTGCGGCACAGTTGTATCGGCGTTGGCAGACGTCAGAGAAAGAAAAAAAAAGGGGGGGGGGGGGTATTTTAATTAGCTAGCATATTCGTTAACTAATTTCTGGCCTTTAACCTTTCAACTATTAGAGATAGCTTTCTAAGCAACAAAGCTCTATAGCCGGTCACTATAGGTAGCCGTACAAGTTTTCACAATTTCGAAACTGCGAATACGCATGGTGACGTGTCTCAACGTTTTGCTGTGTCGCGCTCAAAGGCACGCTCAAGCTTTCGAAATTATCCAAAATTACTTGAGCTACTACTGTGCCTATGGTAATTACGTTTTCAAGGTTGCAAGAACATAGTGGCCGGTGACAAATCCTTTATTGCAACTAGACACCTACCTGTAATATATCACAATAATAATCGGAATTTAGTTAACCAGCCCAGTAGACATTATTATTCCCTTGTTTTCTGATGTTCCCCAAAACTGCGTACAATTCTGTCGCAGAAGCCATCTTCGTCTCGGAAAAGCCTTTTTACAAATTATTGGCCGACTTCCTTGAAACATTGGGTATATCTACCAGGTTGAAATCGGATAAGAGATTAATTTATGAGTTTAACGTCCCAAAGCTACTAGAGATTGTTGAGCCTATCTACCTCCCAGAGAACTCATGCCTAATCCTTCCTTGACACGTGTAAGAAAGTGAAGGCCAGTGACGACCCGGATGTCCAATCCCGAAGCCGTATAGCATTGACCTATATCACTCGCGATCTTCATGATCTCGGAGGCACTTCCTGACCCCATTTACAGCCCTTACCTTACCTTTTCACAATAAAGTTTTACTTCACTTCACGCTATGAACAATGCCGTAGTGGATGGCTGGCTGCGGAAATTTCGACCACTTGGGTTGTTTAACGTGCATTGTAACATCGTACATCCCGCGGGCGCTTCGCATTTCGCTATTGAAAAGTGAGCGCCGTGTCCGGAATTCGATGCCGCCTCCTTGGGTTCAACAGTTCAGTGCGCTAACCACTGAGCCACCGCGGCGGGCCAAATTCAGATAAAGAATGGACATAAAAATATTCACTAAGCTAGCTTCCGTGTCCTTTTCGCTTTGCTTTGAACCTCACGATATGCTTAAATGCAGTGCAGTTCTGTTAGGTGGTGGTAAATGTCCACGCAATAATAAAAAAATACACAAAACGCTATCCGTCTGGTTTGTATGGTAATATTTTATATATTACACGCTTAAAGTGTAATAAAGTGTCTTGAAGGCTTCCAGGCAATTTTTATGGCATAAGCATACAGAAGGTATTCATTGCATTGAGACAGAATGTAATGATATAAGCATAGACATTGAGATTTAATTAGAAATTTACATCAGCTTAGTGCGGATGGTTTAGGAGGACAGCGGAAGATTTTATCCTACTCTCCCGAGGGGGCTGCGAACCGTCAGAAAGGACAGATGTGTCTCACGTCGGCTGCACAAAATCGATATCCTTCAGCTCAACATTTGATCTGCACCATCCGAAACCAGTTGGACTGCATTTGTGGACTCACCAGGAACCCATAAACAACGTGGTCACAACGTGGACAACTGCCAAAAAATCGCCCAGATGGGCCATTTCCTGGATGTTCAGCGGGACATTGTTCTTCGAACACATGAATGCCATAGACCCGAACACAGCGGATGCGACCGCCATGGCTCTCGTACGGGGCTAGGGTATACCAGCTAGAAACAAAATAGCTGTGGTTTCAGTTCAGTTCAGTTCAGTCGTTCAGTCGCGTCCGACTCTTCGTGACCCTATGGACCATATCACGCCACGCTTTCCGGTCTCTCACTATCTTCCTAACATCACATAACTTCATCTGCAGCGCCTCGAGGATGCCATCTAACCACCGCGTTCGCTGCCTACCCCTTCTCCGGTGACCCTCAACCTTTCCCAACATCAAATCTTTCTCCAGCGACCCCTCTCTTCTCATCAGATGACCAAAGTAGCTGAGCTTTAACTTTAGAATTTGACTCTCCAATGAGCAGTCAGGGTTTATGGTCGACAATATCGACTGATTTGATCTTCTGGCCGTCCAAGGAACTCTCAAGAGTCTCGGCCAGCACCACAATTCAAACGCGTCAATTCTTCGGCGGTCAGCCTTCTTCACAGTCCAACTCTCGCATCCATACATCACAACTGGAAAGCCCATAGCACGAGTTATACGGATCTTGGTTGGCAGTGTAATGTCTCTGCTCTTTACTAGGCGGTCAAGGCTAGCCATATGGCTCTCTTTCCCAGAAGCAGGCGTCTCCTAATTTTATGGCTGCAGTCTCCTTCCGGGATAACCTTGGAGCCCAAGAAGAGAACATCTGTCACAGCTTCTACTTCTTGTCCCTTGATGCTCCGGGACGTGATAGGGCAAGACGCCATGATCTTTGTCTTTTTAATGTACAGTTTAAGCCCAAACTTCTCACTCTCTTCTTGTAAACGCATCAGAAGTCTCTTGAGTTCCACTTCATTTTCTGCCATTAAAGTGGTATCATCCGCGTATCTAAGGTTGTTGATACGTTTCCCAGCAATCTTCACTCCAGCTGAAGACTCATCCAGACCGGCCTTCCTCATGATGCACTCAGCATATAGGTTAAATAGGCAGGGCGACAGTATGCAGCCTTGTCTCACTCCTTTCTCAATCGGAAGCCAATCAGTAAGACAATGCCCAGTTCTGACTGTGGCCTCTTGCCCTTCATACAGGTTTCTGAGAAGACAGATGAGGTGAATTGGAACTCCCAACTCTTGGAGAGCTTGCCAAAATCTGCTGTGATCTACGCAGTCAAAGCTGTGGTTTAGCTTGTGGTTAAACCTTAAGGTATGCGAGTGCTATCTGCATGGCTACGCTTAGTTTCGGCTTGAAAGTAAAGACATGGCTTTTGCACATAGTAGTCTACTCTATGGTTTCAGCTTTATTTATGCCTTAGGGGGCACTATTGACCACTCAAGTGCGATGAGGCGAAAGCGTCTGTTGCGCGGTGGTCCGAAGTCCTCCACTACGGCACCTCTTTCTATTTCAACTCCCACCTTCGCGATGAGGCGATAGTGTAAGCTACCAGCCAACATATAAAGCCCCGCTTTAAACGAGCCGTATGAACGTGCCTGCGTGGCCTACGGATAACGTGAATGCGAGGGTTTTGGCAGGCTGATTGTGATATCACCATCCTATATGAAAGGATAGACCCGAGTTGACAGCTCCTGCCAAAACCAGTCCGGTCTACGTCCACTTAGTGCTCGACCATGTCAGCTGCCAACTACTGCCTCCCACGATCTGTTCGTCTAGCAGTTGCTAGGCAACGGCTCAAGGTCAGTACGAACATGGCCAAGGTGCGACCACGACGAAAGTGCGATCACAGCGAAGAGATGAAGTGGCTGGCGTTGCGTGCTCTCGCTACAAACCTAAAGCGGGAGCGAGCAGCCTTGAGGTGTGCCCGTTCCGAACAACGAAGGAGCCATAGCCACGGTGGAGGCAGTGACGGCCACGCCAAGCAAGCTCAAGTTAAACGCTGGAAGCCACAAAGCCTAGAGTTATGGAGTGGCCAAAATTTTAAACCCGAGTCCGGCCCGGGCCCGACGCTGCAGACCCGAGCCCGACCCAGCCCGACTCTGAAAGTGACTGAGCCCGGCTCACTCCGACGCTTAGATTTAAGGCGCGACAAGGCCCGTCATGCTATAATTGCAGTTGAAGAAATAAAAAGAAAATTTCAGAATGGTATACGTTTATCCAAGATCTTGAAATGGTGAGTTCTCACGTTTGAAATCACAAACTTAGATATATATATTGTAAAGAAGACGAAGAAGAAACAACGCTGCGGCATCGCCATCACCATCGCCGGTCTCCGGCGCCCATCTCTCTCGCGCTGAAGCTGTGCCCTGCGGCTGGTATTCTGATCCTGCTGTGCCCGAATTACTGCCAGCGCTAGACGTTCCACTCTACTATTAAATCCACATTTCACTTGGTGGAGGTCAAGCTGAGGTGCCCTGTACCCATCTCGCCCTGGAACTTCGCAGCAGAACGTTGACTACCCCAATGACGGAGCCTACTTCATCGCACTTATATCCGCCAGTCACCCGCACAGATGCCCTTCGCCAACGGGACCCCGCTACCTTCAGCGGAAGCAGCGATGACGACGTCGACGATTGGCTGTCCACTTACGAACGGGTCAGCCGTCACAATAACTGGGACTACAATCGTAAGCTCAATAATGTCATCTTTTACTGGAGCGACGTCGCTAATCTGTGGTTTCGAAACCACGAGTCGGACTTTACCACCTGGGCGCATTCCAAGACCAAATTTTCTGATGTTTTTGGCCGCCCCACCGTCCGAAAACTTCGCGCGGAACAGCGTCTTCGATCGCGACTACAGCTGCCCGGTGAAACGTTCACCAGTTACATTGAGGACATTGTTGATTTGTGTCGCCGCGTTGACCCGACCATGACCGAGGCCGTTAAAATACGTCATGTACTCACAGGAGTTGATGACGGCGCTTTCAACATGCTCGTCGCCAAAGGCCCCACTACGGTCAAGGAAATATACGACATCTGTCAAAGCTACGACGAACTCCGCAAGGAGCGTGTTTTGATTCGCCAGTCTCAAGCATCACTTGCTGAACTAGCCGCGGAGCGGGAGTCATCTAGTCTCTCTGAAGACATCAAGACTTTTGTACGTCAGGAGGTCGCGCGCCAACAGTCTCTGCAGCCATATATTAAGGAGTCGACACCAACTGGCCTTGTTCCGGAGCTTCGCCGCGCAATCCAGCAACATGTATCTGAAGTCGTCTCTAATCCTCCTCCTCAATCAGCTCCAGTCGCACCCTCAATGCCATTCCTCACGCCCACAATTTCATCGCCCGGCGTTGCGCCACTGAACTACGCTCCAGCATTTGCGCCGGCTCCTCCTCAGGTATTCCGTCGCACGAGAGATGTTATGTTCGTTGTTCGGCAGGTACAGAAGCAGACGACGATGATCTGATGATGGTCAGGAGGAGATCTATATTTACAGATGAAAAATATTATTTACATTGGCAAACAGAGTAACAAGTCACACAGACAACTGCAACTTAAGACAAAATAGACTCTAACACAGAGAAGTCACTACAAGCCCTTACTTTTCTACCGAGCATCTCGGTTAAAGCCTAGGAACTGTAAATACGTGCTAACCACGGAGCCTCAAACTTGACTGACAAACATGGTCCGAGGACAGCTTTTTGATGACAAACATCAACAAAGGCCCGAGGGCGGTCACCTTCGGTGATCCGCCCCGAAAATAAAGCAACCAATCAAATTATTGAAAAACATGCCACAACCCCCGTGGGTTGGGAATAATCTCGGACCCAGGTCCTTAATTACTTCAAATAAAAATGCAACATTCAAAACACACACTCTTTCCACTTGCCGGTCCCCAAACCCTCTCACACGGCGCCTGTCTTTGCCTCCCCTCCTCAGCGTGTTTGCGACGCGACCTTGCAGCTGTGCCTTTGTGAAAGAAACGCCGCGGGGGATCTCGAGGCGAGGTCACTCAGCCGTCCCGTTCGAGGAAAAGGGGGTGGGGGGCACTGTCCCAGAGCAGTGTACAGTCGTCGTCGTGTGGAATGTCTCGCGGCACAGCGGGAGAACGCTGGGCTGATTGCCTACTTGGGGGGGAGGGGGGGGGGGCAGGGGTCGCGCCTATTGTCGCCCTCTGCTGGCCGTAAGGTGGTTCGCAGAAGCGTGCCATTGTTGTTCCCGGCTGCGTTCGCGTCTTGGCGACGCCTCGGGGCGAAAGGACGAAACGAACCAGGCCTCCCGTGCGCCCCGCGAGCCCGCGCCCAAGAAAAGGGGAGAAAAAGAAAAAAAAACAACAGCGCTCGCCCCTTGGCCTCGGCGCGGGGGGGGATCGACCGCCAGCGCGACTCCACGTGCGAGTCGCGTTTCACTGCGGCCTTACACGCCCCTCCCAAGAGGGTAAATGAGCTTGGAATCCGGTCATTTCAGCCTAATAAAACAAAGGCCGCAACAACCCGCGAAGAAAACAAAACATGTAAGACACTCCGCACGTGAATGAAACACCAAATGAAACTCGCGACACAAGATGGGTATAACACAAAACAAATCACACATTCGCATCGGTGGACTGGACAGTGTTCGTGAAAGTCCCGCGGGCGAGCAATTGGATGTCCTCACGTCAAGTTCACGCGCACTCCACCGTTCACATCACACATTGCACCAGGTACGCGGGAACATTCACGCGTCGTCGAAAGGCCATGGCTCAAGCGTCTGCTTGCTCTACACCCCAAGTCACATTGGGGACACGGGTTAACGCGTCGGCGTTACCATTGCTTGACCCTTTCCTGTGGGTCACCGTCACATTGTAGCGCTGTAAGGCCAGCGCCCATCGCGCGAATTTTGCCCCATGAGGCGTACTAGTAGTGAGATAGGAGAGGGGGTTGTGGTCAGACACCACGTTAATTTTTGCCCCGTACACCCAATGATCAAATTTCTTTAGTGCCCAGATAATGGCGAATGCTTCCCGCACGATCGTAGACCAGCGGGTCTGCGTTGGCGTGAATCGGTGGCTGGCAAACGCTATCGGCCTTTCCCGTCCCTCGTCTCCCATCTGCGCCAAACAAGCCCCCGCTGCAACGTCGGACGCGTCGGTGAACAGCCAATATGGCTTTTTAATGTCGGGGGTGTTCAGCGATGCAGCTTCGCACAGAGCTGACTTGAGCCTGTCGAGCGCGTTTTGCGCTTCCTGGCTCCACGGAATCGTGTTAGGTACACCTCGCCTTGTCAAAGACGTGAGTGGTGCGGCCACCTCGGCGTATCCTTCAACGTAATCGCGGTAGTAACCGCATAAGCCTAGCAGACTCCGTAGCTGTCTCTTTGTTGCGGGGGGCACGAGCCCACGAATGGCCGATATCTTTTCTGGGTCGGGCCCATGGGTTCCGCCTCCCACTATGTGTCCTAGGTACTTAATGTGGGCCTGTGCGACCTGACACTTTTCTAGGCTCACTTTAAGCTTGGCGTCGCGCAACAAATCAAAAATTATTTCTAAGTGCCGCAAGTGTTCAGTCCACGAGGAAGAGAAAATGGCGCTGTCATCGAGGTATGCGGCTGCATAAGCCTGATGTTTCGAGAGGAGGGTGTTCATTATCTGAAATGTGGCTGCGGCGTTCTTTAGCCCGAACGGCATGACGCGCCAAGCATATTGTCCCTCGTGAGTTACGAAGGCGGTCAGATTTTGGCTCTCCGGAGCTACCGGCACCTGCCAGTATCCGCGTCGCAAGTCGATAAGAGTCATATACCTAGAGCGGCCCACCCTCATGATGAGCTCTTTAGGGGGTGACATTGGAAAGGCATCCGTGCGCGTCGCTGCGTTTAAAGCGCGATAGTCAACACACATGCGCACCGATCCATCCTTTTTACCCACGCATACAACGGGATGGGCGCACTCGCTTTCCACCGGATACACCAGCCCGAGGTCTAGCAACTCGTTTACCTGGCGGCTCACCTCACTCATTAATAACTCCGGCACGCGATATGGGAAAGTGCGTTTGAGCTGGTGACCTTCGTGCAGCTCTATCTTATGTGCCCCAACTCGTGCGACTCCCGGCGTTTCGCTGAACAAATCAGCGTAAGCGGCAAACACCTCCGAGATCTCGAGGCGGTCCTGAGTAGGTAGGTGTGCGAGTTTCTCCGCATCTATCAGACAACCACCACATCTCTCAGGCACAGACCGAGGGGTGTACTCGATTTCACCAAACTCCTCGTCTTCCTCGAAAACTACTCCGACATGGCTGACACGTGCGTAGTAGGGTCGTAGCCTGTTCGCATGCACTATCGCTGTAGCCTTTTTTCCCTTGTCGATTCTGTACGAGTTCTGCCTCTCTTGCGCGGTTACGACGAATGGACCGAGCCATTTGGGGGCCATTTTACTGCCAGGGTCTGTGTCAAAGAGCAGTATCTGGTCTCCGACGACAAACGTCTTGCTCCGTGCGCGCCTGTTATACGCCTGCGCGTAACTTCCCTGACGTGCGCGCGATGTCAAACCCGCTACTTCTGCTGCTACTTCTAGCTGCTCGCGTAGCTGTCGCAAATACTTCGCGGGTTCTTCCCTGAGTGTGTTCGGGAGGGGTTGCTGGCCTGTCCATGTTCACTGCAGAATTGCTAGCGGTCCGATAGGGTTTCTACCGAATAAGAGCCGGAACGGCGCCACGCCTGTAGTGCATGGGGGACTTCCATGTACGCCCAGAGAACGAACGGGACCAGTCTATCCCAGTTCTTGGGATCTTTCTCAATAACATGGAACAACATGTTCTTCAAAACGCGGTTCCACCTTTCCACTGTCCCGTTGCTCTCCGGATGTTCAGGAGTCGAAAAACGCGGCGCGCATCCCAGTCTTGCTAACATCTCACGCGTCAGCTGCGCCGTGAAGTTCGTTCCCTGATCTGAACAGACTACCTCAGGTATGTCTGTGCGGCTGAAAATCGTAAGCAAGGCGTCGCATGTTGCCCTAGTGGTTAGGGATCGCAAACAGACTACCTCCGGCCACCGCGTGCACAAGTCAACGAGGCAGAGAGCGTACCTATGACCCCTGCTCGACGGAACATCGAGCGGCCCGATTATATCGACATTTACGACCTGAAACGGATGGTTGGGTCTGGTGAGAGGTGTGATGGGAACCCTATCTTTAATTCGCCTGTCTGAGCAGACTTGACAGCCGTGACATGTCCTGCAGTGTCGCGTTACGTCCCCTTCTAAGCCTGGCCAGAAAAAGCTGTACTTAATTCTGGTCTTTGTCTTCCGTGACCCCAAATGGCCTCTCCAAAGGGACTCATGCGTAAGGCAGAGTACCTCTTCACGCCTGCTAAGGGGGAGCACAAGCTGCTTCACTTTGCTACCGGAGATCAAGTCCCAGTGATACAACAAACCGTCTGAAGCAAACATGCCTGCCTTCCCTGCATTTGCGTCAGCCCATGCTTTCTTTAAGGTTTTGTCTGATACTTGGTCGGATCTGAATACCTGGCGCTGTTTTAGGGCTGCGTCCGCGTCACCCTGGATCGAGATTACATCTTCCTTCTCCCTTGCTTCTAGATCTACTTCACAGGGCTGTTCCGTCGCCACACCCTGCTCACCACTCATTAGTTTGTCTGCCTCAGGCCCCGCCGCTTGCTCCTCGTGTGATGTAGAGCTCAGCTTTGCGCTCTGCTCCGCCATGGTGACAGACGCGTTAACTGCTTCACACAGAGGGCAGGCCTTATTCATAACAAGTGCCTCGTAACGACTGTCTATCTCCGAAAGCAGTTCGCAATCCTCCCTGGAGAGCAAACAACCCACTCCCTCCGCCAGCTTATCAGAAAGCGCGCATACAATGTCTACTGCCTCCGGTCCTGCTATGTGTGCGGTGGGCCGCCTGATGCTTACCGCAAGAGTGACCAGTTTTGCGTTAACCATCTCCCCAAAAGCCGAAACTAGCTTTATCGAGCCGGATGGCTCCCGACATATACTTGGCACGAGGCCTTCCCTAACCACGGTTAACTCGCTACCGGTATCAATTATAGCTGTCGCCGGTATCCCTGCGCACTCAATCTCCACCTGCTGTAGCTTCGATTTGCGTACCCCGTCGAATGACTGGGGCGTTTTCATCTCTGCTACTAGGGTTGTCTGGGAGGTTACTGACGCCGGTGTTTCGCATGTCTCTACGTTGGCTACAGCTCGAGCGTGTTTCTCCTTCTTTTGCACGTTTTGTGAAGCGCGAGGGCATTACTTGGCTCGGTGGCCAGGTGCGCGGCACTCATAACACTGAATTGGCCGTTTGCTATCATTGTTCGCCGCTTGCGGGGGTCCCTTCGGTTTTTCCGCATACACAACAATTTGTTTGACTGAAGATAAAGCGCACGGGAAGACATACACAAGAGAAGAAGACACAGGACACAGGAGAGCGCGTGTCCTGTGTCTTCTTCTCTTGCGTATGTCTTCCCGTGCGCTTTATCTTCAGTCAATTTACAATGCACCATCTAGCCCCACTTCAAGTTTTGTTAAACAATTTGTTTCGCTGCGCGCCCCTTCCCTTTAGCCTGTTCGAACGTTTGGAGAACGTCGGATATTTCATCCGGTTTTAGCCACCTCTCCTCACGAAGACGCACATACTCTAAGCCCTCAGGGCTCAAGCTACCCTTTATGCGATCTGCGATGATCAATGATACCAGGTCGTCTTTGGTTTCTACGTCCCGTGACCGAAGGTAGTACTGAAAGTACGTCTTAGTGCGCGAGGTGAACTGCGCCCAAGTTTCATCGCGGCATTTCGTCGCGCGCTCAAAGCGTTCGAGGTATTCTGAGGGGTTAAGCTTCAGCTCCTTTAAAACGGCTGTTTTTACCGACTCATAGCTGCCACACTCATCGTCCCCGAGGTTACGGAGAAGGTACCTGACACGCTCAGCTAGTGCTGGCATGATTAAGTGAACGCGGCTTTCGTTTGGCACCTTGTACGTCGTGAAAATTCTCTCGACTTCCTCGAACCATAACGGCACGTCCGCGTCACACGGCAGCTTCAGTCCCTTAAGGACTTTAGCGCATTGGGAGACTGGATCGGGCCCCATTCGACGCTGATCGTCAATGTCTGACCTTACAGACGTCTGCCCGCTTCCCGCTATCGCCATTGCAACCGCTGGATCTAGCCCAAGTTTCTGTAACTCTAGGCATTCCTGTGAAAGAATTTTCAATTTTTCCAGCTCAAAATTTAGTTCCGTGCGGCGAATTGCAACCGCATCGGATACCGACATCTCCGCTACTTCACGTAGCGCTCCTGCTACAGGCTGAGTTGTCGCTTGCTGCGACTGCTCGCTGTCATCTGTTATATTTCCCCCTGTCTCTCTCTCGCCTACGCTCGCCATCATGCTCCGTGTAAAAACCATACGCCACTTTACACTTGAGCCATAGCCACTTCAACAAAGCGCAAGAAATCCCGCTTACCCGTGCTGGTGTCGCCAGTTGGGGCCTCCGTCCCTTGGTGCCGCAACCTCGTCGGAGTCATTCCCCAGAACGCTGCCTCTGGTTCGGGGCCAGGATCACCTTGCTGCTTCTGGCTGGACGTGCGGACGCTTGTTGCCTAGCGGGTTCCCAGGGCCTGGATGCTCTGGGTGATGCTCGTGGTCGCTGGTTGCCGAACCCTGTCGTGCTGCGCCAGTGATGTTATGTTCGTTGTTCGGCAGGTACAGAAGCAGACGACGATGATCTGATGATGGTCAGGAGGAGATATATATTTACAGATGAAAAATATTATTTACATTGGCAAACAGTTACAGTAACAAGTCACACAGACAACTGCAACTTAAGACAAAATAGACTCTCACACAGAGAAGTCACTACAAGCCCTTACTTTTCTACCGAGCATCTCGGTTAAAGCCTAGGGACTGTAAATACGTGCTAAGCACGGAGCCTCAAACTTGACTGACAAACATGGTCCGAGGACCGCTTTTTGATGACAAACATCAACAAAGGCCCGAGGGCGGTCACCTTCGGTGATCCGCCCCGAAAATAAAGCAACCAATCAAATTATTGAAAAACATGCCACAACCCCCGTGGGTTGGGAATAATCTCGGACCCAGGTCCTTAATTACTTCAAATAAAAATACAACATTCAAAACACACACTCTTTCCACTCGCCGGTCCCCAAACCCTCTCACACGGCGCCTGTCTTTGCCTCCCCTCCTCAGCGTGTTTGCGACGCGACCTTGCAGCTGTGCCTTTGTGAAAGAAACGCCGCGGGGGATCTCGACGCGAGGTCACTCAGCCGTCCCGTTCAAGGAAAAGGGGTGGGGGGCACTGTCCCAGAGCAGTGTACAGTCGTCGTCGTGTGGAATGTCTCGCGGCACAGCGGGAGAACGCTGGGCTGATTGCCTACTTGGGGGGGGGGGGGGGGGCAGGGGTCGCGCCTATTGTCGCCCTCTGCTGGCCGTAAGGTGGTTCGCAGAAGCGTGCCATTGTTGTTCCCGGCTGCGTTCGCGTCTTGGCGACGCCTCGGGGCGAAAGACGAAACGAACCAGGCCTCCCGTGCGCCCCGCGAGCCCGCGCCCAAGAAAAGGAGAGAAAAGAAAAAAAACAACAGCGCTCGCTCCTTGGCCTCGGCGCGTGAGGGGATCGACCGCCAGCGCGACTCCACGTGCGAGTCGCGTTTCACTGCGGCCTTACAGCACGTATGCCGAAGTTACTTCAAGTCCGCCTCCTGAGCCAGCATATGCCTATGCTTCGCCCCCAATCCGTTCGGCACCAACAGCTTTTGCTCCCTCCTTGCGTCAGACACCATCTCCATGGCGCACTTCAGACAACAGGCCTATTTGCTACCACTGCGGCATCCCTGGACACACTACACGCTACTGCCGGCGCCGAATAAATATGGCCTTTGCTGCACGGCTTGCGCCACCTTATTTGACCCCCCATTTCCCCGTTCCATCGGGTCCTCCAACAGCATCCCCCGATCCTCCGGACTTCCTGCCTCGTCGTTCGCCATCACAACGTCGCCGCTCCATTTCGCCAATGCGCCTACGACCCGCTACTCAGCCGGAAAACTAACCGCCGCAGTTCGCGAGGCACGAACTGCGTATTCGAGAGAATTTCAAAGTCCTCGTCTTAATCCCGCAAATGTTACTGCTGTCATCGTTGAAGGTGTTTATACTCTTGCGCTCGTCGACACAGGTGCCGCTGTATCAGTTATCAGCCAAAAACTCTGCCGCTCCCTCCGAAAAGTGACTACGCCCCTCGAGGGACTATCGCTTCGTACCGCATCCGCTCACAGTATACAGCCGACAGCTGTCTGCACTGCTCGCGTCGTCATTGCTGCAGCCTTGTACATAATCGAATTCGTCGTTCTCCCCACATGTTCTCATGACGTCATTCTCGGCTGGGATTTCCTGTCCCAGCATCATGCTATCATTGACTGCGCTAATCCTCAAGTCTTCCGGTCTTCAACTGAACCCGCGCCGGTCTTCAACTGAACCTCAAAAAGTGCCGCTTCTGTGCCCGCCAGCTCACAATACTCGGACATGTTGTGTGCAAAGATGGAGTTCTGCCTGATCCTGAGAAGCTCCGCGCCGTTGCTGATTTTCCGAAACCGACCACTTTGAAACAACTGCGAAGCTTCGTGGGCCTCTGCGCGTACTTTCGTCGTTTTGTTCGCAATTTCGCAACCATCATAGCCCCCCTTACGCAGCTCTTGAAAGGCACCCCTAACCTCTCCTATTGGTCGCCAGCCTGCGATGATGCATTCGCGACACTGCGCAATGTTCTGACGTCACCGCCAATCCTTCGCCATTACGACCCTACTGCACGTACAGAACTTCACACCGATGCCAGTGGTGTCGGCCTCGGCGCCGTCCTCGCCCAGCGCAAGCCTGGCTTCTCCGAATACGTTGTCGCCTACGCAAGTCGTGCTCTTACCAAAGCCGAGTCCAACTACTCCGTTACCGAAAAGGAGTGCTTAGCAATCGTGTGGGCTATAACGAAGTTCCACCCTTACTTATATGGCCACTCCTTCGAGGTAGTTACAGATCATCACGCTCTCTGCTGGCTCGCGTCTCTCAAGGATCCGTCTGGCCGTCTCGGGCGCTGGGCCCTCAGGCTTCAGGAATACGACATCCGTGTAGTGTACCGCTCTGGCCGCAAGCACTCTTACGCCGATGCTCTTTCTCGGTCACCGGTGCGTTCGCCTAACTCATCATCCCCTTCTCAAGCCTCCTTGTCAGCACTCACCATTGAGGATATGCCTTTCGAGCAACGACAAGATCCTTGGGTTTCTAACCTGCTAGATGTCCTTGGCACTACTTCCGCGGCTATGCATCCTCGGGCACTCCGCCGACAGGCCTGCCATTTTACCATTCGGGACGGCCTCCTCTACTGAAAGAACTACAACTCAGACGGAATAAAATGGCTTCTTGTCATTCCGCGCCACCTCCGCTCCGAGGTTTGTTCCCACCATCACACTGACCCGCAAAGCGCTCATGCCGGCGTCCTGAAAACCTATGATCGAATTCGTCAGAGGTATTACTGGCGGGGAATGTACAATTTCGTACGTCGTTACATTCGCTCTTGTACCGCCTGTCAACAACGCAAGATTTCTCGCCACCCCGCTGGTCCTCTCCAGCCTTTACCGTGTCCAGCGCGCCCGTTTGATCGCGTGGGAATCGACCTCTATGGTCCGCTACCAAGCAGTGCCGCCGGTAATCGATGAGTCATCGCCGCCGTCGACCACCTGACCCGTTATGCGGAGACTGCTGCACTTCCCGCGGCAACAGCCCGAAGGTAGCCCATTTTTTTATGCACCACTTCATTCTTCGACACGGCGCCCCGCGCGAGCTACTCAGTGATAGAGGTCGTGTCTTTCTTTCCGAAGTAGTCCAAGAGCTCCTGTCGTCTTGCAAATCAATACATCGGGCTACAACCGCGTACCACCCGCAAACCAACGGCCTCACGGGACATGCTCGCAATGTATGTTACATCTGAATCTGGGAGCTCCAACTGGGACCAGGTACTGCCATTCGTAACATTCGCGTACAACACTGCCACCCAAGCAACAGGTTTTTCGCCCTTCTTTCTCTTATACGGCCGTGAACCATCTTGTACTCTGGACACAATTTTGCCATACCATCCAGATGCCTCTGAGTACAGTGCTTTGTCCGATATTGTACAGAAAGCTGAGGAATGCCATCAGCTCGCTCGCACGTTTACCTCCAACATTCAAGGCTATCGCAAAGATCAGCATGATAGCGATACCCCTACTCCGACGTTCCTGGCCGACAGCTTCGTTTGGGTATGCGTTCTTGCCACCAGCAAACTAGAAACGAAATACCACGGACCTTATCGCGTCTTGAAACACACATCCCCTGTTAACTACGTCCTCGAGCCAGTCACCCCTTCTTCCGACTGCCGCCGCCGCGGCCGTGAGGTTGTCCATGTTAGCCGCCTCAAGCCGTATTACAACCATCTGGTTGTCTCTTCTCCGTGAGTCGCCAGGATGGCGACTTTTTCACGCGGGGGAAATGTAAAGAAAATGAAGAAGAAACAACGCTGCGGCATCACCACCACCATCGCTGGTCTCCGGCGCCCATCTCTCTCGCTCTGAAGCTGTGCCCTGCGGCTGGTATTCCGATCCTGCTGTGCCCGAATTACTGCCAGCGCTAGACGTTCCAATCGACAATTAAATCCACCTTTCAATATATATATATATATATATATATATATATATATATATATATATATATATATATATATATATATATATATTGCGGTTTCTACGTGGACATATGCCACCAACCACCGCGGGTTCGAGCGTCGCGAGAGCCGAAGCCCCGATCAGCCGTCACCACGCGCACACTGAAACACCGCAGCGGCACTCAACCTCCACCGGGAGGAGAGCCCTTCGCTGCAAGGACGCAAGCCTCCAAGTTCACAAAGGAGACGTTTATTGAAACGCCATCCTCCAGCGGCACACACACACACACACACGCACACACACACACACATATATACAAACGCACATATACACACACATAGTCACCATGTTCCGCAAGCACGCAAGGGCGTGCTGTGATCTCTCTCTCGCAGTGACCAAAGGGTTCCTTTGAGAGAGAGTGGGCAACCACCGCAAGGTACGCCTGTCGCGGATCGTTGGATCACGATCGACAGGCTCGAGCTTCGCTCTCAGGTACGACCCGGAGCAGACGAACTCGAGTACACACTGGTCTGCGCGGACAAAGGCCGGCAGATAAGAACAGTTGCGTACGCACCTTGCGATGTCTCGGAGGGGTCTCTCCTTGGGCCCCGCTCGAAGGGTCGCGCGAGCGCGGCCGTCGAAGCGGTGCCATGTTCCCGCCAAAAGGCGCCAATGGGAACAGCCACTGGGACGCCAGGGCGGAGCTGTGGCCCGAACGACAGTGACAAGTCGTCCGAGACTCTCTCCACCGCCTCAGGCGGGAGGAAGGGAACGAGGAGAACAACTGGGAAGCGGGCGGCGGCCGCGCAAAGGGCAGCCGCAGCAAGCCCGAATCCCACAATATATATATATATATATATATATATATATATATATATATATATATATATATATATATATATATATATATATATATATATTGTAAAACAGGTACTGGGCTCTGATATGTTCAGCGCCTGATGCTTTGAAGAGAACGACAACCATGTTCAACGCGCGTGACGGTCAGGAAAGAAAACGACAACGAAGCTGTCTCCGACGCTCGGGCGTGCGCTTACAGAAGTGCAACGACTGATCGCAGAGCGTTCCATTGACTGTTGACGGCGTAGCGCCCTGTTTAAGGACTGCTATTACAAGTGGTGGAGGTGACAGCAATCCCCTCAACCTGGAGCTTCACAGCCGAGCGTTGCCTACCACTTCCGCGATGTCTGAGACCGCCAACCAACCGCCAACCCCATCGCCTGTCATCTGTCCCGGTGCAGCGCGTCAGCTCGACCCAGCCATCTTCCGCGGCACCGATGACACGGATGTAGAAGACTGGTTGGTGTCGTATGAACGCGTAAGTGCGTAAAAGTGGGACGACAACGTGAAGCTCACAAACGTCATTTTCTATTTGAGCGACGTGGCCAATCTATGGTTTCGCAACCACGAGAGTGACATCCCTACCTGGGCGGCTCTCAAGACCAGCCTGACCGAAGTTTTTGGCCGTCCCGCTATACGTAAGCTTCGCGCCGAGCAACGCTTGCAGAGTCGGGCACAACAAACCGGCGAGAACTTCACCAGTTTCATAGAAGATGTCGTCGACCTCGGCAAGCGCGTCAACCCTACCATGAGCGACGCCGAGAAGATCGGGCACATTGTGCAAGGTATTGACGATGAGGCTTTCCATATGCTCGTCGCCAAAAATCCCCAAACTGTGTCCGATGTTATCAGCTTCTGCGAAAGCTTCGATGAGCTGCGCAAAAGGCGGCTTTCCACACGACGTGCTGGCCTTCAGCAGGCCATCCTTTCCAGCTTGGCTCTCTCCGGGGACGGTGCCCTGGATCTGCAGTCGCTCATTCAGCAGATTCAACAGTTTGTGCGTGAGGAAGTCGCACGCCAGCTTTCTTTGTCTACCTGCCCCCCAGCACCTGCGCCTGCGCCGCCGCTCAATCCCACCCTTCAGCGTGTTATACAAGAGCAGGTCGCTGAGGTTCTGCCTTCACCTCCTCAGCAGCCCCTGGTGGCGGCTCCTTTCATGTACGCTGATGTTTTGGTGCGGCCACCACCCCCTGTCGCCCCTGTATACAGCCGGCCTCCCCACCTATACGAGCCTCAGGGACATCAGCAACCTCAGCAGCCTACAATCCCCCTTATCGTCCGGTTCTCCGCCGTCGATTACAGCCACAGCCTTCCAACCCCTGGCGCACACAAGACAACCGACCCATTTGCTACGCCTGTGGAGTCGCCGGCCATGTGGCTCGTTTGTGCCGCAATCGTGGCCCTCGTCCCTACGACTATACACGTGAGCCGATGTACAATCTTACCCCGTCCCCCTATCCCGTGTTCCCTGAGCCTCCTCCGCAGTCCTCTTCAAGTTACGATCGCCGATCCCACCGCTCGCCTTCACCTGGCCGTCGTTCCCGTTCTCCGATGCTCCGCCGCCAATCAGCCGGTCACACGGAAAACTAACGGCCGCAGTTCCGGAGGCAAGAACTGCGCCATCAGGGACTAGCACAAGACCTGTTTCAGTACCAGCCAACATTATTACCATATTCATTGAGGGAGTTCCTGTCGAAGCACTTGTAGACACTGGCGCAGCCGTATCAGTTCTTAATTACATCCTCTCTCGCAAACTCAAAAAGGTAATGACGCCGCTTCCTGCCATTTCTCTTCGCACCGCCAGCGCTCAGGACATTCGACCATTAGCCGCCTGCACCGCCCGCCTTGTCATCGACGACGTTAAATATACAATAGAATTTCTCGTCCTCGCCCGCTCATCACACAACGTCATTCTTGGTTAGGACTTCCTCTCCAATCATAACGCCATAATAGACTGCGCCCGTGCTCAACTTGAGTTATCACCCCTCAGTGACACTTCTTTCGACGTGTCCGCTGCTGCTGCCGCTACCGTGCACGTCGCAGAGGACACCGACGTTCCGCCTTTCTCCTCAGTGGTTGTGCCTCTTTGTTGTGCTGCTCTTTCCGACGCCACTGTTATCTACACACCCTCGTTACGATGCGCTGACCAAAAATCCGTGTTGCTGCCCCATGCTGTGCTAACAATTTTTCGCAGCTGAAGTGCTATTTTTTTTGTAACCCGTGCCCCTGCCCAACTACTTTGCTCCGTGGCCAGTCACTGGGTAGCGTTGCTTCTCTCGATTCCACTCCCACCTATCCCTTCGTCGATAACACTGCCGGCCTTCACATCAGCGCCATAACGCCTCTTCCTGTCGCCACTCCATCTTCCCTCGAAGTTTTCCACCGGTCCATCGACGCTGGCCTGACGCCCTTACAATGAGCCCAGCTTGTCGCCATCCTACAACGTTTCGCGGCTTCGTTCGACTCCCAGCAACCTTCGTTGGGGCGCACAACTGCCGTTACTCACCGCATTGATACCGGCACGCATGCCCCTTCGCGCCAGCGTCCGTACCGTGTTTCAGCCGCCGAGCGCCGCATTATTGACGAACAGGTGACTGACATGCTCCAGCGCAACGTGATCCAACCGTCGCACAGCCCTTGGGCCTCTCCGGTCGTCCTGGTCAAGAGAAAAGACGGTTCCATCCGATTCGGATAAACGCGCAAGGACGTTTATCCTCTCCCTCGTATCGACGACGCCCTTGACTGCCTGCAGGGAGCTGAGTTCTCTTCTTCAATAGACCTGCATTCCGGATATTGGCAGGTGCCGATGGCAGAGGCCAATCGCCCAAAAACTGCTTTCGTCACACCCGATGGGCTCTATGAGTTTAACGTCATGCCATTCGGACTATGCAATGCCCCTGCCACATTCGAACGCATGATGGACAACCTACTCAGAGGGCTCAAGTGGCACGCTTGCCTTTGTTACCTGGACGACGTTGTCATCTTTTCCCCAGATTTTCCATCTCACCTCTAGCGCCTTGAGACAGTTCTGCGATGCCTGACCGACGCTGGCCTCCAATTAAATTTAAGGAAGTGTCGTTTCGAAGCACGACAGCTAACAATTCTCGGGCATGTCGTCTCCAAGGATGGCGTTCTTCCCGATCCGGCAAAACTGCGCGCTGTGGCAGAATTTCCCAAGCCAACTAATGTGAAAGAACTCCGCAGCTTCGTCGGCCTCTGCTCGTACTTCCGCTGCTTCGTTCGCAATTTTGCCACAATCATCAACCCTCTCACCAAGCTTCTGTCCAGCCACGATCTTTCAGCCTGGTCTCCACACTGTGATGATGCCTTCGCGACACTCCGCCACCTTTTGACGACTCCGCCAATCCTGCGTCATTTCGACCCTTCTCCCACGGAAATCCACACTGATGCCAGCGGCATCGGCCTCGGCGCAGTACTCGCTCAGCGGAAGTCTGGCTTTGATGAGTACGTTGTCGCTTACGCCAGTCGGACCCTAACAAAAGCTGAAGCAAACTATTCCGTCACCGAGAAAGAGTGTCTCGCTATCATCTGGGCAATAGCGAAATTTCGCCCCTACTTGTATGGCCGTTCTTTTGATGTCGTCACCGATTATCACTCCCTCTGCTGGCTGTCTTCTCTGAAAGATCCTTCTGGTCGACTGGCCCGTTGGGCTCTGAGGCTCCAAGAATACAATATTAACGTCATCTATCGCTGTGGCCGTAAACATGCAGATGCTGATGCTCTCTCAAGTTCTCCATTGCCGTCTGAAGCCATTCCTGCTATATACGTTCTACATCCCACCGACATGCCCACTGATATGACTTCCGAGCAACGCAAAGACGCATGGATCGCTTCACTCCTGGATGTTTTATCTGGCCGCGCTTCGCGACCTCCTTGCCGCGCTCTCCGTCGCCAGTCCCACCATTTCGCCATCAGAGACGAGCTCCTCTACCGTAGGAATTACCTTCCAGATGGTAGAAAGTGGCTGCTTGTAATTCCGACCCATCTGCTCTCTGTGATTTGCTCCCATTACCACGACAATCCCCAGTGTGCCCACGCAGGCTTATTGAAAACCTTCACTCGCCTGCGACAGCGGTACTACTGGCGCGGGATGTACCGTTATGTTCTTCGGTTCGTCCAGTCCTGCCAAGAGTGTCAGCGCCGAAAACACCCACCTCACCAGCCCGCCGCCCCTCTGCAGCCGCTGACCTGCGCCGCTCAGCCCTTCGAGCGCGTTGGAATCGACCTGTACGGCCCGCTTCCTAGCACATCAACAGGCAATCGCTGGATCATCGTTGCAATTGATCATCTCACACGCTACGCCGAAACGGCGTCTTTGCCATCTGCTACAGCCCAAGACATTGCCTCCTTCATCCTCCATCACATCATTCTTCGCCACGGGGCTCCCAAAGAATGGCTCAGTGACAGAGGTCCCGCCTTCCTTTCTGAAGTTGTCGAAGCTGTTCTTAGAGAATGAAAAATCGTTCATCGCGTCACCTCCGCGTACCATACGCAAACAAATGGAATGGTTGAGCGTTTTAACCGCACCATGCGCGGCATGCTGGCAATGTATGTCGCTTCCGACAACTCCAACTGGGACCGCGTTCTTCCATTTGTCACATTAGCTTATAACTCTGCCACTCGAGCAACCACAGGATTCTCGCCATACTTCCTTCTCTACGGTCGTGAGCCCTCTTGTACCATGGAGACTATTCTCCCTTACCGACCCGATTCTTCCGAATTCACGACTGTTTCACAAGCTTCAACTTATGCCGAAGAATGCCGCCAGCTTGCCCGGTCCTTCACTTCTCACGCCCAGCAACAGCAGAAAACCACCCGAGATCAATCTGCACTTCTTCCTACTTACCGTACAGACTCTTTGGTCTGGCTATGGGTGCCTTCCTCCAGTCCCGGCCTTTCATCCAAACTTCCGAGCAAGTATCAGGGCCCCTACCGTATTGTCAAGCAAACATCCCCCGTCAACTACCTCATCGAACCCCTTACGCCGTCCACTGACCACCGTCGCCGCAATCGTGAAATAGTACACAGTAACCGCCTGAAGCCTTACTACAACCCTGCCATCGTCACATCGCCATAATCCGCCAGGATGGCGTCTTTTCACCCGGGGGAAGTTGTAAAACAGGTACTGGGCTCTGATATGTTCAGCGCCTCATGCTTTGAAGAGAACGAAAACCATGTTCAACGCGCGTGACGGTCAGGAAAGAAAACAACGAAGCTCTCTCTCCGACGCTCGGGCGTGCGCTTACAGAAGTGCAACGACTGATCGCAGAACGTTCCATTGACTGTTGACGGCGTAGCGCCCTGTTTAAGGACTCCTATTACAATATATATATATATATATATATATATATATATATATATATATATATATATATATATATATATATATATATATATATATTGTAATAGAGCGTTTATTGACGCTCACATGGAGAGCTGTGAGGAGAGGACCTTGCAACAGCGAGCCCAGCGTACTTCTTGTCTTCGTCGCTCAACGCACTGGTGCATGTCGATGGCTGAAGTGCTGACTATCACAGTACGCCGCCACATAGTCTCGGATACCAGGTTTGCGTTGGGTGAGAATGGCGGCTATCCCAATACCGCTAGCGTCAGTGTGAATCTCAGTTGGCGCATTCGGGTCGAAGTGGCGGAGGATGGGAGGCGAAACCAAAAGACGGCGTAAAGTGTTGAAGGCGTCATCACAAGCAGGTGTCCATGCGGAGAGGTCGGAGCTGCCGGAGAGGAGCTGGATGAGAGGAGCAATAATAGAGGCGAAATTTAAAATGAAGCGGCGAAAGTAGGAGCACAGGCCGATGAAACTTCGTAGCTGCTTCAGTGATTTTAGGAGGCGTGGGAATTCGGCAACTGCACGAAGTTTGGTGGAATCGGGAAGAATGCCATCCTTAGAAACGACATGACCTAGAATAGTTAGTCGGCGAGCAGCAAAGCGGCACTTCTTCAGATTCAGTTGGAGGCCGGCGGTAGCGAGACAAGTGAGAACGTCCTTTAGTCGGAGCAGGTGGGATTGAAAATCGGTAGAAAAGACTACGATATCATCGAGATAGCAAAGACAGGTTCGCCACTTGAATCCTCGAAGCACAGTGTCCATGAGGCGTTCAAATGTGGCCGGGGCGTTGCAAAGCCCAAAGGGCATGACGTTGAATTCATATAATCCATCTGGTGTGATGAAGGCAGTTTACCTGCCAGTAGCCAGATCGTAAATACAACGAGGAGAAAAACTCGGCGCCCTGCAAGCAGTCCAGTGCGTCATCGATGCGTGGCAGGGGATAGACGTCCTTGCGTGTGATCTTGTTGAGCCGGCGGTAGTCGACACAAAACCTGTTGAGCCGGCGGTAGTCGACACAAAACCGGAAGGAGCCATCTTTCTTAGGTACCAACACAACTGGAGACGCCCAGGGACTGTGGGATGGCCGAATGACATCACGACGGAGCATGTCGTCCACATGATCAGCAATTACTTGGCGCTCCGAAGCCGACACGCGATAGGGGCGCTGGCGCAAAGGTGCGGTTTTACCGGTGTCGATGGTGTGCTCTACGACAGACGTGCGGCTCAAGTCAGTTTGAGGAAGGTCGAATGAAGAAGCGAAGTTCTGCAAAAGGGCGACAAGTTGATCACGTTGCGCAAGTGGAAGATCAGCATCAATAGCATGTTGGAAAACGTCGGAGGGCGTAGAAGCGGTCGCAACATTGCAAGAGCACAGGCTAACGTCGAAGGAGGGGGTTGAGTCAGCAAGAGTGGTGATATGACCGGAATCAAGTTCTTCAAGACGTCCAATGCATTCGCCACGGAGCAGGACTGCTGGGCAAGAAAATGGGTTCGAGACGTAAAGTGCACTCTCGCCGTCTTGAATTTCGAGAACTGCGAGCGGAAAAAGGAGGCAGGGATGACGGGAGGCGGCTTCGGAAGGTGTAAAAATCGCAGTCAAAGGAGTTGCACACTCACAAGGCAGTGGTACGAGGGCAGCAGAAAACGGAGGAATGTCGGTGTCATGGGCGACGAGAAGTTTTGCAGTGCGGGGAGGGGTATCACAGAAGGGGGCATCAAAGAGGGGGGCGAAGGCAATTTGCGCACGAGCACAGTCAATGACAGCCTGATGAGTCGATAGAAAATCGTATCCTAGGATGATATCATGCGAGCAGTTCGGCAGAACAATAAACTCGATGGGGTACAAGACGTCTTGAATGAGCACATTGGCTGTGCAAGATGCGGAGGGGTGAATGTGCTGTGATGAGGCGGTGCGGAGCGAAAAGTCGGAAATCGGAGTGGTCACTTTGTGAATTCGACGGCAGAGCGCTTCACTGATGACGGAGACGGCTGCACCGGTATCGACGAAAGCGAGAACTGTGGCGCCTTCTACAGAAACTTTGATAACATTAGCGGGACGACACGGAGGACTTGAGGAATTCCAAACAAGCGCAGTTCTTGCCCCCGGAACTGCGACTGTTAGTTTCCCTCAGCGGTGCTGGTAGGACGTCGCAGCATTGGAGAAAGCGATCGGCGCCGAGGAGAATGTGATCGACGAGTGGCATAGGTCTGGCAATCTTGTGAGACAATTTGAGAACCGGGCGGAATAATTTACGAGCGTGAGTCGGTATCGTACGGGTAAAGTCCAATGTCAGGCTGTGAAGGTTGGAGGCGCTGGCGACAAAGGCGTGCAACATGGCTCGGCCGACCGCAGGCATAGCAGATCGGAAGGTTGTCCGTAGTACGCCAAGGTTTCATAGGATGTGGGCGGAACCTTGAGGGTGGGGCTTGGAACGAAGGCTCAGCATGCGGCGGTGAACGGTAGGCAGGGACCTGCACATAGGAGTCAGACGTGGGCGAAGTTGGTGGCCTAGCCGTTACTTGGGCATACTTGAGAGGTGCCGTCACAGGCGGCAGCACGGGGTTGGACGGCAAGACATCAGCGACGTGTTCTTGCACGACACGGCGTATAGTAGGGGCCAAAGATGGAGCCAGTTCAGGAACTAGGCGGCCCGAGTCGAAAATGGGGAAGGAGTGAGAGTTGACGTGCGACTTCTTCACGAATAAAATCTTTGATCTGTTGATTCAGCGGGCTCCCTTCAGAAGCTGG
The DNA here is from genome assembly GCF_055883805.1 of Amblyomma maculatum. Lineage (NCBI taxonomy): Eukaryota > Metazoa > Arthropoda > Arachnida > Ixodida > Ixodidae > Amblyomma > Amblyomma maculatum. The sequence continues at coordinate 219,237,937 of NC_139344.1, read as the reverse complement.
CGAACCACCCAGGGCTAATGCGGATACGCCTTCGTCGCACACACTGGAGCGGCGCCTAGAAGCGTGCCGCTTGCGGAGCTCGTCGTAGCTCTGGCAAAGCATTACGATTTCACTAACGCTGGTGGGATCTTTCGCTACCAGCATCTGGAAGGCGTCCTCAGTAATGCCCTCGAGGATGTAGCGGATTTTGTTCACTTCCGGCATGGCCGGGTCGACTCGTTTGCAGAGATCAACGATGTCTTCTATGTAGCTGGTAAAGGTCTCATCAGCGCGCTGAACACAATCGTGTAAACGTTGTTCGGCACGAAGCTTACGCACTGCCGGGCGGCCGAACACTTCCGCGAAATTCTTTTCAAATTCCGACCAAGAAGACAGGTCAGCCTCATGGTTGCGAAACCAGAGGTTCGCCACGTCCGTCAGATAGAATATGACGTTACTGAGCTTGTATCAGTCATCCCACTTGTTGTAGCTGCTTACTCTTTCATACGATGACAGCCAGTCGTCGACATCTTGATCGGCCGTGCCACTGAAGAGGCAAGGGTCACGCTGGCGCACGATGCCAGAACACATGATCGTGGGTGGAACGGCCGGCAGTGTCGAAGTGGACTCGTCTTGCATGGCGGTCGTAGAGGGCAGTGTACGGCTTCGCAGTTTCAGTTTGGATGGGATCGTTTCCGGCACCTCCGCCAATTGTAATAGGGCGTTTATTGACGCTCAGATGGAGAGCTGTGAGGAGAGGACCTTGCAACGGCGAGCCCAACGTACTTCTTTGTCTTCGTCGCACAACGCACTGGTGCATGTCGATGGCTGAAGTGCTGACTATCACAGTACTATATATATATATATATATATATAGGTAATGTGGTATCCCTTGGAGGGGGAGGGGGTGTGATACCTTGTTTTCTCCATTTGAGCCGGGATTGACCATTATGTATAAGGTCCGCAGCTTATAATTCGGTAGAAGTGCCGGACGTATAATATATATATATATATATATATATATATATATATATATATATATATATATATATATATATATATATATATATATATATATACAGAGAGAGAGAGGCACAGCACATACGCATAATTACGTTATTCTGCAAAAACAAGTTACGCATTGAATTGAGGTATTAGCGGCTCTCCTGGATGATGAACCCGGTAGCGCCGAAGCTTCTTTCGGTGCTACAGCTTCTGGCTGGAATGACTAAGAGTGCGCTAGCGCTAAACCTAATCAAAGTAGTTTCCCCTTCTCTACTAATCGACAGGCGTCCCCCGCCTTTTCCCGTTTCCAAAAAATATTTTGTTATCATTATGCATCCTGCCTCTCTGCCCTCACTGCCCAGCACACTCCTCTGAACGCTGATGCGGTCCGTATCTCGTACCCCCTAGTAGTTTGAAATACCTACGCCGTCCTCCCCTGTCACTCGCCGTGGAAGTGAGCACTTTTGCACGTCCATTTGGTCTATTGAGAGGTCTGCGCAGTAAATTGATGGCAAGTCTTAATGCTAGGCGTATGAAAGATGTCTGCCCTTTAGCCTTCAGCCAAGCATTTGGTGTATGCCTGGTGTTATGATCGGGCTTCTAGGCGCGGTTCCCGCGGTTCTTACAGCGGTCGAGGAGTGCAGTCGAGCTGGTGCCGACGAACGCCTGATGCTGGTTACGAGCCAGGGTGCTGCACCGCATGGCTTCGGCGTACTGGGGAAAAGCCTCAACGGCGGTCAAGTCTGAGCATGAGGGTCAGGCTCCTCAGCGCCTCAACCCCCTCGCCGGCGCCGTAGAGGCACCCTCTCCTCTCCCCCTCGCAACGCGGAATATACGCGGAGGGAAACGAGTGTGATCGCTATTGGGCCTTTTGGGACGCTGAGGCTCCTGCCTCCGGATTGGACAGTTAAAATGCCAACGGCTGCAGGGCCTATAAAAGAAGGTGCCGTCGCTTGTCGGGAGAGACGTTCATGAGCGTCGTCGAGTGCACTGCTGCTCGCCTGGAGCGGACATGACGGAGTCTGCCTGGCCGTCGCTGTGAAATAAAGTTTTCATTCATTCATTGATTCATTCGAAGACAGCCGCGAGTAACTAGTAACTTTCGACCTCCGCGCCGATATTGTTGTGCCTTGTACCATGACTGTAAGTATTGTGTGAACTCATCTTTCGTTCACTTTATCTTGTGAACTCGGAGCCATAATTCCTGGACACAGACCAGAATTGTGACAGCTGGTTGGCAACGCTGGGATGGCTTCCGTCATGGAGGAAGGGAACAACTTAGGAGAGGCCCTTGCCATTCCCAATGCATTGGAGAAAGTGTGGAGGAAGTGACGTCAAAATTTAGGGTTAGCCAAGTCGGGCCATTAGCAACGGCGACGCGTTGCTATGAAAACTCGGGCCACTAGCAACAGCGTTGCTAAGGGCCCTAGGTACGTGACCGTCACAAAGAAAGGGTAAAGGAGGAGGAGAGACGTTGCAGTGTCCGGTCGCGGCGCGGCCGCGCCGGCTTCAAAAAAAAAATGACGTCAGGGCCTCTCCTAAGCTTTCCTTCCTCCATGGTTTCCATGGTGTCTTGCTCCGGTTTGTTGAGAGTATCACCTTCTTTCCTTGCGTTTTGCCAGGCTTAAAGGGGTCGTGAAACGTTTTCCGGAAATTTTGCACAGCTTGGTTAAATGAAATCCTTGTCCTGCATCATATAATATACCTCGATTCGTTTCATCGCCCGCGTTGATTTAATAGCGACAAAAACAGAATTTCGGTTTCCTAGAGTGCGTCCTCCTCAACTCAACAGATACGTCATAGCGCTAAGCCAATGAGAAGCTCCCGTTGCCGGAGCCTGCTGAGCCAAAGTTGACCGAGCTCGGTGTATTTTAGAGGTTCTAATTGTGCCCTACTCTACGCTTACACAGGGTTTTTTAATATGGCCGACACCTAGGTTCCTCCGTGGGTTCCAGCGTCGCTGTACTGCTATAGTGAACTAGAATATAGTCGCTACTGTTAAAACATGGTTACATCGTGGGCTTTTAGCCTTACGCCGACGCAACTTTTCGGGTGCCAGGTCGGCGAAGATGGAGCCTGCGAGCGACCGGTACAGTAACACTTGTGTCGAGAGGCCGCGGTAACCGCGGCACAACTCCGGCTTGCAGAAGCCCCGACCGTCAGCCTCCCGATCTCAGCCGTTTCAGAACTACGCATTGGTACGTATGTCCGATTCTTGCAGCCTAGCCTACGTTTGACCGTTGCGAGAGTGCGCAATCGCTATCCGAAACTTTCGAACAGGTGCAGCTGCGGGCGGTGCGTGCCGATGGCGACTGCTCTTGAGAGCATCTGGCGAGATCCCGGCGGCGGCTACGTAGTTGAAGCAGCCGTCTGGGTGTTACAGATCATCCGCATTTACTCCAAATGCTTCTTGATAATGGACTGCTAGTCGAGAACACAAGGTAAGAACCTTGAGCGAAAGGCGACATAACTTGAACAAGCGGCCACCTGTTTTTCATTTCCTTGAGCAAAAAAGGCTGTAATGAAATCTATTGCGGAAGGCAGTGTTAATAAAAGAAAGCTTCCCCTTTAACGTTACTTACTTGCGATCATCTACACTGTCTACAGTGTCGATATTGCGCCACGTTAGCGCGAACACATCACTGGTTTTCATATTTTTCTTGTTTTCGTAGAAGGTGCGCATGAGCATGACGTTTCACCATGCAAATTACTGGTTTGCTTAATTCCATGCACGAGTAAATGAGAAAACACGCATCATCTGATAGTGTGAACTTGCTAAATGGAAAGGGCATGCACATTGATGTGAAGTAACGGCAAAAAAAAAAACGCTGTCCTGACACATTTGCTTGTTTTATTAGCCAGGTATGACCTTCAGCAAGTGCAGCACTTCAAAACATGAATACATAAGGAATGCTACAAGAAATGCAGTAAATAAGTACAAAAGCAATCTCATTTCGAAGGACTCTGTGCTAAGTGAAATTGCATGCAGTGAAGTAGCCTGTCTCCTTAATTGAATAAAGTTTATTCACTCACTCACTGCAGAAGCCATGGGAAAATGCACTAAAAAACGACACAGAAGAGAAAAACACAGAGCAGGACTGGCTTCTGCAGACGATCACTAACTAGCCCGACAACTCTTGTTATAGCCTGTCCCCACTTGCTGCCAGAAAAATCACCATACCAGCACTCAAAGTTTTATTTGCTAGTTTTTTTTTACCCACTTGCATTAGGTGAGTGTTGTATAGCGTGCAAATATAATTAAAAAAATTGTCTGACTTCACTGATACCATCATCAACACCTCCACACAGTAAACCTCTCGAAAATGCTTTGACACTGACATTTTACATGTGCTAAAATGTGGCAACAACAACAAAAAAAAAAAAGATGTTCTTCCAAAGGCCAGTACACCGAAACTTCCTCAGCTTGAGTAAGTGTTGGAAATTTTACAGTTAGCAAATGTAGTTACAGAGTAGTTTTGCAGCACTTGCAGAAAGTTTGGCACGTGGCGTGTTGTGGGAAAACAACTGAGAGCCGTTGACAGAAGTGGACTTGTAGTTTATGGCTCCTTCGAATAGAATGACTCCATGCACAGAGCTGCTTAATGCATAAGTCGTATACTTAACATCTTCGTGCTATGCGGATGATATCAGCGTGGACATTGGCATCGGCCACAACACTAGTATAGAGGGTGTAAGACGACTACCAGGTTTTGTCAGTCAAACGCTGCATTGCCTTCAGGCATTATTTTGCTGCAGTAGCAAATTATGATTGCACTGCAGTTCTAATATTGGGTGGGTCTCATTCTCTCTCAATCGCCTGCAGCAGAATTCAAAGTTTGCCATACTTCCAGGGAGAATAAATTGACAGTGAAAGCTACACTGTACAGCTTCTGTTAGACGGGAATTAAAGGGGTCATGCAATGCCTAAAACGGGGTAAAGCAAATCGGTCGAGAGATAGGTACTCCCTCACAGGTCAATTCACCGCAAGAATTTTTTAGCTAGCTTCATTAACACCAGAGATATCGGCGATTAAAAATGGCGCTCCTCCTTGCTCCCCTCAACTCAACATTCCGAGACACCAGAAAAAAAAAAAACGAAGAAAACAGCTCGGGAACTCCGCCCCGCTAGCCCCGCCCACGAAGCGTCATCGGGTGACGCTCGGTTCTCAGACTTCCGGTCGTCGCGCCTGTTTTCCCCGAGCGTCGCCCATGCATTCACGGTCTGTCTCTGCGTTTGCATAGCTTTCAGCCTTGTCTGCTGTCTTCCTCGGCCGCCGGTGTCTTCAGTTTCTTGACCTCTCGGAATTGTGTGCGACAGCAGCCCGAACGACTCGGGTCGTTCGAGAGCGCATACCTGCAGGTGGGAGTCCACACATACCGGCGGCCGCCGCGGAGGGAGCACTTTCCTTCATATCCCTGTCCCATTCAGCGCAAATTAGCATGCACTTCTGCCGAGCACGGCTTTCTACAAGACCGCTTTCTTCTCGCGCTACCTGGGTCAGTCTCTTTGGTACCGTCTTCTGCGGTTTGACCAACGGCGGCCGGTGACCCCTCGCACAGTTGACGCGATAGCATCGACTCTGCATGGATGCTGGCAGACGATCGAGCGTGCGAGTTGCCCGCGTGCAAACATATGTCGTTGTCGCTTTTAGTCCGGAGCTGCTTTCATTATGGTCGGCGAGAGGCATCGCTTGTGCATAACGAATGGAATGTATACGCGTACGTATCACCGACGAGAGCACGGACTGATGATCGCTACAGAGTTTGGATATCGGATGACAGGTGAGCACGAATTATTCGTCCGCGAATGTTAAAATTGATATTAACAAAAAGGATAGTGTAGTGTTTTTTTTTTGTTTTTTTTTACGTCCTTTCGCATATCGTTTAGGAAGTGCTAATGCGCAACGTGCACGCGTGTTTATCTCATGTGTACGCATCGTCCGAGCCAGAATCGACGGCGCAAAACATCAGCAAAGCAGCTCGGCACATTCAGTTCGGCAGCGCAGGTTGTCACTGATTTTCGCACCGACACGCAAGAATCGCGTACATGAGCATGCGAGCGGCTACGCTAGAGACGCAGCGAAGCGGGTGATTCCAAAACGCGGTCCGCCGTGGCTTCGACGCAAATAAGGCCTAGCGACGACCAGGGAGCAGCGTACGATCGGAGTGCCGTCGGTCGCAGCGCCCGCGGACGGCATCTCTGCGGTAACCTGGCGACATCCGGTGCTGCACATAAGCGGTGCGAATTTGTGTACTTTCGCGATGAAGCTGACAGACCTTTTTTGTCGCACGTTTCATTTACACGAAGGTTGATGCTGCTTTTTTAATCGGTACGGTGTTGAATCGGACCTGCGTGCTCTTTTCGCACTGCTGCACCGACGCGCACTTTCAGTCGGACGCACATAGTTTAGGGAGTGCCAATGCGTAACGTGCACGCGTGTTTTATCTCATGTGTACGCATCGGCCGATCCAGAAACAACGGCGCAAAACATGAGCAAAGCAGCTCGCCACATGCAGTTCGGCGGCGCAGGTTGTCACTGTTTTCCGAAGCTACACGCAAGAATCGTGCACAGGAGCACGCGAGCAACTACACTAGAGACGCAGCGAAGCGGACGATTCTAAAATGCCGTCCGCCGTGGCTGCGATGCAAAAGAAACAAAGCCTAGCGCACGACCGGAGTGCCGTCGGCCGCAGCGCCCGCGCCTGGCGGCATCGGGTGCTGCACTTAAGCGGTGCGAATTTGTGTACTTTCGCGATGAAGCTGAGAGTACACCTTTTTTTGACGCACGTTCCATTTAATTATTAACTCGCCGCATAAATGGTCGATGCGGCAAAGACGAGACGGGATACAGTACGCTGCTGCGCCGTCGGTCGGTACGTAAAGTTTGATGCTGCCTATTTAATCGGTACGGTGTTGAATCGGACCAGCTAGTGCTCTTTTCGCACTCCTGCACCGACGCGCACTTTCAATCGGACGCCACCACCTTTTCGGTTAACATCGCGAACCGAAGCGGCAAGCTCGGGTTCACGCATGCATTGCAGCACTCGAGCAGACGACTTTCGCAGCTACCGGAAGTGTGTCAGTGACGTAGAGGGCGTCGCGGCTGCAGCCAATGGCAGCCTGTCGTGGCCTGTCACTCTGTGACTGGTGACGTAGGTAATCACGGCAGAATAGTCCCAAATCTCGCCGCCACGCGGAAATGATGCAGCCCGCGAATTTCAAAAAACGCTGTTTTTAAAAATTAATAATAAATCGCTGGATTTTTTCCGATGAGTTTTACTTTGCACGAATGCTCGGAAGCATTTGTTCTACACATTGAAAACGTTTGTCAGTGACCTTTCTAGCCGTTTAATGCCCCCTTTAATTGTACAGATGCATGAATAACTTTCAAATTTGTAAAAGACCTAAACCATATTTTCATTTTGCTATGCTGAAAAGTGAATATTGCTTTTTCTTTTGTCAACAGGATCACCGCTACATCTTCTACAGCCAGCTTGCGCACTGGCTTTAGGGATGCCTCGGCAGACATCACAGTAAAGTCCTCCCTATTTGTGATGCAAGCCAAATAAGGCAAAGGTTTCCATCTGACAGTTACACTGGTTTCCAGTTTGCACAAGGTTTGTAGAGTCATCACCTTATTCATTCTCAAACAAGCCGGAAAACATGAGAAGAGAGAGAGACAGCTGGACTAATAACTGGAATTTTACTAAAGGATAGAGGCAAAAGAAGACTTGCATAGAGATGCACATGTAAAAAAGGCCCCAAAAGACTGTTGACTGATTTCTTAGCCACACACACGTCCTTAGCCTTTGCAGTATAGTGTGCCTTTGGATTTGGATCTGTGGCTTCCCTTTTGTAACGAGTGGTTCTTGGCCATAAGGAATTTGCTTTTTTTAGATGATTTTTTAGACCCTTTCTGCTTTCCACGCTTTCACTGCATTGGGGGTTTTTCGTGCACGTGCATTGCTGTGCGAATCTTCTTTTGCCTCTTTCCTTCAGTAACATTTCAGTTGTTAGTCAAACTTTGTATTGTGCTCTTCTCACGTGTTTCGTCTTCTGGCTGGCTTTAAGATGAATTGGTACCAACTCAGCCTCTTGTTAGTCTTGTTGTTATCACTAGCCTGACTGCACCCACTGCTGGGCAAATGCCTCTCCCATATCCATCCGAATAACCCGATCCTGTGCCAGGTGCATGATTCTCGCAAACTTCCCAATTTCATCTGCTTGCCCGAGTTTCTGCCGCCACCTGCTACACTTTCCTTCCCTTGGAATCTAAAAGACATATACAGGCTCACTTAGAATGAATTTTGTGTACTCACTCCCTTCTTTACCTTTTACGGGTAGAATTTTTCTTTTTTTGGAACTGACTGCAGATACATCATAATGGGGGAGGCATCATAATAGATGCCTCTCCCATATCCATTCAAATAACCCGATCCTCTGTCAGCTGCATCCATATGATCCCCGCAGACTTCCTAATCTCATCTGTCTGCCCGAATTTCTCTCGCCCCCTGCTACGCTTGCCTTCCCTTGGAATCTACAAGACATATATAGGCTCACTTAGAATGAATTTTGTGTACTCAATCTCTAACTATACCTTTGTCGGATGCATTTTTTTTTATTTAGCACTGACCTCAACACATCATGATTGTGAAGCTGTATATACACATTTGAATATTTAGGAGAGAGGAAGACAGCGAAGAAGCATGAATAAAAGATGTCTTGCTCTAGGTCAACTTCCTTCTAGCCTAAAAATTTTGTATACACTGATGAACCTGCTGCCAACCAATAAATTAGTTTGAAAGCAACATGTCTTTCTTTAACACTCATTTGGTAACATTAGATAATGCCCAAATGTGCTACAAAGTGGTGGTCCTTGTGGCACTGACAAACCTAGATTTTCTAGTTGCCGCGTTCACCTTTACACGGCCTCGAAAAATAGTGGCTCATGGGGAATAGAAAAATCAAACGGTTTTCTGCAAAAGCTGCTTTGAAAGGTGGCCACTGTTTGCAGAATTTTGCAGTCTTATTCAGAAGCAAGCCAACATAATCTGCAATCTGTAGGCATGCATACAATAATATGTGCCTTATACTTTGAAATGTACCAGACTTTAACCAGTCAAAAAACAGCGTGCTGAAAAGGTATGTATAGTAAAGCCTCCTTCGTTGATGATACCCATAGTTTGCATGGAAACATCTGCACTAGAACCTGCATGACGTGTAGTTAATTGGCCTTCTGGTTGAATATGCCACCAAAATGCTGGTAATACAATGAACTTCGTCGGTACTGGGGTCAAGTATGGAAATATAAAGTTGGGATGATTTAATTGTGAAATCTTTTCCTGCTGAATTCACTGCAGGCTAGAATGTAACAGGATAAATGGGCAGCTGTAGACGTAAGGGCAGCCCACATTGTCACGGCATATTATGCGTCCTAGTGCACATATCTACATACCGTGCATGTTTTGCTAGTAAACAATGTAACCACAGATTTGCGAAGCTCCAAGAATGCTACACTGATGCTGTCTGAGTAGCTGCTTCCCAGTAGGAAAAAACTACAGAAACTTTTCTGATGTTACAACAGAATTTCGGTGCGGTTTTTGACGGGAAACCTGTTGTGACAACCGAACATTCTGTCGTAACATCAGAAATCTCTAGTTACAACAGAAAAGTGCTACAGAACAACAGACAACAGAAATATACTACAGAAAAACTACAGAACTACAGAGAAGTACTACAGAACTACAGAAAAATCTGATGGTTACGACAGAACTACAGGATATTTTGTCGTGTTTTTGACAAAGTTCTGTAGTTTTTTTTCGACTGGGTTGTGTCGCTGAATATTGTGAAAGCCTTTTGATGGAACGAAGACTGCTTGGTGAATACTTATGCAGAGTGAGGTTGGTCAGGAGAGCAGGTGATATGTACACCTTCGCAATTTAACCATACAAGTACAGACTGTATGATACTCATTTTGAAAATTATAAGGGAAGGAATTGAACTAAAGACTTCGCGGTTCGACAGTCCAAACTTCTGCTACATGTGCTTTGGGCTGTGTTTGCTAGCCCGCTTGCAATCTGATCGCCCGAGCCAGGAAAATGGCACACACCCATATGAGCACCACTGCCAGTACTCTTTAACATGTACACAGAAGTGCAGGCGCCTGGGATAAACCTTGGCTGCCGCAATGCACCTCAAACAATGGCATGTTAGTCAGAATAGCAGGTTGGGCTTGTTGGTTTTCCATCCTGAGATCTTTTCCGTATGCGATGCCATCTTTTCCGTAATGCGATGCGACCGGGTTGACATGCAAGGAGAAAGTCGACTTACCCCTCTCAATCCAGACCTGCTTGGCGCATTAATGGGATGCGCTTTCCTAGCGCATTACCCCTGATTACATGAATGCGATGCACTAGGAACCGGGTGCGATGCGATGCGCTAGCTGTCGCATTCATGTAAACACGGCTAATGGCTTGCCCGTCACCCGAGGGTGCATAGTACGTCTTCAGACGCGCGGCGCTGTCGAGGCAGTGCGTTAGTTTGCTCGTCCTACGGAGGGATATTCGCGGCCGACGAAGAGCATAGCTTTTCAGGCAGCTTTTCAATCAGGGCTCCTGTGACGGCTCGTGCACCTGCACGTGTCGTTCAGTGGCTTATGGACAGCCACCTGTAATCTCGACCTGCGCACGTGCGTGAGGCGCGGACGCCGGTCAGTGACTCATGAACATTGCTGACCGCGCCACACCTGCGTAGAGTGGCCCAACCCCGAGCATGGCCATACACGTGCTCGAGTATGACTCATAGAAAGCCACCAACTGCTCCCCCCCCCCTGGAAAAAGGCATGGAGCGAAAGGGCTGAAAAAGAGGAGGCGAACGGGAGCGGGCGCAGGATCGCAAGCAGTGGACGAGGCGGTCGGACAGGAGACGAGCAGGGCAGAAGATTGGGGCTGCGCTACTACTTGCGTGCCTGGGGCCCAGCCGTCGATCAAAGTTCGGTCCTTGTCATCCTGCCTTGACAACCCATCCCCCCCTCCAGCTGGCAACCAGGAAGCAGCGGCAGTTCTGAGCAATCCACTACCTGGCCGGGACAAACGCCCAACGCAGCGACGCATCCCAGTGACGACGAGCCCTAAGCGAAACTGAGCCAGTTGCCTTAATTAAATATGTTTAAAATTATATCCCGAGTCTCTGCCTCCATCTCCTTATGCCCAGTGTGGACCCAAGACCGCTTTAAATAACTCGAGTCATCACATTTGTGTCAGAAATGTGGTCCCCACTTAAATAATTGAGCAAAAGCTGGATTGTACCCCAGCGAGAAGAGCTTGAGGCATTGACAGTTTGTTGAAATGGAAAGAGCCCAGTCGAGTGCACAGCCCTTTGGGACAAGCGTATTTGCTTTAGCCAGCATGATAGAGAAATTAACTGGTGACGATAAAGGGCCGCCTATCACAGAACTTTTTTTATTTCTTAGAACAAGTAGGAAAGGTGGGCGGTTTAACTGAAGAACAACAGCTGGGGATGGCGAAATATCGAATGTCCGGAGCAGCACATGATTTTGTCTGGAGAGGTGAGGGGATAAGGAACGCGAGAGCATTCACTGAATTTAAGACACTAGTATTCAAACACTTTGACAGGGATCCTCCCATTGTAAAGCTCCGGCGGTTTCTCGACGCTAGACAAAAGCCGGTAGGAGACGCACGCGCGTTTGCTTCCCGCCTTCGTTTCCTTGGTAATGACACTCTAACACGAGAGCCAGGGCCTGATAGTGCTAAGCAAAAGCACGCCAAAGAGCTACTTCAATTGAGCATATGAAGTGCCAGTTTATCACCGGGCTGAGGGATCCAGTGCGCAGGTTTGTCCTGTCGAAGGCGCCAGCTACTTTTGAAGGGGCTGTTGAGGCAGCCGTAGACGAAGAGCGCAACGAGTTGTTGGTCTGCAGTGAGGAAAAAGTCAGGTTGGTAGCAGAGCCAAGAGGCGTAAGCGCAGACGCAAGTGTAACCCTGCTAGCCGATAGGCTAGTCCGACTGGAGGCTCTCCTTGCGGAAGGAGTAGCATCAAACAAGAGATGCGTTTTCCGGAATCGTGAAAGGCATGTTCGTTGCTATGGTTGTCGCGGTTACAGGTACATTGCTAGAAACTGAGTTTGATCGGACAAATGAGCAACAGCTTACTCTGACGAGGACGGAGCAAAAAACTAATGTCTCAAAAACGCGTAGAGTCCCCCGCAGCCAAGTCGGTTGCGGGGAAGAGCCCGAATAGCTGTGATATTGTAACCGTGTTCGGAGAGTCCTGCCTAATTGCCAACTTTGTGGTGAATGGGGTTACCTGCAATCTGTTGGTCGACTCTGGCTTCAGGATACCACTCATAAACCAAAAGATTTTCGATGTGCTGACGAGGAAGGGAGATAGGCAGGTGCATGAAGCCCGACAATATTCTAATATAAGGTTTGTGGGGATCACAGGGGCGTTCTCGGAACTGGGGGCCTGTACTTTTTCCGATTTTCTATCGGAAATGAGAGCTTTGACCATCCCAGCTACATTTGTTCCAACGCTGTGTCGCTACCGGATGAGATGGCGGGTCTTGTTGGTCAGGACATGCTGCGACAACAAGGCATCGACCTCATACTAAGTCAGAACTGCCTTTCCTATCGCGGAAATCTGATATCATTGGAAAATCTAGAAGCTAAGTATGTTGCACGGGTGGACTATGCGAAGCAGCGCGCAGAAGACTCGCCAAAACACGCGGGAGTTAGTGTTCGGACAACCAGAGAAACAGTGGTGCCACCTCGGTCAGAGATTATATGTGTGGGCGCGGATTCGGCTCATATTAATGAGGAGCACATAAGGGTGCTTGAACCTATAGAATGGCTCGCAGTAGGACTGAGTGTGGCGGGCTGTGTTGTCACTGTAGGGTCAAAGAAAAGGATTTCTGTCCGTTTGTGTAACTACTCGCAAGAAGAGATCCGCCTGCCGAAAAACAAAAACGTAACTACATTTACCACGGCTGAGGTGGATGAGACGGCTGCCGCAGTTTGCTCGACAAGGCTCGTCAGTGAAGGGAAAGATAAAGAAGCGATCCCCATTTCGATGTCTCCCACATATCGAGAGCCAACATCGAGAAAGAGTTGAGAGTCTCTTACGTCGTTACTCTGATGTATTCGCTGCATCAAAGCCGGACTTGGAAAGATGTGGAGTGATTAAGCACCGAATTTTCACCGGCGACTCACCGCCAGTGTACCAACTGGCCTATTGAATTCCTTACTCTCAAAGAGAACAAATGGATAGGCAGGTCCAGGAGTTGATCGAAAAAGGCATTGTTGAGCACTCCAAATTTCAGTGTGGAGCGCAGGTGCTTCTAGCTGAGAAACCCGACGGTTCATTTCAATTTGTAATACTTTACCGGCGGTTGAATTCCGTTACCAGGATAGACCCCTACCCCCTGCCACAAGTACAGGAAACCCTCGCGCAGTTAGGGTCAGTCAAATGGTTTACGGTTGTCGACCTTGAATCAGGGTTTTGGCAGATCGAAATGGACCCGCAGGATGTCGAGAAAACCGCATTTAACACCCCATCTGGCCATTTTCAGTGGAGACGCATACCGATGGGACTTGCTAACAGCCCTGCCGTCTGGCAGAGAATCGCGGACGTAATCTTTGCTGGTATACTAGGAAAGAGGTGCTTCGTCTACATGGACGATATCATCATTTAGAGCAGCACATTTGCTGAGCACTTGGAGGCAGTCGAGGAGGTGCTGATCAGATTGCGAGCCGCTGACTTAAAATTGAAACCTTCGAAGTGGCAGCTTCTCCAGCCGCAGGTCAGATACCATGAAGATATTGTTTCTGCGGATGGAGTAAAACCCGAACCAGGTAAACTAAGTAGCGTCTGTGACTTCCCGAAACCAACCGGAGTTCGAGGTGTGCGCGAGTTTCTTGGTTTAGTCGGATATTACAGAAGACATGTTCGAGACTTTTCCAGAATTGCGAAGCCATTGACTGAATTAACTGCAAAAAACACCGAATTCCTATGGACGGACGAGACACAGACGGCGTTCGGGGAGCTAAAAGAAAAACTAGTAACGGCCCCTTTGCTGAGATACCCTCACTTTAGCGGACCCACTGGTGACCGATGCCTCCAAGTTTGCCGCAGGTGCAGTGCTATTTCAGAACTTTGACAGCAGGGAACACCCAATCGCGTTCGCAAGCTGGCAATTCAGCCCAGTCGAGCAGCGTTACAGTGCCACTGAGCGCGAGAGTCTTGAGGTAGTTTGGGCCGTGCGGCACTTTCGGTGCTCTTTACGGTCGCAGGTTCACACTAGTGACTGACTGCCAGCCCCTTAAGTGGCTGCTAAATGTGAAACACCCAAGCTCGCGCCTCGCGCGATGGAACCTACAGCTTCAGGAATACGATTTTGAGATTGAGCACAAACCAGGTAAGGCGCGCACTAACGCAGATGCATTAATTAGAAATTTGGTTCGTACCATCAGTGATTTTTGTCCAGCCATAAACATGGAAGATCTCCGCACTCAACAGCGAAATGACAAAGCACTCGAAAAATTCTTTCGTGCTGCTTCGGGGGCGATCACCCAGGACCCGGACAATGCTTATTTGATGGACAACCAAGAGACACTGCGAAAGCGCACACGGCCTACTCGGTCAGGAAGAAAGGCTGGCCAGGTATGGGGAAGGATTGCGGTGCCAAGGTCACCAGTACCCCACATATTGAGGGCTTTTCACGATGCTCCGTACGCGGGCCACTGTGGAGTAGCTAAGACACGGAGAAAGCTGGAGCGCTACTACTATTGGCAAAGCATGCGTTCTGACGTGCGAGACTACTGCGCTAACTGCCAATCTTGCCTAGAAAGAAAGACCCCGAAAAACCGATTGCATGCTCTCCTTCAGGACTTTGAGGAGGTCTCGACACTTTTTAAAGACTGGGAATGGATATCATGGTCCCACTTCCAACAACGACGACATGAAACAAATATTCACTGGTGTGTGTGGATCACTTGACGAAATACGCTGAAATAATGCCACTGCCTGACCAGAAAGCAGAAACCATGGCGCGCCCCTTTGTAGAAGCGGTCGTTTTGCGGCACGGCGTTCCAAGGCAGCTGTTAACGGATCAAGGGTGAAATTTTCTCTCGAGATTGATGAAAGATGTCTATCGACTTCTTGGGATTGACAAAAGGTAGACAACCCCTTAACGCCCGGCTTGTAATGGCGCTGTGGAGAGGCTTAACCAAACCGCAAGCAAACTGTTATCCCACTACGTTTCGCGAAATTAACGTGATTGGGATTTATGGATACCGTTTTCTGCCTTCGCGTATAACACGGCGGTACATGAGAGCTCCGGTGACTCCTTTCTACCTTTTATTTGGCCGCGACCCAGACACGCCAAATGCGGTGGTTGACGGAGAGCGACGGATGACATACGGGTCGCTGGAGGATTGTCGAGCAGAACTGACGTCTAGATTGCAGGTGGCTCATGACGTGCCAGTGGAAGCATTACGAGAAGCAGCAGAAGGAGGAAACGGCAGTACGACACCAGGGCTATAGGCGGTTCCATTCAGGGTGGGAGACCGCGTATACCTAGAGTGCGTGCAGGTAAAGGCAGGACTCGCCCGTAAGTTGACCACTAAATGGAAATGACGGACAATACCGCATAGTAGAGCAGCTCTCGGCAATCAATTTCAGGATTCAGGAGATCGCAGGGGCATCGAAGGCTGTGGTTCACGCTTACCGACTAAAGCAAGCATCAGCCTACTCCTTTCTTGCTGACATGGTTGCCTCACGGAAACAAGAGGGGGAGAACGACCAGCGTACTGTCCCTGTCATTATTAAAAACAACCCTGCATTAAAGCACAGGGGCAAGAGCAGCCGGTGTGAAAACTTTAGTCCCTTTGATTAACTGGAAAACTTTCTGCAGTCGCTGCTCGGTGGCGCCCTTCTAGAGGAGAAGGCATTGCAATCGGCCGAAACTTACGCAGATAACATTGCAACAAGCAACGCCAGCTGACCTGGTTCCCGCTCTCTCTCTCCTTCCAGCTGCTAGGTACCACATCGTAACAGAGTGGTTGGCGCGAAAGTCCCTAGCTAAAAGCTACAAAGGATGAAACAACTAAGCTGTTTCTTGAAAAAAAAAATTCTTTTTGTTTTGTACCTAATGCTCGCATTGATTTTAGTCGAATTTTCCGTTGTTCGTTTTCGAAGTTTATGCACATAGTGTTCAGTTTTACCTCATTGTGCACTCGAAGGGTATTTACAGTGAAGAATACTTTTCAAACCATGCGCTGGCTCAGTGCTCGTGATGAAGAAAACAGTGACATTAGTGAAATCATACCAGAAAGGGTGGATGTGTGCGTGTGTGCGTGTGTGTGCAAGGGGGACTCCTAATGCTCGGTGAACATTATTTCTTAGAAGGAGCGGATGTGACGGCTCGTGCACTTGCGTGTGCCGGTTAGTGACTTATGGAAAGCATCCTGCAATCTCGACCTGTGCGCGTGCGCGAGGCGCGGATGCCGGTCAGTGACTCATGAAGATTGTTTACCGCGCCACACCTGCGTCGAGTGGTCCAACCCTGGGCATGGCCATACACGTGCGTGAGACGCCGGTCACTGACTTATGGAAATCCACCAAATGCTCCCCACCTGTGAAAAAAGGCGTGGAGCGAAAGGTATTAAGAAGAAGAGGCGAACGGGAGAGCGGGGACAGGATCGCAAGCAGTGGACGAGACGGTCGGACAGCAGACGAGCAGGGCAGAGGACTGGGGCTGCGCCACTACCTTCGAGCCCGGGGACCAGCCGCCATTCAAAGTTCGGCCCCTGTCATCCTGCCTCCACACCGGACAACTCATCCCCCCCTCCAGCCGGAAACCAGGAAGCAGCGGCAGCCGTCGGCAATCCACTACCTGGCCGTAAAAAACACCCAGCCCTTCTTCGAAGCCCGTGCAGCACTCCAACGCAAAGACGCATCCCAGTGACGACGAGCCGTAAGCGAGACTGAGCCAGTTGCCTTAATTAAATAAGTTTAAAATTATATCCCGGGTCTATGCCTCCATCTCCTTATGCCCGGTGTGGACCTAGGACCTTTTTAAATAACTCGAGTCATCACACTCCCAGCGTGTTTGGAAGTGCACGCAGCATTTGTTTCTGGAGAGTTGAATTCAGTGTGCATGAGCTGCAATGGGCTGCGAAGCAGCACAATGTTTTCACCGGTCGCCCCCAAGCCCAATGAAGGCCAGAGGCATGCTCGTAGGAGTTGGCTGCTTTTACTTTTTCCCGCAATATGATTTGATGTCTGTCAAAGCCCGGCAATAAAAAAGTGTCTAAAAGCCTGGGAATAAAAAAAAAAAGGCCAAATGGCAAAGGCCGAGCGTAGATTTCACACCAAAAAATAAACCGAAGTATTCACACCATTTTTCGCAGACTATGTCATGTTCTGCGAAACCTCTACGTCACCAGCAGCAAATTTTGTTCTAATAACGTTGACCAGCAGCAACTGTTGCCAGATGCAAAAGCATTTTCGGCAATTTTTCACAGCTTCTTTTTTCGTCCAGCTCACAAAACTGGTTCCACTACGCCGTTAACATCGAGCACGCTTGCGAAAATTGTTTAGAAGACTTTAAATGAGAAATTCAGCATGTTGCACATTTCAGAACGCAGTTTTCGAGGCAAAAGTTCACCTTAATCTCGTCCCAATACGCCACCTGCGCTGCTTCGAGTGGAGGAGGTATTTTCGAGAAGAACTTGTCGGAGGATACGCCGAGGGACGTTCATAAATCAGAATCGGCCCTGGAGTTGAGGAACGGCTGTTTTCTCCACTCCACGAAGTGGATGCGGAGCGTCGAGTCGAGGCGCGTTTGTGAATACGGGCGTTAGAGCCTCGGCTTGCAGACACCTCCCTTCTGGACAGGACCGGAGACCAGTCCAGCTAAATCGGCCGCTTCAAGGGACACCGAGGTTGCGGGACTCCTTTCAAGGCCTCTTCGGACGACAGACGAGCTGTTAGGATCGGGCTTCCAGCCGCGGTTTCCGCGGCTCCTGCAGCAGTCGACGACTGGAACCGAGCGGGTGCCGACGAGCGCCTTATGCCCCTTCCGAGCCAACGTACTGCGCCGCATAGCTTCGGCGCGCTGAGGAGAAGCCTCAGCGCCGGGCAAGTTTGGGCATGAGGACCACTATCCTCGGCGCCTCAACCCACCGCCGACGCCGCATTAAGGCCGTTTCACATTATGCGATTCTCACTGGACAGTGCCAGTACTGTGGGGAGGTGGCTTACACCTACCACATGGTATGGGCCTGCCAACAAAGCCCATCCCTTTCCTCCATCCCTAACCCTTCCCGGCAGGACTGGAAGGCGACCCTGCTCGGCTGCTGCGAACTACTTGCCCAAAGGGCCTTAACGCGGCGTGCGCGGGCGGCGGCAACCGCCAATGGGGTCCCTGACTAGGGTCTCCACCCAGTATTATAAGGCCGAAGCCCTTAAGGCTCCGTTTCAAACTTCCCAATATGAAATAAACGTTTTCACCACCACCACCGCCGCAGCATTGTGTGATTTCAGCCGCACAGCGACAGAAGGGCACGCCGCTTCCGTCGCAGAACGTCTGCGACAGACTCCCAACATGTTGGTCTCACGCCGCTCCTGTTGCAGCGATCGTTGCAAACGAGACGGCCGCCAGCCTATGGAATCGCGCCTGATGTGACTTGTACGTAGTTGCGTAGAAAACGAAAAAGTTAAAAATGTCTATTTTGCATAAAGTGTTTTATATTTTGATAAAAAACGTAAATTAAATACTACATTTATTCTTACGCGTGTTCTACCTTTATTGTTGGTAAAATATGATGGTGCCGCCGCTCGTGCCGCACCGACAGAAATCGCTAATGTCGCAAGCATGTGAAAGGACTGTTGAGATTTGCGCCGCAATGACACTGCGACTTTACCGAAATTTTTCTTGCGCGTCGCATCATGTGAAACAGCCTTTAGGCGCTCTCCCCTCCCCCTTGCAACGTGGAAGATACACGGCGTGAAAAGAAGAGACAGCCGCCGGCTGCTGCCTCCGGACTGGACAGTTCAAGTGCCAGTGGCTTCCGGGCGTATAAAAGAACGCGCCGCCGCTTGTCGGGAGAGACCTTAGTGAACGTCTTCGAGTGCAGTGCGGCTCGCCTGAAGCTGTAGTCTCCCTGGCTGTCGCTGTGCGAAGACAGTCGCGAGCAGCCAGTAACTTTCGGCTCCCGTGCCAATATTGTTGTACCTTGTACCATGACTGTAAGTATTGTGTAATAGTACTGAGAGTTGAGCTAGTTAGTGCATCATTTTTTTTTTTAATGCACAGCTCAACAAACATAGGACAAGCGAGTAGACGGGAACAGCGCTGTTCCCGTCTACTCGCTTGTCCCACGTTTGTTGCGCTGTGTATTTTTATAAAATATTGTGTAAATTCCCCTTTCGTTCACCTCATCTTGTGGACTCGGAGCCTCAATACCCGGGCACGGACGAGAATCGTGACGCTGGCTTTGGGGGAAATGTGCTTTGGGTTGGGCAACGGTACCTGATGGATGCGGGTATCTTTCGGGCTTGCTAAGCTGATGATCGAGTTCGCATATTGAAAAGGAAGGGAATCTTGCGATTGTAGTTTGTCTTGTAGGCTTATATTTCTAGTTTCATTTATGCAATGCGAATCTGCTGGTATGCACTGTAATTCCGGTGCTACACTTGTCATTTCTGAACACGAAACGGTACAATCGTGTAAAACGAAAATTTAAAAATAAAAATAATTGTAAGACGTCTTAGGGCAATTTTAATCTTTTTGTAACGCATACTGCTTCTACGGTAGGTGCTTCCAAGTTTCATTAAGCTTTGGTTTGGTTTGGTTCGTACGATTTAACAAGATTCAGACTGCGAAGGACGTCGTAGCGGAGGCCTCCGGAAATTCGACCGCGTGAGGTTCTTTAACGTACACTGACATCACGCAGTAGAGGGGGCCTTGCTTTTCGCCTCCATATAAAAGCGGCTGTCGAAGCCTAGATTGACCTTGCGTCCTTCTATTGTCAGTCGAAACATTCTGGTTCTTGTTTCTGAAGTCTCAAGTGGACGAAACTACCCTGGAGCCAACGGGTAGTTTACGCTGAAACAAAGGCCATCCAGCGCGGCACGGTAATTGAAGCAGCGAAATTTTTCATCGAACGCATCGTCCTGAGGCACGGCGCCCCGACAGTTATAATAACGGACCGAGGCACTGCTTTCACTGCCAAGCTACTGGAATCTGTCATGCAGCTGAGCGGCACCACCTATCGCAGGTCAAAGTGCTCCTGCAGTAAAGTTACAAAGAGCGGTAAATCTAATTAAACAGTTCCACGTAGTTATCATGCTAGTGCTGAAAGAAGAACTGCAGCAGCAGCAGCTGAAAAAGTGCCGCGCGGGAGGATGCCTACGCTTGCATAATTTATCCAGTTGCCACTTAGCTACAGGCGGGTGCACGGCATACACCCCCACGGGCCACCGTCGTCTCAAAGAGGCTGCAATGCTCCAAGCAACTGCGATCTGGAACAAGAGTAGTAGTCATGCATGCAATTTTTTTTATTCATTTAACTCAAAAAAAGAGGCGCCAATGAAGTCTTTGTTTAGGGTGTGCGACACAAAATTCACAGCGTCCTGCACCGGGGGCGGTCCCTCGCTGCTGTTACGTACCCTACGTCACATGACGCCACCGCTAGACTGAGCGCGCGTCGGGCTGCCATAGAGAAACATACTTACGTAAAGACCGGACACTCGAGCCGTTTCGCGGCCGAGCTGGTAAGGGTCTGACCACCCGTGAGGTGGCGTAGCGATGCTGGCTTCCACTTCACCTCAAAGGTAGACAGCTTATCATACATACACCGCATTGCATCTACGCTTCCACTTTCCTTACCCATTCCACATAAACGTTGATGCTACGCCGGTCATGTGCCGCTCGGTACGGCCACCTCACCGCGCTTTTCAATGCGTCGTCTCGTTTTGACGGTAACTTGTTTCATTTTGCCTGCAGATTTATTTTGGTGCTTCTTGAGCAAAGAATGCTTTAAGTAAGTCGTTTGTTGCGCTGCGTGAGCGTATTTTTTCCATGTAACATATAATATGAGCCATGACGCCCTTTTAACGTGCAGTGTGTAGCTACTGTTTGTTTTTTTATCGTGTTTTTATATGAAGAACATGTACTTCCTTCCATTGCGTAATTTTCTAAAGCAACCCGTAACACCTACGGTTTAAAACACAGAATTTATCGGTGGCTCACATGTCTCATAACACAGACAATTATTCGGCACTACAAGAACACTGTATTGCGCATTTGAGGTCGTCTTGTGAATGATGTTTACTTCGCTGCATTTGCACAATGCATGTGCTTTTTTTGAAGGTTATTAAGCACCATTTCTGCCTGCCGAGTGCCTTGTCATGGCTATAACATCCTCGTCGTGGTCTCAAAAGCGCTGCTGCCTGTTCGTGGCCTGCATGTTTGAAGACATCTACTGCTATTAGCCGCCTACAGTGGGCTCCATATAGTGCCTTTGTCACACGGGCAGAGGGCAGTTTTGATAGCTATCAGAAGTATAAGCATATAATTGGGATGCTATTATGTATTCAGTGTGTTGTGTTTAAATGTTTGAACAGCATATATTGCTCTAGGTGGAAGAATAGAAGTTCCGCGTTGGCTGGAGCTGAATTTATTCCTCCTTGTGTCTAGCCGTTCACAACTCCTTTTGTGTTGCTCTCACTGGTGACATTTTGGAGGAAAAACACGCGGCGGGTATGCGCATTTTTTCTTTTCTGCGTGACACTGTGCAGCGTGCTTTACCGTGCCTTCTTTCTTATTACTTTTCGTGATTTTTGCATTTTCTAAAATGTGTGTTCCAGTATTCTTTTTGTACAATTCAAAATAAAAACAAGAGAAATAAACTTTTTGCGTGGAACCCATGCCTCCTATGTGTTCAACTGAGCAAACCGGCTAAATCACACCAAACAAGTATACAATAAGAACAGCCTCTATCGTAATATTCCAACATGCATGAACAAAGTAAACTGCGCTCAGGTTCTTCGAGAACCTTGTTATTTCCAGTTAAAAGGATGCGATCCGCGAATTTATTACGTCTGTATGCATGGCATCATTAAAGAGCTTACGCGCCACTATAGATGTTGTAGTTAAATATTTTAACAGCCAAAAGTAAAACAGAATCGAAAGCATTGCTATCGAAACCAAAACCGAAACAGAGCAAAAGCACGCGCCTAAAATCTCGGAGGACGTAATTAGCGGTCTGACCAGCCGCTCGGGGCGCTGGCGGCAGTGCAGTAGCTCGGCCGCAGAGCCCTATGGAAGTGTCCGCTCTTTACGTAAGTATGTTTCTCTATGCTGTTGCGAGAGTTGTCACTTGTCGGCCGTGTGGTGCGGAGGCGTGTTCCATCGCTCCTCCGATTGCACGTGGCTACCGGAAACGGACGGAATGGCGACAGCGGGAGCTTCCGAAGCGTCAAATAGATGAGTTCTTTCTTTTATTAACTTTATTTCGTTTTCAGCTAGTTAGGTTAGGTTCAGCATAAAGAATAGATTTTAGCTCTTTGTCCTAGCGGCCTGGTTTTTCGTGCCGGCAGCTAGGTTTTTCTCGGCGCTCATTCATACTTTTTTTTCTAGGCTATTGGCATTCGCAGAATTGATTTTAATGCGTGTTTGCTAGTCGTTTCTTGTGTCTTCTTTTGGCAATTTGTATATTCTGAGAATTCGTAATAGATATAGTTCTGTCGATGCATGCTTAAGATGTGCAATCAAAAGAAGGTAAAGTGTGCTCAGTGTGAGGCGCAGGTTAATCTCAAGGAAGCGTGTTTTGACTCTAGGTGAAGCGGAAGGCAGCGACTTTTTGTGTCGGTGTTGCGTGCTGAGTGCGCGTTTAGATAGATTTGATCAAGAAAGGGGCAGTTTAGTGTCTCGTGTCGATGATTTAGAAAATGAAGTACGTTCGTTAAGGGCGGAAAATCAGAAACTGCTTGGACAGCTTCCTCAAGTTGAAAAAAAAGTGGCCGACTTTATCCTTGGAACCAACGAGGACGAACATTCCAGTGCAGGCCATGTGGCTGGGGCCAGCACTGGCATGGAAGGCATAAGCAAAGTAGGTCAGGCGGATCCGAACCGACAGAGTTATTTAGAAGCAGCTACTAAGAAGCCGGAAAAAAAAAAACGAAGAAGTAAGGAAGAATGAAAATCCCAGAGATAAGGACACAGATAACCGAAAGCAGGAGCCAACAGTTGGGAGAGGGAGAGAGAAGGCCCAGGTGCTTATCGCCGGAGATTCTAACATGAGCAGGTGCAAGCGAGATATCGTGGAACGTGTAAAGGGTGATAAGAGAAAGTTAGTTGGAGCCTTCCCAGGGAGCACAATGAGGGCAGTGCTGAAAGAGAGTAAAAATAGGCTGTTGAAGAATTCCGCAGAGCTCAGTACGGTAATAGTAGCCGCGGGGCTAAACGATGTCCTAAATGGTGACGCTGCAGGAGTGGTGGAAAGTTTAGCTAAGGGAGTTGACGAGATCAGGGAGATAGAACAGCAAGTGCAGATAGTTGTATGCACAGTACCGGAGGTGCTAGGATTGAACGGAAAGCTGGAAAAGGACGTGGTGACAGTAAATCAAGACATAAGAAAGTTAAGCCTGGAGAAGCGTTTCGAAGTGCTTGAGGTAAACAGGGAGGTACATAAAGCAGGTTTTGGTAGGGCTTTTCAGCGAGATGGCATTCATTTTAACAGAAGGGTGGGAGCAGAGATCGGCTGGCGCCTGGCATTTAGGGCTGTAGCTTTTTTAGGGGGTCCGCGAGGACTCCGTGCACAGAGGTAGTTAGAAGTGAAGCAGAAGAAAGTGTCATAACGAAGGCTGAGCCCTAAAAAATGGCAAGGAATAGGTCGAGAAAGAAAAGTACAAAAAAGACATTTAACACTAGGATCAGCTACATAAACATGCAAGGAGGTAGAAAAAGAGCGAAATGGCTAGCGATAGAAAAGCAGTTGAAGAATCACGAAATAGGTGTGTACGCTCTTTGCTAAACTCATCTCAGGGATCTAGAAGATCCGCCGTTTATAGAAGGCTACGTCTGGGAAGGGTGCAACAGTACGGAAAAAAAGGGTGGAGGGGTAGGTATGTTGATACACAGGGAACAAATTGGCAAAGAATTAAATCACCTTGTAAAGAACATATCCGGGTTTCAGGAACAATTGCCGGCATGAGGACATGACTAGGGGTAGTTTATTTAGGAACAGGACATCAATGCAGGCAAGAAAACAAGGATCTTGTTGAATGTCTCAGTGACGATATAAGCAAGTTTTGAAACGGAGCCAATATTATTCTACTGGGGGACATGAACGGCGACATCGACGATCTGGATGGATACATGGATTGTAACGGGAAGGTAATGCTAGATTTCTGTGAGCGACATGATTTAGTTATAGTAAATAGAGACACAGAATGGTGAAGGCCAAATCACGTGGGAATTCCGCAACAGGCAGACGACCATTGACTACTGTCTAATGTCGCAGGAAATTTATAGCAAGGTCAGAAAAATGGAAATAGATGAAGAAGGGGAGTGTAGTCTTGGAAGTGATCATAAACGTATTAGTCTGCAGATGGGGCCCTTGATGAAAAGAGAAATGGAACTTAGACAAAACTTAAAACGCAAACTTAAACGACGATCAAATAGCGCAGATAGCAGCAGACATAACGGAAGCAATAGAGAAAAGCTCCATGGAAGACTGGGATTATGAACAGGTAGAACTACTCATAAGGAAGAAAATTAAGGAGGTTAAAGTAACAAACCGCTGGAATGGAAAGAGGAAGCCACGGAGCTGGTGGAATAAGGAAGTCAGGGAAGCTATTGAACAACGACGGGCTGCTTCAAGGGAACACCGAGTGGCAAAGAAAGCACAGGTATCTCGGGAGGAAATCGACCAAAAATGTGAATCATATCGACAAAAGAAACTTAAGGTACAGGCCCTCGTCCAAAGGAAAATAAGGAAGTCCACCGATCGCTGGATGGCCGACATACACGATGCCTCTAGAGGCGGAGCAAGAAAATTCTGGAACCATATAAGCTGGCTAGGGACGAAGAATTAAAGAAAGCAGGATCGGATTCAACATAACGAGGGAAATTGTTTAAAGGGAGACAACGCAGTGAACTACATTACATCAGTTATAGCCGAGTCATTTAAGTGCGACGATAGGGTAATATCCGCCAATCAGGAAGCAACACATGGTAGCAGAATACAATTCAGCGTAGAACTGACCAATCTAAACTGAAAAAAGGCAGAAAAAATATTCCTAAAAACACATCTACAGGAATAGATGGAATTCCGATCAAGCTGATTAATGAACTCGGTCCAAAAAGTAAAGAAACGTTGTTAAAAGCTCTGGAAACAGTCATAACGAATAATAAAATTCCGGTAAGCTGGCGGCAGAGTAAAATGAATTTGATTTATAAAGGGAAAGGAGAAAGGATGCACATAAAATCCTACAGGCCGGTTACCATAACATCTGTTATGTACAGGTTAGCCATGCAGGCGGTGAAATTAAAGGTGCAAGCATGGGTAGAAAGTAACATGATACTCGGAGAACTTCAGAACGGCTTTAGAAATGGTAGGCGCTTAGATGATAGCTTGTTCGTGCTCACCCAATGCATCGAAATATCTAGAGTGGAAAATAGACCTTTGTATTTGGCCTTCCTGGACATAAACGGGGCGTACGACAACGTAAGAAGGGAACTTCTGTTGAACATATTAAAAGAAGGCAGCGGTTATAAGATAATAGAGTTCCCACAGGAAATATACCGGGATAACAAAGTAGGAACTACGTGGGAAGGGATAAGAAGTACGGAAGATGTCAAAGTATGCAAAGGATTAAGACAAGGCTGTCCTCTATCACCGCTGCTGTTCATTCTTTATATGATAAACCCGGAACGGAGGATACAAGACAGTAACCTAGGTTTTAACCTGTCATATAGATTAGGTGGAAAGGCGGTAGAGCAGCGCCTCCCCGGTTTGATGTATGCAGACGATATTGTGATGCTAGCTGAGAGTCTGGAAGAATTACAAACTCTAGTTAAGTATTGCGGAGACGAAGGAGACGCTCTAGGCTTCAGTTTTAGCGCAGTCGGGTTTGATGATTTTCAACGGCTCAACTGATCAGGGTCTTAAAAATACAAGGCATGAAATACCTAGAGTAGCAGAATATAAATATCTGGGGGTATGGGTAAACGAAGGATTGGCATACATTGGAAAGCATGAGCAATCACTTAAGGCCAAAGGGCGAAGGAATGCCGGGATAATGAAGCATAAGGCATTGTGGGGATACAATAGGTATGAGGTTTTCAGGGATATTTGGAATGGAATTATGGTGCCCAGACTTACATTCGGAAATGCGGTTTTGTGCCTAAACTCAGAGGTACAGTCGACATTAGAAATAAATCAGAGATCCGTTGGACGATTATCACTAGGTGCCCACGGCAAAACTACAAATGAGGCGGTACCGGGAGGTATGGGTTGGGCATCTTTCGAAGTACGGGAAGCTCGGAGTAAAATATTATATGAGGAACGCCTGAGGAAATTGGACAGTAACAGATGGGCAGCTAAAGTATTTAAATACCTGTACTTAAAAAGCGTTGACTCACAATGGAGGAAAAGAACTAGGAAACTAACTAGTAAGTATGCTAGTCACAAGGACGGAGAAATAAAGAGCATTAAGCAACAGGTGAAAAACACAGAAGGTAAAAATTGGATAAATTCGATGGAAAAGAAACAGAGTGTGGAATTATACCGAAAGTGGAAAATGCAGATCAGGAAAGAAGATTTCTATGATAACTCAAGAGGCAGTGCCCTACTTTTAGAAGCTAGATCAGGGTGCCTTAGAACACGCAGCTACGAAAAGAAATTTAACAATGGAGATGACGCATGTACTGTATGTGGTAGTTCCAGTGAAACAATTGACCATATTATACGCCTTTTCACGGGCTCATAGCCGCCAGGGGGAGCCACAGCGCCGCAAACCGGATGGACACCCAGGAAACTTCCGGTCTCCCCGCGAAGCGAGCGAGCGAGCCGCAGGGTCGAGGCGAGTTTTTCTTTTGTGTTTGTAGCACGGCCAAAATACGGCGCGGTCGCCCTGTTGCATTATGTTTTCGGGTGGAAAAACATCTTCCGTGACCCCATCACGACGTGGACCGTGCTGTTGTGTGCCAGGTTGCAGCTTGCGACCTGGAACCAACCTCCTGTCGCAGGTGCGCACTTTCAGGTTTCCGGCAGACGCCGAGCGTAGAAACGCTTGGATAGCAGCAGTTCGGCGGAACCGATGGATGCCTACGAAAAGCTCCCATGTTTGTTCTGCTCATTTCGTTCAAGGTGAGAACAGATTTATGATGTCTGTTTGTGCCGCAGCTAATTCCTGCACGTCTTATGTGCGCTTTGAGATTGAACGTTGACTGGATTGAACGTTGCGGGTTGGCAATCGTCGCGACCGCATTCGCCTAATCAGCAGCTGCATCTCTAGCAGTAAAAATTGCACCGTGAAGTAAGGAAACACTGTTTTGCGGTTAGTTGTGCGTGCAAGGCGTCGCTTAGCCATTTCCACGGCAATTAGCCAGCTTGTGACGCTTGCAGTGCAGTTTCTGTCATGCAGCAATGCGAGTGTGTGTGATTTACGGGCATATAAAGTCCCGAAGTAACTCAGCTTATGATAAACGGCGTGGTTGAGTGCTCCAGAATAATTTAGACCACCTGAGGGTTTTGAATGTGTACTGAATTTGCACAGCACACGGTCGCTTTTAGACGCGTGTCGCGTCAATCAAAACTCTGCCGCTATGGCCGGGATCGAACCCAGGTATCCCGGCTTAGTAATCGAGCGCTTAGTTGATGCTTAGTTTATGAGCGGCAGTTTTTGCTGCGAAGCGGGCCCAAGCATCTTATTGTTGTAATGCCTAACTCGGTTGGTGTTCTTTTATGCGCATATCTGGCGCGATTGCTCAGGCGTCTGTTGCTAACCTTCTGGTCGTGTGTTCGATCCCGTTCGCTGCATCAACTTTTCTACAGGGACGAAATCCAAAAACGCTGGAGTATCATTCGATGCACTTTTTGTTCTACTATTCTCAGCGGCTGGAGAAATTAATTCGATCGCCTGCAAGTGCTGGTAAAAAGAGTGAAATGCTCCCAACTTGCTTGATTCAATATTTTTGTGCAGTTTCTTACTTACAAATGCAGAACGTAAAGTATGTAATCATACCAAGGAACCCTTAGTGTTTCTTTCTTTTCCTAGAGAAGTCCTGGGCAATATTGCTTTGGTGCATTTCAGCCAGTTTTTTTTGTTTTTTTTTTTTTTTTGCATTTGGGAGTGCACATGTGGCTACTAATTTTCAAACATTCTTTTCTTTCTTTAGGTAAACCATCATCTGACCCCACACATCCCGACTATGTCCCCTCCATATTTCCTTATCGTGCCTCGGGAAATGTGGCCCAGAAAATTTCTAGGTTCCAACGCGCTGCTCGAAAGGATGGATTGAAGGAAGCATCCAGGCCTGCTGCATGTAATCCTGGGCCAAGTGTGCTTGACTGTGGGCTCAACACGACTGGCGCAGGACAAGACGCGGATGATACTGCACTATCTGCGACTGCAACTGTTTCCGTGGTAGAGAATTGCCACATGGAAACAGAAACTGATCTCAGCATGCAGAATATATCCCATCTTATTGAAGAGAATGGCAGGCTTAAGCAGCGTTTGGCCTCTCTGGAGGAAGAGTGTTCAGCAGCTAAGCAAAAGGCTGGTGAACTTGAAAACAAGCATACAAACCATGCTATTATAACCAAAGAAGTGGTAATGCAGTCAGCCAAAACAGTAAAGTTTTACACAGGGTTTGTATCTACAGCCATGTTCACTGCTTTCCTGCAGTTTGTGCTGTCAGCATGGAAGCCGTCATGTGCCACATGGCTTGATGCAGAAACACAACTCATCATGGTACTCATGAGACTTCGTTTGGGTCTCCTTACCCAAGATTTGTCATGCAGATTTGGCATCTCAAATGCCACTGTCAGTTCAATTTTTCATGCATGGCTTGATGTTCTTGCTGCAAACATGACAAAGTTGATAATCTGGCCTTACCGACAGACACTTCAAGCTAATCGGCCAGCGGCGTTTCAGGACCCTTTTTTTGATGGTGTAACTGGCATCATTGATTGTACTGAAGTATTCATACAAAGGCCGATATTAATGACAGCAAGGAGCCAGACATATTCTCATTACAAACACCATAATACAGTAAAAATACTAGTTGTAATATCATCTTCAGGAGCAATAACTTTCGTATCAAAAGCATGGGGAGGCAGGACGCCTGACAAGGAGATTACTCTACGCAGTGGCCTCCTAGACAAGGTCAAGGAAGGGGATGTTTTTCTTGTTGACCGAGGATTTAGATGCGGTGAGATGTTTGCTGCACGAGGTGCAACACTTCTCATGCCATCACTAACTAAGAATCGTGCCCAGCTACCTGGTGCTGAGGTCACAACGTCTAGGAAAGTCTCTAGCGTGCGCATCCATGTTGAAAGGGCCATACAAAGATTGAAAGTTTTCAGAATTTTCCAGACTGTGCTGCCTTTGAATTTCGTGAAGAGGACTGGCGACAAGAACCTCGCAACCATAGATAAAGTGGTGGTGGTGTGCTCTGCTTTAGTTAATCTGCAAACCCCTATTATTAAGAATTCTCAGCGCAGAAGTGCTTCATAACTCTCTTCCACGAAAGTGCGGTGCTGTGAGGAAACATGAATACAGACATGCTGTGATGGAACAGCAAATGCTCATGTGTGTGTGACCATACTGACAATCATTGCATATAGTTTCATAGTGTGTACTTATGTTTTCGACTACTTCCAGTCTGTCTGCACTACGTGTACACACACTGTGATAGAACAGCAAGTGCTCATGTGTGTGTGACCATGCTTTTCATTGCATGTATTTATCTTTTCTACTACATCCAATGTGTCTGCACTGTGTGTACACAATAATTCATGTTGTTGATGTTGCCCACATTGATCTTTTCACATTTGTTTATTCTATTTTCTTGCACTCTCTGCAGTCAATTACTGCATATTGTTTGACTCAGTTTTTAAGTATTTCCTGTTGCTTGTTCTCACATGTTGAGAATTGGGCTTTTTGTTTTCTGCTTGTATAGTTATTCTGTCCTCAGAGCAGGTGTTCAAATTTTTACTTGCTGTTTGCTTCTGTATCAGTTTTTTTTATATGTTCCCTGCTTGGGACGTGAAGGCGTACTGTATTTAAAATCTATGATATTTGAGTTTGCACATCCGACAAATGCATCCGACATTAGACCTTGAAGTGAACATATTTTGTCAAACAAGCAGTGTTTATCTGCCTTTCGAATGTGATAAAATATAACACTTGGAGTGTTCAGCAAAAAAAAAAAAAGCTTGTGCTTAAGTTGAGATGCTGTAAGCTACAGGGTTAGCCTTGAGGTTTCTGCCTACAATTGCTCCACCGTAGCGGCACCTACAGTAACTAAATTACATAATCTAGCGCGAGCGCGACCTGTATGCGAGGCCACCCATTGAACATTGGAAGCGTATAGAGAAGCCTCTGCTGCTCAGATTATGCAACAAACTTAGACCGCTAAGACACAAAGCATCAGTAGGGAACTCACACTCTAACCTTTGAAGGGCAGATTTTTATTCATCCGACAGGATAACAACAGGTTGAGCCGTACAAGACCCTAGCTTCTTGAGAGCTGCCTGAATGGCAACGCTTTCAGCTGTTGTGGAGGACACGACTTCAGTAAAGCGAACAGACCCTGTACACTTCAAAGAGGGAAGGTGAAAAGCAGCAGCACTAGCGATCCTCTGGCCTTGTCCTTACTCATCAGCAGTCTACCCATTATGTTGACATGCAGTGCAAATCCATTGTCGAGGTGTGCGTCTAAGTTTTACACACTTGAGGTGAAACGCTGCCTCACAGAGTGAGCATTCCACAATGTGGCCCAACTTGGTGCCTCGGCAGTGACATGTCTTCTTTGCACGTTCGATTTGACTGAAGATGTGCATTGACTGTAGTTCCGGGAATATGTAGGTGAAAAAAAAGTTTGCTGCCTTGAGTTTAGTAGCTGCCCAAAATGTCTCGTCAAAGCTTATGATTTCTTTTGTTAGAGAGGAACCTGTAAATACCACAAAATATGCCTGACACAGCCCAGTTAGAGCCATTTGAGCCTGAATTTGTGTGTAATAGGCATGGTTATGCTTGAGCTGCAAGTCTTCATTCAGATATGCCAGTTTAGTTAAGCCCTTCGTCAGTGAAGCATCTTTCATAGTTGCAGGGCATTTCACTTCTAGTACTGATTTTGGACAGCATGAACAAGACACTAGTGCATCTGGAGATGCTCCAATAAAAGGCATGCTCCTTGAAATAAAAAGACCACAGTCTCGAAGACTGAAGCCCACATGTTTTTGAGACTCCGTTTCTATAAATGCCTGCACAGCTTTCTTCTCTGTTTCGAAGCCCCACCGCAGGTTGGAAACTTGAGGCGTCTTCACGTATCCCATATAATCTCCGCAACAAGGCCTGCTGCACCTGTGCTGCATGCTGCGACACGGTGCATTACAGAGGCAGTGATCCTCCCTCGACGTTCTTGTAACCATCTTGGTGACCTTGCTTGGCCTCGAGTAGCTTCCTCAATTTCACTACAGCATGCCGCTGTCAGTTCCACTTTTTTTCCCTCGTCTATGTCGAGGTCTTGGTATATTTCAGCAAGGGGCGGTTTCGCAGAGAGTTGCTTGCATCTGCCCACTCGTACAGGTTCCAGGGCAGCTGTCTCAGGGGCAGAATCTGTGTCCTCGCTGTCAGAGATTGAAGTCAGGATCAAAGTGTTTGGTGCAATTTCCTGAAAAAACAGTATTGGAATTAGTGCCCTATTTGCAATGTCAGTGGATCTGGTTCTTTACAGTTGCACAAACAGTGAGCATTTTCTGTGTGTGTCCTTTCTCTACGTATGTATAAAAATTTATTTAATGAGAAGTCCTTACCTTCACTTGATGAAGAAACCTTGACACTTGCTCATCCGTGAGCACTGGTACTGAGTAGTCTGGTGCCTCGCTGACTTGGGGTGGTGCACGGCCTATTTTGGGCTTAAAAAATTCAATCTCCGAGACTGGTGCTGCCTGTGGAAAGTTCAGTGTCAATTACAATTTTGCTCACAACTCTGTTCATGGCAGAATGAAAACAAAGACTTACTGTGCTTCCCTTTGATGCCTCAATCCATTTACATGCAACATCAGTTGGGGACGGGTCATTCAGGCCATACTGCGCAGTTGCCTCAACTCTAAACAAGAGTGCAGCCACGTGTGTGCAGCATTCCCCAAGGCTGAAAAATAAGTAGGAAACATGAGAAATAAAAAGTTCACAAACAACTGTAATTATTGGTGAGAACTGTGGCCCTTGAAAAAGTTTAAATGCCTTGTACAAAAGAATGCTGGAGGGTGAGATTTGACGACTTTTGTCATCCACAAGGCAACTCGATTAGGATGAATGCAACATCATGCAGTCAAGCGTCGACAAATGATCTGGCTAACTATGACATGAATATTGTCGCAAAGTAGTGGCTTTAATAAAGCAGACTTGCATGGAGACCAATAACAGCTGCCTGAACAAACGGATTATTGGGCTGAGTTGCGCCCCACGAATGAATAATATGCGTCGGTGATCACAAGCGCTCTCGGCGATCCTCGAAATAGACAGTATGGAAAGTTACAGATAACATGTTACAAATGACAAGTACAATCTAGAACAGCCCAGATGCGGCAGCGTGTCACAAACAAAACGAGATAATTCTGGACAAATCTGCATGCGGCGAGCAAAGCGATAAAGCCGCGCTCGGGCGGCTGTTAGCACAGGAAACAAAGTTTACAATGACGAATTACGGCAGTATGGCAAACATTTCATTACACGCGCATAGTTAGGCGAACAGTAGCGCTTTTCTGCGCTGTAACGCAACTAGTACAGAATTTTCGAAAACGGGAAAGTCCATTCTTTGTGGTTTGATTCATAAAAATGAAAAAATGAGGCAAGGTAAAGGCTCATGGCATTGTAGCTCTTATTATGATTCGCCTACTTACCCGGCCATGCAAGTGCAATGCGCACTTTCGATGGTTCCATCCTCCTTCACGATGCACCACGCCTTGTAAGACTTCGAAAGCGTTTGGCTGGCTTCCACAGTCGCCGCAATAACAACAACGCCGTCTCCGTGCGCTCCCGCCTTGAAAGATTTCACTTGCTTCACCTTCCCGCATATGAATGCGTTGTACGCATCTTCAAGTTTGTAAGACTTAAACTGTTCGTTCGTGTAAAAACACACGCCTTCCACAAGATACAAATAAATATCTGCTACTGTCACAGGCGGCAGATTTCGTGGGCCCGATGTAAAGGCGAACCGGACAACGTCGTCGTCGAGAGCGTCAGGCAGCTCCTCACCTCTGAACGAAAGTTTCGCGCGGTACCGCACTTGCGCCTCGGTGTCCAGCTTCTTAAAATAATCACTTGACATTATTTTTGTACAAGCGACGCACAATGAACGTAAGCACAGCCTCAAAACACGCACGGATAGTCGGGGTCTCCGTATCGCGCCGCCTGAAAAACACTGCCGGAAGTTCTTCGCCGGAAGTTTAGTGGGAGCAGCCAATGAGCGCCAGAGGCGCGTGTTTGTAAACAGTGAAAAGGCGTATACTCGAATGTAATGGTATCCATCCGGAAGTTGATGCAGGCGCAATCGCTGTTCCTGAAGCTCTGGGGTTTAGAGATACCAGTGGCCGGATGAATAAACCGGCGGTGGAAACCAGCAAAAAACGGCTGGAAGATTGGTGACTTAAAAGCAGAGAAGTGACATAATATTAGTAATGTAGAAACAAAAATTTAATAAATAGAATGATGGTTTAGTTAGCCAATCTAAATCAATAATTAAGATATAGGGAGAAAAATGAGCATGGTAGCTACTGCTACCACCCCGTTTCAAAGGGGACGCTCCTGTATTCCATCCATCCATCCATCCATCCATCCATCCATCCATCCATCCATCCATCCATCCATCCATCCATCCATCCATCCATCCATCCATCCATCCATCCATCCATCCATCCATCCATCCATCCATCCATCCGGCGGAGTGTGAGTGTCGTCTGCCTGTACGCTGCGCGCAGCAACGTAGCGTAACGCAAAGCTCAAGCTCGGACCTTTCATAACAGACTCTAACCTTTCTCCGCCGGGTACTCCAATTAACGGTTCCAATGTCCTTTGTTCTTATTCTTTTCTCTTTGCGTGCATTCGCGACAGGGCACAAGGACGTCTCGACTAATCTGATACCACTGGTTCTGCTGGGTAGTGTGAAGGCACATATCACGATATTTATTCTGCTAACGCTGACCTGCAGAATGACATGTCATACATGTACAGACGCTGATTTACGCTTGATAAACCAGAAATGGCCTTCAAGTTAATTTCAGGGGCAATTTTCACAACCATAGCTTCAACTTGCTGAGATGAAGCCGACCATGCATGTACCTTGCGGCGCTGGTTGTGCGCCCGTTGTTATTTTTTTTTTCGTTAATTCATGGCTCCTTCATTAATATAATATGCCAACATGGTTTCAGGTCGAAGAAATCGTCAACCCCAGCCGTCACAGAAATTATGTAAACGACATTTTTACGTTTAACGGAAACAGTTTACACGCTTAACGCGTTAATTCCGTTTTCCTGCCTCACGAACAGAACAATGAATTACTAATTCAATAAACAAAACAATGCCACATCAAATTTATTTAATTAGAGTGCTTCAAGAAAGCTCAGGTAACGCATTTTTAAATGTTGCGCCGAACATTTCTCAACGGTTCACGTGGATTGCCCCAACATCCTATACTAAAGTCATTAGTATGTCCTTTTGAGTATAAATCATCTCCATAAATGTTTGTACGGTATGGCACTGCATATGCCGGCGATACAGCTGCGGTGTTTTTCTGGCAAGCAGATTTATTTTAAAACAGCGCTAGAACATGAACTGATACAAAAAGGCAAACACACATTGCGCTGAACTGACAAGTAAATTTTTATTCATGAAGCGTTTCTTTTTATATAGGAAGCAAAATTCCTAATAAAGCGGCGAAAGTAAGAGCACAGCCCGAGGAAGCTACGTAGATCTTTGATGGAAGTCGGTTTGGGAAAGGCTGCTTCGCACGAAGTTTGGTAGGGTCTGAAGATACACCTTCCTTGGAAACAACGTGGCCGAGAATGGTGAGCTGGCGGGCGGCAAAACGACATTTTTTTCAAATTCAGCTGCAGTCCGGCATCAGATAGGCAGGTCAAAACGTGCTTCAGACGGTAGAGGTGTGTGTCAAAGTCACGAGAAAAGACGACAATGTCGTCTAGGTAGCAGAGGCACGTCTTCCACTTTAGGCCACGCAAAATAGTGTCCATCATCCGCTCAAATGTTGCCGGAGCATTACAAAGGCCAAACGGCATAACTGTAAATTCGTACAAGCCGTCGGGAGTTACAAAGGCAGTTTTGGGGCGGTCAGCCGCTTCCAAAGGGACTTGCCAGTACCCGGAACGTAAATCTAGGGAAGAAAAGAGTTCGGCGCCTTGCAAACAATCGAGAGCGTCGTCGATTCGTGGGAGAGAATAGACGTCCTTTCGCGTAATCTTATTAAGGCGCCGATAATCGACACAGAAGCGGATAGAACCATCTTTATTTTTTAAGAGGACAACAGGTGAGGCCCAAGGGCTCCTGTAGGGCTGAATCACGCCATTCTGGATCATTAGGTCGACTTGCTCTTCAATAGCCTGGCGTTCGGTTGCAGACACACGATAGGGGCACTGTCGCAGTGGTGCGTGGGTGCCGGTGTCGATGCGATGAGTGACTGTAGAAGAACTTTGATGAGAGTCGAAAGAGGAGCGAAAGTGATGTAGTAGGTTCAAAAGCTGAGTGCGCTGCTCTGGAAGAAGATCGGCGTCGATGGAACGGAGGAACAAGTCTGTACAGGGGGGAGCGGGCGCAGGTGAAGGGGGGCTGAGCGCAGTCACGGCACAGTGCGGCGCGTCGTCAGGTTCCTCAGAGATCAGAAGAGATGCGATTGGCTGGATACTTCTGAGGCATTCGCCATGGCGCAAAGCAGTAGGGGAGTTAAATGGGTTAGAGACCCATAACATGGAAAGCCCAACGGAAATAGCGAGCACTACGTAGGACAATGGAAGGCACTTGCGGCGCAGGAAAGTGTGGGCTGGTGTGAAGAGAACGGTGTCATCGCTAATAGAGGCACAAGCGACACGAACAAGCACTGAAGAGCAGGGAGGAAGGTCGATATCTTCGTCGACGAGGGCTTTAGCACAGGAATTTGATTGATCATCGTCTGGTAAGGCATCGCGGGCACAGTCGAGAACCCCACTTAAGCTCGAGCACAATCGATAATAGCAGCATGACGCGACAGGAAATCCCAGCCTAAAATTACAGCGTGCGAGCAACTTGGCAGCACGACGAACTCAATCGTATAAAGGGAATTCTGTATAACTACTCGAGCGGTGCACGCTGCTAAAGGCTTGATATGCTGAGCGCTGGCCGTTCGCAACGAAAGTCCCGCAATTGGTGTCTTCACTTTCTTTAAAGAGATTCAGCTACCTGTTCTTGAATAATGTGGCGCAAACTGGGAGCTATAGGTGTGAGAAAGGTTCTTGATGGCAGGACATAAGGGAGAGCTGTCGAGGAACTTCTTCACGAATGAAGCTCTTAATTTGTGGCAGGAGCGCAGAATGTTCGTCTGCATCTGTCAGACCAACAAGGGACTCAGAGTGCATGGTGTTCGCGCGAGTTATGGCCCTTTGTTTCCGCAGTTCATCATAACTTTGACACAATGTGACCACTTCCGCGACGGTGCGGATATCTCGAGCCGACAGCATCTGAAAGGCATCGTCATCGATGCCTTGCAGAATGTACTTGATCTTCTCGGCCTCTGACATCTGTGCGTTAACACGCTTGCACAAGTCGACGACGTCCTCGATATAACTCGTGAAATTTTCGCCAACCTGCTGAGACCGCGCACGCAAGCGCTGTTCAGCGCGGAGTTTCCTCACAGCTGGTCGGCCGAAAACTTCAGAGAAGCTGGCTTTAAACGCAGACCATGATGGAATGTCCGCTTCATGGTTTCGAAACCATAGGTTTGCTACGCCGGTGAGATAAAAAATGACGTTGCTTAACTTTGTTTCCGCGTCCCATTTGTTGTAAACGCTCACTCGTTCATAGGATGTGAGCCAGTCCTCGACGTCGTAATCGTCAGTGCCGCTGAAGATGGCGGGGTCTCGCTGGCGGAGGGAGCCGGAACAGATGATGGCCGAGCCAACTTGTACGGCTTGGTGGTTAACGTCCTCAGACATCGCAGGAGGTGGTAATGTACGGCTGCGGAGTTCAAGTGCGAGAGGATAGATCTTGACCGGCAGCTCCACCAAATGTAAGAACGGGGGGGGGTTTATTCAGCAGATCAACAGGACTTGATCAGCAGGACTGGGCAGATCAGCGGCGAACACAGCGGCAGCAGCGAACACAGTCACGTCCAGCACGCGCAGCGATCACGATGTTCCTCGTGCACTTCTTCCGCTTCACAATATATATATATATATATATATGTGTGTGTGTGTGTGTGTGTGTGTGTGTGTGTGTGTGTGTGTGTGTGTGTGTGTGTGTGTGTGTGTGTGTGTGTGTGTGTGTGTGTGTGTGTGTGTGTGTGTGTGTGTGTGTGTGTGTGTGTGTGTGTGTGTGTGTGTGCGTGTGTGTGTGTGTGTGTGCGTGCGTGCGTGTGTGCGTGTGTGTGTGCGCGTGTGTGTGTGTGTGTGCGCGTGTGTGTGTGTGCGTGCGTGTGTGTGCGCGCGCGCGTGTGTGTGCGTGTGTGTGTGTGTGTGTGTGTGTGTGTGTGTGTGTGTGTGTG
This sequence comes from Amblyomma maculatum, assembly GCF_055883805.1. Taxonomy (NCBI): domain Eukaryota; kingdom Metazoa; phylum Arthropoda; class Arachnida; order Ixodida; family Ixodidae; genus Amblyomma; species Amblyomma maculatum. Next base: position 219,199,949 of record NC_139344.1, on the reverse strand, counting down.
TGTGTGTGTGTGTGTGTGTGTGTGTGTGTGTGTGTGTGTGTGTGTGTGTGTGTGTGTGTGTGTGTGTGTGTGTGTGTGTGTGTGTGTGTGTGTGTGTGTGTGTGTGTGTGTGTGTGTGTGTGTGTGTGTGTGTGTGTGTTTATATAGGCGTGGAACATAACGTTGTTCCACGCCATACCTCGAAATTGAGACATTAAAGGGGCCCACAAACACCTCCCGAGCATTGCTCGCAAACTATCTCTGTCGCTAGGTTATGCTGCGATACACATATGAACGTAATAAAACGCGTCTACGCGCAGCACAGGTCCCGCAATCCTGTTCGAAAGTTGGCGCTCTCTTTCCTTCCACTTTTGCGGTCCCCCGCCTCCTCCGTGCAACGCGTCTACGTACGCGCGTCTTCGAATGACTATTGGTCTGCTTCTTCGCGACGTCACGCATCCATAAAACTACCACTCATGCCAAAATAATTGTAATACGCTTAATTTTTAGTTATCAGGAAATAAAATTAGAATGTTTTGTGGAGAGAAACATTTTTTGAAAGCTTTTTTCCTTACACTTCCGGTGTCACGCGGCCACCGCGGTAACCACGCCGCGGTTGCGCGCGGCGACCTCGTTTCAGTTCCCTGCGGGGCGCTTTGGACTTGTGTATGTTCTCGTTTCTTGTGTCTCCTATGCGAAATGGACTTCGAAATCGGCTTACCGGTCTCCAGCATTAGGTCGGTGCCTTAAAGGGCCACTGTCCAGGGAAGGCCCTTTTAAGCAAAGGAGCCCAGTGTTTCGATCAGGTACCGGAGATAGTCTGTGCAAAATGCTACAGTGACACACGCGCCGCAAAGGCAAAGCATCGAAAATACAATGCAAAGCGCTCTCATGCTCTCCTGTGGGAAGCCAGCTTCCCCGTTTCCTGCACTGGCCCGACGGGCCACAATAATGACGTACGTACCGCGAACGACGTCCATTGGTCCGTCTGGCTGACTGACGGGAGAAGGATGGGTGCCTACCGCTCGCTGCGCGCTTTTCCCTCGCCATGGCCAGGCTGAATCCAGCGGCGCGCGCTCCCTCGACCGTTTTTTTTTTTTTTTTTTTTTTTTTTTGCGCTCGCGGAATGCCACGCCCCACCTCCCGCCCAACGCGGAGGAGGAAGGGGAATTTGTCTTGCGAAGGCTAGACGACCTCGGGCAGGAGAGTGAAAAACCTTTGCGAGGAAACGGAAGGAGAGAAGCATGACAGTATCGGGTAATTGCGGTGGCTGTAACTGCGTTATTAGTCACTCTTTTCAAAAACATTTTGCGGCCTTGCGTTCTAGGGACGAAGTCTCATAGTCACCGGGGAAGAAAATATTTTCGACCGGAGGATGGACAGTGGGCCTTTAAATGCCGTGCCCCAGTGCACCGCACCGTACGTAGTACAGCAAAATTTCGGAGGCAACCGCTCCGTTCCCGTGTCCACCAAAGCAAAATACGCACCTCGGATCGAGTCAAGGCGACAACATACGCTGGTAAGTAATGTGTTTACTAGCCTGAATATAGCGCACAGATAAACGACGGTTTCACGGGTGCAATGAGTGAGTCATTGTTGTGATGTATCAATACTATGGCGGCTTTTAAAATCCTACCGCTTCAACTGTTGACTTGATTGCATCAAACTTGTTTTGTCACGTAGTAAGTTGTAGCGTATGAACTTTTGTCTTATAGTAAATTAGCTAAGACAACTGTACCTACCTGGCTCGGTCGTGCGCGATGCACGAACCCGTGGTATCATGTGCCGGCTGGCAGCTTTCGGCCCGATACTGGCGCAGATTGCGGGTTCGCATTGTACGCAGCAGCAACGAATTAAGCACCCTTACCTAACTTACTGCGAGCAAATTAAAGTTACCGCAATATCAAAGCTCCGTGTGCAGTTTCACCACACACTACTGAGCGGTTAGGCCGGAGAGATACAAGACTCCGCGGTAAACACGTATTAGGATTCGCATGCTGCATCTGCCCCTTGCAAGGTTTCACATGACGTGCAGTGATGAGGAGGCACCGAAGAAACAAAGAAAACAACTTTATTTCGATAGAAGGCCTACAGCATTTCTCTAGATAAGTCCTAGAGCATATTCCATTATGTCCTGAGGCAGTAAACAATTGACGTTATTAAAAAAAAAAAAACTTCTCTCCGCAGCGAAGCGTTGTGCTTTCTTAGTCTTTCAGCAGTATAAATTACCGCTAAGAACACACTATTATATCGCGCACATAATAATAATAAGCGCAATTACACTGTTGTCTTGTAAACTGTGGACCTTAACGGATGGGGAACAGCGAGCCTGTGAAAAGAGAAATGTGACATGGTCACTTGTGAAGTCGGCTCACTTTAATTACTTCCATTTACTTCCAGCTTGACCTAAAGAAGCTGAACAACTCTGATCGGCATAATTATTCGCTATCTAGCTTTACACACACCCTGAACCCACAGTTGCTCTGTCTTTCCTACTTTTTGTTTCAAGCGGCAGCTTTGATGCAATACTTGAAGGGCCTGCGAGCGGTCGCACACCATGTGGAGTCGCCGCAATAAGCAAACAGCAACATGTTTTGTGTGCACGTTTGCTTTGCCGCAGCCAGAAGCGAAACAGAGACATGGGTACAAGACTGCACTCACTACGACAAAAAAAAAAAAGTCATATGAAACTGCACTCCAGCTATTGTTAGTCGCAGCAAACATATTGAAACAATTGTTTTGGCTCCAGCGGCCAATGCTGTGCCTCGCTGATGCCAGTCTGTTGAGCATTTGGGTTAAGTATACTGACAGTTGTGCTGTGCATTTGTGTAGTTGTATTTGTATTTGTGTATAGTGAAAGTTGTGTAGTCATGATGAAGCACAAATTTGTGCCTCTGTGCAGCAATTAGTTCTTCTTTTGACGGTCTTTCATAGGCATCAGTCATAAGGTGGCGCTCTGAAGCTATGCTTGCAGCTGTGTCTCTGTATGAAGAGCCCTGAGACCGTTTCTCCGCATCCTGGAGGAGCCTCTGGACGTACGCTGCGTGAAATAGTCATAGTGATTACAACAGTTCACTTAGTTTTTTGTGTAATAATATAAGTAGAACAAAGTTTTAACTTACCAAAAGTATGCTCCATTTTCACTGGAACGGCACTGAAATGTCCTTTTCTTTATTTTGCCATTTTCACTTTCCAGCCGTCCTCTCCTTTCTTTTTCTGTGCCTGGAGCTTAGAAGAATTTTCATTGAAGTGAATAACAGCCAAATGTGACCTAAAAAAAGGTAAATATGAATGAATTTCTCATACTTTGGAAAAAAATGTGTTTCTTGTTGCCTACTAGCAAAATTATGCCAAGTAGAGGCTACTATAAGAAACCGTTATGCATTATATTCACATCACTGCAGCAGAGATTGCTTCTGTTTTAGGTTCTGTATCCAGTCCCTTTATATCAAATTAAGAATGTGATGCAATGATCTTCAAGCAGCAAAATGAATGTATGACATGGGCTATACAACTTCATATCGTGGATCACCCGTGTTCTCCCTGCTGTTGTAGTCTAGCGATCATCATTAGTCCAAGTGATCAAGTGAACCTTTAGCATTCTTTCAGTTTCAATACATTAGCTTTGGGACATTCGAGACGGTTCTAGAGGGGTCGGGAATTTGCGCTGTTAACTTCCAGTTCTTTAAAAACTACCTTTGTCTTGGGACTGCACTAAGATGAGGAGCACAAAAGAGAGACGTGGTGTTTTTCCAGCCAGCCCTCCATGCTTGCCCTCAACTTTGTGTCATTGCAGTGTCTCAGCTCATGTCATTTCTGTCTGTATGTATTCCTGGTGCACTGTTCTTTATCTCATCCCATCTGCCTATTCTAACAGCAATGACTTTCAATGAGGACCCTTGGTGGCCTGTGCTGTACGTCTATAGCCTCCTGTATCACTTTTTCCATGGAAGGGGATTACAGAATGGCTAGTGCTACCATTCTACCGAATATGTCTTACCATATTATATGAAGCATCCTTGAATGTCAGAAGTGTGCACTGCAGTCTCCTCCAAATGTATGATAACTACCTTTGACATGGCAGTGTTCCAAGTTTCGAAAAGAAAGGCACAAGATAAGTTCAGATAATTTTACAGCAGTGTATTTACTATCAGGATGGAAGGATTGTGGCAACTGGCTCATAAGGTGCATTGAGTGCCTACTCTATGCAGAAGTTGGGATTGAGTTACGTGGTGGGCACTTTTTTTTGGCAGATGTCAGGGTCGACTCCTGTGAATCGCAATTGTAGGGTCTCGTTTTACCTAGCCTGATAACATGAGAGCTCCTGATCAAGCACTGCACTAAGGAGACTGAAGTCAAGCCCAACTTCCATAAAAAGAAGGCGCCAAATGCGTCCAGTAACAGAGCAGCTTCCCCCTCCTCATATTAAAAAAAGAAAAAAACCTCTGAACTCTTTTTCTCTAAACCTTAGCACTAGACCATGAGAAAGACTGTTTTGAGGTGCTTGAAATTGGTCACAAAGCAATTTTTCAGCCCTCCAGGGCTATTCCATAGCCCGAACTAAAAGCGATCTGCTTAGTTGCAAGTTCCAATGGGCTGCTTAGCAAGCTGAAGAATCAAAAGGAGCAAAAGGAAATGGAGCAAATGATATGAACTTCTGTTTTTCTTTTTCGCACTGTGTTCTATTTCCTATGGTCTCTGTTCCTTTTATAATGACAATCTTATGTACATACATTAAAAGCTTCATGCAAGGACTTATTGTTTGCACATGCCATGCAGAAAAGTTGGAGTCACACTGGAGTGAAAAATAATGTCTCAGTCTTCTCTTTCATTCAACAAACCTTACTTGCATCCCACCATCCGAATATGCAATTGATTTGGGAGCAAGCTTGATGACAAAGCTGTGAAAAGATTCAAGGGAAGATGTTTGGGCTTTGGAAGACAGTTGTCGAGTGTGAATAAAAAACCAGGCGTTCTTCAGAATGGTGTTCAGCTTCTTGAAAGCACATGAATCTGTTAAAAATATATACATAAAGAAATATATATAAATATTTGGCTGATGAGTTGCAGTGTTGGTGTGTGTTCTAGTCAATCGTAGATGCTGAACCTGCTTACAGCTGCTGCATTGCAGCTGAAAACAGTTTTAGATTCATATTCATAAAAAGCCCCAGGTCTTGTACTACTATATTACAGTGAAAAGAAATCTAAGAGATGTTGTCGAGCAAACATGCTACACTTTGTCTTCTTAAAAATTGTCAGTATAGGACAGTATGGAAAATCCCATTGTATTTGTGTTCCATACTGACATGTATAACCAAGCTGCCTCAGTATTAAAATATCTTGCAGTCTCATCACTCACATTCACATTATTTTGTTTCATCACTTCATTAGGTGTTTCGTTCTCGGCTATGTCATATGTGAACTTGCTGTTATGTGCGGATGTGTACAAAGTTTTTTCCGTGAAGTTCTATTTGCATTACCTATCTCTTAAATTTATCATTGGTTGACAAATGCCACAAGTGTGAGCCGTGCACCTTCCAAACAACATCAAATTGAAAACTTTACAAAGAAAAACCTATACAAAACAGATTACCTCTGCTCATCCATTGCCTGTTTGCAAGGAGCTAATGCAGGCATTTGCTGTATGGTCTATCATGGCCATCACGCTTATCGCATATGTGGTTCAACAGGCTGCACTACATGCTGATGATCAGGTCATCATTACCCTGGCCCAGGGCAGCAACATAGACTTGTGATTGTCTGGATCCATGGTTCTGTTGCTTCACAGCCCTTTGACCTGCTCACAGCTTCCAACTTAGTAAATGCAGTATAGAATATTGTTATTACCATGTATTCGCCCTAATTATTGAAGCAAGCAACTGCATGCATCTTTAGTAATGCGCCATGCATCAAAGTAGTGCTGTATGGGCGATTTGCTGCTCTTGCAATATGTCCAGATAGCTGGGTGGCGGTTTGTAGATAGATGAAGTTAAAAACTCATTACATAATAATATATGTCAGCAAATGTACCTCTTCCCCAATGGTTTGCAACGATGAAACATTTTGTAATTCAATTGTTTGTATTATATAATGATTAATTTGATTCTTTTTATATACAGACATGCAAGCAGCACTTGCCAAGGGCACTCTTGGTGAGGCTGAAATAAATTTCTCCTAATAATATGCAGAAATTGTCGCCTTTTGTTAAAGACTGCACTGAGACTCGTTAGTTGAGGCCAGGCCCCATGCTCGCACTATTGGGCACTGCAGCTGACTTCACACAGTTAATAGGAATTGCAGCTTGCCAATTTTCGTATCGCAGCATTGCCTTACCTCTCCTATTCTTACCTGTTCCCATTGTAGAGTATGGTCAGTCTGAATGATAACAACGTTGTACGTGCAGTACTTGGCGCTGTAGCCCGGAGAGCCGCAACGCCCATCTCCTGCGAGGTCCACTTCCATTCCATCCAGCTGGCTGATGATCTGCACCCGCTGTTCCTGGGAAATCTGGGACAAAAATAAATGTGCATTTGTGAGCCACTTGTAACCTTGTGCCGAACTGTGTCACTCGATCGTTGCACTACTGCATGCGCGCGCTGTTTTTCTTTTTTTTTTTTATTACGCAAGCTTGCCGTAAGGCATATTATAAGAACCCGTGCAAATTATTTTCCGTTAGGAACCGGAGAAGGCTCCTGCTCTTATTACTGTCGGTGAGCCATTTGGAAAAGTCCTCTTCCCTTGTTGCGGTGGAAAAATCTATTTGTGTATAACTCCTGTCTATGCTCCTGTCAAAACCAACTCTTACACTTCCGATCGGCAGCTGATCGGGATAAAGAGGCACAACTTTGAGCGACTAAGCCAGTTCACGCGAGTGATAACGTTTATTTCGCTACCCCCCCCCCCCCCCCCTTTCTGCTGAAGGGCAAAGCCTCTTGGCACTTTTTTTTTCTGTTTCCATCTCTTCATTCCTGACAGTGTCCCTCCTTTCTTCTCTTTCTTCTTATCAACGCCCATCAGTTTTCACGTGTTTCTAATTACTGGCCGCCTCGGTTGGTGAACTTGGACGCGGCTCCATCCGCGCGACATTTCAGGGTGCGCTCTGTACAAACACCAGACGGCGTAAAAAAAAAAAAAAAATGCTACAGGACGGGAGTCATGCTGCGATAATAATCGGGCACCGAACAGAGTTTGTTTACCTCCTGTCGGCGCGCGCGTTCGCCGTTGCAGTCAGCTAGCTGACGCCGAACCGCGGCTGACAAACTACACCACAGCGCATAACTACGCAGTCCCCTTCTCCTCATCCCCTTCCTTTTTTTTTTCTTTACATTCGATCGTTATCTTTCACGAAGGGACATCGTATAGTCAAAAGCAAGAGGAGCCTAAACACGAAGGTTTCAAGGTTCGGGCAAGGTGCACGAGAGAGTTTCCCTCCGCAACGCCCGGAAGACCGCTCTCTGTGATCTCGATTCTGAATTTCTAGTCTTTCGCTAACATCTCATGCCCTTGCTGCTGTACGGATATTATGGACCCCGAGCTCGAAAAGCGACTTCGGCGAATGAGTACCGAGATGGGACTCGACCCCCATAAGTACACGCCGTTGAAGAATCCGCTGCTAAACCCCGACGATGATAGTATACGGCTTATATGGGTGCATTGGCGCGTGGGGTCGACTAGCATAACATTAAAAAAACAATCCACACTGTACTGTGATAACGCGTCTAAAGCTAATATCACAATCTTTTCATTTTACACTTACCGGCAGGGTTGGAAGAAACAGCATTGGTACCGCTCCTTCACGTAGACTCAG